>NC_138121.1:3328500-3978000 GCF_964146895.1 Miniopterus schreibersii
TGACTCTGGAAGCCAGTGTCATTCCTACATTCCTGAGACTTAGCTGGCATCAGGCTCTTCTCAGAAAGGTCATGGATCTGGGAATCCTCTCCTGTGAAAAGGAGGGACTCAGGACTGAGGCCGCTCTTGAGTTCATGACTCTTGCTGTCTGTGGGACTTTGCTTGTTGGTGACAGCATCAGAGCTCAGACTTTCTGGATCTCCTAACAAACTATCTAACCAGCTCTCGCCCATGCATGCTTCTCCCAAGCTGGAGTTCCAGAGGCCATCCTTGGAAAATGTCTCTAATATCTCCTGAGAGAGTCCTTCTTCCAAGAATTCCTGTGGCAAAGGGGCGATCTTGGCCTCACCTGTGTCTGAAAGAGAGGAAGTGTAAATGTCTCCTCTTCCCCAGGGTGAAAAGACAGGAGCTGCAGGGTGAGGACACAGACAAGAGAACAGGGGATGGGTCCTGAGTCAAGCCTGTCCATCAAGGGGATGACGAAGAAAAGGCCAAAATAGTGATCCAGCTGGAGCCTGCATCACAGGAAAAGGGAACCCATGTCCAAGAGAGTTAAGATGAAAGTTGGGCTGCAGGGCTTCCACAGGGAAGGAGATGGGGAGAGCTCTAGCACATACTTTCCACCATCACCCTCATCAGCTAAGGCCTACTTCTTAGAGAAGTACACTGATCAAGGGACAAGATATAAATTATAACAATGCCGTAAGACTGCTACCATGGAGGCTATATTTGCTCGTTAATAAAGGTGTGACTCCACATGTTTGGAAACAGCCTTATATTGAGGTGGCAGAAACAGAAATCCAAGACAGTAAGAATCTGTGCCTGGATTAGTCACCCATGTGAAAACACGAGCTCCCGAGGTGAGCCATGAATGGAGCTGCACGCAGACCAAGCTGTGCAGACACCTCTCCATGGTTTCTGGTTCAGGGGCCCTTCTGTTAATGAGAGCAGAGCAAATGCCCAGGCTTGAGTTGTGGCCATCTGCTGTGCTCCATGGGCCAGGAAGGAGGTCTGGGCCTGTACAAAGGGGTTGAAACAGGTAGACCAGGGTATCCACAGTACTCAGGGGGCATGAGGCAGGAAAATGGAGACCAGCTTGGGGAATGGAAGGCCACCGTCTGCTGAGTCAGGAAGGACCAAGGAGGGGACAGAGGAAAGGCACCAGGACAGCCACATGCTGAATGCTGAGGTAGACAGAGACAAGGAGGGCATGCAGAGTGTACTGATACCAGTTGGAACAGAGGGACAGAAGCCAACACATGAAGATTGAAACCCAGAAGCTGGAGGCTCCATGATTGGGTAGACATCCTCCATCTGAGGATGGAGGGCACACAGAGGGCCATGCCACTCACCAGTGCCTGTCACTTCTGGACTTCCTCTCACCAGAGTCTCCAGCTCTTCCCCGCCATCTGGATAGGAGGTCAGGTTGGGTCTCAGCGGGTCTGCAAGGAGAGAACAGCATTGTCGTCAACCAGGATGTGGAGGGCCATCCAGTGGCTCAGTGGCAACCTTCTGGCTCTCCTATTTGATGCTTTATCTAGCACACACTCTTGGGGGCCAGATGCACTGGGCGACCCTGGGATACCTACCCCACAGGGTGACTGGTCCAGTGGAAGAGAGGGACTCAGTCACAACCCAGGGTGATCAGAGCTATGACAGCTGGGGCTGCAGATACAGAACTTGCAATAGCTGGAGAGATGAGCAGAGCTTGCCTGGTAGAGAGACCCATACTTACTCAACCATTCACAATTCACTCATTCACCTGTGGACCATACATCGCCTGAGGCCTCTGGTTTGTGCCCTGTGATAGATGATTTAGGGTTCTAGAGCTCAAGCAGTCCTGCACACTGCCCTCCCCAAGCTTCCTCAAGGAAGAAAGCTGTCATAATACAGGGATACATGCTACAGTGGAGGAAAGGCCACTGGCTTTGAAGATGAAGAAAGGGGCCATGAGCCAAGCAACGCAGGAGGCTTCTAGAAGCTGAAAAAGGGCAAAGAAACAGATTCTCCAACACTGTTGGAGCCAGCCCTGCCAACACCTTGATTTTAGCCTACTCAGACTCATTTTAAACTTCTGACCTGCAGAACTGTAAGAATAAATGTGTTGTTTTAAACCACGACATTTGTGGCATTTGTAGAAGCAGCTATAGGAAACTAATACCCTCCTCATATATATACACACAGATGTGCAGGGGAGTGAAAGCAAATGCATTTCTACCATGTGCTAGAGTTTAAAAATCGAAGACTGAGGTCGGACCTCCTCTAAATTGCTTCTATAGCACACATTGAATACAGTTTAGAGAAAACCTGTCCCAATGTGATAAAACTATATCAAATATAGTTTCCAGTATATAACCTTTTCTTTTTTTCATCTTTTGGAATAAATAATTCTTCTGTTTTTGGAAAAGAACTGAGAAACTAGAGAAAGTAAAATGAGTTGACCCGGATGAGGTGACAGTGATACGGAGGTAGGGTGCCGTGGACCTGGAGCTGCACAGGTTCCAAATAGACTCTCAGTTATATCATTTGCTCACTGTGCAGTGCTGGTGGTCAGAGTCAGGTGAAAAGGGCTAACAGAGCAGGCTGACTGCTCTTGGAATGGCCTGCTTGCAAGGCTGCACTTGGCTGGTGTCTGGGAGCCTGGATTTTGGGAGTGTCCAGCATTCTCTAACCAGTCAGAGGGGCTCCCTGTGCCCAAACTTTTCTGCTGAACACCTGCTTTCCTGCTGGAATGTTGGTACATTCCAAGCAGAGTGTGCCAACATAATAAGCCCTGAATAAAACCCCTGGGTTTAGAGTCTCTAGTAAGTGTCCCTGGTCGACATTTCACATCTGCTGTCACACCTGGTTGCTGGGGAATTAAGCGTGTCCTGTGTGACTCCATGGAGAGAAGGCTCTGGAAGTTGGCACTAGTCTCCCATGTGCCTTCATACCACGTGCCTTCCCCCTTTGCTAACTGTACTGTGTATCCTTTTGCTATGATGGATCATGGCATGAGTACAGCTATAGGCTGAGTCCTACATGTCGTCTTAGTAAACCCTCAAACCTGGGGGTGGTCCTGGGAACCTGAACATAGCTGTGAAAATGACTTCCCCTCTCCGAACCTGTTTAAGAATGCTCAACAAAATAGGGACAGTCAAACTTCTCATGGGGTGACTGGAGGATTGAAGGAGAGAGTTCTAAGAGGTCCAGCACAGAACCTGGCTCCTGACACAGCATTTCCCACTATTCACTTATTTATTAATTTAGGAACTGTTTATTGAGTCCCCATAGCAGGTAGTTTGTTGCAAATGTTGGGGTACACCAGCGAACAGCACAGGTGCCCTTAGGAAGCTGCCATCTGGCAGAAGGAGACAGATCAAAATAGGAGCAGTGAGAAAATGAAGGAGTGGTGACAAGCTAAGCAGGAGAGAGGAGGGAGTGCTAGTAGGGTCACAATTTCAGTCTTAGGAAAGCCCCAAGGCAAGAAAGGGACAAGAGTCTTCTAGGCAAAGGGGAGAGCAGATATGAAGACCCCAGTGTCAGCTCGAGGAATCACTCTATAATGACAAAGAGGAAAATGCTGCTGCAGTAGCAGGAAGGGGCTGGATCAGGGCTTGTCAACCTTGCCACTACTGACAATTGGGGTCAGGTAATTCTTGGTTGTGGGGGTTGTCCTTGCATTCTAGGATGTGTGGCAGCTTCCCTGGGTTCTAACCACTAGATGCAAGGAGAACCCCCCACCCCCCCAAGTGGCGACAATCAAAAAGGTGGCCAGGCATTGCCAATGTCCCCTGGGGGGGGCAGAAGCAGCCAGCTAAGCACTGTTGAGCTAGATCATGCTGGTTCTGAGGTGTTCAAGAGCTAGGAGTTCATTCTGTGGGTGATGGGGAGCCATGGATGATCACCAAGCAGGGCCAGAGTGCATACTCACTCAACAAGAAGAGCTTCTGGTAGTTGTCCAGTGCTGTGTCCCAGAACAGGTCCCCCTGGTCCAGCCCCAGCTGCTCCCAGTCCTCCAAAGTGAAGTCCATGGGCACGTCCTTGAGGATCACAAATTACTGAAAACACAACACACTGTCAGTGACTCTGGGGCTGGGGTCAGGGAGGGGCCCAACAGCTCACTCAGTGCACCCCCCACCCCAATGTGCCAGGCCTTTGGCAAAAATCGACCTGTGAGGAACTTCACACCTGAGAGACTAGGCATCCCCATATTTGTAGGCAAGGACACAGAACTTGGAGAAGGGACACAGGCAGGACTTAAATCCAGGTCTGCCTGATCCTAAATCCATTCATTTCTGGCTTTTTTTTTTTCTTCTTTTTTTAGTGTTTATTCATGATTTAAAAACTTCATTATGGAAACTTTCAAACATACACCCAAGTAGAGACATGCATGCAACAGACCGCCACATATCCATCACCCAGCTTCAATCCCCATCCTATTAACATGTCTGTTTTGTTAAGCCACTTTCTCCGCTTTTATTTATTTACTTTTTCATGGGGGCTAAAATATTTCAAAGTTAATCCCAGGTGGTATCTGATTTCACCTGTGAATGCTTCAGTATTAACAGTAGAACCCCTTACTCACTCACAGCACATGTAGGCCGTATTAAAAATCTGTATTCAGATTTATCTTACATCTCAATGGTGGTTTTCCATTTTTGTTGTTGTGGTAAAATACATATAATACTCATCATATTAACCAATTTTTAGTGTACAGTTCAGTGGCATTAAGTACATTCACACTGGTGTACAATCATCACCACCATCCATCTCCAGAAATCTCATCTTGCAAAACTAAAACTCTGTCCCTGTTAAACACTACCTTTCCACTTCACCTACCCCAGCCCGTCACCCACCATTCTGCTTTCTATCTCTATGATTGTGACTAGGTTCAATGGTATGTTTTTTTAAAATGTTTTTATTGTTTTTAGAGAAGAAGAGAGAAATATCAATCAGTTGCCTCTTGCACACCCCTACTAGGGGATCAAGCCCTGACCTGGAATCCAACCAGAGACCTTTTGGTGCATGGGATGCCGCTCAACCAACTGAACCACACCGGCCAGGATTCAATGGTATATTTTTATAGTTGGCTTGTTTGAATCAGAATCCAAGGAGGCCTATGCCCTGTATTGGGGTGATATGCATCAGAAGGATTTTAATCTGTACCTGTACCCCTCCACCCTTTTTATTCCATGCTCCCGATTTAGGGTGCCACATCTGGATATGGTCCTTCCTCTTGGTGTCATTTAGCTGCTCCTCTGCCTGAGTTTCCATTTCCTGGAAACTAATCAGTAAAGCAGCAGCCTGGTTAGATTCAGTACAACTTTGGGGGCAAGAGCCTTCATAGGTGGTGCTGGGTCCACTTCAGGCTGCATGATGGCCTGAAGCGCCCGTCTGCCCCTTTTAGTGATAGCCGTCTTTCTTAATTTTAAAAGTTCTCAGTGAATAGATGTTTGGAATAAAATTTCAAATACTGGAGAACTACTGACAATAAAAAATGACAGCCTTCCCCAGCACCCTATCTCCAGGTGAACCCATGGCTGTCTGGTGTGTTCCTTCCAGACCTCCATCAACACACACATGGACACATTTCAAGTAAGAATGAAACCTGAGTCTTTAGTTTGGATCTGAGGCTTGGCCCCACTACCTTCCTCTATGGGTAACCATTGGCAGTTAAGTCCCATGCCCCCTTCAGAGCCCTGAATCCTGCCCCATCTCATAGGGATTCTCTGGGAAGTGACTGAGATGCTGCTGGGACGCTCCTGTACGATTCCTAGCACACAGGAAGGATTCTACCAAAGGGCAGTGTGTCTAGTCTGGCAGGGCTGACAGACATGGGCAGAGACAACTACACCCAGGTGGATTTGTTATACAGTGGAGGCAGCAGGCAGTGCTACAGGAGACCAGAGCAAGGAAGAGCTCTGGGAAGGTGGGGGAACTGAGATGGGTCTTAGAGGTTGTGTGACTTACCAGCCAGAGATGGGAGGCAGGGTATTCTAGCAGAGAGAAGAAGAGCCTGAGAAAAGGCTGGGAAGCCTTGTGTAACATTTTACTATACAAGTGAAGGGAGCATCACTTGTGTGACTAAAGGGAAGAGAAGATGCTGTGGATGGGGGCAGGACCCAGATCATGCAAGAATGAGCTGAGAAACCTGGACTTTATCCTATAAGCAGTGAGGATTCCTGGAAAGGTACTGAGCAGGAGATCAAGAACGTGAGAGCTTTACTTTAAGATCGTTTGGGGCCATCATAAGTCAGTGAGTATGGAACAAAGGCAGGCCAACTGTGCAGCCTTTGGGGATGATCTGTTAGGACGGAGGGACCCTTGACTCACCTCAGTAATAGCTGACTAGGCCCAGCAGCCGGAGTCCTAGTTTAAGCTCCCCCTCCTTCCCCTCCATGTTCCCAGCTGGCAGGGCTGCAGGAAGGACAAGGAAACTGGGAGAAAGTCTTCCTTCCTTCTAGGACTGATTTCCTGGCCATGCTGGATGAGCCCCCAAAAATGTCCAGAAGTAGGATGAATCAGAACATGAGTCTCCCTGCAGGAATCACAATTGTTATTTATTGAAACCACCCCAGCCCCAAGTTTCCACTGTGCTTATTCTTAGCACTTATCACAATCAGTGAATACACATTTGGGACCTTGTGTCTTACACACTGCTGCATCCTAGCACAGCACAGGATCTCTGTTAACAGAGCAAACCCTGTCTCTCTAAATAAACCCTTAGGACAATGCTTCTGAGATTTCGGATTACCTATGATCTCTAGGATTTCAATCCAAGTGCATTGGACTCCAAACTGTTGCTATTTCTACAGCAACAAGTTCTTCAACTTTCTTTTTCAACCATGACCCAAAGAAACAAAGACAATATATATTATGACTGCTCATTCATACACATAACTAAACAAAATCTTTACCAGATAATACTTAACCTTACAAAGTATAATGTCCTGGGATAATTTTTATTCTAGTTGCTTTTTACTTCATTAAAAAAAATTATGGTCACTGCCCAATGAGTTATCTTCATGACCCACAATATGCAAAAGACTGTGTACCAGAGGGCTTTCTGCACCTTTGCAGCCACTGTGAATGTCCTAAGGAGCATGTATCTATGGAACACTGAAAACACTCCGTATTGCAAAGTAGCAGGATGACTAAATGACACAGGCCCACAATTGTTGAATCTCTGGGGCCAGATGTGCTTTGAAATTCAGAAATTTTCAGACTTTAAAAAGGTGTCATACATTTATATAATATATTTCATTAAAATCCCAGTGCGGTGTAAGACCAGCAGCATTTTGTTATTGAACACTTCAGTATTTCTAGAGGAAAGGGTATAAATATTCACACTAGATAATTAAAGGTTACAAATCACAGAAGTTCTGGTCAGGTTTGGGCACCAAACTTATGGAAAAAAAAAAAAAATGGTCTTCAGAGCTTTCTAGATTTTGTGATTGCAGATGAGGCAATATGGTATAACCAACAAGTGCTAAGCTAACATTTACTCTCGACGATTTTCTTCACGTCACAGAGGTAAGCCTTGACTTGTGAGGATATTTCAGCCCACAGATATTATATTTGGCCCACACAGTGTTGGCAAATAGGAGGTTTTGAAAGAAAATTATCTTAAGTAGCTCCAAACTTGAAAACTGGGATATTTCACCTAAAAATTCGGTCTGCAGCTTCTGAAAAAAATCCTAGGATTTGGCCATGCTGGGTCTGTATTCCCACAAAGCTGGCTAGTTGGAGCTCATTTAAATCTACTCCCCCTATACTCTTCTGTTAAAATTCCTGGTTTTATTATTATAAATAAAATTGCTCATAAAACTGGCAAAAAAAAAAATCTACTCCCCCTTAGATGGGGCAAATACTCCCTGATGTCCTCACCAGGCAGGTTCTCTCCTTTGCCTGAGCTTCAGTTCTCTGTCTAGCTTCCAAATCACAATCTGTCCACATCTCATACACCCTCAGCCCTGGGAAGGAAGAACCAGGAACCCTCAAGGCCTCCCCGCCTGTCACAGTGACTGGAGCCAAATCTTGGGCCCTGGACTCTTGCTGCTTCTTAGTGTGAGACAGTAGCCAGATCATTCGCCCTCCCTCCACCTATCTCAGTTTCCACATGTACGAAATGAGACAAATACAACAGATCCACAATCCCTTATCTGTAATTCTAAAAATCAAAAAGCTCTAAAAACCAGAACTTTATTCATAAATTGGCAGCAAAACTTAACCCGGATTGCCACAGGCTATGTACAGTCTGTCTTCCTTTCCGTGCGATTATTCACCCCTTTCCTAACGGAAATATTCGATCTCCATGAATTGCCCAGGACCCCGCTGGGGGGAGAGGGGGCTGCTTAATTATGAAATATGCACCCTTATTAACTTTGTAAAGTCTGATTCCCGAGATGATCCTAGTGCCAAGGTTATCCAATAAGACCGGGAGCTACACTAATTTCTCAGGGCTGACGCCGAGGTGACAGGAGAAAATGCGAGGACAGCTCGGCGCGTGGCACACAGAAAGCTCAAATAAAAGTTCAGTCCTCTCACCTCCTGAAAGGACTCCCGTTCATTCATGCATTCACTCATCCCTCAAGATCCTGCCCAGCTGTGCCAACGACACCCCCTCCTGACTCGGTTTCCTCACCCCAAGATAAAACGGAACGGAGGCGCTCCCCTCAGGGCTGCAGGTGAGGGCTGGAAACCACTTTAGCGACAGCCTGGCCCATAACAAGCTCTGAACAAGGGTTCAAGGCTCCGCCTAGACCCACCGCCCAAGGCGACGCGCCCTTAGCTGTGGACCCCACAGAAGCATCCCGTTACCCCTCAGAGAAGACTGACCCCCCCCCCAGCCTCCAGAGCCCTCAGCGGCCCCAGTCCAGGATCTCATCACCTCGAGATGGCGGTCCGCCGCCCTAACAGACGCGACCCCAGCCGGGCTGGAGCGGGAAACCCGAATCCTCTCACGCGCGCTCCTCACAGCCACTTCCGGTGGCGCGCGAATCTCAGAATTTCTCCTCGCAGGATCCTCCGCGCCAGGGCAGAGACTACGTTTCCCAGAGGGCTCTGCTTGACATCCTGTCTCCACCCTCTTCCAGGTCGTTAAGAGGTGCCGCTGAGCACTTCGGGAAATAGAGTACAAACAGAATCACTGTCGGGTGATGGCTGGGCATTGTAGTCCAGCTTTTATTCTCTTGAAGAACAACCTAATCAGCACTCTGCCTGTTCTAGAAGGGGAGGCTTTTGATTTCTCAAGGCAACTCGACGGTTGCCATAGAAACACGTTGAGAAGACTGGATTCCTGAAAAGACGCGCGGAAACGGCCATGTTGAGGCGAGGGAAATAATGTGACCTCTGCTGACTGGCAGAGACCGGCCTGTAGTTTAACACATGAGCAGTAGACCCAGGTAGCGTTCCAAAGAGGGCGAAATTGGGGTGGGCCATCAGCGAACCTCACCCCCAGCCTCGAGTTAAAGGGCTGACCTGCCGCGAAGGCGTCTGGGAAGTGTAGTTCCGTGGTAGGCACAGCCGAGGGCAGTCGGGAGGACAGCAGCGCCTGCGCGGGGCAGGCCTAGTTCCGCAGCGAGAATGCGCGCGCAGCGCCTTCCTCCGCGGAAGTTTCCTCAGGGCAACTCGGAAGGTGAGTCGCAGTCGGCGACTTGGGTCCGGTATTTGGTCTTCGCCCGGCTCACCAAGTCCAGAAGTGAGGGGAAGGCGAGGCTTAGCGGGGGGAAGTCTCATACCCTGTGCACAGTTCGGTCGTGCGGCCTGTGACGTAAGCACGACCTTTTGTGAGAGGTGGAGCCCCCGGGGGCGGGCTTTGGGACGTGAGAAGCTTCTGGTCGCCGGGATCATGGCCGGCCCTGGCTGTCCTAACCCGCTTTCGGCTCTTCGCGGTGGGCGTGGCTACGGCTGAGACAGGCGGAGCTGTTGGAGTTTCACAGACAACACCGTGGCCCTCGTCCTCCCTGGTCTCTCCTTAGGGCGGCGCTGAGGCGAGCCTCGGTCTCCTAAACCGCTGTCCCTCCAGCGCTCAGGCGGAGTCTAGCCTTCAGCGCTCCCACTGTGCTGGCTCAGAACCTTTCCGGAGGGACCCAGTATTTAACACGTAGCAGAAGTTCAGTAAATGTTTGTTGAATAAGTAAAATAAAGGAATGAAGGATAAAAGACTATCCTGAGTGTGGAGCCTTGCGCTTTAGCCCTGAACTGGCCGTGGGACCCTTGGACGTGTGACTTCCGCACTCGGAGACTCCTTTCTTCCATCCATGTTTATTGAGCGGTTACCATGGCACTATCTCCATCTGACCTATTAAATAGTTATTTGCTCGTTTGTTTATCTGGTTTCTCCCCACCCCCAGAATGTGAACTTTGTCAGGTGAAGAGCCATGTTTGTTTCCTTTGCTGCTGTATCCTCAGTGACTGGCACACATTAGGAGGAGTTCAGTGAATAGTTATTGAAATTAGCACCTTGTTACATAGCCAATGCTCAATAAACGTTAACCGTTATCTTTCCCTTACATGTGAAGTGAGCCTGAATCAGCCTCTCCATCTTTATTCACTTGCAGAACACTGTTGAGATGGAGATTCCAGCCCAGTGAATCTGAGGGCCAGACGGTGATCTCTTAAAGGTACCATCCCCTCAGGCACATGCCCCTTTAGCCCTGTTCCCCAACAACAGCTTGCTACAGCTCCATCTCTTCTGTGTCACTGCTCTCATATTTTAGTCCAGGAGGACTGTCGTCAAGGGCATGACAGGGTCACTGGGTTAGGTGCTTGCCCCATCCTGGAGGCCATCTTTATCCAAGGGTACTTGGCACCTGGGGAAATTCTGCTTAAAGCCAATTACAATCACCACAGATTTTCAAACTTTTGTTCACATAAACTAGCAAAGTGTTAGTATATTAGCCAGACTAGGCTAGACTATGCTGCAGTAACAACAACCCCCAAACCTCAGTGGCTTAACGCAAACCAAGTTTCTCACTAATCCAAAGTCTAGGACAACTCTCCAGGGTAGCCATCCTCTAGGCAGTTTTGGCTCCATCAACACAATGGCTTCAGGTGTGTCCTGGCCTGAGGGAGAAGGAAGACTGTGGTGCTGCCTCTCGCTTCTCTTGAGAAGATAGAGACATCCATTTCAGTGCTATTACCAGGACAACAAGTTAGGAAGTTACACAGCCAATCAGAATTACAGACTTCTTAGAAGCTAAAGGATACCTGGCAGCAATCTTTGCAATCAGGTGACCTACACACCTCCTTTGTGGGATATAACAAGGGCAGTTTTATACCACGGTGTAGTTTCTGCTCTTCTGCATACCTAAGGGAAGAGGAACCCTTTTCTCTAGCTGAGATTTCTTTCATTCGCTGTTTGGACAGCCTGTGTTTTTCAAGGGTGGACACTAGAATTCCATGAGGCAGCACCAAAAGGAAACGGAGAGGCCTGAGAGGTTCAGAACTTATGGTATGGAAAGAGAAAGGGGGAACGCCCTAGCCCTTTCCACTACATGAGGACCCAGCAAGGAGTTGTCTGCAACCCAGAAGAAGGTGGCACCTTGATCTGCAGGGGAGGGAAGGACAGAGGAGGTACTCTGGCTCTTAACTGTCTCAGCAGGAAAATGACTTCCACTCATACCCCATTTGCCAGAACTAGTCATGTGGCCCCAGTGTAACTACAGGGGACCCTGGAAAGTATAGGGGAGCATGTGCGTATTTGGTGAGTGTCAGCTGTCTGTCCCATCGCCATTCTATGCTTGAAAAATTGAACATAACAGCCCTGCCAATATGGCTCAGTAGTTGAGCATCAACCCAGGAACCAAGAGGTCACAGGTTCAATTCCCAGTGAGGGCACATGCCCTGGTTGTGGGGTCGATCCTCAGTAGGGGGTGTGCAGGAGGCAGCTGATCTATGATGTTTCTTTCTCATCGACATTTTTATCTCTTTATCCCTCTCCCTTCCTCTCTCTCTAAAAGTCAATAAAAGTATATTTTAAAATTATAGAAAGAAATGAACATCACTAGTGTAATTGAAGACCCTCAGTGCTTCTGCGATTGGTGCAGTGCTCCTGTGTAATTTTCATTGACCTCAGGGCATTCCGTATCCACAGTTTCCCCTTTGTACCTTTGTTCTGTTTCGTACCCACCCTGGGCCATTAGACAGGTGGCTAGAGGCTGGACATAGTGGGTGGGAACTCATTTAGGAGCAGCCACTTCCTGAGAGAGTAATCTGTGAGTGATTAGTTGGTAGTGAATTTTCAGTTTCTCTTTCAGCTTCCTGTTCCCTCTTGTACGCTTCTGTTTTCTAGCATGAACACCTTCTGTCCAGACTGTGGCAAAAGTATCCAAACAGCGTTCAAATTCTGCCCCTACTGTGGAAAGCCTTTGTCTACAGAGGAGCCCGAAGGGTCCCAGACCCTTGTCAGACCGCTAGCGTCTTCCGTCCGAGGTAAGGGCCAGGGCTTTGAGCTGCTCCCTGGAGGAGGGTGAGGTGCCTTTGTGCGGGCGTGTGGGGAGGGAGTACAGTCGCCTTTGCAGTCTATCTGACCTGCCTTAATACTGGAGAAGCCCAGAACTCGGGCCCTCTCTGTAGTCAGCTTCCTGGAATCTTCTTGATATGGCTTTGAAGTTGACAACTGTGTCTCCAGCCTGGACTCCTCCCTCGAAGTCCAGATTCATGTATATGAAACTGCTTTCTTGACATCTATTGGATGTTCCATAAACATCTTCACATGCCCAGGACTGAGCTCCCGAGGTGACTGTCCCCTAGTCTGCCCCTTCCATAGACTTTCCCATCACAGTAAATAGCTACTCTATTTATCCAGTTTCTCAGAGCAGACCATGGAGTCATCCTAATTCCTCTTTCTCTCCCACCCACTGTTTCGACCCTCTGGCAGACCGTGTCTGTTTAAAATCAGTGCTGAATCAGACCACTTCCTGCCACCTCCTCTGCCACCACCCTAGTCCATCCCACCCTCACCTGTCACTGATGTTATCACAGAAACCTTCCCCTGGTCTCCCTGTTTCTTCTCTGTCCCCTACAGTTTTTCACATCACAGCCTGATAGACCCTGTTAAAACAAAGCCAGACTCTGGCCAGGTGGCTCGGCTGGAGCATCGGCCCATATACCAAAAGGTGGTGGGTTTAATTCCCAGTCAGGGCACATACCTAGATTGTGGGTTCGGTCTCCAGTTGGTGTGCATGCAAGAAGCAACCAGTCGATGTTTCTCTCTCCCTCCCTCTCTTTCTCTCTCTCCCTCCCCCTTTCTCCCTTCCTCCCTCCTTCTCCCTTCTCTCTAAAATCAATAAACATATCCTTGGTGAGGATTCAAAACAAACAAACAAAAAGGGCTGAGTGGTAGAATAATAAGAGAATTCTGTAGAAGTGAGAAACACTAAGAAAACAGGGACCCTCAGGGCTGAGCAAGTGCTGTAAGTGGTGTTGGTCCTGGACTGTTTATTGGCCATTGGTGGCCTCCAGCCTGGGTTTTAATGGGGTACAGGAGATAAAGCTTAGAGCCTAAGCATCATGGGAGGTGAGATTGGAAACCTAAAATCTAGCACTCCTCAATAGGTAAACTAGAACAAAAAATTTTTCAGAGAAAATTGGTGGAGACATTTGTGTCTCAGCCTTGGTTGTGGGTGAAAAAAGGCAGAATGTCTAAGAATTCCTAACCAAGAACTCACATCCTCACAGGTTTGGAGCCAGAGTTCATACTGAACTGTGCAGCCCCCAGAAAACCCAAGTGGAAAAGTTAGTGTAAAGTGATGAGGTGTGGGTGCCCCTCCCCAACTGAGGCAGATTTTTGGGGGGAACACCCTTTAACGACTGACCTTAGGGAATTTCCACAGCACATGGAACTCTCAACTAATCAGCAAAGACACCAGGAAACAAGCCACCGTCAGGAAATACAATAAACTACAGAATCAGACCTGCACTAACCAGATACCTTGGAATTAACACATAAAACTATGTACAAGAAATTAAAAATATAATGAAGGAATAAAAATTAGTTAGAATTGACCTGGCAGGCTTGAAAAAGAACCAGTTAACACCTATGGTGATAAAAACAAATATCATGGCAATCAGAAACTCATCGGATTATTTAAACTGCAGACTAGACAAAGCTGAAAAGAGAATAGTGAACTAAAAGATAGATTTGAAGAAATTACCTAAAAGATAGAAGAGAGTGACAAAGTGTTAGAAGACATACAAGAGAAGCTAAGATCCCTAAAGAAGAAGCAAGACTTGGCTGTGAGAGTGGAAGGGAAGAGAGTGGTTGACTGTGAACTTAGGGTTTCTGGTTTTATGGTTCCTGGGAAGGGCCTTTGTATCTTCAGTCTGCCTTTGGTCTTCCTTTCTCTAGGCTCCAGGAGACAGAAGAACGCTGGGTCTGAACTCTCTCCCAAGAAAGTGAAATGGTCTGGCTGTGTCACTTCTTCGTCATCCCTCTTGTCAGACTATGACAGTTCTGGGTCCAAGGATACCTTGAGTCCCAAAGGTATTGATACCTTGAAGCCCAAAGGTAAGAGTTAGGATCAATCTTGCCTGACTCCAGATGGTTAAAGGCGGGTCATCTGACAATGTTTGGGTGCTCAATCATCACTTAAACTTGCCTGGACCCTTATCCCAGCCTCCAGGTTCCCCTCCAGTCCATCTGTACATGCCAGAGCTGACCTCACCCCTCCCTGCTCACAGACACCTACTGTTCCCATCACCCACAGTATGACCTCTTCAACCTGGCATCTGAGCCTCTGTGTGGTCTGCTTCCTGTTTTAGCTCTCTACACAACCCTGTGCACAGGAAACTTACTTTCTGGAAATACTCTTTAGGGTCTTCAGCCTTGGTCTTTGCTACGTTTGTTACCTCAGCCCCGGGTACCCTCACCTCCCTTCTTTGCCTGGCATGCTGCCACTTTCCAAACACTCAGGGGTCAGATCTCTAGGAAACCTTTTCTGAGTACCCTAGGCTAGGTCAAGGCCATCTCATCTTCCCCCAGAGCCTCTCTCTGTCCTCTTTGTCTGGGCACCCACAGTGCCATTGACACTCATTTGAGCACATGTCCCCTCCAGGCGGCTTGTCCCTTTCTGCCTCATTTGCTGTACTGAGAGTCCTTTATGGGCAGGGACCAGGTAGAGTCATCTGTGTGCGGCTCATGCCAGCCAGTGATCAAAGGAGGCTTGAGGACCATGTGCCAGTCTCCTTCCTACCAGGCCCTCATCTCTGAAGTCGCAGGCCTCAGTGTCTCCTCTGCGTCCCTTGTTATCCTCTAGGCCCACTCACTGCCTCTTGCCATTCTGTGCCTTGTGTGGATGGTAGGTTGGAGGAATGGAAATGTTAATATTTGTTCCTATGTCCATGTCCAGCAGTTAATATCTTTTTCTCTTTACCACTCTACCCCATTCTCTTCCCAGTCTGGGAGCCAGTCAAGGGCAGGGCCTCAGTCTAACAGATTTCTTTATACTTAGCACAAAGCCAGGTCCTGTCTCAGGATGGTTGAATGCCTAGAATGTCTTTTTCCCCTGGCAAATTCTATTCATTCAACAAGACCAAACTCAAATGTCCCCTCCTCCTGGAAGCCTTCCCTGACTTCTCCAGGCACAGTCAGTCTCTCTCATATCTCTCTGTACCGCCTTAGATTCCCCCACCTAATTAGGAGCTCCTGAGGGAGGGGCCCAGGTCTGACTCATGTCTGGGTCCCCAGCTTTGTAACACAGAGGCCTGACCCATAAAAGACTCTAGGAAGCATTTTTTCATTGAACAAATGAATAAATGAACAGTACTATGAGTATTGTCTCATTATTCATTCAACTTTTCTCTCCTGGATGCCCCTATTCCTTTATTCTGGCCATCCTGCTGTAGGGGCCCGGAGCAGAACTCCAACCCCCAAAAGCAGCCCACAGACGACGAGGAGAAGCCCTCAGACACTGAAGCGGAGCCGTGTGACCATCTCGCTTGAGGCTTTGCCCACAGGGACGGTGCTGACGGACAAGAATGGACAACACTGGAAGCTGGAAAACTTTCAGAGCAGGGATGACCAGGGCATTCTCTATGAAGGTACACTCTGTTTATAAGTGGGCAGGTGCTGGACTGGGCCCGGCTGACTTGGAGCCAGGACAGTGGGAGGGGAACCCCTTTATGAGAATGAAAATGGAAGCCACATCCCAGCTGTACACATGCCTCGAGGCAAATTTCTCTTAGACTTGGGACTGCAAACTATCCATCTACAGGGCCAGTCAGGTAGAGTAAATGAGTGCAGGAAGCTAGGGAATAAGACAGTTGGGAGTGGTAGCAACTGTGGCCAACTGGAAAGCACTCTTCAGCTTCAGCTACTGTTGTCATGTGGGAATGCAGGCCCAGTGTTAGCTAATGATAAGGATGATTAATCTCTACCCTGCAGAGATAGGATGGCCCCCCACCCTGCCCAAATTTGGTTTGAATGCTAAGACTGATGATGTCACACACCAAGAGGATATGAAAGGTTTATTGCTTGCATAATTGTTTCTGGGGGGAAGGGGTCAGAAATGAGATCACAGGGAACAGCACCTGGCCTGGGTTTTTATTGGTGGTTAAGAGGTAGGGCCGGGGTGAGTGTTCCCACACAGGGGCCAGGGCCTCACATGGTTTGAATATCCCACCAGCACCAAAGGAGGGAACCCCAGGCTTGCTTATCAGTTCACCCAGATGTGGGGCAGGAGGGAAGAGACAGGGCCAGACTTAAAAGCTGTTAGTAGTCAAACATCAAAAATGGACACCTCGTTACAATGAAGAAAATAACTGCCAGAAGTATTAGTAATAATCGACCTAACATTTACTGAGTACTCAAGGCCAGGGCCTGTTCTTAGCACTTGATGTGGTTTTGTGATTGAGATAAAATTCATATAACATAAAATACACCATTTTAAAGTCTACAATTCAGTGGGTTTTAGTATAGTCACAGTGTTATGCACCATCACCACCTAATTCCAGAACATTTCCATCACCCCAAAAGGAAGCCCCATACCTTTTAGTAGTCACTCCCATCCCCCCCTTTCCATCCCCAGGCAACCACTAATCTACTTTTATCTCTATGGATTTGCCTTCCCTGGACATTCCAGATAAATGGAGTGATACAATGTGTGGCCTTTTGTGTCTGGCTTTCCCTTAGCGTGATGCTTTCAAGGCCCATCTGTGTTGTAGTGTGTGTCAGCACTTCACTCCGTTTTATAGCTGAGTAGTAGTCGTGGGGGCAGGTATCACATCTGGCTTATCTATTTATCAGTTGGTGGACATTTGACTTGTTTCCGCTTCTGGCTACAATGAATAATGCTGGTGTGAGCATTTGTGTACAGGTTTTTACACAAACAGGTTTGCTTAATATAGTTGTCCCAAAATCAGAAGATGCTCCAGTCTCTTATGTAAAATAGCATAGTATTCACATATAACCTACGCATATCCTCCCATAATCATCTCGACATTATAATACCTAATACAGTGTAAATACATGTAAATAACTGATGGACTGTGTGGATAACAGGGGATAATGACAAGGAAAAAAGTCTGTACATGCTCAGTACAGACAAAGCCATGGTAGACCTAACTGCATAGTACACGTCAGCAACAGTGCAACTTCGCCCCCCAATATTTGCAATCAGTGGATTCCACAGATGTGGAATCCGCCGGTACAGAGAGCCAAGTGTACTTCTTAACTGACCTGATTCCTACAACAGTCTAACGGCATCAGCACCATCCTCATCCCGTTCATAGGTGAGGAAAATTAATCCCAGACATGAATAACTAGCCAGAGGTCTGGCTCTAGAAATCTTACAACCAGGATGACTAAGGAAGGGTGGGAATGAAGAGCAGAGAGGATGCAGAGAGCCTGCTGGAACAGCGGCCATGGGTCAGTTCACCGGCTGTAGAAAACCACACACTGAGCGTCTCCGGCGTGCCGGTGTGCTGCTGGGCTCTGGGGCTGAGCGGGTTCATTGAGTGGCACATGTAAAAGATGAAGCGAGCTATGATCTGTGCTCAGCTGGTACTATTATTATTTCTACTGGCTCCTCTGAATCCTTGCATCCAGTCTCAGGGGTGGGCTTCATTACTCCTATTTCACAGACATGGCAAGGAAGGCCCAGAGAGCTTTAGCAACTCTAGCAGAGTCCCACAGAGTTGATGGCGGGGCTGGGCTTGAATCCAGGCTGGCCTGACACAAAGCCTCCCTTGTGGCTTAGCCTCTCTAAGCTTCAGCTCTCATATCATCCACAAGGTGGCGCTAACAACAGCAATAATAGTATATTAGTACACGTGCTTCCCTTCTGCCCTGGGCATTAAAGGAAAGGATTTGTATAAAACACACACTTAGCACAGGGGCCAGAAACATTGCAGGTTTGTAATGAAGCAGAATGGGACAAGCATGCAAGGTGTTCATGAGGAAGTGCCCGGGGGGTCAGGACGTGGGGAGGGGAGAGGAAGTGGGGGGGTTATTGCAGAGGCCTCAGTGTAGTCTGAGCCGACCCCCATGGGGACTCTGAGCAGAGGTGGTCCTTCAGCATAGTCCCTTGTTGGGCCATCAGGGCTGGGCCTTTATATCCCCCTTGATCAGCCTATGGGCCACCCTGGATCTGCAGCTGAGGGATCCCTGAGGGGCTGAAAGCTGCCTATGACAGCAGGTGGGGCTGGACTAAGGTAACAAGTCCTTCCCAGAGGGGGATCTGCATCCATCACATAGCACTGACTCGTATGTGTAGACAAAGGCAGACGGTGTGTCAAGGTCCCCAGCACCACCTTCAGGTTTGTCGATGCACTAGGAGGATCTGCAGGTCTCTTATGCCGTGATCCATCACAGCAGAGTCAGCAAACGGGAGGCGCACAGGGGGAAGTGTTGGGGACCAAGCAGTACAGCTTCCAGAGCCCTCTCCCCGGGGAGTCACACGGTGCACAATGAGGTGTGACAGCACATGTGGTATGTTGTCATCCAGGGATGCTCCTTAGAGACTCAGCACCCAGGGTTTTTACTGGGGGCTGGTTGTGTAGGCCCCCTCTGCCTGTAACACACCGACATTCCAGATACACAGAAGGAAAGCAGGTGTTCAGCAGAGTTTGGGCACAGGGAGTCCGTCTGACTGGTTGGGGAATGCTGGACCCTCCCAAAACCCAGGTTTCCAGACACCAGCTAAGGGCAGCCCTGAGAGCAGACCTTTACAAGAACAGTCAGCCTGCTGTGTTCATAACCCTTTTGCATAGCTGGATATTAACAGAGAGAGAGAGAGGGAGAAAAAAAGAACCTGCTTGAAAATACGGAGGAGCGGGTCTTGAAAACCAAGAATGCACTGGATCCTGTGGATCGAGGGAACCAAAACTGCAGCTCCTTACTGGGACAAACTTTGAGGATGATGATACTCACTTTCCCTGTAGATTATAACCTTGCTCATTTTGTCCGTCTTCAGCTGAGCCTGTTTCCACCTGCGAGTCAAGTGCCCAGAAACAAAGATTCTCGCTGAAACTAGTGAGTGGCCCTGGGGGTGCCTGGGGTGGGGGGAGGGAAGCACCAAAGGGAGGGCCCTGGGTTCTGGCAGATGCACCATTGGTCTCCAAGCTTCTCTGTGGCCTGGGGCAGGCTGGAGAGTGAGGAGCTGTGGGCAGGGCACGTCTCCCTCCGGACCTCAGGTTCTTCATCTCCCAGGGCCTCTCAGCAGCTGTGGCCAGGTCCACCCCCCAAGCTCTGCCTCTGATACTTCCCAGCTGTGCGACCAGGCCAAGCAACTCCCCTCTCTGAGCTGACTATCCTCACCTGTGAGGGGGAGCGCCAGTAATACCCACATCAGGTGGTCCATCTGCCCACTACTTGCCTGCATCACAGCTTGTATTTATTAAGCACCTACTATAATATATAACTGTGTTGGGTGTTGGGGTTCAACAGAGAACCAATCAAATGGGGTCCCTGTGCTGAAGAGCCAGTGAAATCACGCCCAACTTTAGAATACAGGAAACATGCACTCAAGGTGGGCAAAAAGAAAAAATAAACCAAGAAAGTGAGAGCAGCCAGGTGGGTGAGTGATGTCCTCCAACACAGAGGAAGTGCCTAATAAAAGGGCATGGGCATGGTTGGTCACCTCACCACTATCCCTGAGAGTTGGAATTATGGGTGACTTTTATTTATACAAATTTTCTCACTCCCTCCCCAGAAAACCAGGACAACTGAATTGGGTCCCTCTCTTGGCCCTACATGGAGGCCATGTGAGTGGTTTAGAGCAAGGGCTCTGGAGCTGCTTGTTGAGAGCCCATTCCATGCCTGACTGTGGGATGAGAGTTTCACAAGCAAACCTGTGGGGGACATACAGCATACAAGTTTCTTTGTTCACAACCGTGTGTCTCCAATGCCCAGAACAATACTCAGCACATAGTAGGTGCTGTAGAAAGAACGAATGAATGACAGAGCTGGGATTTGAACTTCTCTTTGACTCTATGCTCTTAAGAACCCAGCTGTACTAGTTATATTTAATTAAACATTTGGCTTTACTGCTAGAAAAATAATGACCCAATATTAACAATGGTCTTAGCAAAAATAATATTTTACCGCTTTTTCACTTAAAAGTCTGGGACAGTGGTCCAGGGCTGATATGATGGTTCCATAACCAAGAGGTCCAGTTTCCTTCTCTCTTGTTGGTCCAACATCCTCATCCTATAACCTTCACCTCGTGGGCTAAAATGGCTGCTCCAGCCCACATCTCTTTTGCTCATATCCCCATTGGCCAGAACTTGTCATGTGGTCATTCCTCACTTCAAGGGAAGCTTGGAAATCTAGTTTTTAGCTGAAGGCCACGTGTCTAGGGAAAACTGGTAGATCCTATCATAAAATAAAGAAAAAGAACCTGGGTAATTGGAGATAACTTGAAACCTCTGATATGTGTTCAAGTGTAACACCCTGGGGAATTTGATTCTGGTCTGCGGGACTTGATGGGGAACCTGAGTTGTTGCTGGCATTACTCTGGGGATAATGCATGGCCAGCAATGATCAGGGATCCCTTGTCTAAGAGATTCTGGCATGACAGCCTTCTCCTCCTCCATCCAATGCCAGGATTCCAAGGATGGGCGCTTGTTCAATGAGCAGAACTTCTTCCAGCGGGCTGCCAAGCCTTCGCAAGGTATTCTGCAGGGAAGTGGGCAAGGGGGAGAGACTGGGAGGTACCAGCTTGGTCAGAGTAACCAGCTTCTCCCTGAAGGTGTGGGAAGGGTGGGGATTCAATAGGTGGCCCAGATTTGCTCCTGTCACACCTGAGTCCTCAGGCTCACAGGATGGACAACATGGGCTGAGGCCAGCTCATACCAGCTCTTGAGAGCCGAGTATTAAATTTGCAAAATTAGCTCAAGCCTGTTGTTAAACATAGCCATTTTAAAATTAATTACATCAACTAACAATAAAATAAATTGGATTAAGAACAAGAGCAGTAAATACTCAAAACTCATTTCATAATTATTTGTCTACATTTCTGTTTCTATACCCTTGAGATTGTTTTACATCCATTGCACCTGGATGGAGAAAACAATACATTACTGTGTGCTGCTGCTCATTTCTCCCATCTCTACATTCAGTGATGTCCTATCGGAAGCTTGAAATTGACCATGGTGGGAGTATTTACACCACAGAAATTGGCAAACACTACAAACCAGGGCTCTTTTCCCCTGGACAGCCAGCTGTTAAACTTCTATCAGCACACCTCTGGATCTGTACCATCCAGTAAAGATCCTGGAAGATGGGGTGACATCTAGTGACACCATGACCAGTTTCGACATTTGTAAATGTCTAAATGCTGTTTTATTAGCTATATGTGTGACTCAGAAGTTCTGCTGTTCTTATCCCTTCCACTGACTCCAGATTTATATATTCTTTCTCACATTTTTACCCCTTGTCACCTACAGACATAGGTGACATTCAGGGGTCAACCAGGCTCACCCTGTCAGCACCCCCGTTGTCACCCATGCACAGAGGTGGCATCTCTGACCAAGAGACTCAGGGTCTGGCCTGCGCTCAGGAGCACTTTTCTGGTCTGGGACCAGGTGGGCTCTAACCTCTCAGGTCCCTGCCTCCCCTAGTGAACAAGTGGAAGAAGCTGTCCTCAACTCCCATACTGGCCATCCCCACCTGTATCGGTTTTGGCATTCACCAGGATAGGTACAGGTGAGTCGCCTAACTCACCACCCACCTCGCTGGCCCCTTTCTTTCTCTCCCTGTCATGTGGTTGGGCCTGGCTGGGACCCTGGAGCCACTGGCTGTTAGTTGCTTCCTTTCACCTGCTTTGAGCCAGGCTGATCCCTCACCAATCAGAACCCTTAATCTTGCCTGGGACCGGGACCTCATAGCCACCCAGCCACAGTCCATCAGTGGCCTTTGTTCTGCTTCCTCCTCTGGTCCTCTCTCCTACCTTCCAGATACTCATGTCTTCCAGATTTTTGGTGTTCCCCATGCTGGGGAGGAGCCTTCAGTTGGCCCTGGATGACAACCCCAAACACGTAATGCCCATGCGGTCTGTGTTTCAGATGGCCTGCCGGCTGGTAGGTACCTAAGCACTGCTGGCCCCCACCGGGTGAGGCCACTGGGTTCTGGTTTATCAGTCTGTTCATTGACAAGGTCAGACCGCGCCTCCCTCTGCGGAACACTGAGAACAAGCGCAGTGACACAGGTGAACCCCAGACCATTAGAACCAGAGGGAGAAGCATAGAAGCATTACTATGAGGGGCATTCGGGGGGTATGGGAGTTGAGGAAGGGGCCCCAGCCTCAAACTGAGGGGCTTGATTGGGCTTCTGGATGAAGGTTCTTTCTAAACCAAGAGTGGGAAATAGCAAGGTGTTGAGTAGAGTGGGAGTGGAGATACGTGAGGAGAATATTCCAGGCCAAGGATACAGCTTGGTCAAAGGCTTGTATGGGGGAGAGAGCATAAGGCATTGGTTCATTCATTCATTTCTTCATCCTTTCATTAAATATTTATCAGGTTCCTGCTGGGTATCAGACACTGTCCCAGGGGCCGGGAGTACAGTATAGAGTAGCACAGACATGGTTTTTCAGTCTAGTTGGAGAAGATTGTATTAAACAGTTGCACACTGTGGAAAGTTCTCTGGATAGAAATGTCCCCTGCTGTGATGGAAAATAAGAGGATCCAATTTAAATTGGGGGAGGGACGAAAGTGGCAAGGGAGAGACATATTAGGTGAATACCAAAGGTCTTTATGCTCAGTGTCTGCATTGTGACATGAGGAAGGGGAACAGGTAAGAGATGGGTGTGGAGAGGTCAGTAGTGATCAGTGAGGAGCTAGGACTCTGTTCTGAGGGCACTGGGGAGCCATGGGAGGGTTGGGAGCAGGGGAGGGGCACTGTCAGCTCTGGATGCAGAAGGACCCTGTGGCCCTTGTCCGGGTAGGGGCTGGAGGGGGTGAGATGGAGGCCAGGTAAGGTCAGCGTGAGAGAGGATGAGGCCTGAGGAGAGGGGCCAGGCTATGGGGATGGAGAGGTTGTAGGACAAGCATAACTTGGTGCATAATTAAGCCTTGGGGTCAAAGGGGGCTTGGAGATGTCATCACAATGTAACTAACACCTAAGCTGTTCAATAAATGAGTCTGGATCTCAGTGGAGAAGTCAGAGTGAGAGATAAAAATATAAATTGCTTAACTAAGTTTATTTCTAGTCTCTAGGAGAAATGAGAACTCCTTGATATACATGGACATTGGGTTGGGTTTTTTTGTTTGTTGGCTTGTTTTGCAGGAGGCAATAAGTAACCAACCTCTGCCCCTCCTGAGTTTACAGTCAACTAAAAAACAGATGCAAGAGATAGATAGAAAACAAAATGTTAGCTTTAATGCTTAATTTTTGAAAGCCTAATAAGAAGACCTAATAAGGTGTGCTCTCAGAGTGGAGTTCCTAATGCTTACCCCAGAATTAGTCAGGCTTAAACCTCCCCACCATCCCATTCACAAGCAGGCAATATGGCTGCAGGTCTAATTGTGGGGATTCATTCACCAGGCTTTGCATCAGAGCCACTTTGTGCTAATCATGCTACTCATGGAGATCCTTTTCTTCTTCCCCCAGCTGGATGCCCTGGAGTACCTCCATGAGAATGAGTATGTTCATGGAAATGTGACAGCTGAGAATATCTTTGTGAATCCACGGGACCTGAGCCAGGTAATAGTGAGGCCTTCTCCACCTTGGGGGCTCTCTGGATTCAGGATCTCATCTGTCTCAAAACTTCCATTTACTTTACAATGCTTATTACAGACAAAGAGTTGCTATCCATCATATATAAATAGCTAATTTGAATAAAGAAGAGAAGAGCAACTTAGTAAAAAAATGCATAATGGATAGGACAGTTCATAAAAAAAGAAATCCAGTTTAGTTAAATATATAAAAAAATGTTCACCTTCCCTATAATCATAGAAATGGATATTAGAACATACTGTTTTTTACCCTTAGGGTGGACGAAATTAAAACGAATGATACGATCTCTGGTGACAAAAGGATATAAAGGAATGAAAATTTTTTATTTTCTGTTGGAAGGGTGTGGGGAGGTAATTTGGATATAGCAGTCAAAATTTTAAATGCATATGTTTTTTGACCCACCAGTTCCTCTTTCAGCAATATCTCTTATCCATATATCCATAGGACTACTCAAAGATATATGTACAAATATGCAGTGTTTCTAACAACATTGATTGTAATAGAAAAATATATACTCCCAGTAGGGTACTGATTAAATAGTGTTTTAAAACAAATTCTAATTATTTTTTCAAATAACCGAAACTTAATTTTAATGGCTTAAACAAACAACAAAAATGCTTAAAGAAGGGAAGGTTGCAATATATTGGTCAGGGAGTGAAGCTGAGGACTTCACTGGTTTCAGACATGGCTGTATCTAGGAACTCAAGCCCTGTCATTGGGAAACTGGCTTTTCCATCTCCAGGCTTTTTTTGTTTGTGCATTTGTCATTGTCAGGCAGACTCCCTTCCCTCCTGGTGACAAAATCACCACCAGCAAATCAGGCTTAAATCCTCTCAGCATAGCAACCCAGTGGAAATAGATCACGTGAGCCTCACTTCAGTTACATGAACTTAAGAGTGGGGGAGAGGTGATCCCAGAGGAAAATCCCTAGGACTGTACTAGTCAGCGCTCTGCAGAGAAACAGAACCAACAGAATGTACAGAAAGAGATTTATTATAAGGAACTGGCTCACACAATGTGTACAGCAGTGATTTTCAACATAGTACCTACTTAGTCAGGGGCACTGACCTCTTTTCCCTTAGATTGTCAAATAAAAAATGACAACAGCAGCCATCCTGTATGAATGAATGAGAATTATACATTTTTTTTGGTCAGATCAGGAAAAAGTATATTTTTTGGCATGTTGAAGAATTTTAGTAATTAGTTTATGTGTGCCATGAGATGAAAAGGGTTGAAAATTGCTGATGTACAGAATTGCACAGAAAGAGATTTATTGTAAGGAATTGACTCACACAATTATGAAAACTGAGAATCTCAAGATCTGCAGTTGGCAAGGTGAAGACCAGAAAGAGCTGATGGTGTAGTTCTAGTCACAGTCCAAAGGCCTGAAAACTAGGAGAGCTGACTGTGTTTTAGTCTGAAAAGCTGGCAGGCTTAAGACCCAAGAAGAATCAGTGTTTCAGTTCAAGTCCATAAAAGAACAGTGTTCCAGCTCTAGCAGTTAGGCAGGAGGTGTTCCCTCTCACTCAGCCTTTTTGTTCTATTCAAGCCCTTCAACTGATTAGATGAGGCCCACCCACATTAGGTAGAGCAATCTGCTTTACTTAAGACTATGATTTAAACGTTAATCTTAATTTATCCAGAAACACCCTCACAGACACACCCATAATAACGTTTGGCCAAATGTCTGAGTACCTTATGGCCCAGTGAGGGTGCTCAGACACTTAAATATCACAAACTGTGACCAGAAGAAAGGGATGTAGATCTGTTGTGGACAAAACCAACAGTTGTCCACTGTCCAAATGGCAGAATACAGTGAGCCATTAAAACGCAGATGGGGCCAACTGTGTGTCTGGCTGATAAGCACGTCCTTTTTGTTTTCAACTCAGTGAAGCCTCATAACAACCCTGCAAGGTGGGGACTATCATTGTCTTCATTTTACAAATGGAGAAATCAAAGCACAAAAAAGTTGCATAACTTGCCCAAGGTTGTACAGCCACTAAGAATCAAGCTGGCATTTGAATCTGATCTGTCTGGCTCCAGAGTTAATACCCTGAACCACTATGAAAGAGCAGAAAGCTGTATGCCAAGCACGAGGTATAGCGTGATCTCTCTGAAAAACTAGAGCCCCAGCCCTGCTCACATGTTTACCAGTTATTTAAAGAAAACAGTTTGAAACAATAAGAAACTATTATTAGTCGTTACTTCTGGGCAGTGGGTTTAAGAGTCTGGGTTGCAACAGGGATGTTTGGTTCAGGTTCTTTTCACTTCACACTCTTTTGTACTGTTGGGCATTTGGTTATTTCAGACTACACTCATGATTGAAAAATCTGATTCCAGAGTCGGAGCTCCTAACCTCTAAGCTATATGACCTCTCCATGCCCACACAGGTGACCCTGGCAGGCTATGGCTTTGCCTTCCGCTATGCCCCAGGCGGCAAACACGTGGCCTACAAGGAAGGCAGCAGGAGCCCACATGAGGGGGACCTGGAGTTCATTAGCATGGACCTGCATAGGGGATGCGGTAAGAGGCCATAGAAAGGGTCAGGACCATGGAGACGCACTTCTCATGCAAGGGAAGCCCTAGGTTTTCACAGCCACGGGCAACAGATGACCAGACACTGGGGTCAGCTAAGGGAGCCATGATAGGGATTCAGAATTAAGAATGGTGTCCCCCAGCATTAAGGAGTTGTAGGTAGTGGTTCAGCACCAAGAACAGAGGGCAGCTGGGCACAAGAATGCCCTGCCTGTCCAGAGGTCCAGATTCAGCATCTGGTGTGGACTTGGACCATGAGAGTTGCCCCAGAGTCATCCAGGAGAGGCTGTTGAGGAAGCAATTGGCTATCTGTCTGGAGCACAGGAGTGAGCTCTGAACAGAGACTCTGATGTCAACAGGATCTCAGGAGTTGTTGGCTGAAGCCCTGGGAGAGGCAAGTGTGCAGAGTGAGCAGAGCGCCCAGGGCAGATTCCCTGAGGAGATCTCAGCCCCTCTTTCCCAGATCCTTTGATAGCCATCCATGTGCCAGCCCACATCTTCCCACCAGGCTGAGCTCTGAGCTCACCCGGGGAAGGAATGGTACCTGTGCCTCTAGCATTGGGTGGCAGAATTCTGGTCTGGCACAGCCAATGCTAAATGTTTGGTGACTGCTTACACGAATTGTCTAAATCATGACATTTAAGCAGCGGAAGAAAAATAAAACCCAGTGGTCTTTTTTGCTCCCCTGCTGAGGCCGTATTCAGTGCCCATCCTGCTGGGCTCCCTCATGCCTTGTTCTCTGTCCTCCGTAGCTCAGGTAATCTCACAATATAACCATCTTCCCACTAGACTGAAGGACAGGGACCCAACCAAACTCTTGTCTAGAATTTGAGAAATTGGATGGGGCCTGGCGCACAGGGCTCTGAGGGCTCATTGAATGCATGAGCGCATGAATGAAAGACAAGTGGTTGAGGGGTGAGCTAGTGAGAGCGGGATGCAGGGGTGGCTGAGAGGGTGAATGAGAGTAACAGACTTGTGAGGGAGCATAGGCAAATGAAGAGTGAATGAACAGAAGAGAGCCCATGTGTTTGGGTGGCTGAGTGTGTGGGTGATGGTTGAGTCAGACAGAGGGAGAAAGGCAGGGGGTGGACGTGGCAGTGAGAAGAGCATCCAGACTGAGCTGCTGCCTTTTTCCCTCCCTCCCCCCGCAGGGCCCTCCCGCCGCAGCGACCTCCAGACCTTGGGCTATTGTTTGCTGAAGTGGCTCTACGGGGCCCTGCCGTGGACAAAATGCCTTCCCAACACTGAGGATATCATGAAGCTGAAACAGAAGTGAGTCTGGGGGTCAGTGAAGCCCAGCACTGGCCCAGCACCGGCCCAGCACCTGTGCACGTGGGGCAGAAGCTCAAAACCCAACAAGGAACAGAGAGGAGGGGGAGGCAGTGTCTGGCAGAACCAGGGCCTCTGCAGTTCTCAGGCGTGTGCTCTACCATCTATTCCAGCAGGCAGGAGCGTGGGCTCTGGAGCCATGCTACCGGGGTCAGACTCCAACCACACCACTGTCAGCCTCAGTGTCCTCAGTGACGGGGCCCTATCAGTACCCAGTGCACGGGTATGGAAGGATTCAGGGAGGTCAGGCACACAGCACTCAGCCCAGAGCCTGGCCTGTAGAAAATGCTCACCATGCACTGGACACAATGATTCATTCATCACTTCACGGCATGTGGGAAACCGGAGCAGTTAGGTCTGGGCCCTGCCTCACATAGAACAACACCAGCCCCAGATGTTCACACTTCCCCTCCCTCACCTCTGCATGTAAAACCACCAGATCCTGCTACTTCTGGTTTTTAGATGTTCAGCACCAAGGACGGTGCCCCTACTGGCTGCAAAGGGAGGTGCTGGGGTGTGGGGTTCAGCACCACGGACAGAGGGCAGCTGGGCACAGAGTGAAGTAAGCAAAGGGGCTTTGGTCCTCAGCACTAAGGACAGTCAGTGGACAGCTGCACACAGGGAAGCGCTGCAGGTACAAAATCTAGTATAGACTTGGGGGCTGAGAGTCACCCAGGAGTCATCCAGGAGGGATCATCCAAGAGATGTTGGCTATCGATGTCCACAGTGCAGAAATGAATATTCAGACCTCAGCGGGTCCACTGTGCTTCTCATTTCCTACTATGCTGTGTCCCTGGTTCATCGTAATCTCTCTCGTTCTATTTTGCCCCTTGTATGTCCCCCATCTCCCTTCTCTCAACCATAGACACCCACTCAAACTTGCTTATACATGTTCTACAGACATGTTTGCTTAACTACATTTGTATCCTTCAACTTGCATGATGGTGGTGATGGTATTGTGTGTGTTTGACCTGCGTAAATGGTATTCTCTAAATCTCATCTGTTTCTGGCTTTTTTCACTCAACACTGTGTTCTTCAGCTTTAACATCATCATTACATGTGCATCGAGTTTACTACTTCTGACTACTGCTTTTAAATACATTTGTGTAGATACATCTGTGTCCTTGGACAAGGTCGTTTGCATAAACAGTATGCTGCTCTGAATTTCCTTGTTTGTTTCTTTCACTCAATGCTGTGTTTAACATTCAGCTGTGTTGTTAGTTCAGTACCTCTGAATACATCTCCTACACATTTGTCTGTTTAAATGTATCTGTGTCCTTGAGACATGTGTCACGGTGGTGGGTGTGTGGCAAACATGGTACCGTGCCCTGAATTTCATCTTCCTTCAGGTTTCAGCTTCATCGTCACTCCCCAGGGAGCCCTTCCCTTACCCCCTCTGCCTGCCTTCCTCACTCTGTGGCTCGTGGTTTTCACCTGGCTTCATTTCAAAAATGGAAAACTAGAATATAAGTGCAACGATACATTCCAAGAAAACAAGGCAATGGCTCAAGTTCTGGCAGGTTCTAAGGCTGACTCCTGACTCAAAGATTGGCCTTAGAAGCCTGGGAGCTGAAGGCCTCTGTCTGTCTCTGTCTCTCCTTCCTTCTGCAGAGATGTTAAGGGCATATCAGCACCAACTGAGACCTCCTCCTTGCCTCACAGATGTCATATTTTGTGAATTTGCCTAATTCACTAAAATGTATTTGTAAGGCCAGAATCAACACTCATAGTGCTGTCATGGTGGTTCTTAGGGACATGCAGGGTGTAAAAAAGTTTGAGTCGCCTGTTGCCCGTGATCCTAGCTGAGGTCGAACACAGCAATGCTCTGCCTTCTGGGCTCAGCTCTCACACTATAAACCAGTGTCCTGTGTGTTGCCTATTTAATGCCACATTTTCCACCTTTTGGTGCTTTTTGTTGGTGATTTTGCTGTATAAAGGCTATTATGTATCAATCAGTTGATGAGAATGTTGTGACCAGAGGCTCACGGGAACCTAATGCTGTGTTTCCCCTAAAAGATTCATAATTTGCTCACTCGGTGTTGGAAGCAACTTGATAGGGCCTAACTATTGCTAATAACAAGCATCTGCTATGTGGCTATGAGATGTTTTGTCTAAAAGGTTGCTCTCCCTTCCCAAAAAGACCTTTGCACTTACCTCTGTCCCGTCAGGTTCCTTGACAACCCGGAGGCTCTTGTGGGACAGTGCAGTCACTGGATGAGGCCCTCAGGTATGTCCCAAAGGGGAGGGACAGGCAGGGGCTGTAGTGACCAGCAGGCTTGGTTCACATAGGGTCACCTCCCTTTAACACCCCTCTGCTGTCTTTCTTTGAGTCTTTTAAGTTTCATGTGTATATGTGCTCATTGTAGAAAAACAAAAACCTTCCCAAAAAGTTCAGAAGTGTGTGAACAATAACAGTGCACATGTACACGTGATGATTTTTTTTAACGGAATCATATTCTGTGTACTGGTCTCCAACTTGCTTTTTCTCATGTAAGAAGAGTCTACCCTGGAGACTTTTTGTGGCAGTGGCTTGTAGAGTTTTGTCAGTGTTTTTTAAAATATGTTTTTATTGATTTTTTTAGAGGAAGGGAGGGAGAGAAAGAAACATCAGTGAGAGAGATGAGAGCATAACACTGATTGGCTGCCTCCTGCACGCCCCCCACTGGGGATCAAGCCTGTAACCAGGGCATGTGCCCTGACTGGAATCCAACCGGTGACCTCTCGGTGCCAGGGCAAATTGGCACCGAGCGATAATCGTATTGTGCTTATTTAGGGGAGAGAAATTTTTAAAAGCCTTTATTGTTTAAATCACGTCCCTGGGGCCTGTGTCTAAGGCCAGTGAACTAAGAATTGTTTTACATTTTGAAGTGGTTGCAGAAAAATCAAAGATGACTGTGAAACTTACCTGAAATTCAGGCTGCGGCATCCATAAGTAAAGTTGTCTGGGCACAGCTGCACCCATTCGTTCACCTGTAGTTTGTGTGAGAATAGCTGAATTGAGTCCTTTCGGACATGGATCAACTGGTGTCAAAGCCAAAAATACTTACTCTCTGGACTTTAAACATTTGCTGGTCCTCATGTTAGAGATACATGAATTATTTGCAGGTAAAATGACACAATTAGCTGCAATCTGCTTTAAAACCATATAGGAGGGGAAGTGGTAGGGTTCGGATGAAACAAGATTGGCTATGAGTTGACAGCTGTTGAGACTGGGTGATGGGTTCTCAGGTATTCACACAATACTGTTCATCTGATGCATACATTTGATGTTTTCCAAAAATTTGAATGGGGGGCTGGAATCTAAATGCCTGTGTCATTGCCAGGCACAGAGGCAGTGCTGAGCCAGTGGGCACTGTGGGTGAGACCCGCTGGGCACAGCCCCCCAGGCTCTGGGTCCGGGCCCCTCTCAGGCCCCTCCCATGGTGGGTGTATCTTGACCGCAGAGACTCTGCAGGAGTACCTGAAGGTGGTGATGGCCCTCCAGTACGACGACAAGCCGCCCTACGCCATGCTGAGGAAGAGTCTGGAAGTCCTGTTGCGGGACCTGCAGGTGTCTGCCTATGACCCCATAGACCTCCAGATGGCGCCATAGGTGGGTTCCAGCGGGAAGAGTCTATGAGTCTTAACCACCCCCGACCCCACCCCTGCCACCCCCAGCCCTGCTTCCCAGGTGGCATTTGATGTGTTCATTCCAAGGGCCAACTTCCCAGTTAGACATTGGATTTCTCTACAGGGTCCTTGAACTTTCCAAGGAATCACAAGTAGCAGAAATCTGGCTCAGATTGGCTTTTAGAAAGAGGAGGACTGATGGGCTTTTGTAGCTAGAAAATTCCAAGGGGGGAGCTTTATGCATCACTGGATTCAGAGCCTAGAAATAGCATCTAGAGAGTATCTGTCTGTTTCTTTCTCTGTCCCCTCTTTCCTCCCTCTGTCCCTCCCCAACCCCCTGTAGTCCTTGCTTCCTTTGGGCTGGCTCCCTCATCCCCCACACACAAAACCGCTCTGGCTCTGTGTCATGCCATGCTGTTTGCACTTTGTGGTTTGTCTCAGCCCTTCCTGTAAGCACAGACTGTCCTTGTTTATGGCAGTGCCTTGTTCCATTGCGTGGACTCAGGACACTCTCCATAACCAGGGGCTGGCCTCTGCTCGGCCTCTGGGTTTTTGTCTTACAACCAACGTTGCTGTGCACTCTGGCGTGCACCTGTGTCTGGGACAATTGGCTGGCCCATCGGAGCTGTACCTGTTTACGTCCCCATTTGTACCATGTGAGAGTGTATGGGATTTTGGGAGAGGTCAAAGCTAAACTAAATTTGCTGGACAGTCAGTTTTGGCAAAGGCCATGTGGATGTTCTGAAGAGGAGCTTCCCCAGGGTCCTCCTCTGTCCCTGGAGCTTTCATTTCTCTCCTCGGGTCTGGCTGCAATCGGAGCTCAGTGTGTGTCTACCTCGGGTTTGAGAATGGAGGCAAGAACAAAATGGGGCATTTGTCACATCTGCAGACATCTTGGTTGTCACCACTGGGGAAAGGGTGCTACTGGCATCTGGTGGGTGTAGGCTGGGTTGCTGCATCAATGATGAGAGAGGGATCGATCGGCTGCCTCCTGCATTCCCCCCTCCAGGGTTTGAACCTGCAACCCAGGCATGTGCCCTGACTGGGAATTGAACCGTGACCTCCTGGTTCATGGGTTGACACTCAACCACTGAGCCATGCTGGCCGGGCAACCTTGGAGTAACTTAAAGGTCATTTCACCTCTGCTTGGGGCAGCTCCTTGTCTTGGCCTGGGTGCCCAACATTTCCTCATCCAGCCCACTCCATGCCTCCCCTCAGATTCTAGACTAGGCCAAGCCTGGTCCCACCTCAGGGCCTTTGCACTTGCCATTGCCATAGTCTGGAATTCTTTTCCCCTTCCGTTTGTGCACAGGCTCCTTTACATTACTAGCTGTCAGACCCTGAGGCCCCTTTGAAGTGCTTCCCTACCTCCTCTCTGATCACATCTCCTGTTTTCTGCACAGCCTCTGCCCCTCTGGAAGGAAGCATGTGTTTAATTTGTAGTGTCTCTACCCTCCTCCCAAGTTTTAAGCCCAGCAAGGGTTTCTTGTTCATGGTGGTCTCCCCAGTCCCTAGAAAGAGCCTCTCACCCAGCAGGGCCTTAAAGGGAACTCCCTGAATGCACGACTCACAGCCATTTTCATTGTCTTCCAGAACCTTCAACTCCCAGTTCGAAGTAGGAAAAAAAAGGGAAGAAATGTGATAAGCTTCTAGAAAGACCCCTCGAACGTGCATTCCTGTGACTTCTTTAGGCGATGCTACTATCTGTCCAGATTAGCATCAGGGAGCCCAGCAGTTAGGCTCCAGGTAATGTGAACGACCTCCTTTCGAGGTCGTCCCTTCCTCACAGCCATCGTCTCCCAGCAGCCACTGGGTTATGAACAGAGAAGACCCCCCTCATGGACAGGGTTGAGCTGCTCCCTTCAGGGGGACCCTTCCTAGCAATTGGAACCACTGTGCTTTGTAATAAATTGTTTCATTGGAGCTCGGAGAGTCAAGTGTCTGCAAAAGAAATTCCTTTTGGAAAAGCTAAGCTCCCTTTTTCTCCCTACCCAGTTGCCCCTTCAGCCTTTCATCCTTCCATCTACCCTTCCAGTCATCTGTCCAGACTTCATGGAGCCACCCATGCACCCATCCATCTATGTACAGATGCTCCTCGACTTACAATGGAGTTATATCCCAATAAACCCATTATAAGTTGAAAATATTGTGCCTTGGCCTGCGTGGCTCAGTTGGTTGGCATCATCTGTTGCACTGAAAGGTCCCTGGTTCAATTCCCTGTCAGGGCACATGCCTAGGTTGTGGGCTCAGTCTCCATTCTGATCCGAGTGTGTGGGAGGCAGCCGATGGATGTCTCTCCCCCCCGCCCCCTTCCTCTCTCAAATCAATAAAAACATATTTTAATAAGAGATGTAACCAAGTCCTGAAGCATGGCAAAGCAAACTGCTGTGAAAGATGGAATCACAACACATCGAATTTGAAGAGCAGTTATCCACACAAAGTTGTTAACTGCCAACAGCTGGTGACTGTTGGCTCCTCGTGTTCATGTTGAGCATGTTTTCTCATTAATGGAAACCATGGGGAAAACTAAGTGGACAATCAGTGGAAAACAGAACAAAGCAAGTTGGATGTGACAAGTGTAAAAACTAATTACAGCCCAGCCTGCGTGGCTCAGCGGCTGAGCATCGACCTAGGGTCCAGGAGATCTCGGTTCAATTCCTGGTCAGGGCACATGCCCAGGTTTTGGGCTCCATCCCCAGCAGGGGCGTGCAGGAGGCTGCTGATCAATGACTCATCGGTGTTTCTCTCTCTCTACCTCTCCCTTCCTCTCTCTGAAATCAATAAAGATTTTTTTAAAAAAAACTAATTACAAAGAAATTGGAACAGACTGTAAAGGCAAGGAACTTTATAAGCAAATTCTGCAAAAAGAAACCATTAAGGAGAACCAGAGCATCAGGGACATGTAATTAAAGAAGTATGTAATTAGATAACCTATCATTCAGTTCAGATAATAAGTGAATATTTTTGGTGTGAAATATACAAATCAGGCTTCCAGGAAGCAGCTCTGGGAGAGACCTGTGTGCAGAGGCGGTGCCCCAGGATGGTCCCTATGGAGGGGAGGGGAAGGAGGCAGGGGAGGTAGAGCGAGAATTGAGCTGCGACGCATGCAGCCCAGGGACAGCCTCATCCAGGCCTTCAGGGCACCCTGGAGCTGGGACAGGCCTGCAGAGTGGTCCCCATCTGGGCAAGGACAGCCCGACCTTTGTTCCAGGTGGGCGTCCCTGTGAAGACAACCTCCCGCAGTGCTCTGCGCAGCCCCCTGTCCGCCCAGGCCTGTCGGACGCTTTACCTTAATTACTCCCTCTACCCCCCCACCAACCCTTCGAGCTAGGTGTACTGTGTCCGCGTTACAGAGGGGAGACTGAGAAGTAAAGTCTCTTACTCAAACTCATGCTCCTAGTTGGTGATGGGGCTGAAATCTGAGCCCAGTTCCGCCCATCACGGCACCAGTGGCACACCCATGTTGTTAGCTCGCTCTTAGTTGTCCCTGATGTCTCCCTTCCCAGAGAAGCCCTGGGTCTTCCAGCCAGAGGTCGCCGAAGCTGGGGGCCTTCATTCGTGGATCTTGATCTCTGCATACTCGGTGCTGGTGGCCTCCTGGTCTGGAGGTTCCCCGGGCCTCAGCCCCTGGAAGCTGAGGGAGGCGTAATGGAGTTCCAGCTCCTCCCCTGAGGTGGGGGCGGCTGCAGCTCCGGGTGGATGGTCTAGGCTGCCTGGCAGACATTCATACTGGTGGCCCTTGGGGAGGGGGGAGGTCAAATTAGGATAATGGCTGGCAGACAGCAAGAAGGGCCCACAAGTGAACCTGGAAACAGCAAATTAGTCTTCCATCTATCCACTCTGCAGACGTTGGCGGAGCCCCTATTCGGTAATTCAACAAGTATTTGAGAGTAATAATGCCTGGCCCTTGGTTGTCAAGTGCCAGATTCCTCACAGGAATCCACTAGGGGGACACTATCCCTAATTTCACTTATTAGGTGGAGAAAGAGGCAAAGTAAATATCCCAAAATCACATTTAGTTGTTGGTAGAGCCAAGATTCATGCCAGAGTCTCTGGCTTCAGTGCCTACTGCCTTATGGGTCAGCTGCCCTGTGCCAGGCCCTGGATATCTGTTGGGGAACAAAGCAGACACCACCCCTGACCTCCCACCAGCTTGCAGTGGGGGAAGCGGACACTAAGGTCGTAGTCAATTATATTACTCTCTAACTGCAAATTGTAACAGGATGCACAGGAATCGGGCAAGCGGTATGAGGACAGGAATTCGCTCAGGTCTGGACTACCCTGCCCTCAGGGACCACTCAGCATTTCAGGGGTTCAAGCAAATGCATTCGGGACATTATGTCATGAACCCTACGAAGGATATTGTACAGTAAAGGGTTAACCTTGCCCAAAGGAAAGTTTGACCCTTTGCCCCCAGCACCTGGGAGAGAACCCAGATGGAATGTCCTGCCTGACAAGCAGGTGTCTTTGTTCACCTGGGACCTTGGGCCACACCAGGTAGTTCAGGTGATTGATGCGGGCCTTGGGCCACGTAGTATCAGCTTGACCTCTGCGGGGGATGGAGACTGAGTTCAGCTACACGGGCCGTCAGCCATGCCTACGTGACCGACCCCCAGTTAGAATTAGACACCAAGGCTCAGGCGAGCTTCCCTGGGTACCCCGGGTGTGTGGTCGCACGTCATTGCTGGGAGAAGCAGGTGCTGGCCTTGTGTCTCCACTGGGACAATGGAAGGTCATGCCTGACTCTCCCAGACCCTGCCCCACGCGCCTCCTCCCTGGCTGACTAGCCCTGTCCTATTGCTGTAACCAACTATAACCGCGAGTATGACAACTTTTCCTAGTCTGTGAGTCTTCTAGTGATTTATCAAACGTGAGTGTCTTGGGGCACGTGACTCACCTGGGAGATGGGCCCCGGCGTGCAGGGGGCATCCTTGTCACCAGCCACAGCCTCAGGTGCGTCCTTCCTGCAGGACTTCACTCTGGAGGGGAGACTGCGACCTCTCAGCAGCCTGCCTGGCGCAGACCTTGGAGTGTGACTACTGTCCCCCGCTGAAGAGGCTAGAGGGCTGACCGAGGCCAGGACATAGGGGACACACCCGGGCTGATGGGTATGAGAACAGACTCCCTTCACGTTGGCTGCGATCGGCATGGGAACAGGCTCTGCTCTGATTCTCAGGCCCAAGGCCCAGTTCTCACAACCTCAGCACCGGCCAGGTCCCTCCAGGTGGTGCTGTCTGGGATCCCAGGCCCAGGCCCCTTCCTACCCCTGCACTTGGCTGCCCCCCGCCCCCCCAGACGACCCTTACCTGAAGGAGATGCAGCAGAGACAGAGAATGAGCAGGCCAGCGACACCAGCTCCCCCGACGGCCCCCAGAACAAATGTTTCCCTAAGAAAGGGCTTCCCTGCAGATGAGTGGGCTTTGGGGTGACTCCCCTCCAAGCCGCAGGACCCTGTACCCCTTCCCCTCACAGAGCCTGAGCTCTCGTGTCCTTACCCCACTCTGCCCAGCACTCCTTCCTCCCTCTCATCCCTTCCTGCCCAGCCCTCTCCCCCAGCTCCACCTGCTCTCTGACCCATTCCTCTCTCCCTGAGCCTCTGCCCCGAGAGGCCCCCTGACCTGGCAGCAGCAGGACAGCGGCGCTCTGGGCCCCGTGGACATTCCTGGCCTCGCAGCTGAGTCTGAGGCCGGCGCTGAGCCCCCCGCTGAGGCTCAGGGAGCTGTTGGTCCAGGGCCCTGTGGAGCGGGAGGTGACCGTGTAGGAGGCCGCGCTGCGGTTCCCCTCCAGCAGCTCGTCCCCCAGCTTCCAGCGCAGGGAGGGGGCCGGCTGGGCTCGGGAGGAGCAGCTGCAGGTCAGACCCTGGTCCTCCCAGGAGCAGGAGGGTCCCAGCAGCCGTGGGGGGTCTGTGGGGAGAGAGGAGAAGGGTCAGTGGCGCCTCTAAACTCCCCAGGACCCCGGTGTCCTCTCTCCGGGTGCCACACCCTCCCCTTTCCTCTTCCCCTTTCCCTCCCTCCTCCCCTCCCCCCCTGCTCACTCTGCACCCAGAGACGCAGGGAGCTGAGCAGGGAGCCCCTCCGGTGCTGAGCTCTGCAGGTGAATTCACCCTCGTGCCTGGGCTCCACCCGGAACAGCTCTAGGACCCCCGGCTTCCAGGGCTGTGAGGGGCTCAGGGTCTGGCCGTCCTGGGCCCAGCTCAGTGTGGCCGGAGGGTTGCTGTTGGCGACACAGAGCAGGCGGAGAGGGTCCCCTTCCCTCACCAGAAGAGATGAGCCGTTCCCCACGGGTTCCAGTCCTGGGGAGGGGTGAGGGACAGCTGAGCCTGGGCCTGTGGCTCCAAAGTCATCTTCCTATTTCTTTCCCTCTCCGTTTTTTAAAAATATGTTTTTATTGATTTCAGAGAGTGGAAGGGAGAGGGAGAGAGAGACAGAAACACCAATGATAAGAGAGAATCACTGATGGGCCGCCTCCTGCACGCCCCCCACCAGGGATGGAGCCCGCACCCCGGGCCTGGGCCCTGACGGGAGTCGAACCACGATCTCCTGGATCCTGGGTGGACGCTCCACCGCTGAGCCACGCTGGCCGGGCTTCCTCTCCGTTTTTAATCCTCACCCGAGGATATGTTTTTATTGCCTTCTAGAGAGAGGAGGGCGGCCGCTTACCTGTGTGGTCTCCTCGCCAGGCGCTGACTGTCAGGCTCTGTGGAGCATCTGGACGGAGAGGCCCAGTGAGGAAGAGCAGCAGCTGGCCCTTTCCTGCCCCCACCCCCGGGAGACACAGAAATGGGAAGTGGAAACCGATGCGGCCTGTGTCCCTGCAGCCTGTCCCCCACCCTGCACCCTGGCCAGGACTCACAGGACACGTTGAGCCTGATGGTCTTCTCCCTGCTTATAGCCCTGTGGACGGTGACCCGACAGGTGAGGTTGGTGCCGTGGTCCTGCGGGCGGGGGGTGAGCAGGATCTCCGAGGAGTTATAGGCCGGCAGGCCCAGCCCCGGGGGTCGCAGGGCAGCCCCGGCCCAGGAGACGGTGTGGGCCCGGGCCCCGGCACAGGCGCCCGGCATGGAGCACATGAGGCGGCTGGGGCAGCCGGACTCCAGGGGCTCCTCGACGTGGATGTCAGGGGTCTGTGTCAGCTCTGGAGAGGAGACAGGGAGAGGCCAGACCCCAGAAGGGGCCCCCGTGTGTGCCTTCTGGCCGCCGCCCATCCCTGTGGTCTATCCCTGGGGACCGTCCCATACCTTCCACGGCCACAGTGAGCAGGTTATTTCGGTAAGTGTGGTTCACGTTCCCTCTCTCCAGGTGGAAATAGTACTTCCCCCTGTCTCCCGGGTGGGCGTCTGCGATGCTCAGGGAGCAGTTGCCGGCCCCGAGATCCCCGGAGAGGTAGAAGAGGGCCTTCTCCTTCCTTACTTTCTTAGCTTGGTTGTTTGTGGCAACAAGAACATCTTTTTTGGTTTTATCCCTCTTCTGAAACCAGTATCCACGAACTGGGGTAGAGTCATTCCAGCCAACAGAGGGGTAGGACACCGTGCAGGGCACGTGGATGCACAGACCCTCCTGCACCCTCACCAGTGCAGGCGCTTGCAGCTTGTAGCCTGGACCCTGCTGCAGGGACCCTGGGGGGACACAGAGGCTCAGCCGCAGCGTCAGCTCCACCCCCAGCCCGGGACCCTGGCCCTTGATCCACTCACCTGCCCACAGCAGGGGCAGAAGCAGCAGCAGCATCTCCGGGGCCTGGCCTGGTCCTATTCTTGGGCCGTCTGGCGTCTGGACTGGCCCGTCTGTCCCGGCAGGGAGCTCCGACAGGCAGTGGCCATCCGCAGAAGGGGAACCTCGGGACTGCAGAAGATTCCCTCTTCTGACTTCTCCTTTCACAGATGGAAGTAACAGGACAGAGAGAATGCGGAGCCACCCTGGTCAGGGAAGGGCGGTCCCTGGAGTGGGCTCTTGGGGGCAACAGGTGAGTAAGGGCTCCAGGTGAGGTTCTGGAAGCAGGCACGCACTCATTCACTCATCCGTTCACTCGGAATGAACTCAACGCAGGAGCTGGGGGCAATGAGGAGAACATGACCTCCCAACCTCTGCCCTCAGGGGCCTCACCCTAGCGTGACCCCAAAGCCAGTGGCCCCCCAGGCTCCACAAGGACACTCAGCCTCCCACCTGTCTCAGGGCTGGGTCTGTAGTCCACACAGGCCTCCCAGCTCCATAGTGAGAAGGGGAGCCGGTTGCACAGAGCGCCCTGCTCCTCGGGGCCTTGCATCCAGAGTTTGATACTCTGAGATTGCTATCCTGAAATTCTTAATAATTTTATCTTTTTTAAAATCCTCACCGAGGATATATTTATTGATTTTAGTGAGAGAGAGAGAGAGAAACATTGATGTGAGAGAGAAACATCAATTGGTTGCCTCCCCTACGTACGCAGATCAGGGGATGGAACCCGCAACCTTCTGGGGCACGGGGCAACGCTCCAACCAACTGAGCCACTTGGCCGGGGCTTACCACAGTTTTTAATGCTCAAAAGAAAACAACCCACAAGAGGTCAAAAGAGAAGCTCCATGGAAGAAAGCAAAAAGCAAATACCCTATTTCCAAATAAAGTCACATCCACAATTACTGGGGGTTTGGACTTCAATATCTTTTGGGGGGATACAGTTCAATTCATAACAGGCCCCCAGTAAAAGCCCTGGACACCAAGGCCCAGGTAAGCTTCCTCATTGATAATACTAGTACAGCTTTGGGCTGCGTAAAATACCACAGATGGGGGGCTTGAACAATAGAAATTTCCTTCCTCACAGTTCTGGAGGCTGGGAAGTCCAAGATCAGGGTGCCACCTGGTGGGAGCCCGCTTCCTGGCTTGCACATGGCCCACCTTCTTGCTCCTCAGAGAGAACTCTATGTCTCTCCTTTTTAAAATTTTTATTTATTTTTAAATACTTCAGCCCGGCCGGGCGTGGCTCAGCGGTTGAGCGTCGACCTGGGATCCAGGCGATCAGGGTTCGATTCCCGGTCAGGGCACATGCCCCGGGTTATGGGCTCAATCAATGACTCTCTCATCATTGATGTTTCTGTCTCTCTCTCTCCGTCTCCTTTCCTCCCACTGAAATCAATAAAGATATATTTAATAAAAAAATTAAAATAAAATAAAAAATAAATACTTCAGCCTATTTTTTTAAAATTATTGATTTGAGAAAGAGAGAAACATGGATTTGTTATTCCCCTTATTTATGCATCATTGGTTGCTTCTTATATGTGCTCTGACCAGGGATCAAACCCCCAACTTGATGTATTGGAAGGACGCTCTAACCAACTGACTACTTGGCCTGGGCTGGTGTCTCTTCTTATGTGTCTCTTCTTATAAGGACACTAATCTTGTATATCAGGGCCCCACCCTATGACCTCATGTAACCTTAATTACCTCTAATGGCCCTATCTCCAAACGTAGTCACATTGGGGGTTAGGGCTTCAACATATGAATTTGGGGGAAGGGGGGACAATTCATCCATAGCACAGGGAGAATTTCAGCACTGCCCACGTGACTCCACTAGGGAGCAACTGGAGGCTCGCATCTGGTCTGTCCTGGGCTGTTCCCCACGCACCTTTTTCCCTTTGCAGATTTTAATCTGTATCCTTTCGCTGTGATGAACCATGAGTATAATAGTTTCTCTTAGTTCACTGAGTTCTTCTAGTGAATCATTAAACCACAGAGAGGTCTTAGGGGCTTCCAGAACAGCCTGTTTCCCTCCTCAGGCTGAGGTGCAGGAAGCTACTGTTTCCCTAAGTGGGGGGTTAGCGCCCACCTGCCTGGGCCTGTGGATTCTGCAGAGCCCAGGGCTCACATCATCGCTGTGCCGCCTGATGGGCCCAGAGCTTGTCTAAGTTGGGAAGTTGCTGACCAGGCAGACTGCTGAGTTGATCACAAAGACATAAAAGGAAATGGGATGAGATGCAATCTGAACTGCGCAGAAAAAACATTATTTCCTTCTCATCTGTAACCAGTTCCTCATTTTTCAACTACATGTCTCTCAAACATAAGGTGAAATTACTTTTAACTAAATGGTCCCACAGGGACAGCACCCAGTATCAGCGGAACACATCCCCAATCTGTGGCCTGTCAACCCAAGATCAACTCATCCCCTGGCCTAGAGGAGTAGGTTCTGTGGAGAAGGCACCCCAGGACCTGTTTTTGACCCAGACACTCAGCTTTGAGCCAGATTTTCAATTTCTGCAGAATTATAAAACAGGCGCCTAAAACTGCCTTTCTTTCAAAGCAAGTAAGCTTTTCCAACAGAGGGCCAGAAAGGATGGGGGTGGGGAGGTCAGCCACTGGCAGGATTCCAGGGGCCCATGAGCACATGGCATTGACACATGGGGTCACCCAAAGTCAGGAAGAGAGAATCTCTATTTTTTTTCCTCTGCAGGAGACACCATTGCCTCTGGGTCTCCTTGGCCTGAAAACTAGGTAAGCGTGTATGTGAGTCTTTGTACCTGTGCATCTGCCTGCGGGTGTGCGTGTCTGTGTCCCTGAGGGGTATTTCGTACCTGTGTGTCCATGTGGTGTGGGCACATGCGGTAGGCATATGAAGTCAGCCTCATGGGCGAATATCGAGAGGAACCGTCGTATCTTGAGCACCACAATGAGGACTTGGGCCATTACTCTGGAGCCATTACAGTGTCTACGCAGGAGAATTGTGCTTATAGTAATGAAAACATTACGTGGTCCTGCAGAGCCCGTTCACTCACCGTGCAAGACCCGGAGTGGCTGCCCACCCTCTGGCTCATTCTACACAGTGAGACTAAATTTCTTCCAGACTTAGAAGGGCGATCTCTGCACCTGATCTGTGTCCCCATCAGGCTGACCTGGGCCCAGGAGAGCTGAATGCTGAGCCCCTCACAGCCCTCAAACCCTGGCATCCCGGAGCTGCCCCAGGTGGAGCTGGGGCTTGAAGGTGGATCACCTGTGGAGCTCAGGTAGGAGAGCCGCACCGCAGGTGCTGAGCCAGCAGGTGGCTTCCCCAGGCTCCTCCCAGGGCCTTGGCTGTGCTCCTGGGGCTAGGGGCTGGGAGGGGCTCCCACCGAGTGCAGGACCGGGACCCCTAGGGCTACAGTGACCCAACATCGCCCAGGGAAAGAGAGAGGGAGTGGAGAGGGGTGGGGCTGAGAGTGCTCCTCCCACAGCCAGTTTCCCGATGGAGGGTTAAGACAGTGTGTGTGGTAGACGTGGGGACCCTGCAGAGCTGCCTGCGTCCACGCCCCGGGCCCTGTGGCTGTGCTACCTTTCGTGGCTGGAGGGCTTTGCAGGTGTGATTACGTTAAAGGCCTTGGGATGGAGGCGATCCAGGTGGACCCTAAATATAACAAGTTTATAAGAAGGAGGCAGAGGGAGATCTAATCACAGAAGGGGAAGGATGTGTTCCCATAGAAGAGATTGTAGTGACACAGCCACCAGAAACTGAAAAAAGCAAGGAACAGAATGCCCTGGGAACCTCCAGGAGGAACCAACCCTGCCAACACCTTGATTTTATCCCCATAGACTGGACTTCTGGACTCCTGGGAAGGTAAGAGAATACACTTGTGTTGTTTTAAGCCACCAAATTTAAATTTAAGCCCTTGGGAGCCTCTAGGGCAGGATTCATACCAGGCCCTTCGAAGTGCTTCACAGATATTAGCTTATTTAGTGCTCGCGACAACCCTATGAAGTAGGGGCTGTTATTTCCGTTTCATAGCAGAGGAACAGGCACAGAGAGGCTAAGCCGGCTGCCCAAGGTCACACAGCCGGCTGGGGGCCCGGCGGATTCCACCGCGGTCTGTCCCGCCCCAGACTAGGCGGGCGGGGAAGGGGGGCTCCCTGTACTGACGAGGGCGTGGGTTGGGGTCTCGCCTGTCCTCCCACCGACGGCGTGGGTTGGGGTCTCGCCTGTCCTCCCACCGACGGCGTGGGTTGGGGTCTCGCCTGTCCTCCCACCGGGACGCGCGCTCTGGCAGCGGGGACTCCGTCTGGCGCAGAGGCACTTAAAGAACACGTGGAATGACGGGGGATGTACGGATGTCACGATGGCCGCATCCCTGTGGCCCGGGCCCTCCTGCCGCGCTTTGCTGGGGGCTCTAGTCGTGGTCGGGGCTTCTAGTCCCGGGAAAAGGATCCTGCCGGCGACGAGGGACCAGCGGGAATCTCGGCCCCGGACTGAGCGCAGGACGGAGCAGAACCGCTTACGGCGGGGCGCGGGCGCCACCTGGCGGCGAAGCGCTGTAAGCGCGGCCGGGAACCCGAAATGTTTGCTCTTCGGGACAAATGGAGTTGCTGTTGGGTGTCCAGGGTCAGTTGCCTGGAAATCAGTGTACGAAGCTGGGGGCCTTCAACCAGTGGTTTCCAAATTTTTCTGATGTACAGTAAGAAATCATTTCACATCGACAACATAGTTGCAGGAAATACCACCCTGTCCTGCATGTTTTCTATTAGGTGTTATTCCTATTTTTAAACGATGGTCAACACTCTTTAAATGGATTCTGACTCTGTAATGCGTGCCATACTCTTTGCGAGCCATTTCTAAGCTCACAAAGAATATGATGGACAAAGCTTTAGCACCCAGGCCCAGTCCCTCCACACCCCAGGCGACCTCTCCGCGTTTGTGCAGGTTCTCAGGTCCGGCGTCGCCGTCCCTGACTTCCAGATAAGAAACCTGGACTCAGACAGGCAACGAGCCCTGTTCAAGGCCACACAGCTTGGATGTGCAGTGTCAGCTTCTGCCTCATTCTCGAGGAGAAAAGTCACTAGATGCTTCGAATCTCATGGTTATCAAGTTGAGTGTAATTTAGTTCTTCCTCCATTTTTGCCAGAGTTGAGTGGCACTGGCCTGTAATGTACAGTGTAAGTTACTGACATGCCAGAGCTCAGGCTTAAAATTGCAAATCTTATTAACAAATGACTCTGGGATGGAGATAGTCTGTTTATTAAAAAAACACCACCAGTCAGGGATGCTTCAAACTAAGTTCAAGCTCTGAGGGTCCCTGTCCTCCCAGCTATGTGAATCCAGGGTGAACACGCACAGGAAGGCTGGGCTGTGGGTGGACAAAAACCTAGATCTTTTTTTTTTTTTTTTTTGATCTTGTTCTGCTCAGCACCAAGAAATGAAAGGTAATAAAAAGACTGGGGACACCCACATGGGACATCTAATGACGCTCACCACAGGAAGCTGGTACCATGTGTTTCCTGTGGCTGCCATCTTATTACCACAAACTTAGTCTCTTAAAATGACAAAGTAATTCTCAGTTCCGGAGGCCAGAAACCCAAAATAGAGGTGTCAGCAGGGCCTACTGACACCCAGGGCTCTAGGGGAGTCTTTCCTGGCCTCTTCATTTCTGGTGGCTGCAGGCATCCCTGGGCTTGTGGCTGCCTGTCTTCATGTGGTCCCCTCCTCCTCTGTCTCTCTTCTCAGTCTCTTATAAGGACCCTTGTCATTGGATTTAGAGCCCATATCTGCCTTTTCCCAAATGAGGCCCCGTTAGGATTATGGACATGTATTTTGAGGGGCCACCAACCATTACAGACCCTAAAGGCTAACCAATCAAGGCTGAGCAAGAATCAAACTCATCGCCCAGCTCAGGGAACTGCAAGTGTCCCCAGGGGCAACTTGGGGAGAGCAACGGGAAGTAACTGCTTAATGGGCAGGGGGTTATTTGGGGGTGATGGAAGTGTTCTGGTAGAGAGAGAGGTGATGCCTGCACAACACTGCAAATGTAAATACCACTGCATTGTTCATTTGTAACTATTCTTCATCCAAAAGCTAACCCTACCTTCCTTCTGCATGGACTGAGATAACGTACTTGAAAAGTGATTGGCACGTAGTCAACCCTCAACAAATATAGAGCAACGTCCCTGCCAGGGCTGCCAGGCCATCTCCCACTTACCTCCCAATGACCCCTGGGAGGTTTTAATCAGACGGGGGGCTCCTCTGCAGAGGATACCCCACAACCCTTGTTGCAGCTGCCCGGCCCTTTGCATTTTGGTGTCCCCTTTTTTGGTGTGTGTGACAAGGACCCTGGGGAGCTGGCACCTTCGGCAATCTTTTCTTCCTCTGCCTGCGCAATTAGGGGTCTGAATCTAAGAGTCGGTGTTGTATCCTTACCGGCTCAGTCAGCCCCGGCTAGGCCTTGGCCGCACGCCAAGTGTGTGGGCCCGACCAAAAGTATTATCTTATGTTATTGCTCTTGTTACCATTCTTGTCTGTGGCCCAAGACTGCCCTCCCTCCAATTTCTCTCAAAGATAAGACACGCAGACCAGGAGAAATTCTTCATTTTATTTCCACCCTTGCCCAAAGGATCACTCCCCACCCTTCCTCACCTAGATGCAGCCCCAGCCCCAACATCTTCACAAAACACTGATTTCCTCCCAGAGCTAAAAGGAACACCCAGTCACCAACTACGGCCACACCTGCCCTGCCTGCCTCCCCATCTGCCTCCATAGCCACCAGCTCTGTGAACTTGACCTCCTTTGGGTTTCCTGCCCAAATACAGTTTCCCAAGGTCACATGGCTTGTTTTTGCTTATATTATTATATGGGTGCCATTCTTAAAAACCCCCGACTTATTCCCCAGATGGTTTTCCTGCCCTCAGCTGCGCAGCTTCCTGGCCTCACTCTCCTGTTCCAGAGACCAGATTTCCAAGCTCTCCCCTGCTCCCTGAACTCAGTCCCTCAGTCTGAGTCCCTCAGTCCCTCAACTGTCACCTGAGAAATGCTGACATTGACTACGGCCAAACATGCCTTGATTCTGAGGAGGGAAGAGCACAGCAAAATCAGAAATGGAGACAGGGATAAAGAAAGGACACGGATAAAAGGAGAGAGAGCCCTGGCCAGTGTGGCTCAATGGTCAGACTGTTGGCCCTCATAGTGAAGGGTCTTGGGTTCGATTCCTGGTCAAGGGCATGAACCTGGGTTGCAGGTTCAATCCCCGGCCCCAGTCAGGGCATGTGTGGGAGGCAACCAATTGATGTGTCTCTCACATTGATGTTTCTTTCTCTCTCCCCCTCCCTCCCTGCTTTCCACTCTCTCTAAAAAAAAAAAAGAAGAAAAAAAAAAAATCAATGGAAAAAATATTCCCAGGTGAAGATTAACCCCAAAAAAGGAGCAAGAAGGTGATGGTGGAAAGAAGCTGGAGGCAGAGGGATGATGGAGGGATCCTCCCACCTCCGCCCCAGAAACAGGTGAGCCAGAGCTGAAGACCAGTGCCCCCAGCCCAAGCCCTGCCCACCTAGCTGCTGTGGGTCCTCTGGCTCCGAGCCTTGTACACCTCGATGAGCAGGTCCTTGACATACTGGATCTCCCGCTCCACAGACTCGGCCCTCTCCCTCAGCTCCCGGTTCCGTGCCTCCAGCCCTTGGCACTCACCCTCCAGGGCCTCCCCCTCTGCCCGCTTCCTCTGGCGGTACCTCAGAGCCGCTGACTTGTTCTGGTCTCTCTTCTTTTGCTTGCGGTCCCCTCGGGTGGTGGCAGGATTGGGGTAGGGGGCCGGGCGAGAGGGCTGAGGTGGAAGAGGGGGCTGCTGTGCTGGGGGAAGGGAAGCCAACCCCGAGTCCCCCTGCCCGGCCTCACTGCGGCAGTACATGACCAGCAAGTCGAGGGTATCGAGGGCAGGGGGCTGCGGGAGGTCGTAGTGGGGGAGGGGGAGAGGAAGGGAGGGTGCCGGCGGTGGCGGTGGCGGTGGCGGTGGTGGAGGCGACAGCTGCGGCGGAGGGGAGGACGGTGGGAGGAGTGGGGCATCGAGGAAGAAGTCTTCCATCTGCTCCAGCTCCTTCTTGAGGAGGGAGGCCATAGCTTCCAGGTCAGGAGGGGAGGGGGAGCGGGGAGGGAGGGCACCTGAGGGTAAGGGGGGCTCCAAGGGGAGGAGGGCTGTAAAGTCCACCCGCTCAGTCATCCAGTCAGAGAAGCCATCACCTGGAGGAGCAGAGGAGGACAGTTCCTTCAGTTCCTGGTCTTTCGCCCAACTCAGCACATGCTCAGCTCGGCTTCATTCATCCCATCTACTGAGTAAATCCATCAACTAGCCAATCCGTCTACCACCAGGTCACCGAATCATCAACCCAGTCCACAAACCGACCAACCAGCCAAGCAAACAGCTGATAAATCCAACATTTAACTGACTGACCAAACAAGCAACTAAATGAATCAATCAACCAATCAACCCTTTTAACCAGCCGATTAATGAACCAGCTAACCAACCAAGGCCCCAAACAACAGAACAGTCAACCATTCCAACATTCTCTCTACTGATTAACCTACATGTGTGGTTTCTCTGGTTTACTTTCTAGTTTATCTTTAAAAGCAAACTAGATCCCACATACACAACATGCCCCGTTTCATCTTTAATTAATTACTGAAAACTCACTATGTTCCAAGCATTTGGGGCACACTAGTGAACAAAGTAATTCCTGCCTCAGGGCCTCTGCATATGCTGTTATCTCCACCTGAAAAGCTCTTCCCTTGGGTCTTTTCGTGGCTCATTCCTTCCCATCCTTTAGGCCTCTGCCAAAATATTACTTATTTGATGAGGGTTTCCTGGCTACCCACTCTAAACTAGGTCCCCGTTGTCATCTTTTTAGCTCACTACTAAGCGTTTCCCACTTATCCCAGTATCTCACTTAATGTCCCCACTAGAGTGCGAGCTCCAGGAGAGCAAGGATCATGTCAGTCTTGTTCCCAGCTATCTCCCTAGCACTTAAAACAGTGCCTGGCACATTACAGGTGCTTGATAATTATTTACCCAATGAATAAATAAATGAATTCTTCCTTCTTCTACCCTGCCCCCAAGTCCCATTTTGCACCTGCCCTTACCTGTCAGGGGCTCTCCCCCCCCTGGAAGCCCGCCCTCCAGGGCCCCCCCAAGGACCTCATAGGGGCCCAGGGGGGCAGGGGCCAGGGGGAGTTTCCCATAGTCTACGAGCCAGCCCAGCCCGCTAGCTGGGAGCAGGGCCCTGTCCAGCTCCAGTCCCAGAGTCGCCAGGAGTGACATAGCTGCAGCACAGGTGCTGGGCACGGATGACAACGAAGGAGGCTGCACCAACAGCTGGGAAGAGGCTCTGGCAGTTGCTCAGCTGGGCGAAGATAGGCACCAAGGCAAAAGTGGAGGACCTACAAGTGAGACAAAAGTGGGTGGGGTCACAGGCCAGCCTCACTCACCGCCAAAGTCACAGGGAAACCAAGCCACACTCCACATCCCCACGGTCCTCCCTCCCCCTTCCAACTGGGATTGGGGCTATGCCCTGCCCTCTCAGGATTCCATGTCTGCCCTACCTTTCCCCAAATCTCTGAGCCCTACCCACTCCCAAGGGAATTCTCTTTATGCCTAACTTACTTTTCTTCAAAATTCCCAAGACCCAATCCTTCCAATACAGAAACCTAATGGTTTCCCAGGGGAATGTCCTTTGGCCCCTCCCACCCACACCATAATTCCATCATAAACGTTTTCAGTCCCAGGGGAATTTTCTTCCAGCCCCCCCCCCCCTAGGTTCCAGCTCAAATCAATGCCCCTTCATCAGAGATACCCATTCAAATCCCATTCTTCCCTTTGAGAACTTTGCCGTGACCTCCATTGTCCCCCCAAATCATGCCCCACTGTTCATCTTAGCTCCACCCCTCCGCGAAGATTCCCGAGGCCCCGCCTCTTTTCCCAGCCGGAACCCCACCCCTTTCCTAAAGCTTCGCTTAGCCCCGCCCCTCCCCACAAAGGTTCCGGTGAGCCCCGCCCTTCGCGACGGCTGGGACCCTGGCCCCACCCCATTCCTAACGGGTTGTCTCTAAGCCCCGCTTTGCGCCCCGTTTAAACCGGCACCCGCCCAGCTGATGCCTGAATGAAGAGGAGGGAAGCTGTGCTGTGCGACTAAGCAACGTGGAACAGGGAGGGTGGAGGGACTTCCCCACGGGGCTTTCTCGCCGAGAGCCACAGCGCATGCTCCACCACGGAGCCGTCCCTCTGCTCTCGCGCTTCCGCCCTCCTGGGGTTACTGCGAATGTGCAGCTGCTAACTGCCGGCCCTTTGCACATAAATAGCGACTCTGGTGCGCTAATACGCATGAGCAACGGCCCGTGTACAGATTGGTTCCAGAGGAAATAAGTAAGTAAATAAATTAAACCCTGTCTGAGCGCTAGTACTCTAGCACGACGGCCAACGTCGGAAAGAAAGCGCCCTCCCCCCCACTAACGGGGCGAGTGCGCATGCGCAGCCGCGCCCCAACGTCCATTTTTTCCTCTTCTGCGCCTGCGCGACCGTGATCCCTCACTCTCGTCTCCCCACCCCTTCCCCAGGCCTGGTCCTGAAGGCCGCGAGCTTCGAAAGAGCGGGAAAGGCAGTTGAAACGGGAGGGACGAGCGGTTACTCACTCCATGGCTGCGGAAAGGAGAGGCAGCAGCGGCCTCAGCTGAGAGAAGAAGGCGGGAGCGGAGAGCGCAGGCGCGGTGAGCGCGGAGACGGGCCGGGGGCTCGGAGGGGTGGCGGCTACAGCGCCATGGCGGGGCTACGCGGGCGGAGGCGGTGTCGCGGTAGCGTGGGGAGAAGTCGTTATCTGAGGCGATCTGAGGATGGGGAATGAGGCGGCCCCGGGGACTAGGGACAGATATACCGGCGATGGCGGAGCACGGCACGCTGGATCCTTCCGCGCCCCGCCCAGGGAGGCCCCAACTCGCGGGCGGGCCTGGCCCCCTCCTCCTTCCTTCCCCGGGAGTTCAGCGCTCTCCTTTCTCGGTTCTGGCACCCAGCCCCTTTTTCTTCTGACTTTGGGGGTTCCAGCTCTCCCTTCCCTAGGGTTCTGGGGTCCCCCTCCTGATAGCGGGTCCGGCCCTCTGCTCTCTTTGACCCTGCGGCCTGGTTTCCTCCTCTTTGACACCAGCATTGGTTCATTTCTGGTTTACTTTCCTCTGCTTAACGAATTTCTGGCCAGCCACACGCTGGTCTCTTCATGCCCCAACTTTCGTCTCACCCCGCGTGACTCAGCCCACCCTCCATTCAAATGACAGACCTGCCATGGTGGCCTTGGGAAAATAACTGGAATGCTCTGACGGCAGATAGGGAAAATGAGAATAAGCAACTCTGCCTGATGGGTTTGTTTGTAGGAAATAAGTTGATGCTTGTGAGCCTCACGCACGGAACCCAGCTTGTACACGTCTTTTCGACTTATTTTATTAGTGGGAACTCTGGGACCCAGTCTAACACCTCCCACCCCCCTCAAGAGCCCCAGACACTTGACCAGCCAGTGCCTGCTAAGAGGCCCTTCTTGTGTCTCATTCACTCCTCCAAGGTGGCAATTTTAGCTAGCCCCATCCCGACCCAGGGATGCTGGGAATCAGGCATCATTGCCCTCACACCACCCTGTTCTCCATCTGCTGCCCTCCTTCCCTCGGCCCTTGTCTACAGTGCTGCTCTCAGGCCAGTTGGTTTAGTCTTCTGCCCCTGTTCCTCACCCTGAGTTCCTGAGATGTCCCCCAATGGATTAGTCCCACAACCCTGCCAAGAACGGGGAGGCCATTTATGAAAAGGGGGAGTGTCCTAGCCATTCCTCCCCTGTGCACTGGGCCCTCCACCAGCCCAAGTGGATGTGGGTCGTTCCTCTGCTGCAGAAACTTCTCTTTCCCACTCTGCGTCCATCCACATCAGGATGTTACACCTGAAGTTCAGCCTTCATCACTTTTATGGCAGTTATGGGACTGAATCAAAATCCAGAGAAGGTGGGGAATCCCTGATCTTGAGAGTTCCGTGGGGAAGAAAGATAGGCAGGCTTCTTTCTTCCCCCTTCCCTGAACATGCAGGAAGTCCTTGGGATCTGGCCACTTTCCCATAGAGCACTTACTGTTCACTCTGCCAGTATTTGAGCATTTGCTCTATATTTCCTTGACTCAGTAGAGGCTACATTATTACCTAGACATCAGTTAAGATCATAGACTCTGGAGCCAGGTTATTTGGGTTCAAACCCTGGTTGTACCCCACTTAATAACTGTCATGCTGGTGATTTCCCATACTTCCCTGTGCCTCAGATTCCTCCTCCGGTTTATTTCTTTTTTAAGGCTAGTAATAGTACCTACCACTTAGGTCTGTTATTAGGATTAAATGAGTTAATCCAGGTCAAGTGCTAAGCAGTTAGTGATTTAAAACTATGACTAGCCTGTCTAGGCGTGGCTCAGCAGTTGAGTATCAACCTAGGATCCAGGCGATCAGGGTTTGATTCCTGGACAGGGCACATGTTGGGGTTGCGGGCTTGATCCCCAGTCAGGGGTGTGCAGGAGGCAGCCTATCAATGACTCTCTCTCACTGATGTTTCTATCCCTCTCCTTTCCTCTCTCTGAAATCAATAAAGATATATTTTTAAAAATAAATAATTAAGCAAAATAAAACTATGACTGACTGTGGCCTGTGTTGCTCAGTGGTTAGAGCGTTGGCCCACACACCAGAGTCACAGGTTCGATTCCGGGTCAAGGGCACATATCTGGGTTGCAGGTTCAATCCCCAGCCCCGGTTGGGGCGCCTGCAGGAGGCGACCAATCAATGTGTCTCTCACATCGATGCCTCTCCCTCTCACCACTTCACTCCCTCCCACTCTCTTTTTCTTTCATTTTTTTAATTTTTATTTTTTTTTAGTATGTCTATTGATTTCAGAGAGAGGAAGAGGGAGAGAGAGAGAAACATCAATGATAAGTGTCACTAATTGGCTGCCCCCTGCACACCCCCTGCTGGGGATCAAGCCCGCAACCCCAGCATGTGCCCTGAGCTGGAATTGAAGCCCAGTCTCCTGGATCATGGGTCAATGCTCAACCAATGAGCCATGCCAGCTGGGCTTGCTCTTTTTTTTTTTTTTTTTTTTTTTTAGGAAAGCAGGATTTATTTATTTAATCCTCACCCAAGGATATTTTTTCATTGCTTTTCAGAGTGAGTAGGAGAGAGAGAGAAACATCAATGTGAGAGAGACACATCAATTAGTTGCCTCCTGCATGTACCCTGACGGGCCAGGGAACGAGCCTGCAACTGAGGTATGTGCCCTTGGCTGGAATCGAACCTGGGACCCTTCAGTCCACAGGCCAGCGCTCTAACCGCTGAGCCAAACCAGCTAGGGCCACTCTCTAAAAATCAATGGGAAAAATATATTCTCGGGTGAGGATTAACAGCAACAAAAAACAACAACTGTAAGTGGTCTTCCACCTTTTAAGTGAAGCTTAAGGACCAACCTCCTTCCACTTGTTGATAGAGATTTGAGCAATAGTAGGGAGGATCAGAGTAGAGTGTTGGACAGACTGCTGGCAGTGAGGAGGCACAGTCTCATACATATACACTTCTGAGAAGAACTAGGTTATGCACTGGGACTAGGTTTTTTTTTTTAACTTTATTTGGGAGTAATTTTAAGTTTACAGAAAAGTTGCACAAAAGATAGTACACAGTTTCTGTATACCCTTCACCTAATACCCCCTGTTGTTGCCATCTTGCATTACTGTGGTACATTTGTCACAGCTAAGGAATCAACCCTCTGTACATTTCTATTAACTAAACTTCAACTTTATGCTGATTTCACTGGTTGTTCCCTAATACCCCTTTTTGTTCCGGGATCCCTTCCAAGATACCATATGATATTTCGTATTCAGGTCTCCATAGCCGCCTCTGGTCTGCGCCAGTTTCTCTGACTTTTCTTGTCTGTCATGACCAGTGCCAGTTGGGTATTCTGTGGAAAGTTCCTCAGTTTGGTTTTGTCTCATAGACTGGGATTATGGGTTTTTGAGAGGATGGTCAGGTAGGACATTTTTTAATAACTGATGATGAACTTGCTCTGTATGGGAATTGCTGGCTCTGTATAGTGTATGCTGATTGAGAAGACATTGGGGCAGGGACCCTGGTGCCCCTGTTCCAGCCCCTGGTACCTTTTTCTCTAGCTGTTGGATCCCACCCAGTTCAACCCTGGTGTCAGCTGCCCCACCCAAGCATCTTGACTTAGCCCTGCTGAGTGGGTGCCAGCTCTCACACTTAGCTCCGTAGCCCTTCCAAGCATATTCTAATTTATGGGAGGTGGGTTGTCAGTGGCTGCCTGTGAGCCCAGGTCTTGGCACCCTGAGCTTGCTTTTGTGCCCACCCCTGACCTGGATCTGTGGCCTCTCCAGCTTCAAAGTGTCCTCCAGCATCCAGGTTTCCCACCCTTTTCAGTTCTTGGGGTGGGGCTGCTGGGGACTCTTTTACAGTTCGGAAGAACCAGACTTGGGGAGTGAGGTGGCAATTGCAGGCAGGTTGCATCACCCTGGCTCTTTGATAGGGAGGCGGGGTGGAGGGATTCTCTGGGGGCCCAGGCACACCTGGCAACAGGCTCCTGGTCAGCTGGAGCCCTGGATCTGGGAGAGGCTCTAGCACAACAAGGAAGGGTTTTGGGGGGAAGGGAGCAGCCACCTGTGCAGGACCCTGAAAATCTGAGACACAAGGCCAAGAAGGAGCCTCAGATCATAGAGGCTAATTCACTGGTCCTGCAGCGCTCAAGGTTGAGGCCCCAGGAGATGAAAGGTGTTTACACAGTCACGCTGCTAGTTAGAGCCCAGGCTACCCCAACACTTCACAGCTTCCAAGGGCCTCTGCTCCTCTCAGATCTGACCCTCCAGCCCAGGGCATAGCCTGCTGGGAGGCCACCAAGCCTGGGCCTTCACCTCATGTTTGTTGCTACTCAATTGCCAGATTCTATTGACTCTGACTTGCCTCTCACCATCCCCCCTGCCCTAGAGGATGCCCTCCTCACCTGTACTATTACAGCAACCTCCTCACTGGTTTCATAATTAAGGAGACAGTCTGGCATGATGGAAAGAGCACCGAGTTTGCATCAGATGGACCCAGGTCCCAGTCCTGAGCCCACACCACTTAGTCCTGGCTGGGGGTAGAAACACCATCCTTACTCTGCCAGAGCCTCGGCTGCCTTCTGCAAAGTGGCTCAGGAGCCAACCTGCTAGGTTCACATCCCAGCTCTACCACTTCTGTGACCTTCAGCAAGTGGCATCTTCTCCTGTGACAGTTTTGTCATCCGTGAAGTGGGGGTAAGAGAACCCATCTCACAGGGCTGTTGTAAAGAAATAGGTAAGTGTATGTGAAATTGTTAGAACGGGACCTACCTAGTTATGAACACTGGTTATTTCTCTTTAAGGCTTGGGGTGCCAGGAGGATTGTGTGAAACGGTGTAGGTAAAGTTAAAGCCCAACTACCTCATCTCTACATGTTTGTTTCTCTTCCTGTCCCCACCACACTTTGTTCTGCTTTCATAGCTGCCTCACAGATGTTTGTGTACATGACTGTTTCCCTGAGCACTTAGAAGGCAAGGTCATTCCCAGAGTCATTCCCCACAGCCCTGTATTGCTGTCTCAGTAGGCATCAGTTCACTTTTTATTTTCTTTTTTAAAATTGATTTTAGAGAAAGAAACATCAATGTGAGAGAACATCGATTGGTTGCCTCCCGTATGCACCCCACAAGGGATCGAACCCGCAGCTTAGGTATGTACCCTAACTGGAAATCGAACACATGATGCTTTTGGTATACAGGGCAGTGCTCCATCTGACTGAGCCACCTGCCAGGGCAGCATTAGTTCACTTTTAAATGAGTTACTCATGCATAGAGGCTGGGGAATTCAATACTGTTGCCCCGCCTGGCCGAGCGTGGCTCAGCGGTTGAGCATCAACCTAGGATCCAGGCGATTGGGGTTCGATTCCAGGTCAGGGCACAGGCCTGGGTTGTGGTCTCAATTCCCAGTCAGGGGCGTGCAGGAGGCAGCCAATCAATGACTCTCTCATCATTGATGTTTCTATCTCTCTCTCTCTCCGTTTCCTTTCCTCTCTCTGAAATCAATAAAGATATATTAAAAAAAAAAAAATACTGTTGTCCCTGAAGAGGCACTAGGGCAGGTATCTGGGTTATGTAGGCCAGAGGGGAAGGGTTGGAGGTGGGCGTCCTGGCAAACAAGGACAGGAAGGCCAAGGCCAGTTCACTTGGGGAAAGGGCAGCTTAGCGCACAGATCTGCCACGTGGCCTGTTGGCTCAGAGTCCTCCTGAGCCCCTTCCCTTCCCTCACTCCTTCGCCTTCCTCAGCAGAAGTAGCCACAGCTCTTAGAACCTAGTTAGGCCCTGCACTGCTGCACCGACTCTGGCACCCTCAGTGATCTTCTATATTAGTTTCTGTACTCGCAGGTATGGGGACGGGTGGAGGATATTGATCAAGAGATCTTAGCTTTGCTGGTTATGCTCAAAACAGTATTTTCAAGAAAGGACTGATGTATTAATTGTGTAGTTAAAATTTAAATGTTAAAGATGCAGTTAAGTAGAGGGGGGAAATCTTTGAATACAAGAGAAAGAAACACAACAGTTCTTGGCAAAAAAAGTAGGGCCCAGCACCACAGTACTCCTCAGATCTCTTCCTGTCATATTATTTTATATTGAGTGGTGGTTCTAGAATCTTCCTTAAGATCTACTCTTCTGGTCATGTTTTTAACTTTTCTATGTGTGTCTTGCCTGATTTGATTTCCCCATGGGGAAATTGCTGTTTGTCCCACCACCTGAGCTCCTTCGGGTACAATTCCGGGCCTCAGGAGCAGGAAAGAGAATGTAATTGCTAATTAGATGAGAAATGACTTCTTGGGGTAGAGAACATGTTTTCAAGGGAAGAAGAAAGGAGAGAGAAGGTTGAGAACCTATGAGTCCAAGAAGCATTTAGGTACCAGCTTGAGACAGCCTCGAGGAGCAAGTGGTGTTGGTGTCTGGCCGCGTCAGCTCCCCTCGGAGAGCTTGTTTCCTCCTCTTACACCACAATGTGGGATTTATTTGAGCGATTGTTGTTTTCATGTCTGCTGGACTATAAGCTTCATGAAAATGATCTCCTCTGTCTTGTTCACAGCCATATTTTCAGGGCCTTGAGCAGTGTCTGCACACAGCAAGTGCTCAAAAGTATTTGCTGAGTGAATGTTACGCTGCACAGAATTTGTTTACTGTCTCTGACCCCACCTTGCCTTTTTCTCTTTGTTGCTATCACTCTGTAGAGTAGGGCTGAATAGATATTAAAGTTAGGGGTTGGGCCTGGCCGGGCGTGGCTCAGTGGTGAGCATCAACCTAGGATACAGGCGATCAGGGTTCGATTCCCGGTCAGGGCACAGGCCCGGGTTGTGGGCCGATCCCCAGTTGGGGGCGTGCAGGAGGCAGCCGATCAATGACTCTCTCATCATTGATGTTTCTCTCTCTCTCTCTCTCTCTGAAATCAATAAAGATATATTTAAATAAATAAGTATAAAATAAAGTTAGGGGTTGGAAGTGGCAACAGAACTAGAGAGAGAGAAGGTGAGTGGACTGGGTCGAGGCTGGAGGTGACAGCAGAGAACCCTGGTCCTCAGCTGGGGACAGGTTGTGTATGTAGGTCGGAATCCCAGGTGGCTCTTTCTCTGACTTCCCTGGGTTGGGAAGGCAGGCAGATGTGGTTTGAAAAACTTGGGCAGTGTGGCACAGGCTCTGCCAGTAACTCCCTCAGTGACCTCAAGGAAGTCCTGATATAGTGTAAAATCAGCCAAGGGAGAAGGCACACAGGGCGGCACAGTCCAGGAGATCCAGGCACCAGCTTCCATTGTCTCTTCCAGTGGAGTCATAAAGACAGCGCTTAATACTCCCAGCAATGGGTGTGACCATATACAGACTATTGTCCACACAGTAAACCTTGCTGTCCAGGGTTTTTATTAAACATCAAGCTGCACAGCCCTCCTTCCTCACCAGCTTCCAGAAGCTTTCCCCAAAGTGGAAATGTGGGCATGTACCTGTGTGTGGCAGCAATGACAGTGAGCACCTTAACTAGTGCCCTACCATTGGCCATACTTAAGCACAGTAGCTGCCACCCCGCTTTCCTAATGAGGGAACTGAGCCTCGGAGAGGTTTACTGTCCCTTGTTTGAGATTGGAGTGCAAAGGAGTCACAAGGTCACACCTCACTTTCATCAGACACTTTCTGCTTCCCAACTGTGTTAGTTCTGTGACTGCTTTCATAGTTTATCACAAACTTAGTGGCTTTAAAACAGTGCACGTGGATTCTCTTAACTTTAGATCAAAGTGTGAAATTAATCTCATTAGGCTAAAATCAGGTTGTCAGCAGGGCTGGTTCCTTCTGGAGGCTCCAGGGGAAAATCTGTTTCCTGGCCCTTTCTAGCTTTTAAAGGCCACCCAAATTCCTTGGCTCATGGCCTCTTCCTTTGCCTCCAAGTTCAAAGTGCATCACTGCCATCTCTGCTTCCATTATCACATGATCTTTTTTCTAGTCAAATATCCCTCTGCTCTATTTTATAAAGACGCTGATGGTGGCATTTAGGGCCCATTGTTTAATCTATGGATGCTCAGAGTATGACCATTTACCCAAAAACATTTCTATCTCTGCACCCTCTGACCCTTTCGTCGTCAAGTAACCTTTGACTTTCTGGCTAACAGGTGGCTCTGCTCAGCACTTTTTCAATTAGAAATTACAGAAATCCAGTCAGTTTAAACCAAACAGGGATGTTCTGGCTCATGAAACTTTTGGGGGATAGAGGGTGGGAACATGGGCTGAATCCTTCTGGGCTCTTTTTCTCTCTCCCCGCCCCCATCACTCTTTGGTGGTGGCTCATTGTCTTCCGCTGCAGGTGGGAGAGGATGGGGGTACCTCAGGTGCACATCCTGGGTGCCCTGCACCTGCAGATAAAGGAAGCCACCTGCTTTCAACACCTGGGGAGAAATCCTAGGGAAAGTCTCTGGTTGGCCCACTCAGGTCTTCATGTCTTCATGAATCCAATCAATCACTATGGCCAAGGGCTCTGTCCATAAGTCCTCTGATTGAGCACTTGGGTCTCATGCCCACCCCTTAGTTAGGAGGAGGGTGGGGTCGCTCTGTCCTCCTAAATGTGAGGAATGTGCACGGAAGGGGCCCTCCCACACAGTTCAGCTTTCTAGGGACTGTTTCTTTGAGGTCTAGAAAGGGGCTCAAGGAGGCACCCTCTACCCTCTGGCAGGCAGCAGGGAAACCTGAGGAGCAGGTCCTAGAGGTGTTTGGTGTGCTTCTGGTCCCACTCGCCAAAAGCTCCCTGCCTTGCGGGGGCGGGGGGCTGAGGTTGCTTCAGGTGCCTGCTCTTCACCTCCTCCCCATGCTTGTGCTGAGCACAGCTCTGCACCTCCCAAGCACATCTATCTCCCAGCGCCTCGCCCTCCGGCTCCTCCTTTCCTAGTTGATTTAACAGAGTCTGGTTAGGAAGAGGAATGTGTCCACATATTAGGATTATCAGTTCCACCGCCCACCAAGCCGTGCTTATGCCAGTGAGATTGCCTTTCCAAAACTGCCATCTGATCATGTCACTTCCTCTGCTTTAAAAATCTTCCCAAGGTTGCAGACAACGCTGACGGATTTGCTTTGGGAGCTGGAGTAGCTGCTGCCACCAGAGTCTGGAGCCATGAGTGGGTTTAATTTTGGAGGCACTGGGGCCCCCACAGGCGGGTTCACATTTGGCACTGCAAAGACAGCAACAACCACCCCTGCCACCGGGTTTTCTTTCTCTACATCTGGCACTGGCGGGTTTAATTTTGGGGCTCCCTCCCAGCCCACTGCGAGCACCCCTTCTACCAGCCTGTTCTCACTCACTACCCAAGCGCCAGCAACACAGACTTCAGGATTCAGTTTTGGAACCACAACTCCTGCTGCTGGAGGAACTGGATTTTCCTTAGGGATCAGCACTCCAAAGCTAAGCTTGGGCAATGCAGCTGCCACTTCAGCCACAGCACAGCCTGCTGGCTTTGGGCTTGGCAGCAGCTCCCTCACCAACGCCATCTCTAGTACTGTCACCTCCAGCCAGGGCACAGCACCCACTGGCTTTGTGTTCGGCTCCTCCACCACCTCTTCTGCTTCGTCCACCACACCTGGGGGCTTCTCGTTCACAGGTGGGAACATGTCCCAGACTGGGGGGACCTCCAGTTTCAATATTAGTTCAATGGGGAGTTCAGCCCAGCCCACGACACTTGCTGGGTTGGCCTTCACCCCAGCCACACCAGCAGCCACTGGAGTGGGAGCCACACAGCCAGCTGCTCCCGCACCCACTGCTGCTGCCACCAGTGCTGGGCCCACGCTCTTTGCCTCACTAGCTCCTGCTCCAACCTCGTCTGCCACCACTGGGCTCTCCCTTGGTGCTCCAGCAACCACAGCTGGAACTTCTGGGACTGGAATGCTAGGCTTCAGTTTAAAGGCTCCTGGAGCAGCTTCCACCACGTCCACAGCTACATCCACCACCACCACCACCAGCAGCAGTACCAGTAGCTTTGCCTTGAATCTGAAACCCTTGGCACCAGCTGGGATGCCCAGCAATGCGTCCACTGCCATAACCGCTCCGTCTGGCCCCGGTGCAGCCACTGGGGTGTCCACCAGTCCCGTAATGACCTATGCCCAGTTGGAGAGTCTGATCAACAAGTGGAGCCTGGAGCTGGAGGACCAGGAACGGCACTTCCTGCAGCAGGCCACCCAAGTCAACGCCTGGGACCGCACGCTGATTGAGAACGGGGAGAAGATCACTGCCCTCCACCGAGAGGTGGAGAAGGTGAAGCTGGACCAGAAGAGACTGGACCAAGAGCTCGACTTCATCCTGTCACAGCAGAAGGAGCTGGAAGACCTGCTGAGCCCACTGGAGGAGTCTGTCAAGGAGCAGAGTGGGACCGTCTACCTGCAGCATGCTGACGAGGAGCGTGAGAAGACTTACAAGCTGGCTGAGAACATTGACGCACAGCTGAAGCGCATGGCCCAGGACCTCAAGGACATCATCGAGCACCTGAACACGTCCGGGGGCCCTGCTGACACCAGCGACCCACTGCAGCAGATCTGCAAAATCCTCAACGCACACATGGACTCCCTGCAGTGGATCGACCAGAACTCGGCCCTGCTGCAGAGGAAGGTGGAGGAGGTGACCAAGGTGTGCGAGGGGCGGCGCAAGGAGCAGGAGCGCAGCTTCCGGATCACGTTCGACTGAGCCCATGGCCAGCTATAGGGCCTGCGGGTTCCCAAAGTTGTTCGGTTGAGAGGGGGGGTGCAGTTACTGTCCAGCTTTTGTTTGCAATGAAATACTTGTTTGATTGTTTCTTTGAAACAGTTGTGCTGTCGAGAGAACTGTTTTGTGGTTTGACTTTTCATGTTAACAAGTAGAAGTATTGTGAGTGCTCTGGTCCAGGCAGCAGCCTAGTAGGTAGCTTTCTCTGTGTACCTTTTGTGTATCCCAGACCCCCCTTTTTTTTTAATGTATTTTTATTGATTTTAGAGAGAGAGAAACATCGATCAGTTACCTCCCACACGCACCCCAACCAGAGGTCGAACCTCCAACTCAGGTATGTGCCCTGACTGGCAATTGAACTGGCAGCCTTTTGGTTTACAGGATGACGCTCAACCAACTGAGCCACCCAGCCAGGGCCCAGACCCTTATCATGAACTGTGACCATCCACCTCATCCTGCTCACTCCAGCCAAGTGCTGGAGAAGTGCCCATTCACCTGAGAGCCATCCATCTCCCAGCCAGGGTTCCCTGGGCAGCCTTTCTGTCTACCGCATAGTCATAGGTGCAGTGTAAAAAGACTTCGTTCTCGGGGAGACAACAGCCTGGTGTAAGATGTATACATGTGGAAATTAGACACCAGTGCAGAGTGACTTTTGACTAGAACAGACAGTGCCATAATGAATTTCACAAGAGGAGGCAGGTCTAATGAGGGACTTGAATGAGGTGTTGAAAAAGGGTCAGACTTGAGCTAGGGGGTCTTCATGTTGCCCGGTGGACACACTTCAGCTTTCTAGTTTCCTTATGTTAGGCCCCACCTTGGCCACCCCAAAGCTGTGTCAGACAACCATCCTGTAGTCCCCATGCCACAATGAGCTTGCACCTTTAGTGACTGTTGCCACTCTTTTGTGCTGATTGTTTGCTTCTCTGCCTCACTGTTAGACTGTGAGCCCCTGTGGACAGGGAGTGTTTCTTGTTCCCTGTTGTGCCCACAATCTCTGTCATATTTATCGAATGAATGAGCAATAGGGATGAAACCCAGCATAAAACAATCCATAAAATGCCTGCTGAAGTGGCAGAGGCAGCCATAGACTTGGTTCTGAACTTCCCGATGCCAAAGCAACCCTAGTAAGTCAGTGAGATCCACAGTGTCCAGGCAGGAGATAGCCAGTTGTATCCCAAGTGTCTTTCATATGTCTTTACACTTTGCTGCGCTCTAAAGTACCAAGGACTGTATGTTGCTTTTCTAAGTAAAATAAAATTTATTGTGGGACAAAAAACCTGCTGTTAATGTGGGTAACTTAAAAGGAGACAGCTGGGTAAAAAGAGCAGGTTCCAGGAGACTCAGGTGAGGTGCCAAACTGAACAGTACATTGTATAGGCGCTCGTACTACACAAATACACACTAAAATCGTGGGTTCCTCAGACGCTGGTGGCGGAGGAGAATAACACGTGGGGGGAACCTGTAAGACGTGATGTTCTGGGTTGTATCTTAGAATACACATAAATGTCATCTGTCACCATCCCTCAGGCCCACAGGTGTCTGCAGCATTCCTCTTGCCATCACCCAGGGCTAGATTGGGTGATGTCCAAGTTCTGGCCCGGCATCCTCCCTCTGCACCCCCAGCTTCCGTTGGCGCAAGTGATGCCATCCACTTGCTCCTTCTGCAGGACATAGTCTGCCCCTTGAGCTTCCCTCAGCCCATGTCACACTAAGCCATGTTTGAGGATTGACAAAAGCTTCTGGAGATTTATGGCCTAGTTTCCCAAAGTCATGATCATGAGTCATTTCCTTTGACCACCTTGAGCTCCCAAGGACAAGTGTCCTGTCCAAGCAGAAGCCACAGAGGAGGGAGGAGAATCTGAGAGGAGAAAGACCGACCCCAGTGGCCCCAGTTGCTTCTCCAAAAGCTCCACCCCCTACAGCAGAGGCCCTTTGTGTAATCTGTGAGCCTTTATCTGTGACCCACATCTGACCCCTCTACCTGAAGGGAGGAGAGACAGAGAGGTCTCGAGTCCCCTGGAAAGTAAAAAGTAGTTTGTATTTTACCTACATTTATTCCTTCAACATCTATTTGTGGAGCCCATGCTACGTACCTGATCCTGATCTGGCCTTTGGGGTTACAAAAATGAAACGATGTTTCTGTGTCCCCAAGGAGGTTGCTAGCAGGGGCCACACAATTGATACAAGAAAAAAACTTTCTCGATCTTGCATTTCCAATATATATATAATACACCTATCATTTCGCATATTAAACATCAGTAAAGCTTAACTGCTTTCTTATAGTTGTCTTTTTAAAATAAACTGAAGTTCTTTTTCTCTTCCCATACCCCAGGGCGATCTTGGACACCCCACTTTGAAGAAAACAAGCAATTATCAGACAATGGCCATGCGGGAGGGATGGTTACAGTGCTCTGGCACCCTGGGGTAATGGTCCCCAGGATTGCGGCAGGGCCAGAGGCAAACCGGGTGCCACCCTGCTGGTGCCAGCTCCATTGTAATTGCACTTTCCCTTTCCAGGAAGAAAACAGTGCTCCCTTGTCAGACCAGACAGTCTGCCTCTGCTTAAGTTCCTCTTCGTTAAGGAAAGGTGAATCTCAGTAAGCTGTTCCAGCCTTTCTTCTCCCTGATTCAGGATAAGAGTGGTCATTGGGTTTATGATTATGGCTTTCTTTTCATCTCAAACAACTGCCTTCCATTATGGCCCAGCCTCTTCCTCATCAGGCACAGTGTGGCATTGATGTTTGAAACAGCTCAAGATTTCCAGAGAGGGAGCAGCCTTTATCTAGGGGAGGTGGAACTGGGATTCCCAAGCAGTGGTGTACTGGTCAGTAGTGTTTAACAGGAATCCCTCCAGGGTGGGGGAGCCCTGACAGGTAACCTATGCCAGTTCCCATGGTGTAAATAGTTCCACCATGGCTGATTTCAAGCCGCCAACGTGAAGTCACCCGACACGAATTTGAGAAATTGATCCACAGTGTATAGATAGTTAATTCAACCCCAGAGCATATATAATTATAAATTGTAAGCAAATAATTAGGAAGGGATGAGTTTAGAGTATCTTTGTTTTTAAGAAAATTGTCAATATAATTTTTTAATGATGGCTTACTTATAAATCAAAACCAAAAAGAGATCCTGAGAATTAACCAGTAGACTCATGAAGTGGTAGGAGCCAGCTCCAGCACACCACTGCTCGCTCAAAACTGTCCAGGAGCTTTAAGAGCCTGCTCTCAGACTCCGGGCAGCAGCTGAGGACTCCCCAGGAACAAAACCCCTCACCCTCAGAAGCGAGCTCTGCTTCTGGACACTGGCCAGCCCCCGGCCAGGTTGAACTGTCCAAGCTGCCCCTGTGCCTGCGCACAGCTCTCACCTTGGCAGTGAATGAACAGTGAGTCACCTGGGCACTGCCACAGAGGCAGACCCCAGACCTGGTTGCTGCTTTGCCAGGCTCAGGTCTCACAACCTCCTGGTTCTAAGGACAGACCCCAAATCCACAGAACTGAAAGTGACACTTATTGACAAAGACATTCAATAAGCTCTTAATTGAATCTTTTTGTTGTTAATCCTTACCTGAGGATATTTTTCCATTGATTTTAAGAGAGTAGAAGGGAGGGAGAGGGTCAATGTGAGAGAGACACATTGGTTGGTTGCCTCTGCACGAGCCCAGCTGGCCAGGGATTGTACCTGCAACCCAGGCACATGCCCTTAATTGGGAATTGAACCTGTGACCCTTCAGTGTTCCTGCTGACACTCACTGCTGAGACACCGGCCAGGCCTTTTACTCGGTTCTTGATTCAAACAAACCAATTGTTAAAAAAAAATTTTGAGGCATTCAGGGAAATGTGGACATTGATTTAATGCCATTTGAAATGTGATAATGCTATTGTAGTTTGATTTCTTTTAAGTAAGTTCTTATCTTTTAGAGTAGACATTGGCAAACTAAGGCCCCACTTCCTGTGTTTGTAAGTAAAGTTTTATTGGAACACAGCCACACCCACTCATTCATATATTGTGGCTGCTTGGAGGGCAGAGTTGAATAGGTGAAAGGAGACTATGGCCCAAAAGGCTTCAAATATTTACAAGCCTCAAATTATACAGAAAAAGTTTGCCAACCCCTGTTTTATAGAAACATCCTGAAGTATTTAACTACAAAATAATCATATGTCCAGGATTTGCTTTAAAAGAATTCAGTGGGGGAGGGAGGAAATGTAAGTGAAACAAGATGGGCTCTGAGGCAACGAATGCACCTAGGTTCATCATCCCAGTCTCTGTTTTTATGTATGCTTGAAATTTTCCATAAGCATTTGAGAAGGGAGGGCCTGCCCTCCACAATCTCCCAATCGTTCTGACCCCACACCAGGACTCTGGCACCTCTGGTCTAACAAGGGGATCAGGACAAAGCCACAACTATTCGCCCGGATGATGACTTCTGTCTCAGGCTAACCAAAAAGGTCATGGGAGCTGAGAGAGTCCCCCAGAGCCAGCCATGCAGTGAGTGTCCCCTCCCACCTCCCTGCACCGCCCTGGGGCCTGGGGGTTTGGAAACAGGAACAAGGGGCAGGAGGGCTCCAAGGGAAGGATGCCCCTGTCCAGGGATCAGGGCATCAGTAAGTCTGTCCTCTGCCCACTGCACCCCTCTTCTATCCAGGTCTGGGCCCCTAACTTCTGCCTAGGACCCTGGGCATCCCCTGGGAAGACCCTACCACTTTCTGAGACTCAGTAAAATTTTTAATACCCATCACTCAGGGTCTTTGGGGCAACTCAGAGAAAAGAATACACATAAGGCACTTGCCATGTCCCTCACACATCTGTGTGGCCACCATTGCCACTAGCTGCCCAGATGGGCCCCAGAGGCCCCCAGTACCTGGGCCAGGTCTCTGCTTCAGACTTGACCTGAACCCCATTAGAATCATCCTTGTGGTGCTAGAAGCAAACCAAATACAGTAGGATTTTCTTCCTAAAGACGATTTTTGTCTGGAAGGACTGACATTGTTTTCTAGAAACTCCATCATAAAACCAGACTATCCCAAAATTAACTGAGGCAAACATACTCTATTTGGTGGGAAACCCAGGTCTTTCTACCCATCTGCCCCACCCCTGATTCTCACAGTGTGTCTATAGCTCCTACCCACAAGCTTAGGAAACCTAATCCAAATCCTTTTCTTTCTCACCTGTTCCACCTTAATCCATACCCTAAATTTAACCCTGACACCAGTCTCCTCAGTATTACTGGGAATGGCTCTGGGAGGTCTGGTTACTTCCACCAAAGCATTCCAAATGACTCATGATCTCCTGTTCTCAAAACAACTTCCATTATGTGGCCTTCCTGCCCACCTTACCCAGGTCTCCGTCCTGACCATATCTGGTCACTCTTGAGAGTTCCACCCAACATCAGCCTAACCCCAGAAACAGTTGGCAATGTCTGGAGATATGTGTGGTTGTCACAGCTTGAGGGGCAAATGTCACTGGCATCTAGTTGCTAGAGGCCAATGATGCTACTCAGCACCCTACAGTGCACAGGGCAACACCCACAAAGATGTCCCCAAATGGCAATGGTGTCGGGGTGGAGCGACCCTGCCCTGGCCCCTTCCCTCATCCACGAGCCTGAGCTGTGGCTGATCTCTGTGGTTAAGAACAGGGCTGGAGCTAAGCTACTAGGATCGAACACAGGCTCTGCCTCTTCTTAGTGGGCGACCTTCTGGGCCTAAGTTTTGTACACTGTAAAGTGGGGCAACTGAGTCCCCCCCTTGTCAAGTTCCTGGAGTAAATGAAGATGAATGTGTGAAGGATCTGGCACACCCTGGCTAGTATGGCTCAGTTGGTTAGAACATCTTTTTTTTTCTTTTTTCTTTTTTTTTAATGTTTTTATTGATTTTAGAGAGAGAGGAAGGGAGAGGGAGAGAGAGAAACAATGATGTACGCACCCTGACCCGGGAAAGAGCCCACAACCTGAGCTTGTGCCCTGATGGAATCAAACTGGGGACCTGTCAGTGCTTCACCAGCCTGGGCCCGTGTGGGGACTCCTTATAGCTGGGTCATCTTGTTCTCACTGCCTGCCACCTGCCCCTCAAGAGAAAAGTGCCCCAGAGACAGGAGTGGCAAAGACCAAAGGCAGAGAGGCAGAAGCCCCTGGGGCCCTTCCGAGGTGCCCCTGACGCTCGAGGCTGAGCTGAACCCCAGTGTTCTCCAAGTGGGGATGGCAGGGCTGGGGTGAGGGGCACTCAGGTCCCTTCCGGCATCCCCCATGGCAGCTGCCATTTCCTGAGGAGCAGGTTCTGGTATTGACCAGGTGCTGGTCACAGGCCTCACCTGCATTCATGGCCTCACCCTCCCACTCACAGCTGTAGACGAGCCACAGAGGGGAGGGTGCTTGCCCAAAGTCCCAGCTGGGAGGCGCCCGGCGCAGGCCTCAGGCGGCTGGCCCATGGTCCTGCCTCTGACCACTGTGCCACTGCCCGTGTGAGTCCCACTGTGGTGCCCAGTTCATGGAGTGGGAGAAGGAGAGATGGTGCAGAGTGGCCCTGGGGGAGGGGACAGAGGAGAGAGAGAGTGCTGCTGTCCTAGGACAGCCAAGGTTCACAGGAGGCTGGGAGAGACGGGGACCCACAGAAATGGAGACAGGGAGCTGTGGGGAGAGGAGAGACAGAGAGGAGGTGAGAAAAAGGGAACAGAGAAGAGAGACAAGGAGCGGGGATGGGGAGAGGGGTACAGGGACGGAGGAGAGAAGGGCAGACAGGTGAGCACAGAATAGGAGACTTCGGGACCAGGATCAGGGGACGTGGCCATAGGGGAGAAGGCTGAGGTAGGTGCTGGGCAGCCCCACAAGGAGTTACACTGGGGTGGGACTCAGGACCCTGTCGCAGTGGCCCTTGCTTCCTCTCCAACCCAGACACCACCTCCCAGTGAGAGTCATGGCCTCGTTGGGTAAGCCAAGCAGGGGCCCTAGGGGGTGGGGGCAGAACCTGCTCTTCTCCCCCCACATGTCCACTGGCCTGTCCTCCCCAGCCTGGCGCCTGCTTGCCGTGGTCCCCATTCTCCTTGGCCTGCTGGCCTCCCTCGAGTGGAAGACTGTCCACAGCCAGGACCCCTTTGAGAGGTGCATGCACGACTCAGACTATGAGCAGCTGCTCAAGGTTGTGACCTTGGGCCTTAACCGGACCCTAAAGCCCCAGAAGGTGATCGTGGTTGGTGCTGGTGTGGCTGGACTGGTGGCCGCCAAGGTGCTCAGTGATGCAGGACACAAGGTGAGAAGTGCTGCTTGCAGTCTGCTTTGAGCCTTTCCTGCTGCCTCTGAGGGACTTGGCCATGTCCCTGTGGAGGGTGGGGATGGTGGGGGATGGGGAGAGGGAGCTATGCTTCCCCTGGGGTCTGGAAGTGAGGCCTGAAACTCCTGCTCTACCTTGAGGAGAGTGTGGGCTGCACTGGGAGAGGCCTTCCACTCTCTGCTCTACTCTTTCTCATCCTGAAGGGAAGTCCCTGGAAACCTCCAAACTTCTGGGGGGAATTTGTATTGGTGGAGATGGACACTTAGCCCAAGGGGTAGTGACCCCTGAGGTCTCACTACTGTTGGTCTCACTGAAATCCAAGAATGAGAATTGGACCAGGCCAGGGGCTTCTTTGTAAATGGGAAATTTCCCCCTCCCTGAGCTCGGAAGTCCCTCTTTAATCTGGCCCGCAATCTTCCTGCTGCAGCCTGGAAGTTGTCATGTTGCACGCGCTCACTGTGACATTGTTCTCCCACCAGTCCCACCCACCTCCCTGTAAAGAAAGGGATCCTTGTCTCATCTAGGTCTGTGCTGCTGTGGGGATGGAAGGTCAGGGGCTGGCATGGGTGGGCCTAAGGATCAGTGAGAGGAGCTCAATGCCCCCCATCCCTCAGGTCACCATCCTGGAAGCAGACAACAGGATTGGGGGCCGCATCCTCACCAACCGGGACGAGAAGACGGGCTGGATTGCGGAGCTGGGAGCCATGCGCATGCCCATCTCGCACAGGTGAGGCTTAACCTGGCGCCAAGTGGGCCCCTGCTCTGAGCCCAGACTCCACCAGAGACCCAGCGTCCAGCTTTGTTATTTTCCTAATCCCAGCCTCACCACTGTACCCCTGAAGTGCTTAAGCCACCAAGTCCAGGTATACCCCTAGCTAGTCCCACCCAGCGCCTCAGGACCCCCAGCTCTGCCTCCCCTGACCTTGGTCCCTTCCCCATCCCAAGCCTCCATCCAACCCCAGTGAAAGCCAACACCCGCTCCCAGCCCAATCCTACACCCGGACTGCCCTCAGCCTTCCAACCTTGATCCCATTTCACTCCTTCCCCCAGCACTGATGACCCCAAATCTAGCCCCATTCCAGCCTCATGCCCATCCCCAAACCCCATCCCTGGCTGCCCTACCCACTTTCTTCTGTTCTTCAAGCCCCACCGGGAGAGGGAACCCCAACTCCCCCTGACAGACCCGCCCCAGTCTTGTCTGCTCCCTCAGGATCCTCCACGAGCTCTGCAAGAGCCTGGGACTCAACCTGACCAAATTCACCCAGTATGACGAGAACGCATGGACCCAGGTGGGCGACACAAAGCTGCGGAACTACGTGGTGGAGAAGATGCCGGAGAAGCTGGGCTACGAACTGAGTCCCCAGGAGAAGGGCCACGCGCCTGAGGAGATCTACCAAATGGCTCTCAACAAGGTGGGCACACCCCCCGGTCCTGCAGCCCTGGCCTCCCCACTGCTGCCCCCTGCCCCTCGCCTTCCCCTGGCCTGGCTTTCCTTCTCTCCCTCATGCCTCTGGTCTCCAACCACCACCTCTTCCATATTTAGTTTCACCACAAACTCTGCCAATCCCCAGAGCTCCATCAGCCTTTGGTCTCTGATCCCCTTGTCACCCATCCACTGTCCTGGACAACCTCATCTTTCTACATCTTTGGCTTAAACTTTGATCTGCAGGCACGTCTTCCAAATCCATCCCTTGAGACCCACACCTACATCCATCTCCCCTGGCCACCCCTAGGACCCTGATACTGAGCTCAGTATCTTCCCCTAAACCCTCTCATACCCCTTGGTTCACCATGTCACAACAGCTGGGCCCCAGCTCAGGCCTCATCCTCCCCCCTGGATCCTGCCTGCTCTGCCTGGAAGACCCCTTTCCCTTTCCCACCCAGGGAACCCTTGAGGGCAAGAACCAGCTCCAATGTCCCCTCTTCTAGGAAGCCTTCCCTGATGCCCTCAGGGAGGAGCCAGCCTCCCCCTTCTCTGGCAGCTCCTAATTGTCCATCTCCTCTTCTGGATGAGGGTGGGCACTGAGTTCAGGCCATTTCTGTGTTGGCCTAAAGAAACTCGAGGTGAATGGTGTGTGCGTGCGTGAGTGAGTGAAGGGCACATCCTTCAGGGAGTTCCGTGGCCACACTGGGAAGCCAGGTGGATAAAGAAGGGGCTAAAATCAGAGAGGGCAGGGAGGAGACGAGGCTGGAGCAGAGTGGTGAAGGATGGCCGCTGGTGCCGGGATTAGCCAGGACATGTGCAGGCTGTGGAGGTGGAGGAGAGCTGGGGGTGGTCTGGGAACTGGATATTGTCCTTAGAACTGGAGCTTCCTTAAGAGATAGTGATCGAGGGGAAGGCAGGGGCCTCGGGTGCCAGGCCGAGGGCCTGGAACTCTGGCTACAGGTGCTGGGGAGCTGTGGGAGAACTACAGGCAGGGGAGGGACTGGTGAGTAAACCCCCTCAGCAGTCACGCTGGGCAGAAGGAACTCCGCTTCAGTCTGTGCTCACAATGATCCAGGAGAGAGTTACTGGGCCCCAGAATGACAGGGCATTGAGACAGACACAGTCCCTGCCTACCCGGAGCTCACAGCCCAGGACAGGCAGACGCAGGCGAAATAGTGCCGACTGGGATGAGCGTTCCAGTGCCCAGGTAGCAGGGGATGGGTGGCAGGAATGACTCAGGAAGGCTTCCCAGAGAGGTAATATCTGAGCAGCAGTGGAGGGCGAGGCTGAGGGCACAGCATGGCCAAAAGCCTGGCAGCGTGAACAGAGTGGTGATTGGCCAGCCACAGGCAGGGGCAGGAAGAGGACCTAGGTTTGGACCCCAGACCCTGCCTCCGCCTTCGTGTCCCACAGCCCCACACTCTCTGCTTGTTCCACTGCAGGCCCGTGAAGATCTCAAGTCACTGGGCTGCCAAAAGGCCATGAAGAAGTTTGACAGGCACACACTCCTGGTGAGTGGGGGCCTTGGTGTCCCTTTCTGAGACCAGGGCCAGGAGGGTGCCCATGGGCTTTCACCCTGGAACCAGAGACCAAGCCCTGACGTAGCCTCCCTGCCTCAATACGGGGCTGGACATGCCCCCTCTGTGGGCTTCAATTTTCTCATCTTTCACAAGAGGAGGGGGGATGGGATCAGTAAGGTCCAGGGAACCTACTGAGGTCTCCATGGTGTCTGTAATGGGGAGGCTCAGCTGGGGAGGGACCCTGCAGGAGTGGGGACAGAAGTGGCAGGTGCAACCTCCCTGGGCCCTGACCTGGGCCTGCACCTGCACCTGTCCCCCAGGAATACCTCCTCAGGGAGGGGAACCTGAGCCAGCCGGCTGTGCAGCTCTTGGGAGACGTGTTGTCCAAGGATGGCTTCTTCCATCTCAGCTTTGCGGAGGCCCTGCGGGCCCACAATAGCGTCAGCGATCGCCTCCGGTGAGGGGCGGCGCCTGCGGGGCCATTGGGGGAGTAACAGAGTGGTGGGGGCCTCCGAAATTGGGCTGGCGAGAAGGGCGCAGCTTGTAGGGAAGGGGCCAAACCGGTCTGTCGGTCTGGGGCTGGCCACACTCCCCCCACATGCCGGGTTTCTGGAGGAAATGGGTAAGAAAGGTTCCCGGGGAGCCCTGCGTGGTCCGGCACAGAAGAGGAGGGTTCCTGGGCCACACAATTCTCTGCTTCCCAGTCCAAGGTCGTCAGGGGGGCTTCAGGGTGTGGTGGGTGAGCGGGTGTTGTTTGCAGCTATTATGGGCAGTAATAGAATGTGATTAGAGGGCTCCGGGCGGGTGGAAACTGGCACAGGCACCAAGGAGCGCGCAGGGCGCGGCCCGCGAGCCCGGGTCACGCTCCTGTCCCCCTCCCCCAGGTTCAGCCGCATCGTGGGCGGCTGGGACCTGCTGCCGCGCGCGCTGCTGAGCTCGCTGTCGGTGCCTATGCAGCTGCGCACTCCTGTCGGGGGCATAACGCAGGAGGTGCGCGAGGTGCGGGTGCACATAGGGACCTCGCATCGGACCCGGAACGCGAAGACCATGTCCGCTGACGTGGTGCTGCTGACTGCGAGCGGGCCGGCGCTGCAGCGCATGAAGTTCTCGCCCCCGCTGCCCCGCCAGTGGCAGGAGGCACTGCACGAGCTGCACTACGTACCAGCCACCAAGGTGTTCCTGAGCTTCCGCCGGCCCTTCTGGCACGACGAGCACATCCAGGGCGGCCACTCGACCACGGACCGCCCCTCGCGCGTGATCCTCTACTCGCCGCCGGGGGAGGGCGCGCTGCTGCTGGCCTCGTACACATGGTCCGATGCGTCGGCCTCGTTCGCGGGCCTGAGCACTGAAGACTCGCTGCAGTTGGCACTGGATGATGTGGCCGCGCTGCACGGGCCCATAGTGTACCGGCTCTGGGATGGCAGCGGCCTCGTCAAGCGCTGGGGGGAGGATCCGCACAGCCAGGGCGGCTTCGTGGTGCAGCCACCTACGCTCTGGCAAGACAAGGATGGCCGGCAGGAATTCAGCTGGGCGGAACCCTTTGATCGCATCTACTTTGCTGGGGAGCACACTGCCTTCCCACATGGCTGGGTGGAGACGGCGGTCAAGTCAGCGCTGCGGGCCGCCGTGCGGATCAATGACCAGAGCCACAGCCAGATCAACAACGGGGATAAAGCTCTGCACCCGGTGGAGCCCAATGAGGTGTCGGAGGCACCTGTGGACTGCCAGCCCCAGTGCAAGTCTGTAAAGGGGGAGACCACCTGCATCCCAACCGTACCCATGCCAAGCACTCCAGGGGCGACCAGCCAGACGACTGAGTATTAAAGTATTTTCAGAAAAAGCCTTGTGGTCCTGCCCCTTCCCTGGCTCATATGTCTCCCCAATTTGCTTGGAGCAAAGCCATTAGCCCTCATGGTAGAAGGGGCTATGCCTTTCCTGGAGCCCCAGAAGCTGTCCTACTTCTGCCCGGGCGGTGGCACTTCATTGAGTGACGGACTTGGCTCTGCACCATTGGTTAATGGTAACCACAGTGCCCGCCGCCTCTGTCACAGCAAGATGGGGCCTGATGCAAACAACAGAAAGCCAGACCAACAGTGGTTTGAACACAAGTTTACTTTTCTCAAGTAACACAAAGCTGGTAGGCAGGGTCCTCAGAGTGTTTGAGCAGCTCTGTAGGCCCTTCCATCTTGGTTATGTCCAGGATGTGTCCCCGCACAACTATTAGGTGGCAGCCGCACCCCAGCACGCCACCTCCTCCAAAAGTCCCAAACTCAGGCAGGCGAGACCTGCCTCCACAATCCCCCCCACCTTATCCCCAAGGGACCTCCTCTTACGTCTCATTGGCCAGGTTAGGGGGTCCGTGGTCAGACACCTGCTTTGCAGTGGTCAGAGGGGACCATGTACCACCCTTCCCCATTCAGGTTCAAGGCAGCATGGCAGCCTCCTTCCTACACCTACAGGAGGCCAACTGGACACCAGAAATGTCAGTTAATGAAACCAGCTAATCAGGAAGGCGTGGGAGGAAAGGCGGGAACCCCACCCCTTTGCTTGCTCCATCCCCAGCCTCCAGGGTATGGTCACCCGGTGGGAGCTGGATAAAGTGCTGGGGGTGCGGAGCGGTGGGCGGTAGGGGGGCTGCCGCCAGCCCAGCAACTTAGGAGCCGCGGCCTTCCTCCTCTTCCTCCTCAGGCAGGATCTCCAGGCTGCTGTCCGGCTGTGGGGCTGTGTCCGCGGGGAGCGGCGGGGCTGGTGGGACCCGGGTGGGTGACAGCGGCAGTGGGGAGGCAGGAGGCGAAGGGCTGTGGGGCTCTGCGGGCGGGGCCAGACCCAGGACCTCCTGCACGTTGTGGGGCAGCTCCTGGAGAGTTGGGGAGTGGGAAGCCAAGTCAGAAGTTTGAGGGCCAGGGAGTGGGGCTGTTGGGAAGGTGGGGGACTCACCGCGCAGGCGGTCAGCTGCCGGTACAGGGCCTCGGCCCTCGTCAGCACGTCCTCCACGCTCAGCTTCATGGTCAGCTCGTTGATGTGCTGCGGGAGGGGGCGAGTCAGGCCTGCCTGAGGCACTCCACCGCCACTGCCAGAGCCCTATTCTGTGCCACACAGTGGAGGAGACAGACAGGGCGGGCCCTCTTGGGGCTTATAGTGGAGCTGGGGGTCAGGGGAGCTCTCCTTGGCTTCTTGCCAGATGCAGGGTAACAGGAAGGGAAAGAGCACCGAGCTCCACCCCAGTGGCCCGCCCAGCCCCCATTCAGTACTGGGGGAGCCCCCTCACACACAGACCAGGTGCTCTCTGAGGACAGCACTGGGAGCCAGGGATAGGATGGGGTAGGAGGAAAATAGAACTGGTCTCAGGGCTGTGTGCTCAGAGCTAACCATACTTTCAACAATCCTATTTTGAGTACCGACTACTGAAAAGTACAGTGGCCACAGGCACAGTGCCAGCCTCCACGAAGTTCACTTCCAGCTGCTGTGTCCCATCAGCACAGGTCAGGATGGGCAGGGGAAAGGTGATGACTAGAAGGGATCTGGGCCTCACCTTAAGGATCTCATTGGAGCCGAAGCCCGAAAGCATGAGGGTGTCCCGCTCCATGTCCAGGATGGCGCAGGCCACCAGCAGGTGCAGATTGGGCCCGGGAAGCCCTGTCCACAGTACCTAGGAGTGCCAGAGGGAGGGGTCACAGCCCAGCCTCTGCCTGAGGTTTCACCCAGGTCTGCCCCTGCCTCAGCCCCCCTCCCACAGGTCTCCACCCAAGCTGGCTGGCCCACCTCCCACAGCCGAAGAACATCTGGGAAGGGGAATTCCCTCTTGAACCAGATGAGCAGCCACCGGAAGCAGAAGCAGAGAGAGCCAGAGTCCTGGGAGTCTAGAGGAGGACAACGGTGAGAGGGGTGGTGCTAAGCAAAGAGCAAACTCAAATCAATGGCCACCCCATTCTAATTCACAGTGTGCCCAGTGGTGGGACTGAGACTAAGTGACCCTGACTGGGAGACCCTCCATCACTCAAGCCCAGCGTGGCAAAGCCTCTGAGCTGAGACAGGAGTCCTCTGTGTTATAGGAACCTTTCCCATCCACCTTGCAAACCCCAGCCAAGGTAAGCTGCACCATGTTTTCCACTCTCACATGGAGGGATGCAGTGAAACCCACTGCTGGTGGAGGTGTGAGGAAACTGCGAGCAAAAACGAGGTTGGTATAACTTTCCAGGAAAGCAGTGATGGGCACACACATTTCAAAAGCTAAAATATATGTACTGCCCTAGATACAATTTCACTTCCTAGAATTTTACCTAAATTATCTAGACTGTATTCGTCACGATGAAAAACTGAAAAAACCTAAATGTCCAGGTGGTCAGGTGAAATCTGTTCTTGTACATTGCTAAGATGGACAGAACACTGTGCAGTCAGTAGCAGTGATGGTTTGAAAAATGTTTAATGGCCATGGCCAGTGTGGCTCAGTTGGCTGAGCATCTTCCTGTGCACCAAAAGGCTGCAGGTTCGATTCCCAGAGGTAGGGGCACATGACCGGGTTGCAGGCTTGATCCCTGGTAGGGGGTGTGCAGGAGGCAGCCGATGGATGTTTCGCTCTCACACAGATGTTTCTCCCTCTCCCTTCCTCTCTCTCTAAAAAACAGGAATAAAAAAAGCTTAAAAAAAGGAACTTTTAATGACACAGGCAGCTGTGTCCAACTGCTCTGGGAACTGGTACCCGCCTTCTGGGCCTCAGTGTCCTCTCCAGTGTACCAGTGTCCTCACACAGGTGAAACCAGTGTATCTCCCTCCCCTGGGGTGAGGCTACATTTCAGGGAAGAAATACCCATAAGTAAGTTAACTTAAAATCTGCACTCAATATCAACAGGAGCTTCTAACTTTCTTCCCTGTATCGGAATTTCTTGCATTTTTTACACTGAACAAGTAATGAAGAGATATTTTAAGGCCAGAATGCAGCAGTCCCAGCACCAGGAGTCCAGAGAACCAGTTTCCAACTCCTGGCTCAAGGTGAGTGGAGAGGAGATGTGCTCGGAGTTCATCTGAGGGGTGCGGACTGATGGTGGCGTTCAGCAGCAGCTCGCGGCAGGCGGGTGCACAGCAGCGCACATTCCGGCGCTTGCTGAGGTTTTGCTCCCAGCTGCAACCCTGCTCTTACAGGTAAGTTTCGGGTTCTGGGTTATGCCAGGTGCTTTTCTTGCTTGGATGAGGACCAAATGTCCTAGACACCGTCTGTGGCCGCTCATTCCCAGAGACTCTTTGGTAATATCTGTGGCCCTGCCACCCCTGGCCCACCCACCAAGACACATACCCAGGAAGTCACAGAGCTGTGGGTCCAGCACCCGGAGGAGCAGCAGGAGCTGCCCGAGTTGCCGCTTCATGGTCTCCTGACTCTCCTCAAAGTTCCCGTGCTGCGGGGGTGGGGGTGGGAAGCATGTGAGGGGCTGCACCCGATCCTTTGAAGGGGACCTGTCTCCCACCCTGCTCTGAGCCTCACCACAAGCTCCATGAAGCCACAGAAACACCAGAAGGCATCCACCTCATTCTGAACGACGTAGAGGATTGGAGAGAGGAGGTCACTCATGCCCTGGACGTAGCCTGTGGGGATGCGAGGTCAGTGCCTGGCCCAGGCCCTCAGCTCCCCCCCTGCTCTCCCTCCGGTGCGCACCAAGGTCAAAGTGGTACATGCAGTAGGTGAGGAGGATGTCATTTAGCAGGCCCAGCCCTGGGTTCTCGGGGCCTTCATAGAACTTGTTGGTCCTGTCTGTGCGGCTCACATCTCTCTCTGTGGGGACAGGGTGCAGGGAGCAAAGGTGAGAAAGGTGTGGAAAGGCCTCAGCCCTGCTGGCCACTGGCAACTGCCCCCTCTCTCCTCACTGGCTGGTCCCCAAACCAACTGAACGCTATGGAGTGAGGCACTCTGCTTCCTGCTCACCACACCCTCCTAGCAATGGTTACTAATCATCGCAAACGGGGAAACTGAGGCCCAGGGGTAAAATCACTTGCCAGGATCTCACAGTGAGTAGATGGCAGAGTTGGAATTTAAACTCAAGGAACCTGGCTCTCCTCCCTCTCCCCCACTACCCTGTCCTTGGCCCCTCCCACCCCTGCTCACTCCCATCTCCCCCAGATGCCCTCATCCCTGCTTGTAGGGAGGCAGGGGGTCCCTCCAGCCCGACCCACCGATGAGACTGCGGTATCCGTGCAGTAGCGAGTTCCTCCGCTCCTGCTCGGGGCTCACCGATTTCCACTGCAGCTTCATTCTGAAATATTCGTCCCTGTGGGGCGGGAGAGGCTGGTGTGAGGTACTCTGCCAGCTCCGCAGTCTTCTGAGCTCAGCCCAGGTCACTGCCTTTGAGCCCCTCCCTGGCCACACAGACCCAAGAGGTCCCCCATGCTTCCCCATCCTGACATCTCCCGACACAGAACACCCTGTGGGCTTTTGTTGAAAGTCTGTCACCACCACCAGGTGTAGTGACCAGGACATACAGCAGGGGCACTGTGTATATGAGGAATGAGGAGAGGTGGGCCCCATGGATAAACAGCAAAGTAGTGACCACTGAGACAGTGTGGTGCCAGGATGAAACAGCCATGGAGACAGGGACAGGCCCAGCCCATCTGCCTCTGTCTTCCCCGTGCACGGGTGGTGCCCAGCACAGGACAGGCTCCCAACCGATGTGCCGATGTGCCGCATGTCCTGCTGGCCACTGGGACATATAGATCAAAAACCTCCAATCCATGATGGAGGCTGGGAGGTCAGAGGCTGGAGGTGGCCGGGGTGGGGCTGCAGCTTCTCACTCACGTTTTCTTGCGCACATGTGCCTTGTGCTCCTCAGCTGAGCCCTCCCAGCTGAGGTACCCCAGGAGGAACTTCCAGGCCTCTCGTCGCAGGCTGGGGCTCAGCCCCTGGGGGTGGAGCAGGCAGGCAGCTCAGAAGGGGCCCCCCAGGATGCCTGCCGGCCCAGCCCAGCCCCCCCACAAACCCAGTGCCTCACTCCTGAGAAGATCCGGGCTCTCAGCTCAGGGACCTGCTGCAGGCGGCCCTCGGGGCCCACATGGCGGGCCCACTCCTCCTCTGTTACTGGAGGCGTCCGCTCCACGGCAGGCCGAGGACCCAGCTCCACCTGTGGGACACAAGACAAGTGAGCCCTGCCTGTGGGGGACCCCACATCCCTCCCCAAACCCATCTCGGGCTACCTTAAAGTCACCTCAGCCCTTAGCTCGACAGTTGACATTCAGGGTGGGAAGCAACTCCTTACCTGGGTTAGTGCCAAAGCCCCCCCTAGTCTGGAGGACCCCCCCAGTAACAACAAGCACCAGGAGCAGAGGCTGTAAGCACTTTCACAGTCATTCATGCCACTGATGAGGGTGGTGCTCTTATCCCCGCTTTTCTGGGGAGGAACTTGAGGCACTGGGAAATGCAGCCACATGCCCAAGGTGACAACCAAAAGTAAGGGGTCCACCCGGATACTCACACAGGAAATGACCTCGAACCCAGGCTCGGGCTCATCATCGGGGGCCGGATGAAGGTCGGGGGAGGCCCCCTCTGGGTGTGGCTGCAGGGCTCCCCGGAAGAAGTTGGTCACTCGGGAGAAGCTGCTGAAGGTGGTGGAGTACGGGTCCTGGAGAAAGCGCTGGGGACAGGGCCAGGGCTGGTCACAGCTCTTCCCCGCCTTTCCCCCCTCACCACTACAGTACCCCTTAGCCGCCCCCTTCATGCCTCGCCCACTACAGTCCCGTGCCCCCCGCCCCCCAGTTCCTGCCCACGGCTGCGGGGCCTGGTGCTGGGGACTCACAGACACCACATTGGAGCTGTCCTGGTCAAAGAGCTGGAGGTGGTGGAAGGAGTTGGAGAGGGCGGAGGAGTCATGGGGGAAGACAAGATAGAGGCGGGAGTCCTGCGGGGAGCTGCAGGGAGATGGTTTGATGACACACAGGTAGAGGGCCCCACATTTGCTCCCTCCTTCTTCCAGGCGCAGGGTCAGGACTGCTACTGGGGAATCCCTCGTCTCAGGCCTGAGACCACAGCTGGACCCCAGAGGTGGGCACACAACCTGGGGCTGGCCGATGAGGGCCTTCCACCTCCCTGGCCGGGGATGGGAGGCAGCAGCCGGGTATGCTGTTGGGACGTGAGTGAGGAAAGAGGTGTGTTCCGTCCATGGGCGCTGCTAAGCCAGGGCTGCTGGGGCGCCGAGAACGACAGAAACTCAGAGGGGAGCAGGTGGACTCCTTCCAACACCCTGGGACCCAGGGCCTGCCTGAAATCAAACTACCCTTTGACTCTGCAGTTACTCGTGCCCTTTTCCAGCCTTTAGATCAGTCTGAGTTTCTCTCACAGCTGAGGGGCCAGCTGCAGCTGTGGGGGGACAGGGCCTGGCACGAAGGCCTGGTGCTAGGGGAATGCTCACCTGGCCAACAGCAGGTAGCGGCTGAGAACACGGAGCAGGGCACGGGTGCCCCCCCGGTGGAAGTGCAAGGCAGGCAGGGAGCCTCCAGCCTGGGTCACCAGGACAAGGTAGGCCCAACTGAGGCCCGGCTTGGACCGGCGGATGGACTTGAGCTCTCCCAGGCTGACGGAGAAGGCCCAGGAGTCCTGGGGGGAGCTGGGCTCTGCACCTAGGGAATGGCACCATGTCGGGAGAGGTGTGGGAAGCCAGAGGGGCACGGCCATGTCCTAAGAGCACACAAGGAGCCAGTCCCAGGCCCCGCCGTCTGGGAGCTCTGGGTTACCTCACATTTCCATGGAAACAAATATGAACAAAATGTGAATGGAGCCCAGCCTGGTGGATATGTGCCTGCTCCAGAACTGGCTCCCTGTGGCCCTCAGGATGAAGACCAGATTCCTCGGGTCTGCCCCCACCCATGTCACCTCCAACCCTGTCTTTACTCCCGACCCCACAGTGGAGCCACATTGACAGGCCAGTGTCCCACACCCAGTGTCCTTCAGAGCCAAGCTCTGCATTGCCTCTTCCCGGAAGGCTTCTCCACCCCTAGAGAGGTCAGATATCTCCCCTGGTGCCCCCAACACCCTATGACACTCCAAGATGGCCTGAACCAACCTGTCACCCTGCAACTGTCACTCCCATGGCCTGGACTCACGCAGAGGGGCCCACAGCCAATCAGGAAGCCAGGCAGAATGAGCAAGGCTGCAAGCTCTGGAAACTCTGGTCATGCTGGACCTGGGCTTGCAGCAGTCTGCACCCCCATCCACTCTCCTGGGACTGGAAGGCCAGTGCTGGGCGGCTATTTTAACTGTGGGCAGTGAAGCCCGTGGAGCCATGACCACTGAGGGTAAGATGTCACCACCTGCCCCCCAGGGGGCGCCAGCTCAGCCTACCTCTTGTGGGTTCTGAGTGGCGGGGCCGTGGCCGCACTGTGCTGATTACAGCCCAGTCGGGTTCATAGCCGGGGTCAAAGGTTGGTTCGTCCTCAGAGGTGCAGGAGTCACCCCCACTGGCATCCTTGGGGAAAGAAAGGAACAGAGGGGCTGCAGATTCAGAGTTTCTGGATTGAAGCCACAAGGCTATCCTGGAAGGTAGCCCCACTGAACAAAGGGAAACTGAGGCACAATGAGGGCACAGCACTTGCTTATGGTCACCCAGAACAGCTACGGACTGGGACTGGGCCAGGACTCAAAGCCAAGTCTCCTGGTGGTGCTCACCAAAGCACCAGCGCCTGGTGAGCAGGCAGTTAAGCAGGGGCAGGCTGTGCTGTCAGACTGCCTGAGGTCTCAGTGCTTCAAGTATGTAGCACTAGGGCAACTCAAAACCACCATTAGCTATTCCTGCGTGCCCACTAGGATGGCTAGAATAACAAAAAAATTTTAAAACAGGTAATAACGTGTTGTGAATGACGTAGAGAAACTAGAAGCCTCACACTGCAGGTGGGAATATAAAATGGTGAACCCGCTGTGGAAAAGTCTGGCAGTTCCTCCAAAGGTGAAACATGGAATTACCACGTGACCCAGCAATTCCACTCCTAGGTATAAACTCCAGAGAAATGAATATAAATGTCCATACAAGAACTCATACATTATTCCTGACAGCCAAGAAGTGGAAACAACCCAGCGTCCACCAAACTGACGAATAAAGTCTCAGAGCCATACAACAGAACATTGTTCAGCAATAAAAAGGAATGAAGTTCTGATCCACGTTACAACATGGATGAACCCGGAAAGCATCCCAAGTAAAGAAGCCAGACACAAAGGACCAAAACAGTAAGATTCCACCTATATGAAATGTTTGGAATAGGCAAATCTGTAGAAACATAAAGAAGACTAGTGGTTGCCAAGAGCTGGGAGAGGGGAGAATGGAGAGCGAATGCTGACAGCCACAGGGTTTCTTTTGGGCATGACAAACATTCTGGGGTTGGGTACTGACGATGGTTGCAAAACCTTGTGAATACTGAAAACCACTGAATTATGCACTTTGAAACCTTAAATTTTACCATAAAATTGAGCTTTATGGTAGATAAATTCTATTTCAATAAAAGTAGCCGGCCTACTGGTTATGAAAATAATGTGAGGAGTGATGTCAGAAGAATGGCAGCATGAAAGGTTCCCCTGGCCCCAGCTGAAGCTTTCTCCTCTCTCCCTGGCCCATCACATTGGCCCCCTCCCTGACCTTCTAGCTTTCAATCTCCCTCCATTTGGTCCTTTGGTCCAGCTCCCACATGCCCCCACCAGGGGGCTTTCTACACTCACATCCTTCTCCCATGATTGTCCCCAGAGTCCCCAGGACAGGATCCAAGCTTCTGAGCCTGGCACTTCAGGCCAAACCACCTTCCCAGCAAATCCCTCCACAGAGACATCCCACTCCCCCCTGTGCCCTGAAACACACTTTCTCTTGCCCCCTCCTCATCTTTAGAATCCCAGCTCAAATGTCTGCTCCCCCAGGAAGAGGAAGGGCTCTAGATTCAGTGTGCTTGGGTTCAAACCCAAGTTCTAACACCTCCTAGTTTTTTTTTATCTCGGAAAAGAAGCTTCCCCTCATTGTGCCTCAATTTCTCAAAAATAGAATGGGGGTGAGGGCTTAGGCAGGGCCTAGGCTGTACTCATCTCTGGGTGCGAGCACCATCCAGCACAGGGCCTAACGAGAAGGTCAAGGTCCTGTACTGCAGGAGGAAGGAGTGTTGTCAAAGTGGGCATGGACACGATGGCAGGACTTCCCCAGAGGAAACCCTATCCTTCTTCAAGTTCTTATGGACTAACAGCCCCTGGAACCCAAATCCACAGGCTGAATTGTCCTCTTGTGTCCTGGCAGGGCTCTCCCAAGGAGCAAAGGGGGTGAGGGGCAGCGGTCGCCATAGTCACGAACCTCACAGTACCTGCTTTCTTTCCATGAATAGGTATCTTCAGCCCCATTTCACAGAGACAACCAAACTGGGTCACATCTGCCCCAAGGGTAGGTCTGGGGTTGTACCCAGGTCTTTCAAATGCCTTCCACCACCTGGGCCCAGAAAAAAGCAAGTGTGGAAGGGGGAAGCACAGGAAGCCTACCTTCTTGAAGAGGATTTGGGTGGCATCTCCAGCCTCCTCTAGGGGAGCCCAGTGCAGGAGGACGTCATTGTCCTGAGGGAAGGAGGGAGGGGTTAGGGGGCTCCCCTCCTAACTCCCCAAACCACATTGCCAAACTTCTTCCCTGTTTCGGGCTTTCAGCTTGACAAAGCCTTGCCTCTCTCCCCAGTCCCCAGCCTGTCTTCCTAAGGTCCCCTGGCTGACTAGACCGTACTCCTACACACGCTGCCTCCACCCTGCCCTGGGCCTGCTCGAGCCCTGCTCCGTCCTGGCCCACCTTCTCCACCACGCGGATGACGCCAGCGATGAGGGAGTCCGGGTCTTGGTGCTTCTTGGCGCTGGTGTGCAGGTACACGCCTCCCTTCTCAAACACCACCTGCGGATGGCAACCAGTGAGGGGCGGGGCCCGAGGGCAGGAAGAGCCGAGGGGCGGGCCCCAGGAGGGAGCCAATGGGAACGGGCCTGGGGAGGCGCCATTCTCCAATGGGCGGGGCCCGGGAGTGGGGAACCCGAATACCAACAAACCAGCGAGGCGTCCGCGCCCTGGAGGGTGGGAGGAGGGGGGACAGGAGGAAAGCGGGGGGTGGGGGGTGGGGGGTGTCTGTATTCCAAAAGGGGAGGGGCACAGGAGAGGATCGCAGCAGCCCCGGCGGCTGGGCCAAAAGATGTGGGTCATCCCTGGGGCAGAGGAGGGCAGGGTGACAGCACGTTTACCGGGGAATGGTGTATTCGCTGAGGAACGGCCGGGCTCCCAGAGCCCCGGCAAGGCCTGAGGGAAAAGCCGACCAGCGGAGGGGGGCGTTTCATACAGATGGAAGCGAAAGAATGCCTCCTCGTTGCTTACCCTGTAACCGGCTCCCTCCATAGCCGCGACCGAGGACCCGCTGACCCGGTTCCCTCCTTTTCCGGGTCAACGTGCTGTCACATCCGGATAGGAGACTCCCCTCAAGCGTGGACAGTGGTGGCGCCCTTGCGGCTTCTAGAAGAGGAGTGGGTTTAGCTATCTTTCAAAATGGGGTGGTTGCACTTGAACCACGAGGGTTTAAGTCACGAGGATTTAAGTCACACGGCGCAGACTGTAAAGATGGAAAGGGCCAGCAGGGTGCGCAGGCGCAGTGCTAAGGTCCTTTCAAAGAAGTAAACAAGAGGGAGGGTCCAATAGCTCCACCCCCTCGCTCAACCGCTCCGGAACGCCCACTACTTTCTCCATATTGTATACTGGCATTGAAGCCAAAGAGGTGCCATTTTGCTTGAGGGCACGGATAAGGACTGTCAGCTGAGGCCATGTTAATGCGGGGCAGCCCCATCCCTCTGCGGGTCGCGAAAGCGAGATCCTGGGAAAGAGAAACCGAGAAAGGAAAAGAAGGTGAGAGAAGCTGAGCATCACAACAGGCGCTGAGAGACTCGGGTTTACGGAACGAAGCGGTCCCAGGCAAATCCACGGGTCACCGTCGAGAGAAAGCTGTCTGAGCCGCCATGTTGAAGTTGGGCAAACAGAAGCAAGAAAGGCTGGCTTGTTGGCTCTTTGCCAGTCTTGATGCTGAAGGGGATAGGCTGGAGGCAGAGCCCATATATATTATGGGCGAGTGATGCTAGGCTGGTTGCAAGGTCATTATCGAGTACTGTTTTCTTCCACTTCTGTGGAAGAGACTGATTTATAAGTGAGGGACTGTGGTCCTGAGTATGTATGTGCAGGTCGCCATGTTTCTTGGGGTGAAATCGAATTGGTCAAGGCTTGTTCCCGAACAAGCTGAAGCCTTTTCTCATCTTGCTTATGCGCATCCTGCTTCCGCCATTGCCTCTGAGATCCAATGAAGCCCCTGCGACCGCCATCTTTATCTCGGGCGGCCTCCATTAGGGAGGCGGAGTGTGCAGCGAGGAGGTGGGCCAACTATGCGGAAGTGACGCAGGGCGCCGCCATATCTTTTGAGGGCGGCGACGGCGCCAGGCCGGCCATGCTGGCTACGGGCACGTGAGTGGAGGCGGCGTTGTGAACCGCGGTGTGGGGAGGATTTGGCGGTCCGGAGGAGAGGGGCGCCGGGAGGGCGAGCCGCTTTCGGAAGGGATATAGCCTGCGTAGATCAAGGGGCAGAGATCGTCCAGCGACCCCACGCCGAGCGCTGGAAAAGGGTCGCTGGCGTGAACCGTCGTGTCTGAGCTGAGGCAAAGCCTAGATAGCCTCATCTTCCGACCTTCAGACCTATTAGGAGTCTGACTGTGGACCGGGTCCCTGGGGTTTGGGGGTGCTGGGGGTGTCTCGGGACGCCCCTCACCCGTCTAAAGGCGGGACTTCCGGCCTCCCCCCACCTGGGCGGGATTTCCTGTTTTCTCTCTGGAGAAGTGGGTCTTCGCTGCCCCTGGGCAAGCTGGGGATGTCTCTCAGCGTTGGAGAAAGACCCCAGACGTTCGCCCCGCCGCGGACCACGGGGTGCATCCGCGAGTTCCTCCGGTCTTCTAGTGAGGGTTGCGGGGGCACTTCCAGTCTGACAGGTGGTTGGAGGGGGGCCTTCAGTAGTATCTCATGCCTTGGGCTACTTTTGCTCTTTATCACCTCTTCCTGGAGTCGGTTTCTTCACTTCACCTCCTGACCTCCTAAGAGGCCAGTCACCTTACCTCTCCCTCCCCTTCCTGTGGGGGACAGGTCTTACTTCCTTTTCCCTTCTTCCTAATCTTAAACTGCTCTGTTTGAGGGGTGGTGGTGTCCTCCGTCTCTCAGCTCTTGGAAGGATGCAGGACTTACTCCGGAAACTGTAGGGGCTGGAGACTCCCCAAGACTTGGTTTCTTTCCTCTTGGGTAACTGACTCCAGAGAACCCCCAGAGAGGTCTGCATTATACTCCTCCTTTTTGTGCATGCTCTCTGAGGTGGGGAAGACCCTCACCCCCATTACTCTCTTTGCTGCCTGGTGGTTATGCTAAGATCTAGGACAGAGAGGAATTTAATCGTGGTGTCCCAAAGAAGTGAGCCCCTGGCCTAGCACTGTTAGGCTGTCACCTTGGATCAGTAACATTTCCTTGTCCTAGCCTCAGCTTCCTCCTTCAGATGGGGTTGAGTGGCTGTGAGACCCTGTGCACCTCCCACTACTGTGAGATTTTGGAGTTGGACGGACAGCAGTGTCAGCCCTATTTCTGCTCTGTCTAGCTGTGTGCCTTTAGGCCAGGGCCGTAAGCTCTCTGAGCCTCACTTTCCTCATCTGGACTAGGAGATCACAAACCTTTCCTTACAAGGTAGGCAGGATGGCATCCCAGTATTCAGAACAGGCTCTGGCTTTAGACTGCCAAATTCAGGGCCCAGCGCTCCTCTCCTGCTGTCTGGCCCTGGTCTCGGTTGCAAGTGTAAAGTGGGGTGATAACAGCTGCTCCCTCATAGGGCTGGTGAGAGGGTGGGATGAGAATGTTGAGGGCACACTCCGGTTCCTGCCTGGCACGTGACAAGTGCAAGATGAACTTGCTCTGGGGTCTGTCAGGAAAGGTGCTGGTTGTGCTGTAACTGTTTGTACAGTGACAAGGGCTGGGCTTTGTACTCCGTGAGCTCTAGGTGCCTCATTTTTGAGGAACAGTGTTGTAGGAAAGGCAAGCTTTGTGGGCCGATTCCAGGTGCAGGCTGAAGCTCACACACCATTTTCTGATCGGCCCCTCCCTCAGGCCTACCATGTGCTGGGCAAGGCTGTTTGTGGCTCAAGAGTTGAACCAGCAGGGCCGCCCTGCCCTCAGGGGCTCCCACACTAACCCGGGAGATGGATGTGAATCCAGATAGTACTCCCCAGAGAGATGTGTTCTAGAGTGGGGGTCGCTTAGATGTTGGGGGAGCCCACGGGGCAAGGTGGGGGCTGACCTGATCTAGAGGTGAGGGAAAGAATGACAAGTAAATGGAGAACCAGGGGTCTAAGTGTGTGTTGGGGAGCACCTTGACCGAGGCCTCAGGCCTAGAAGTCTGGAAGGGGCTGTGACCTTGTCCTGGGGATGCTGGGAAGGGGCAAGGGTAGCTCCAGGCATGAAAGGACCCCTGCAGGGCCATATGCTGGCCGGACTGGAGGCCGAAAGGCACTGGAAGAGGCTAGGATGGTGGTCAGGGCAGCGCTGTCCAGTAGAGAGATAATACAAATCATGCATCTAATTTCAAATTTTCCATAAGCCACATTTAAAAAGTAAAAAGAAAACAGATGTTCATTTTCACTATATATTTTATTTGGCCAGTATATCTAAAATGTCATCATTTCAGCATGTAATCACTCTCCGATTGTGGGATATTTTACATCCTACCTTTTTGTACTGAGTCTTCAGAACCCCATGTGGCTTTCATGCACAGCACCTCTCACCTTGGACCCACCACATGTCAGGTGTTCCTTACGCACCTGTGGCTGGTGGCTCCCAAGGGCAGATCCAAGAGGAAAGACGGCCTGTGGGGACAGGCAGGGCAGGAGGGATGGGGCTGGGAAGTTGAGGCCTGGATGGAGGGGCGTCCTGGGAAATGGCAGGTTTAGGAGAAGGTGCTGAGCTCAGCTGGGACAGGTGGATGGCAGGGGTGGGAGTGATGTCCAGGGACAGGTGGACACATGGGGCTGAGTGGGGACAGCGCAGTCAGCCCAGCCTTAGCCCCCTATGTCCTGCTCTGCCCTGCAGGGCGCGGATGGCGTCGGGGCGCCCTGAGGAGCTGTGGGAGGCCGTGGTGGGAGCTGCCGAGCGCTTCCGGGCACAGACAGGCATGGAGCTGGTGCTGCTGACTGCCGCGCCGCCCCCGCCACCCCTCCCTGGCCCCTGCGCCTATGCAGCCCATGGCCGGGGGGCTCTGGCCGAGGCTGCCCGCCACTGCCTGCAGGACATCGCCCTGGCCCACAGGGCTGCTGCTGCTGCCCGACCTCCCATGCCCCCACCAGCACCACAGCCACCCAGCCCTACAGGGAGCCCACCGCAGCCTGCCCTGCCCAGGGAGGAAGACAAGGAGGAGGAGGATGAGCCAACAGAGACAGAGACCTCCGGGGAGCGGCTGGGCATCAGTGATAATGGAGGTGAGAGGGGCAGGGGCTGGGGCAGCTCTCTGCTTGGCACGTTGCTTCCACACTAGATTTTCCTGGAGGGGTGGGACTTGCTGGACTCCGAGCCCTGACGTTCTGTGGAAGCTGGAGTCTCATAGAACCTGCGTGCCAGGCTGACTTGCTGCCTGTGAGTCACTGTGTGACCGTGAGCAAGTCATTTCCCTCTCTGCGCTACACTGTGCTGGGTCCAGCTCTGTGCTGGATATAGACACAAAGCCAACTCATGGGACTTCTGGTCTGGCCAAAGAACTAGAGTCCTGACATGAGGCCATGCCCTGTGGGGGCTGTGGGATTGGGAGGGGGTGCCTCCTCAGCCAGAATCATGAGCAGAACATGATTTATTTCCAAATCTGGATGCCTTATGCCTATGAGAAGAAAGATAGGAGTTAAAAGGGAGTCAGGGATGCAAGCAACAGCTGAGGAAGCCAGGGGAGGGAACAACTTGCAGTTTTGGGGAGAATCTGGAGGTTGGATGCTTCCCAGAGGCTGGACTGTAACATTAGGGCTTTGAAGAGTGAATAGGAATTTGCAGGGGGCTTAATAAATAGGAGTTACTTACTACTACCAATAGCTGGCTTCCTCACTGTTGCTGGAGAAATCTTGCGTAGGGTTAAGGGCACAGACTCTGGAGCCACATGGCCTGAGTTCAAATCCCCATGACACCATTTATTAACTGTGAGACTTCAGGCAAGTGGCTTAATCTCTCTGTGCCTTCAGGTTCCCATTATGTGAAACAGGGATCGTAATAATCTCATATTTCTCTCAAGCTGTATTCTGAATCTGTTCATTCCAAACAGACCTTACAGACTTCCTGTTCATCCAGTTGTTTTCACCTGGGAGCATAACATATAGAAACTAGATTTCTTTCTGCTGATGACCAGGCAGATAACCAGGGAAAGGGTGTTGGAGGCAGAGGGAGTAATGGTTCCAGAAACCTTGAAGTTTGCAAGGGCCTGGCCAGTGCAGGGAGCAGGAGGCGGTAGCTGGAGGTGACCTGACTGGCCTGGGCCTCTAACACCAATCGCAGGGCTCTTTGTGATGGACGAGGATGCCACCCTCCAGGACCTGCCCCCCTTCTGCGAGTCTGACCCTGAGAGCACAGACGGTGAGTGTCCTAGGCTGTCCCCATGCCCTGGGTGGGGGGGGTTGTCTGGGATTGAGGCAGGGACCAGAGGCTAAAGCATGCCCTCTTTCCCAGACGGCAGCCTGAGTGAAGAGACCCCCACTGGCCCCTCAGCCTACTCAGTGCCCCCGGCCTCAGCCCTGCCCACACAGCAGTACGCCAAGTCCCTGCCTGTGTCTGTGCCCATCTGGACCTTCAAAGAAAAGAGGACAGAAGCACGGTCATCGGATGAGGAGAATGGACAGGTGAGGGGCAAATGGCAGGGAAGGTGGGTGGGAAGGGCCAGAGCCACTTCCTCCAGGGAGCCCTCAGGCATGGATGGATGCCACATTTCATAGGATTACTCGTACCTCCCACCTCACCAGGCAGGATCTTGGGCCGGAGCCAGGCAGTGTTAACTATTACAGCCTTACAGAGTGTCCCAGTGTCTTGTAGAAAAAGCCCGCTCTTGTTTCCAGGAACAGCTCCATTTATTGAATAAATGCTGCAGGCAAGGCACAAGGACTTTGGTATCCCCTTCAGATGGGGAAACTGAGGCTCAGAGGAGTCCAATCACTTTCCATACATCCCCCCACCTCACACCCCCTGCCTTGGCCTTGTTCTCTGTTTCTCCCATATGATCTTACTTGTACAGTTCCTGGGCTGGCCAGGGTGGGTCCTCATCTCCCATCACTGAAGCTCCCTGAAGCAGAGGGGAAACTGAGTCACTGAGAGTACATGTGACTTTCCCAGGACCTCAGCCTGTAAGGGGCAGAGCTGGGATTGGCACCCAGCTTCCTTTTGGAAAGGAGCTGTGGGCTTCACAGGAGGAGGCCTTGGGTCCCATGTTCACCCTCCCTGTGACTCCTCAGTGTCCTCATTTACACACTGGCAGTGTCCGTCAGCTACTGTTGTCCCTGTTACTGGTGGAAACAGTTAATGAACAATGTTCAAGACCTAAGCACTGGGCCTTGGGCTGGTCTCTGAACAGGTTCAGGTTCAAGTCCAGCTCTTGTTGGTGGCCTCTCTCATTTTGTTGAGGGCCAGGCCCACCCAGCTCAGAGTGACAGGGACTGTAAGAGACTTAGCTCTAGTTGCGGGGGCTGCAGGCAGAAAGACTGCCCCTCCCAGGTGGAGGCTGCCAGAGAGGGATCCTTTCTATACAGGCTGGCCACATGATAGTTCCTTTCCTGAGCAGTGACTGTGTTGATTTTCTCAGACCCTATTATTGTGATGATCGTCAGAGGAGGAGACTGAAGCCTTCAATGGGGTGAAATCCCTGTGGATAGCTAGTGGGTGGCAGAGGCCTGATTGGCACATGACTGGATCCCAAACCCAAATCCTTAGACAGGAGACCCTCTGGATGTACACAGCCTGATGGTCAGCAGACAAGCAGTACTTCCACTGTGTGAAGAAGGAACTAGAGCACAATGGTGCAGGCCAAAAAGGGGAGAAGGGCAGGAAGGCTTCTTGGAGGAGGTGGTGGTTGAGCAGGGTAGGAAGATCCTACATCCAGCAAGACAGGGTGAAGGGCCTTCTGGCCATGGGCATCACAGGGAGGAGGCCTGGAAACCAGGGTGCAGGTGCACCGTGAGGCGGGTTATGTGGGCATCTTTGCGGGTGCTGACCCGGTCCATGTTGCTTGTATCCGCAGCCCTCGTCGCCAGACCTGGACCGCATCGCAGCGAGCATGCGCGCGCTGGTGCTGCGGGAGACCGAGGACACCCAGGTGTTCGGGGACCTGCCACGACCACGACTCAACACTAGCGACTTCCAGAAGCTGAAAAGGAAATACTGAGGCGCAGTGTCCGCCCAGTCCTACACTACACCCCCGCCCCGCCCCCAGGGCCCTCAATCGGAGTCAGATTCGGACTGGCTTCCTCTGTCCCTCCAGCCCCAGCCAATCCCCTCTGCCCTTTCAGCCTACCGCCCCCTTCTGCGCCGAGGAGCGGGACCTATCCAATTGCCTGACAGGGTCTGTCGCCTCTTTTTTGCCCAGCGACAGATTGTTTCTATTAAGTGACTGGCTTGCTCTCCAACGGGCGTGGCTAGTTCTAAACCCTAAATGGGTGGATTCGCATCATTTTCTGCCTAGCGACAAGAGCTTTGCTCGCACGGCATTGGCTCTATCCCTGGAAGAGCATAGCCAAGTCCCAGGATTGGGTGGTGGTGCTCCACTTCTGACTGGTGAATGGGTAGCTTCATTTGATTGGCTGGAACGCTATAAAGGTCTTGACCAATCTCCCAAGAGTCACCAGCCGCCCTTCCTGAATCCTCATACCTGATTGGGTCCAGCCTCCTGGGGGTGTGGCCAAGCCCGCCAGTGCCCAGGATTGGCCTGTGGCCTTAAATGGACGTTCTTTACACTACTGGGACAGGTCGTTTTTTATTAAGTCCTGACAATTGGTCTCTGGTCCCCTCAGGGTTGGCCCGATCCTGCCCCTACGTCTGACACACACTGGTTCCATCCCGTAACAGCCTGCCAATTGAAGCCGGTCCTTGTGTGCTGGACGCTACCAGCTCCCGCCCCTCTCCCCTTCCCCCACAGGTGCCTTAAAGGGCCCTCGTCCACCCAAGGTGGGGGGCAGGGGTCCTCACTCTCCGGCCCTGGAGTGGGGGAGAGTGGGGGGTGGGGATCGCGAGTTGGGAGGGGCGCTCTGAGATTAAAGAGTTTTACCTCGGTTAAATGTTTTTGGGGGGTGTTGTGGATGTTCAACTTTTTCCAAAGTCGAATGAGCAGCATCTCATTATACACTGTAAAGCTGGGAGTGGGAATTATTGTCCTCATTTTACAAAGAAAATGGACATTAGTGCGGTGGGAGCCCTGTTGACCACGGAGCCCCAGTCTTGCAGGCAGGGAAGGGAGCGGGGAGTGTCGGAATCGGAATTGGTCTCTGGAGCCTACATTGTCCCCAGCAAAGTCTGGATACCTCCAGCTGAGGCCAGTTTTCTGCTATAAGACAGCGGGAGGTGAAAGAATAAGCGGCACCTGGTCCGAAGTTAGGCCTGGACCAAGTAAACAGGAACTCTGGTCTCATCATAACCACCGGAGGAGTGTTAACAATAGGCAAGACTTAAACGGCAAACTACCACCCAAACACTTATAAATTATTTGTGTGTATTAACTCCTTTAATCTTCCTAGTAACTCCACGAAGTGGAAACGATTAGGCCCACTTTATAGATAAGAAAACTGCAACATCGAAAGTAGGAGTACTGTTCGAGGGTGGGGGTTTGACTGCCAGTGATCATTAAATGGGAAAGAGAACTCACTGTAACTATCTCCAGCAAAGGGAAGGAAAATTAGAGTTCTTAGTGTAAACAGAATCTACAACAAAGGGTCCCCGCCCCCTACTGGCCTGAGCCTCACACTGCAGCAAGAGAGATGAAGGTCAGAGCTGCGGAGGGACCACGGGCCGGAGGTCTGGTAAGGGGCCGGCCTCCGTCGTGGGAGGAACTCTCAAGGCCCCGCCTCCTCCAGGACGAGTCATTTCCGTCCGCGGAAAACCAGAAAGCCGCCGGCGGAGCAGCGGGCCTCAGGTAGGGCCTCCTCGGTGGGAAGTGCAGGGTGAGCCAGAGCGCCGGTGAGCGTCGGGCCGAGGGGGTAGCGCGCGAGGTCCTAGCCCTTTGCCCTGGGTGGGACTTAAGGGTCCCAGCTCCCCGAGGACCGACCCGGGCGTCGTCACCTCGGAAACGGTGCGAGCCCTAGGCAGGCGAGTGGGTGGGACTTCCCGAGCCTTCAGCGGTTGGAAGGAATTCCTGGTGGAGGGACAAGAGGAGGCGGGACTTCCTGTAGCAGCTGAAGGCGACCTGCCATCCAAACATTTACCTACTTTCCCTCAGGCTGCTGCCCAGGAGAGCCGAGATGGAATCCAGGGGCCGCCTGTGGCTGGAGAGCCCCCCGGGGGGTGCACCCCCCATCTTCCTGCCCACGGACGGGAAAGCCCTGGTTTTGGGCCGGGGGCCCCTGACCCAGGTTACCGACCGGAAGTGCTCCAGACACCAAGGTGGGCAGGGGCGGGGCCTGAGCTGGAGAGGGTGTGGCCTGCTTCCGGAGCGGAACCGTCGTTGGGAAAGATGGACAGTCAATTCAGTAAAGCACATGCTTAGCCACCAGGCGAAATTGTGTGGTGCAGCCAGTCCCGAAGTTGGCAGGTGAAGTTGGCAGGAAGATAAAGGCTGTGTCTGACCTGGAACTAGCAGACTCCTGGGGGGGGGGGGGACGGAGCCTATCCCGAGATAGTTGTCACTGAGCAAAGAAGGATGCCCACAGAGCACGGTGAAGAGTTGAGTCAGGCTACGACCCTTGTCACGAAGAGCCGACCCTATGGAGGAAAGTACATGTTGCTAAGCAGGGATGAGTGGTAACGGGCCAAGCCCCGACCGGGACCGAGCCACACCTCGGCAAAGAGAAGCCAGTTCTATACAGAAATATGCCCGCCCTGTCCCTAGGCGAAGACCAGCGTCACAGGCAATTCTACCAATCCCCTTTAGAAATGAACTGCCTCCTCCTCCTGAATGGGTGCTGTAGCGCCACCCTGCGGCCTGAAGCTGGCCGTGCTCCCCGGTAGTGAGGGAAGTAATCCCACTGGGATGCGTATCCTCACTCCACCCTCTCAACCCTCAGTGGAGCTGGTCGCGGACCCTGAGACCCGGACCGTGGCTGTGAAACAGGTACCGGTTCCTCAGCGAGGCCTGGAGGTGGGGTCGGGGAGGAGTCGCAGCCCCGCGGGGAACAGGCCCACTGGGAACATCTGGCTGGAGGGGAAGCGGGTGTGCCGAGCAGGCAGCCCCCGGCGTTGCCCGCCTCCGGGCCGTACCCTTCCACCGTTAATTGGAAAAGACCGCCTGTAACTTCCAACGCCCTGATTGGTGGTACACAGCGAAGAGGCAGGGCTTAGGGGTCTGATTGGCAGGTAGAGAAAAACTAGCCCTATCCTGAATTGCTTGGAGGTTGCCGCGGGGGTGGGGCCGGTCCCAGCTGTTCCCTGTTCCTGTGCAGCGGGGAGTTAACCCTTCAACTGCCGGGACCCAGGAGCTGAAGCCGGAGTCAGAGGGCTCTCTGGCGGTGGGGGACACGCTGTATTTGGTCAATGGCCTCTACCCGCTGACCCTGCGCTGGGAGGAGTCCCGCATGCCAGAATCCCAGCCAGACACTCCGCCCGGCACCCCTCCCGCGGCCCCAACCGAGGAGGAGCAGCAGGAGCAGGAGCAGGAGGAAGAGGAGGATGTTGAACGGCCGAAAAAGCGGATGCGGAAGTCGTCCCCTGGCTGGGAGAGCTTGGAGAAGCTGCTGGTGTTCACCGCACCTGGGGTGAAGCCCCGGGGTAAGGTGAGGGCCAAGCTGGGGCCTGAGAGCGCCGCCGCAGTATGGGGATGCAACCCCAGGTTTGCTGTGTGCCCCTGGGCATGTCACTCAACCTCTCTTAGCCTCCATTTTTCTGGGAAATGGGCCTGATGATAAATTCAGGGCTTGTAAGCATTGGGGGAATCAGTGTTTGACCTCTCCTGCCTGGTCCGCGGCAACCACCCTGCAACCATAGTAATGATCTGGATTGTTTTAGCAGGAGCTATCATAGTGCGGATTTCTTAGGTCAAGAGAGATTCGAGTTCAAATGCTGTTACACCATGTTCTCTGAGCCCCTTTTTTCTCACCAGCAAAATGGGGAATCTATGAAAACCACGTGGCACAGCCTGATGTGCAGTTAGCATCCAAACAAAACTTAGCTCCTGTCTTACTTGCATGGTTATTAGCCCCTTGGGGTGAAGGCCAGGGTGGATAGGGTATGAACCCCATTGTACAGCTTGGAATACTGAGGGGTGTGGGAAGAATAGGAGACAGTAAAGGGAAGATTTCAGGCACTGCACTCAGGCATCAGGGATGCTTCCTCACTGTGCCTGTCTTTACATAAGATGTAGAAGTTTCCTGATCAGTTTCTCCATCTGTCAGGGAACCGTCATAGTCTCTCCCTCACAAGGTTGATGAGTACCAGCCTGTGAGAGGATCAGAGGTGTCACTGTTTGTTTTTTGTGACACCAGGTGGCCGGCTTTGATCTGGATGGGACCCTCATCACCACACGCTCTGGGAAGGTCTTCCCCACCAGCACCAGTGACTGGAGGTGATAAGAGGCAGAAGGGGGTGGTGAGTGAGGCTCCCTCTGGGCCCTAGGTCACCTTGCCACTTTCCTGCCCACTCTAGGATCTTGTACCTAGAGATTCCACAGAAGCTCCGGGAGCTGGACGCCGAGGGCTACAAGGTGTGTGTGCGCGGGTGTGAGGGTCCAGGCTGTAGGGTAGGCTGGGGCATGGTTAGGAAGGCACTGGGTGACACCCATCTGCTCCCCAGCTGGTCATCTTCACCAACCAGATGGGCATTGGGCGTGGGAAGCTGTCAGCAGAGGAGTTCAAGGCCAAGGTGGAGGCTGTGGTGGAAAAGCTGGGAGTCCCCTTTCAGGTACAGATGCAAGGGAGGCTGAAGGAGGGCCTGGGAGGACAGAGACCCAGACGGAGGTGGGATGGGGACTTGGGGAGAGGGAGGACCTAGAGGAAATAGGATAAAGGGGAACAGAGACCCCGAGAGGGGGAGCAGGTCCTGGGTGTGGCTATGTGGACAGAAATCCATCGTAAGTGGCAAGTTTGGCACTGGGAGTTCTCCTTTGATTGGTGAGGGATGGTGTAGCATCCCCAGGTCCTGCATATCCGTGAAAGGCTTTGGGTGCTCAAGGAGGAATGGTATCTGACCCCACCTGGTCCACAGGTGCTGGTGGCCACACATGCTGGCTTATACCGGAAGCCGATGATTGGCATGTGGGACCATCTGCGGGAGCAGGTGAGCCACAGCCTCGGGTCACTCTCCTTTTCCCTCTTGCAGCCCCCCCTTCCAGCCTCCACGCTGAGTAAGTCCCTGGCATCCCTCTCCTCTCATCTCCTCCCTTTGGCCTCACCTTCTCTGTTTTAGCTCTGTGGCCCCATGTTGGTGCGAGGCCAGTGATCTTTAACTGAAAACCAGGGTGGTAGAGATCAGTCACTGGCTCATTCATCTGAAGTGTCACAGCTTGGCCCATGTGCCTGGGAGGGTGCAGGCTGTAAATACAGACTGATTTGTAAAACAGCGGGAGTCAGTGAGGCCAGATGAGCCAGGGCAGTCTGTCTGTCTGAGGTGCCACTGGAATCGAGCTAATGGTGGCAAGGGAGGGAAGCTTCCAGACTGGAGTCACAGCAAGTGCAAAATACTGAGCAGGTAGGTGTGTTTAGGGACAGTGAGTGAGGTGGCCTTTATGGGTGAGGGAGGGCGACTTCAGAGCCAGCAGGGGTCAGAGTGTGTGAGACCACCTGGGCCAGACTCCACTTTTACCTTGGGCGAGGATTGTCCACAGAAGGGGGGACTGGCACCCTCTGGTGGCTGTGAGAGGAACAGGTGGTGACTGAGACCTGCAAGGACTGACAGTCCAGGGGAGACACTGATCAGGCCCATTACTGCTCTAGGGGAACAGATGTGGGAGCGGGTTCCCTAAGGCTTGTTTGTCCCCTTTCCCTCCCCAGGCCAATGAAGGTGTGCCCATCTCCATTGGGGACAGCATCTTCGTGGGAGGTAAGGGCCTGGGGGTGAGGGGAGTGTGGCTTCTTAGGGCTGATGGTTGGGCCGGGGACTGAGGTCCCTGAGGTTGCTGATGTGTCCTGTGTGTGTTCTAGACGCAGCTGGACGCCCAGCCAACTGGGCCCCAGGGCGAAAAAAGAAAGACTTCTCCTGCGCAGACCGCCTGGTGAGCCGCTGCCCCCCCCCCCGCCCCTCTGGAGCCCAGCCCCCACCCCACCTGACCCCCACCTTCATCCCCAGTTTGCCATCAACCTGGGCCTGCCCTTTGCCACACCAGAGGAGTTCTTCCTGAAGTGGCCGGTGGCCAGCTTCGAGCTCCCAACCTTTGACCCGGTGAGGCTCTGCGGCGTGAGTGGGGACGGGTGGGCGGTGTAGTGTGCGCGCGGGTAGGGTTCTCACTCTTCCTGTCCGCCCTCCCAGAGGACAGTCCCCCCTGCAGGGCCACTCTGTCTGCCTGAGTCCAGTTCCCTCTTGAGCTCCGACCCTGAGGTAGTCGTCGCCGTGGGATTTCCTGGGGGTGAGACACCGACCCCTGACCCCTAGGAGCTCTGTCAGCCCTGTGGCTCTTACTGACACTGCATCTCCACCCCGCAGCCGGGAAGTCCACCTTCCTCCAGGAGCATCTCGTGTCCGCAGGATATGTCCACGTGAATAGGGTAGGATTCTGGCCGCATCCGTGTCCGTCTGCAGTCAGTCCCCTCCCGTCACTGCTCAGTTCCCTGTGAGATCTGTTCCCCTTGCATCTCTCTGCTCTCCTTCAGGGTGTCTCCCCCCCCCCCCCCAGCACACCTGTTGACCCCTGTGACCTGTTCCTGTGCTCCAGGACACTCTGGGGTCATGGCAGCGCTGTGTGACCACATGTGAGGCAGCTCTCAAGCAAAGGAAACGGGTCGTGATTGACAACACAAACCCGGACCCCCCGAGCAGGGCCAGGTACCGGGGTCCCATGGGAGGCCTCTGTAGGGTGGGCCCAGGGCCCCTTACCAGCCTGGCCCTTCCCAACCCCCACAGGTACATCAAGTGTGCCCAAGATGCAGGTGTCCCCTGCCGCTGCTTCCTCTTCAGCGCCACCCTGGAGCAGGCGCGCCACAACAACCGGGTGAGCGCCTGTGCCCCGCCCCCTCTGCCCCCTGCCCCCCCCAGCCTAACCAGCCTGACCTCTGCCCCACAGTTCCGGGAGATGACCGACTCCTCTCATGCCCCTGTGTCGGACGTGGTCATGTTTGGCTACAGGTAGGCGCTGCCACAGGTAGGCTTGGCCAGGGTGGGCACGGGACTCAGCTGGCCCTCCCCTTCCCTCACCATCCTCTGCCACCAGGAAGCAGTTCAAGGCGCCGACGCTGGCCGAAGGCTTCTCTGAGATCCTGGAGATCCCCTTCCAGCTGCACCTGGCGCCGCAGCTGGAGCGCCTGTACCGCCAGTTCTCCGAGGGCTGAGCCACTGCCTCCTGCCCCCCCCCAATAAATGCTGTTTTTCTTTAAGCTTAGCTAGCAGTTTGCTGGGAAGAAGGGTGGGCCACCCAGCCGAGGGCAGGCCAGTCCCAGGAGGCCCGGGGCTCCTGGCACAGGCACTGCTGGGGGCTTCACCCAGTCGAGCACTCAGCCCACCTCAGGATTAACTGCCTCTCAAGGCCATGGTTGTAGGCACTTAAGACAGTGGCTTGTGGGCTTTTAAAAGACTTTATTGGGGAAACATACATGGGTGGGAACTGTCCTCGGAGACATCTCAGGATGCTGTCCTCCATCTCACTGGGCAGTTGTAGTCTCCAGGGACCCCTGCTCAGAAGCATATAACCTGGGACAAGGGGACAGAAGGAGGGACTGGACTGGGGCTCCCAGCAGCCCTGGGCCCCCTACTTGGCTGCCCAGACTCATGGGCTGCAGGGTTCTGGAGACTAGGAAAGGGCCTCTCCCTGCCCTGCCTGGATACCCCGTTCCCATCACCTGCTGGAGGGGTAGGTTGCCATGCCTCTCATTCACTCTCTGGTCTTATCAAAGCCAGGGTCACACTACTTTCCAAACCCCCAGTATGTTCAAATCTAGCCACTCACCAGCCTCAGCAGGGGCCTCGTCTGTGACTCCTGGAGGACCCAGGCCTGGGGTGGCCACTATCCCCCCATCTGGGGGAAGAAGCCAGGGAAGGAGAGTCAGTGCAGAAGGGAGTGGGTAGTGGAAGGGCTGGAGGTGAGAAGGGCTCTGGGGGTCCTGCTCCTGCCTCACCCCTCGCTGCTGCTGCTCCTGCTCCAGGTTCCGCTGCAGGACCTGCTGCTGGTTGGCAATGACGCGCCGGATGCCATTGACGAAGTTGCTCTGGTCATGGGGGATGAGGCCGATGAAGATCTTCTTCTCCGAAGAGTAGAGGAGCATGAGCACGCGGATCTCACACGAGGCCTTGTAGGAAAAGTGCACGCAGCCGGCCTGGCAGGCGCGGGGCACGGTGTCACGGGCAGCCCTGGGCACAGACGCTCCTCCCCATTTCGATGGCCTCAAACCACACAGGCCAGCATCCCTCAGACAGCCTGTGCGAGCCAGGTGCGTCTAACTGCTCTGTCCTCACGGCCTTGTTATGACTCCCATTTGGGGACATGGAGACAGGAGCCCAGAGATGACTGTCCAAGGCCCAGCGGGTTCTGCACAGAAGAGCCCAGGACACTGCGGCACCAACACCAGAGGAGCAAGTACACAGAATGCCCTGGAAATGGGCCTGGGGCACAGCATGCAGCGTCAGGGTGACCAAACCATGCAGATGCCACACTGGGAAAGATACTAAGATGCCACACTAAAGCTCCGCCACCTCATGCACCCCCCTGAGGCTGGGAGACTGTGGAGCCCACAGTACTAACTGCTCCCCTCTGCCCACCCAGACCAGTCAGGGACAAGGCTTTATGTAAGAAGGACCCTGACACAACAGGCACAGTGGACCATGTGTTCCCCATCCATTTCCCTGGCTCCTCCCTCTCCAAGGCCAGGAACCATCATCTCCATGTTTCAGGTCAGCCAACAAGGCTGAGAGCTTAAGGACTCACAGGCCCCCAGAGCTCAGAGGGACGGCGCTGGCCCTGCGTGGCCCACCTCTGGGATAGTGGTGACAGGTCTCCAAGAGAAAGCCCTCGGGCACGCCCCCTTGCCGCACCTGAGCCAACAGTCAGTAGTCTGACATAAACACACCAGTGAGATTTAAAGAAAAAGTGAGGTACTATGGACAGGTGTTACCCCTACATAACAGACACCAAGAAAGTGGACCAGGACAGCCATGGTCTCAGAAGAGCTGCTGGAGACTGAGGCCGGCCCCACTGGAAGATCACTGCTGCTGGAAGTGGACACACCTCCCACTGGCCTGGCCAGGGGCCTTCAGGAGCCTCGGGTTTTCTACTGGGAAACCTGCAGTAACAATGGTGCTCTGTCCCCAGGGAGAGCAGGAGGAAGATGGCAGGTGAGGACCTGGGAGCACAGGGGCTGCTCAGTGATGTCACCCTGGCACTGAGTAAACCCAGACATAGCAGCAGGGGACAGGCCAGAGCTGGCCTTCAAGGCCCAAGTCCCTGCCCCAGCCCTTGTTGACACTGCCTTTGAGCCTCAGTTTTCCCATCTGTAAAATGGGGTCAGGACAGCTCAGAGCCCCAGGAAAGTTATGTAGACTAGGATCCAGTGTGTGTGCAGGCACACAGCAAAGGTGACATCGCTGTGGGCTACTGTCACCCCAGCCGGTTCTGCAGACAGCATCTCTCTGCTTAACCTCGTTTTCACTTAAACACCCAGGGATCTGCCTGTTTATACCCTGCTGGGCCTTTCCCTCTGCTCCACTCCTCCCTGGCCATTTGGCGGCGAGGCCCAGCCCCACTCACAAAGCCATTGTCCATGATCCGGCATAAGCTCTTCAGCGTCTCCAGGTCCTTGGTGAAGTGGAACTGCACCAGGCGTGAGTTCCGGAACAATGGCACCAGGGTGGTCTGTGGGCAGCCGAGGGGCGGCTCCATGAGGCCTAGGAGCTGGAACAGGCCACAGCCCTGCTGCCCTGCCCCTCATCCCCACCAAGGCGGCTGGCATTGAGTCCAGGCTGCCAACCCCCACTGCTGGGCAGGCCAGCCTCCAGCCCTGGGGCCTTTCACAGGCTGCCCCCCCCCCCGAATGCCCACCTCTTCCAGGTGGCAACTCAGGGGTCCCTTCTGGGGGAGGCTCCCTCGCCACCCCCAGGACCCCCTTCACTCACTAGCAGCTGCTGCGGGATGAGCTGCATGTACAGCTTCCTCGGCCACTGCTCAGTCCTCCTGTGGGCACCAGGGGACAAAGTCAGGAGGTCAGGGCTCGCCAAGTCGCTTCCTCCACCCCCAGCCCGAAACTCACAGGATCTCCCCTTGGTTCACGTAGACATGTGACGGCAGCCATCTCTTGGACCGACTGTTGGGCTCAGGCCTGGGCTTTTGGGGAGAGGAAGAGGGGAGACATCAGGAGTGGGAAGTGCCTGGAGTCCGAGGGGGTGCACTGGTCCTGGAGCGACCCAGGCCACCCCAGGCTCACCTCCTGCCACTCCATGACTCCACTCCACGCCAGGAACTTGTTGTTGACAATCTGGACTGGGCCGGCAACACCACCGGGTCCCACTGCCTACAGGAGAGGATGGGGTGGGGACTGGTACCTCAGGCCCCACCCATCCCTCCCAAGCCTGCCCACCGCCTGCCCCCACAGACCTGCCTCAGCCTTTTTCTGGCTTCTCAGCCTCCAGTCTGTCCACAGCCCCAGAGTCTCCCCAGAGCTGGCCCTGCTCCTCACCTGCTCATAGACCTCCCATGGCTCCCAGGTGCCCCAGGACAAGTACCAACCCCTCAACCTGGGATACAGAGCCCATAGGGTCTGCCTATAAGAACTGGCAGCTATAAAATGTGTTACACAAACTGGGACACTTGGGAAAAGGGGATACATTGGTAAGATGCATGGCCTCCCAGCCCCACACCACTCTCCCCATGACAACTGTGCCCCCTGTCTGCCTGCCTCCCCACTCCACACACGTGTTCTTCCTCCTGGGAACCACCCCCAGTCGTCCTTCCTGACCTCCAAAGCCTCACTGGCACAGCCAGTGCCCGGGGCCCAGGGGCACACCTGTTTGCGGGTGGTGATGACCTGCCGGATAGCGTTGACGAAGCCACTCTGGTCGTAGGGGATGAGGCCCATGAAGATCTTCTTCTTGGACGAGTACAGGAGCATGAGCACGCGCACCTCACAGGGGGAGATGTGGGGGAAGAGCATGCAGCCCGCCTGGGGGGAGGCAGGGAGGTCAGGGAGCCCAGAGCACAGCCGAGGGGGCCAAAAGCCCTTCCCTGGTCACGCGAGCCTGCCTGTCATCGTGGGACAGAAATCCTCAAAGTCCACCCTATGGTCCCAAAGCGAGAAGTGTGAACCTGCACGCACCTCAGCTCCCGTGAACCTGAATCTGAGGTCAGGGCTGGGGCCTGGGACCCACACGTGGGTGTGTGGATCCAGAGGGCTCTGTCTCCCACCCCTATGCAAGCGCCCCCTGCAGAGCTGCCAAGGCAGCTGCCAGGAGGCCGGGCCCAGCTCTGCCTCCTCCTAGCTGAGACCTAAGGTAAGTTATGTTTCTAGACATGTTTCCCCACCTGAAAAACGAGATGCCAATGATGTACACAGTAAATGCCACATAAATGCTACTCGCACAAGATGCTAATGCATCCTTGGAGGGACGTGGGAGAACATAAACCTGACAGATGTCCCCATCTAGGGTGTTGGACAAAGGGGCTGGCACTTTGGAGAACACCTTCCAGAACACTGCCCATGCTACTGCCTGACCTCCCTGGTCCCTGGCTCAAGCCCAGGGTCCCTAACCTGCCCCTGGCCTTCCGGACCCATGTGCAATGGCCTTCTCAGACCTATAAGAGTGGGCCACAGAGGGTGTCTTCCCTACAGGCTGGGGGCAAGGGGGAAAGCAAGCCCTTAGCAAAGTGTGCTGAGCAAAGGGGTGACTGGTCAGACAAGAGACTGCATACCAGTCACAGCCCCTGGTCTGCCCAGGTGCTGAGGGAAAGGGGATCCACCTGGACATCAGGGTGATGGCTCATTCCAAAGAGGAAGAGGGACTGACGAGGACCCCAGAGCCCAGTCCTCCGGACTTCCTGGGTTGAGGACTTGCTCCCACAGCATGTCCACACCTCCCTAGCACCTGCCTCCTTCCACAACCAAATTCCTGGGGGAGGGCGCTGCTGAAACCCAGGCCCAGACCTTGGGCTATAGGGGCCAGGTCAAGTTTCACTTCCTGACATCCTGTGTCCAGATCCCAAACAGACAATCCCAGTAGCTCGTGTTTACTGAGCACTCCTTATGTACTCTAATCACTTGACACAGACTCCCTCCTCCCACTGGAATCGTCCTGTTACCCCACTTGTCAGATGAGAAAGCTGAGCCCCAGCAAAGACCAGTCCCTCCTCCTGACTAGCTCTTTCCCCTGACCACCCACTTACTAGGTCCCTGCCACCTGCTGGATCCCAGGAGGACTAGGTTGGTCCCTCCACTCACTCACATCCCCGGTAGCCAGCTCTTGGCTTGACTAGACCTGGGAGCCCGAGGACCTAGGAGTCTGAGGCAGGTGGAGCCTTCACTCCACTCCACTGAGAATTTCTGAGACCTGAATACAGATAGGCCTGAGACCCCACAGGAGAGCACAACTCCCCCAGCCCCTAGGAGAGCTCACCTGGAGCCCCGGCCTTGAATTGTCCCAGCAGAGCTGTCATCTGCTGCACTGTCACCAAAGTGCCTGGAGGGGCCCCTGCCCTGCCCTCAGCTGCCCCGCCCCGCGCCCCCCCCCCCCACGCTGCCGCCCCACTCACGAAGCCATTGCCCATGACGCGGCAGAGCCCCTTGAGGGAGTCACAATCTCTGTTGGTGAAGTGGAACTGCGCCAGCTGGGAGTTGCGGAACAGGGGGCCCAGGGTGGTCTGGGGGCAACAAAGGGACAACTGGGTCACTGCTGGGGGTGGGGGTGCTCTAGGGGGCAAGCTGGGAGGGCTGGGGCGGGTCTCACCAGCAGCTGCTGCGGGATCAGCTGCATGATCAGCTTCTGCGGCCACTGGTCAGTCTCCCTGTGGGAGGAGAGGGTCAGGGAAGGCTTCGGACCCTCAGCTGCCTGCCTGCCAACCTGCCCGCCCGCCCACTTGTGGGCACTCACAGGTTCTCTCCCTGGTTCACGTAGGCCTGGCAGGGGAGGGTCCGCTTCAGCTTTGCGTTGGAGTCAGAATAGGGTCTGCGCTTCTGTGGCGGGAGCGAGAATCTCAGTGATAGCTCAGGTGCCCAGGCCTGCCCCCCACCTGAAGAGGCAGACAGGAACTGGTGGGACACCCCCAGCCCTAACAGGGACTCACATGGGGCCCTGACAAGGACCGCTCACCTCCTGCCACTCGAGGACGCCGCTCCAGGCAAGTAGCTTGTTGCTGAGCCGGTGCTCGCCTACCGCCAGGCCCCCAAGGGCAAGACCAGGTGAAGAGGGCCCAATGGGACCCAGGGCCCCGAAGACCCGAGCACCTTGCTGTGGAAGAGGAGGGGACAGCCTGGGCCAACTACAAGGGCAGGCTGTCTCCCACATACCCCAGAGGGGCCATCCCAATGTTCAGATGCAAACTTCCTGCTCAGGAACACCCAAGAACACGTCCAAACCTCTTGTCCCAGGGTTCAAGGGCCTGCCTGGCTGATCCTATCCTTTCCATCCCCCCACAGCCCACTTTAATATCAGCCCATGCAAGGTCCCTAGAAGCCACCAGCCCGCTTCCCCCTCTAGCCTTTGCTCTAGCTGAGCTCTCGGCCTGGAATACCATCCCACTCCAGCCCCCCTCGGGAGGAGCCACCCACTCACCCTCGCAGCCTGATCAAGACTTGGCCCCTCTATTAAGACCCAACTTAGAAGCCAGCTCTCTGGGGCTCAGGGTCTCCCTGAAGCCACCGCAATGCACAAGCCAGCCTGGGCTGTGTCTATCTATCTGGCACGCTGGTTTGCTCCGTCCCACCCAGGGCCAAAGCCCTTCCTTCCAAGGCTGGTCATGACTGTCAAGAGAAAGTGCAAACTCTCCCCTCTGGCTCCTGCCAGCCTCTCTAGGTGGCTGCCGGCCCTCCCTCCCTCCCTCCCTCCCTCCCGCACTCCAGGTTGCAGCCATGTCAGGCTGACCCCAGGGAGGCGGAGGCGTGGAGACCAGAAGCACACACAGTACAGAACCATCCAGGGAGGTGGGGAGATGTGTGGAGGAGGCAGTGACAACACCTGGAGGGGTCTCAACCACAACATCTCAAGAACATTTGCAGAACACCAGAATATTCTAGCAATAAAGCCAAGAAAAGCTACACATTCTACGCAGAGAGGACCCTCCCAGCCACCTTTTTTAAAAACCAAAAACATCTCAGAGCAAATACGGGAAGGGTTCGGAACAGCCTGGCAGCAGGGGTCCAATGAAAGAGCTCACTATTAAGTGTCTCCAAGCACCAAAACAAGTAAGTCAATAAAATCCTATCGGTTGGTTGCTACTTTCATCTTATTGGCATTTCCAACTTTCCTATAAAGTACACAGATGTCTTCTGTGCTAGAGTAATGATAGGCAGGGAAAGTTTTATTTTGGAGGGGAGCTTAAAAAAGGAAAAAACACCTGAGCAAGCATGCTCTCCATCGGGGCAGGTGGTTCTGGGATCTGGGCAATGGCAGGAGATGAGGGAGGAAGCCTGGGTACAGAACACGGTGTGTGTGTTCAAGGCTAGAGTGTGTCTGAGATGGAGAATGGGTATTGAAGCCCTCCCTCTGCCGGCACCACAGCTGGGACACAGGACTCAGGGAAAACGTAGTGAAAGCACCCAGCTGAACAAACCTGAGGACCCAGTGGGTCAGCGCGAGCTCTAAGAACAGGTGTTTCAAGTCTGTTTATCTAGGAGGGCAGGATGACGGCAGGACTTAAAAGAGGTTTTGGACTGGAGTGTAAAGACCTGGGATGCCTGCCTAAACCCAGGAATACCTCCAACAGCAGAATGGGCAGGTCAAGGGCTAGGCCTAAGGGCAATCCTAAAGGAAATTTCCTATCCGGGCAAGTGTTTGCGCAACTCAGCTGCGCCTCATACCTCTGATTTGCCGTTTGCTGCACAGGAAAGCCTATCTAGATCTTGAAAGCCTCAATGAGGAGGATGTTTAAGGCTCCAGGAAGTGCCTTTGAACAGGTAGATGTGAATGCTGATGAAAGAGGAAGGCAGCGGAGGAAACGGGAATGTTTAAGTTCGGGGAGGTGTTCACGAGTCTGGGTGTGTAAAACTGGAGGAAACCTAGTTAAGGTTTGTGTGCAGCAGCCACAGCTCCGAGCCCTGCACAACGCTGGGGCAGTGCAGTTACGGAGCGAGCTGGAGAGCCAGCCTCGGGTAAAACGCACATCTGGGCAAGCGTGTGCACGATTCGGCTGTGCGTGAAACGTCGGGACGTGCAGCTTTACCGCTCAGGACAAGCTTTCTTAAGATTTTGGAAAATACGTGCGTGTTTTAAGGCCGGGGAAAGCATGTGTAGCTTCATGTACCTGCAAAGCTATATGTTTGGGTTTAAGTTCTGGGCTTGTTACTGTGCGTGAGGGCATCCCACACCTGAGCGCACAAGCAAATCCTGGGCGCACACTCCACGGGCGCCGTGCACAACGCCCCCGGGCGCAACACCTGGGCGCTCCGGGGCAAGACGCAGCCCCTCTCCCCGCCGGCCCCCAGACCCCTCCTTCATGTCCACATTTCCAGCCCGGAGAGAGACCAACTTTCCAATTGGAAACACAAGCACGCACACTGGCCACCGTCCGTCGGCCTGCCAGACCCCCACCCCGCGTTTAAATCCAGCCGCGGAGTCAGCGGTAATTTGAGCCCTCCCCGCCCCCGTACCCGTACCCCACCCCCGCCACCCCGGCCCGAACGCGTAACAAAGGGGAGAGCCCGGCGCGTACCATCGAGGGGTTCCACAGGGGAACCCGGCCCCTGGAGGACCACCCTTCGGGGCCACTCCGGAGACCCAGAGTGGAAGGGGTAGCGGACAAAGACCGGAGCCCGGGGGGCGGGGCCGTGGAAGGCTCTGGAAAAAGGGCGGGGGGCTTACCATGGGAGGGGCCGAGCGGGCCCGGATCCGCGGCGGCTGCGGGCCCCGGGGGCTGGCAGGCCAGGAGCGCGAGCGGGCGGCGCGCACCGTGAGGGGCCGCGGGGGGCGGCCGCGACCCCCGAGGGGGCCCCCAGCGCCGGAGCGGTGCGGAGCGCGGCGCGGACGGACCATGGCGGGCGCGGGCCGAGTAGACTACTGGGTGGTACCGGCCGCGCAGGGGGCTGCGGGCTCCACCGACTGAGGGGCGCGGGCGCGCGGCTCAGGGGGAGACCGGACGGGCTGTACCAAGCGCGGGGGACGCACCGCCGAAGAGGGGTCGTCGCGGCCGAACCACTGGGGCGAGCGGGGGAGCGCGGCACATACCAAGAGCGTCCAAGAGGGGCGTGGCCGGGGTGTACCAACGCAGGGCTCGGGGCGTAGGAAACAGAGGGTGTGTGGGGCGGGGAATACGGCAATAGGAAGACACATTGGGCCGCTCGAGCCAGGGCGGGAGGAACTGAGTGAACGTGCGAGAAACAACTTCAGAGCACCGTGCGGAGAAGGCTCTACCACAGGCTGGAGGGAGGCTGTCGATGAACGTGGAGGGCGATACCAAGTTGGCTTCGAGCAGGGGGGGATCCGGAAGATTTTGCCGAGTCCCGTACCCTCGGAGCCTGAGGACTACAAGAGCTTTCAGGGAAAGCGGGAGGAAAGAATAATGGGCCTGGGGGCGAGGGAACCTACTCACGGGTTTGGGGATCCGGATCGTACCATGAACAAGGGGAGACTTAAGGTTTGAAGGCGTGACGTGGCTAGGTACCCAGGGGACTACAACTCCCAGCGGCCCCGCGCGGCCGGGGCTGGGCCTGCGGCCTCGGGGGACGCCATAGGCCACAGCTGCGCGCCCATTGGCCCCGCTCGCTAGGCCCCGCCTACAGCCCTCTGCGCCTTCTGGCATCCGCTCCTCCTGGCCATCCATTGACTGCCTCATTCATTCAAGTAAATGACTGCACATTCACTTACTAGTAGTTATGTAAGATTTCTTGCTTCAATTTCCGTTTCCTTTTTTCTAATCCTCACTGGAGGATATGTTTATTGATTTTTAGAGAGGAAGGGAAAGAGAATGGATGTGAGAGAGAAACATTGATCCCTTGCCTCCCAAGCGGCCTGACAGGGTATCCAACTGCAATCTAAGCATGGACCCTGACCAGGAATCGAACCTGTAACCCTTTTGGTGCATGGGACGATGCTCCAACCAACTGAGCCAGGGAGCCAGTGCTCCCTGTTTCTTAAGTGTGGATAATAGCTAACCTCAAAGTGGTTATGAGGGTCAAGTGAGTCAATAAAGTATTAGGATCGATACTTGATACAATGACAGACTTAGATGTTTGCTTTTTTATTTTAATTGTTGTTAGTACCATTTCCAGTTCTGTGCTGGGCAACGAGTATACTATGATGACAGACCCGGTCTGTCACAGAGCCCACAGTCCATTGGGGAACACACATCATCGCAGTTTGTGATGTATTAAATACAGCAAATGCACAGAGCGATGGGTGGTGACCATGAGAAGTTAGGAAAGTGACCTTTGAGCAGCCTGCATTTCTACATAGCCTGAGTGTGCTAAGATGAGGGAACAGCAAGGGCACAGATCCTTAGAGTGGGAGAAAAACAAGGGGGGCCAGTGAGGCTGGAGCTGCAGGTGGACAGCAGTGGGAGTTGGGAGGGGCCAAGTGCCACAAGCAGAGTGCCTGTAGCCTTGGGACCCTTTGGATTTTAATCTCATTTTGCTGGGGGACCACCAAAAGATTTTGGGCAAGGGAGGGATAGTTTCACCCTTTAAACAAATCATTCATCAAATGCATAGAGTCATGCACACAATATCTGTACAAATATACAGCAGCTGGGATCCACAGTCACCTCCAAGGAGAGAAGGCAGCCGACTGGCGGGTGCCGGGAGGAGTGCACAGCAATGAAAAGGAGACTCAGTGTACTATTTCAGATGATTTGAAATTTTTACCATGTGTTGCCTATTGAAAAATCACTTTTGAAACATTTAAAACTTTTTTTAGGGGCGCCTCTGACTGCTGTGTTGAAAATAAGATTGTAGGGCACAAGTGGAAGCAGGAGGGCAGAAAGGAGATTGTGGCAAGAATCCAGGCAAGCCCTGGCCCATGTGACTCAGTGGTTAGAATGTTGGCCTGTGTACCAAAGGATCGGGAGTTCAATTCCCACCCTGGCTGGGGTACATGTGGGAGGCAATCAATCGATGTGTCTCCCTCACATTGACGTTTCTCTCGCTCTCCCCCCACCCCATCCCTCTTCCACTCTCTCTAAAAATCAACGGAAAAGGTGTCCTCTGGTGAGGATTAACAACAAAAAAAGAAAAGAAGAATCCAGGTTAGAGGACACATGGGATGGGTGGCAGGCAGGCTGGCTGCAGTGCAGGTGATCATTTTCACAATTTAGTCTCAAGCTGGAGCCCACAGGACTTATGTAGAGAGTGAGGGAAAGAAAGGGGTGAAGGATGATGCCAAGGTTTTTGCCTGTTCAGAGGTGCCATGTAATGAAAGGGAGCTGACTATAGGAGGAGCAGGTTGGGGAGGGGGGAGGCAGAAATCCCTACTTCCGTTTGAGACATTGACTAAGCAATGTAGATAGAGGGGTCTGGAGGTAAAACTCCAGGAGTCCTCAGCTTTTGAGTCGATAATGAATGAGATTACAAAGAACATGCGAGTGGATGGAGACTGGGACATGCCATCCCTTTAGAGGGCAGGCCTTGAGGGGCCTCCAGTAAATGAGACAGATGAGGAACCACTAAAATTCATGGAGAAACCCTGCTTGCCCCATCCACTAAGCCGCCCACCCAGGACTGACTGGAACCCGGCCCTGAGCCCCAAATGTGATCTAGATTGTGGCCAAATGGGGAATAAGTGCTCTCAGGACCCAGACTTCAAGTGAGGTATCAACAGGTAGCTCCAGAGCCCTGATAATCACCCATGTCAGGATACCCGACTACTGGCAGCAGGAAGGAGAAAGGACCACGAGGACAGAAGTCTCACTCATCTCCCGAAATCCTCATTTCTCACCATTCTCTTTGGTCCAAGCCATCAAGATGTCTTTCCAGGATGACAGTCTCCTAACTCTTGCTGCCTTCTCTCATTCCACTAATCTAAACACTCCAATGGCTTCCCAATGCCCTTAGATTAAATACAGACTCCTCGCCATGGCCCCTAAGGCCTACCATCACGCGGCCCCCTGCTGCAGTCTCCAGACTGATTACCCTTCCTGCTTTCCACCTAGTTGATGCCTTCCCATCCTTCACATCCCATCAGGACACGTGTGGGTATGAATTACCAGGACTGTCTAAGCATGGAGAAAGGTGGACCAGGATACGCTCCAGCATGAAAAGGAAAACATGTCAGAATATAAAATGAAAACGTAGGCTGAAATTCTATCAGTAACACTACAGTCCAGCTCTCCAAAGCCATCTTGCTTACTACCCAGTGTGCCAGTTTGAAAGACACTGTTCATGTCACCTGTAAACCTGCTGCCCAACCTAGCAGGCTGCTATGACTAAGCAGTTCTGCTCCCGTCTGTTAGGCTGCACACTTCCTCAGAAGTAGCTGTTACCAAACCTGTTTATGGCAGTTAATAACTTAGTCCTATCAAACTAATGTAATATTAATGCAAGAGTTGTTTATATGCAAACCAGGTTGGCTGCAATGGAAATAATAAAGGTGAGTTGCTTTAAAAAAGAAAATGCTGCCAAATTAGCTGCAAGCAAAGCAACTGTAAATGACTGAACAGAAAAGTTCATAAAAACCTAGCAAGACCCAGCCTTCGGTTTGCTTCCTATGTCTTTAGGTTCTCAGATCACTTAAAAAAAACAAAAACCAAAAAGCCTCTGGAAATGATAGGTGACTCATTGTGATTTGTGGGTACAGTTTATATAAAAATATGTTGTATGATAACTGGGAAATACAGTACTTAAAGAAATGGTCTTGCCCGGCCAGGCGTGGCTCAGTGGTTGAGCATCGACCTAGGATCCAGGAGATCGTGGTTCGATTCCTGGTCAGGGCACATGCCCGGGTTGAGGGCTTGATCCCCAGTTGGGGGAGTGCAGGAGGCAGCCGATCAATGACTCTCTCATCATTGATATTTCTCTCTCTCCTCCTTCCTTCCTCTCTCTGTAAAGATATATTTAAAAAATAAAATCAGTAAAGATATATTTAAAAAATAAAATAAAATAAAGGTCTTGGTCCTACCTAGAGATGTCTGTTTCAATGTTCCTAGTCAAAAGCATTTAAAGTGTTTAGACGGTTACTAGCACTACTTGCCATGTAATTCTAACTCCCTACTTGAGAGAGACCTTGAGCCAGAGGCACCCACTGGAGCTGTGCCTGGCTTCCTGACCCAGAGCAGCTGTGAGACTATAAACGCCTGCTGTTTTCAGCCACCGAGTGGTGGGGTCTGTTACACATGGACAGAACTCACACAGAGGGATGGTTTGTGGAAATGGAATGTGTCCATTTAACGGACGAGGAACTGCAACCATTTAAAAATAGGAGTGTCACACGTAAGGAATGACGTGGGTGGCTGGCCATTACTTAACTGGGAAAACAAAAGCAAGATAAAGAACAACAGAGACACTGACCCTACTTAAGTAAAACATGTAAAAACCTATAAATGTAAAAGAAAAAAAAAGAACCTATAAATGTGTCTACAACCATGTGCATGTAAATTCAAAGGCCAAACTGATGTACTCTGGGGAGGAGGTTTCCCCCGCTGTGTGTTTGGGGTGGGGGTGGGGGTGAAAGGTCCTTCACTTTGTATTCTACACTCTTTGGTACTTTCTCATCTTTATGAAACTATAAACATGTGACTCAATACATTTTTAAGATTAATTTTTTTAAAAACCAAGTTGGTGGGAAAACCTGTATTAGTGAGTCTTGTGTACCTTGAGACAAACATACGTTTTTAGAAGGTGTCACGTTTCTCGTAATTTTTCTTTATAGAGGCAGAAGGTAAGCATTTTCTCTCACTCTACTAATGTGCTGGTGTTTAGCATTTTTGCCTTACTTTTTAAAAAACTTTGTTATGCTACTTTTGCCAGACCTGTTCCTTTGGGAGAATTCTCATGCATTTCTCAATCTCCCCCCCTCCCCCAATTGATTTGAGAGAGAAGGGGGTGGGGGAGATACCAATGTGTGAAAGAAACATCCATTAGTTGCCTCCTGTACGCCCCGATGCGAGTTTGAACCCAAAACCTAGGTATGTGCCCTGACCCGCCACCTCCTGGTGTATAGGACAATGCTCCAACTGAGCCACACAGGCCAAGGCCATTTCTGTCTTGCTTCCAGCTCTGGATACATGGTCCAAAGCAAACTGGTCAAAAATGAAAGGTTTCCACCCTGGCTGAGTATTTCAGTTGGTTAGTGTGTCATCATACCAAGGTTCTGGGTTCAATCCCTGGTCAGGGCACATACAAGTATCAATCAAGTAATCCATAACTACATGGAACAACAAATCGATGTTTCTCTCTCTCTCTTCCTCTCTCTACAACAAAACAAAACAAGAAAACCCTGAAAGGTTTCCAGTCACTCATCCAATTACAACCTTCAGGGATGCTCTCGTGACTTTGACACGTTTTGCCAGCCACATCTACCTTCTAAGAGTGTACTAGGCCAGTGATGACAACAATGGCTAATAGCAGTTCTAAGTTGTGGGCAACTGTGCTGAACCTGCCAGATGCCCAATCCTATAGGGAAGTCACTTCTTCACATATAGGGAAACTGAGGCTCAGGGAGGCACAGGGACCTGCCCAAAGCCACAGAGCTAGTCAGTGCTGGAGCTGCAATTTCAACCCTGCTGTTCCAAGGTTTTCACTATTTCCTACATTTAGGCGCCTTTAACAGTACCTGGTGCTGAGAAAAACATCCCCAAAAGATTTGCTCTGTTGGTGTTGGCTGGTTCTAATAAGCAAGTTAAGTGCTTCTGCCTATCGTCTTTGCCTGGACTGTGAAACAAGGAGGTGAGTTTTGTGTCTAGATCTTTCCTCGCTCTTCAGGCATTCCAATAACTCCTGGTGCCTGTGAATACAGACCCAGGATTAAGGCCTTTGAGTCCCTTAGATTCATCTAATTGGGTGCTGAGATCAAGAGGGCCTCACTGGCTAGAAAACAAATTGTTTTCCATCAATTTGTCCTGAACCCAAACCTGTTTCCCTGCAGGGTACTTTCCACCCCAGTGGAAACAGCACTGGCTGCTCGCCACTCGTCTTCCCCTTTCAGCAGCTTTGGACACAGTTGATCACTCTCTCCTCAAAAACACTCAAGCTTCTAAAACACACTTGCCTGGTCCTCCTGTCTTCTGGCTCCCTGCCCAGCCCTCACATGTGGGTCTTTCTCAGGGCTCTGTACTTGTCCTCACGTCTTCTCCTTCTTCCAGAGGTCACAAAATGGCAGCCCGGCGGCCTCATTAGACTCACCAGCGGATTTTTGTTTGGTCCTCAGTGTGTTTTGTCTTTAATTTGAATGACTTTAGGTGGGGCAAGCACTCTCCAAGTTCGCCACAGTCCCCATCATTCCCTACTGTCTTACACCCGTCCGCTTCACACATTTCCATCACCTGCCTGGTCCGTGAAGCCATCTGAGTTTTCAGAAACCCCTGCTACTCACACAGCCTGGGAAACCTCACCCACTTTCCCTTTGTCACTTTCCCAGTGTCTACTACTCCATGTTTCATTGGTGTGAGAATCACCTAGGGAGCTGTTCAAAACTGTCCCCAGCTTTCCTCCTTCCCTCCCTCCCCCAGACTCAACAGTTCTAGGGCAGGGATCGGAAACTCAAATGCCTACAGGAGCCAGGCGGGCCACATAAATGAGTGAACTAGCCAGGTATAAGAAAAGTCAACGGCCAGAAATATAATCAAATTGCATCTTTACTGAACTATGGTGAATGCATGGAACATCATACAAACATGTTTGGTACTGGAGTTTATATTTCAAATTCAAAGTTGAAAAAATACAAATTGAAAAATAGATTTAATTGTTAAATTTTCTCTTTCGCTCCTTTGAGTTGCACCCGGAAGGCTGACATCATCCCTCCTGCACCAAGGGGCATTGTGGGATGGGCACTTGAGAACTCAACCTTGAATCCCGGGAGCGGTGTTTGATTGTTTTGTAACAGAAAATCTCTGTTCACAAGCGCGGGCACCTCCACACTTGGAAGTTCACGACAACTACTAGAGAGCTGTAGGGCCGAGACCTTCCAGCAGAGCCTCGCTGGGAGCCAGCACCCTATTGCACTGTAGTTCAATGACTACTCTGTGGTCTGCATTCACACGACCGGCATTCACCAACAAAGGCAAACTGGACAGTCAGTCCATCTTCATAGTTTGGATGCACAAAGCCTTTGGGGGAATTTGGTCTTTAACCCCAGTTTGGGTAAATACGGTCCAGGTCATGTCTCTGGAAACCAATTGCAGCAAAGGAAATGGAGTCAGAATATTCCTTGCCAATGGCTTCCCCATTTTTGCCAGGACTGGGCAAACATGATCATACATTCAAGTAGCGGTTTGTGAATGTCCTTGTGGAGAAAGTGTTCAGGAGGGTCATAACCTTGACCCAAAGTCTGATCAACCTCAGGGGAACCAAGGTGTGGCTTTTGCCTCATCTGAAATGAACCGAGTAGATTGATTTTAACAGTTCCAACTCCTTCCAACACCACCAAGTGATGACTAGGTCACAGAGCTTCTGTGCAATGCTCGGGGTCAGGTTCACCATTACCCTGCCTGGGATTAACCTACAGAAGAGCATCAAGGATATTCACAGTGTGTTCCATTGACTTTCTTTGCACAATTCAATTCCAGGTGACTGACACAATCACCTGTGTCCTTGCCAAATGTTGCCACCTTGTAGTGTCCTGACAAGTTCCTCTGTGACATAGATCATTAGATTACCACAACTAATGACCTAATGTGGCTGTGCTTAGGAATTCTGATCTGTCTACATAAAACTTTTCATTTCTTTCAATACACACACAAAAATAAGTCATTTCCCAGTGTTGGGCCTGCCTTGGCACCATGTAACATCACAGACTTCTTCGGTCACATGAAAATTCTCAACTTCACAAATAAATAAAGCTAACTGGGTGGAAGTAGTTCATGCACAGGAATAGAAAAGGCCACAGTGGACTGGACTCTTTCAAGCAACTGGACTTGTAAATCTTCTGATTTCTCTTCAACACACGGTGTAATGCAAATAAACACCTGTTCAAATAATGGCCCAAAGAGATGCGTGTTTCTGTCCAGGACACATCATTCTGTCCCTTTATAAACTCGCCGTCTGTGGGAGTTTGAATGCCCAGGAATCCTTTTCACATCTCTGTGAAATTGCATGTGGCAGCCACATCATTTCTACTGCTGGTTTTCCAAGCCCTACTGACACTTGAGGCCCTTTTTCAGTTCACTGAGGACCGCATCTCGCGTCTGTTCTGTATACTGGTCGAAGCTCTTACTGTGCTTTGATTCATAATGACGTTTCAGGTTGTACTCTTTAAACACAGACATGATTTTTTTGCATATTAAACACGTAGGCATGTTCTTCACTTCCACAAAGAAATAGTCTCGCTCCCATTTTTTTCGAAACACGGGGCCCTCTCGTTCTCTCTTTGGTTGTGCCACTTTTGATAGAGACATGGGTACAAGAAAGATTTCACTCTCCTCTGCACGCCACCACAGGAACAACCACAGGGCAAGCCCAGTGACAAAGGTGGGAGAGCCAAGAGGGAGTGGTGGGGACTGTGGCGAATTAGAGAGCACATGCCCCATGGAAAGGGGCAGCTCGAGCCCATTGTTGCTAGGCAGAAGGGAGGCCCAGGGGTGCCAGATCTTCTGACTTGTCAAGAGAAGCCAAGACTACGTTTTGTGTGTTTGTGTGTGTGTGTGTGTGTGTGTGAGAGAGAGAGAGAGAGAGAGAGAGAGAGAGAGAATTATCTTGATTTTTACAACTAACTCAGAAAAAAATACCACATATGCTAACACAGGGAAGGCCAAACAAAACCCATCTGTAGAGTGGCCCATGGGCCACCATATTGCAACCTCTCTCCTGGGACAGGGCCCAGGAATCTAATGTTAACCAGCGTCCCAAACAATGCAGATGCTGGTGGTCCAGGTGTGGACCACGCTCTGAGCAACACAGGTCTAGAGTCTGACAATAGACTCTGCCACCAAGGAGACCACCCCCATGCCCCACACCTGGGTCTGTATCCAGCTGCCCCCGGACATCTCTCTGAGGACGTCCTTCAGGTCCCTTGCCTCACCACACCCCAAACCTGCTTCCTGCTGGGTTTTCCAGCCCAGGGATAAACCCACTGTCCATTTGTCCAAAGCCCTGGAAGGTAGGTCTCTGACTGGGACCTCGGGCCTCCTCTCTTTCCAAGTGATCTCATCCACTCCTGTGACTTCAACCACCAAACATGAAACTCCTAAGGACACACCGTGAGCTCCCAACATGGCAGCTGTCACTTGGACATACCTTGGACCATTAGCATTCATTACTGGCTCCTTCTCCCATTTTCCTAACTCAGGGAAGCCCCACCATCTACCAGAACCCAGGACAGGTCCTGGGGGCTGACCTCAATGCCCCCCACAGCCCCAACTTCCTTCACATGGCACACCAGTCTCCAACCTCACCCCTCTCGCCCCCGACTCTGCCCCAGCTCCTCCTCTGGATTCTCCTCTCCCTGAACCATCACCCCAGCCTCCTCCCTGTTTTCTGACTCCTGGGAGACCAAGGCCTACCTCCTGCTATTGGCCTACTATGACTCTTGTATCCCCAGGACAAACCTCGAGTGGCTCAGTTTGGTGCTTGAGCCCCCACCCTCCACCTGGTGCCTGTCTACCTCTAGGCCCTCCTCTCGGGCTCACACTCCAGAAGCACTGACCCACTGCTCCCCAGAACACCCCAAGTTTTCTCTTGCCTTTGCTTATTCATTCTGCTTCCTCCACACCTGGACAGCCTTCCTGGCCTCACCAACTCCTGCTTCTCTTCCAAGACTCTGCTGAGCTCGGCTCCGCATACCTCCGTTTTCCTCCATACCTTTCTACCTCCATGAGAACACATGGTTCTGTGAGCTCTGCCTGCCTGCCTCCATGTCTCCTCCCAAGCCAGGCTGCACCAGCCTGCCTGACTCACTGCCAAGGCCCAGGCGTCACCAGCCCAGGGCCTCGGGGATGTCTGCTGAAGCAAGAACAAGGACAGAGATGTCTCCCCCCGGTCTCCTCCTGCCCAGTCCTGGGGGACGACAGTGACGGGAGCCGGGGCATGTGTTAAAAGGAACTTTATTGGGTGTTGGGGGTTCAGATGAGATCCATGAGGATGTCGTCCTCCATGACGCTGGGCTGCAGGCCCGGCTGGGGGACCGGGCCCCGGGGACCCCCGCTCAGCAGCATCTGACCTGGGGGGCAGTGGGGAAGGGACTGCATCTCCCAGTAGTCCCTGGGGCCCTGAAGGGCCCTGGGGCTGCTTTCTCCCTCCTCCTCTGGGAGTCAAAGGTACTAGGTTGTCTAAGAAGCCCTGGGGAGACCCATCAGAGGCAATTTCTGGCCCCACCTGGACATAAATGTGCCATTTCCAATAAGCCATTGGAATCCCATCCCCCCAAATACCTCTCTGGCCCTAAGACTCCATTTCCCAGCAAACCCCAGAGGACATGCAGGAAAGTGATCATGCGGAAAGCTCTTGCTCCCTAGGCCCTCAGAGCTCCCCAAAAGCCAGGGAGGGTGTACTCTTCTTGAATCCCAGAACTTTACTTCCCAGGAGCCCTTGGTTTTAGGACTCCAGCCAGGGGCTGCTGGGACAGTCAGTGAAGACCCCTGGCCTCCCCCAGACCTCCTTACCTGGCAGTGGAGTCCGTGGGGTAAGCTGTGCAGGCCAAGACTGGGTGGGCGGCGGGTGCAGGAGGGGGGGCCCCAGCTGGGGCTGCCCTAGGCCCTGGTGTGGTGGGGGCAGCAGTGCAGGGGCCCCTGGTGGTTGAAGGTGGTGGAGGGAAGCCTGCTGTGGGGGTACCCCAGTCTGGGGCTGGGGGAACAAAAAAAGCAGCTCAGAGGCCCCCAGCAGGGAGACCCCACCCCACCCCACCATGCAGCCTCTGGCACAGAAGCTACTCAGAGAATGTCTCATCCAGACATTTGTGTGGAGTCTTTCTTCAAAGAAAGAGAGGAGCTGGTGGTCCTGGAGCCTCTGGTGGGACTCTACTCACACCCTTTGATCAATTCAGCCTCCCTCCTCCAAGGTGAAAGTTCTAGAACTGTAACAGCCCAGGACCCATGTTCCCTGCTGCCCCACCCCCATCCCAAATCTCACCGGGGGTGGGTTGAGGAGGAGGCTCCGCAGTTGGGGGTTGGCCCCAGGGTTCTGGGGCCGAAGGATAGGTCCAGAAGGGGGTGGGCCAGGAGCTGCTCCAGGGGGGCCTTGGGCTGCACCTGGGGGGGCCTGGACAGCACTCTGGGGTTGGGGCTGCCCTGTGGCTGCAGAGGCCCCCACAGTGCCTGGTGGCTGGGGCTGTGGCGGACGGAGCTGGAGCTAGTGGGAAGAGACACGGGTGAGCAAGACTCCAGACCCCTCAGCCTCCACAGTTGGGTCAGAACAACGGTGTCCTCTGAGACCTCCCCTGCCCTGGCCCTGACCCTGCAGTCTTATCCTCACCAGATTCTGCGAGGGCCTTCCCTGGTCCTCCAGAATGGGGCCCAGCCCGGGGGGTGCCTGCTGTGCTCCCAACTGTACAGGGAGAGAAGGAGACGTCACTGAGTGGGTGTGGTGTGGCTCTGAGAGGATCACTCCACATGTCAGAGAGATCTGAGCCCTAAAGGGGAACCTGTGAGGAGCTGGGAAAATTTCTTTGAAGATAGGGGTCTGGGAAGTAAACTTCACATTCCCAGATCCCCTAGAGAGCTCTGTGTCTCAGAGATTCCATGAGAACACTGAAAAGGTAGAAAAAAGTCACAAGGAAATGTGAGGATGGGACTGAACCTGGATGGCCACATCTTGGGAGAGGAGTTAAATGCCTGGCATTGGAGCCCCAGGGCATCCCTGGGGGATTTGGCCATGAGCTCTGGGGCCCAGGTGAGCAGGTGCTAGGAGTGGGGAGGGACGGGACAGGGGACCAGCATCACTCACCCCGCGCTGCTGCTCCATCTTCTGCTGCTGAACCTGCTTGTGGTTGGTGATGACCTGCCGGATGCCGTTGACAAAGCCGCTCTGGTCGTAGGGGATGAGGCCCATGAAGATCTTCTTCTTGGACGAGTACAGGAGCATGAGCACACGCACCTCGCAGGGGGCTGTGTGAGGGAAGTGCACACAGCCCGCCTGGGGGGAGAACCAGAAACAGTCACACCCTGGAGGGGGTATCCCACCCCTCCCAGTTCTAGAAGGTTCTAGAAGCCCCACAGTCAAGAAATGGTGAGGCTCCTGCTGTGAAAGGCTGAGGCAACTGGAAGTTTGCTTGAGGCTGCTCCAGAAACAAACTGAGGTGCTTAAAGATGTCTGGGCTACCAGCTGCAAGAGGCCATGAGAGGTCCCCTGCTGGAGCCTTCAGAGAGCATGGCCCTGCTGACACCCTGATTTCGGACTGCTAGTTTCCAGAACTGTGAGAATCAATTTCTGTTGTTCTCAGCCCCAGAAAACTAATATACCCAGTAAAACTATGTCAAAACCAACTTCTTCCCAACTGTTTGTCACATCCTGTTACATTTTAACACAGAATAGACTTCCATCTGGTGCACATTATAAAACAAGCTAAGGCTCTGGAAGAAAGTTGAGGAGGCCAAGCTCACAAAGCCCACCCAACCATCAAAAACAGCTCCCTTGGGCCCAGGAGGACAGAGGAGTCAGCAGCCCTGGGTCCCACCCGGCCCAGGACTCACGAAGCCGTTGCCCATGATGCGGTAGAGGCCTTTGAGGGACTCCAGGTCCTTGTTGGTGAAATGGAACTGGACCATCCTTGAGTTACGGAACAAAGGGCCCAGTGTGGTCTGGGGAGACACAGAGGCCAACCAGCACATTGAGGGGGGAAGTGAGGAGGGGAGAACAGAGGTGGGAGGGGCAGGGAAGGGATGAGGGAAGAGATAATGGCAGGGGTTGGGGTTCCTCCCGTCAGCCACTCACCAGCAGCTGCTGGGGGATGAGCTGCATGATCAGTTTTTGGGGCCACTGTTCTGTTTTCCTGGGGGCGATACCAAGAGAGTTGTCAGGAGGATGCAAACCCCAGCCCGCCCCGTGCCCCGACAAACACCTACAGGTTCTCGCCGTGATTCACGTAGACTTGGCAAGGCAGTGACCGCGTCAACTTGGTGTTGGCATCCACGGAGGCAGGTTTGGGCTTCTGAGGAGGAAGAGAGCATAGCACAACGAGGGCCCAGGTCTCAGTCCCCTCAACCCTTCACGCTTAACCCAGAAGCCCCCAAGTTCTGGATCTCCCCCAGTTTAAGTCCTAAGAGCCCTGAGCCCCTCCTCTATCCCATCAATCCCATAATCCTCTAGCCTTCCACAAATGTTGGGATCCTCCTCTTGCCCCCAAACCCCATAATCCTCTGTCTCCTAGATGCCACAATCCCCTGGGCCTGCATGGACCCCAAATCTGAGACTCCTCGGTTCTTCACCTGTAATACAATATACTATCTCCTTAGTCCTGGATGGGGACTACCAATCCCACGCTTCTTGGGGACTATCTCGAGACCACAAGTCCATGACCCTGTGGGGGCCCCAGTCTGGCCCTGCAGCCCCCCAGGCCAGGCCCTATGAGATCCACCTGCCCAATTGCTCCTCAAGCCAACTCACCTCCTGCCACTCGAGGACCCCGCTCCAGGCCATGACTTTGTTGGAGACCGACTGCTGCCCACCGAGGGCCGAGGCCCCTAGCTGGGGTGGAGAAGGGCCATTCACCCCACCTTGGGCAACAGTGCCTGCCTGCCAGAGGGGAGGAAGGAGGGCAATGGGGGGGCAAGGGAGTGTCCTGAGAGAGGGACAGGCCAGCAAGAAGGGCTGTACCCCATGGCTATCCCTGGGATATAAACACTCTGATACTGTAAGATTCCAGGACTCTCAGGAGTCCACAGGATCCCCAGAACAGTCTTCACCCACCAGGAACCACAGCCCCATGGTTCCATCCCCAGACCCGTTAGTCTCAGCCTTAACTGTAGCACAAGCCCCTGAGGCCCCAAAACCATAAGACCCATGCCCTTGGGACCTCCTCAGGCAGGCAAATTGCTTGTCCTCTGCACTGTGCTAGCCCAGGGTAGTCAGGGGGAAGGAGTGGGGCAGCGAGTGGAAGGCATGCAGCCACCTACCATGGATGGTGCCCCAGGCTGCGCAGTAGGGGCCAGGCCCTGACCAGGGGCCACTGTGGAGACCAAGCTGGGCTGGGAAGTAGGAGACGGCTTGGGGGCGCCAGGTGGCCCCTGAGGCAGCGAAGGGGCCTGGGCCTGGCTGAAAGGGGTACCCACCCCTGGAGCTGCTTGCTGAAGAGGATTAATGGGTGAGACTGTGGGAGAGACCAAGGGAAGGAGTGGGGCAGGTGTTCTCAGAGAGAGGCCTGGCTGGCCCCACCCACCCCTCATCCTCACCCCTCTCACCCCCCCCAACCCCAGGACTCACAGCGGGGGCCCAGCCCAGCCTTCTGGTTCTTGGCAGCCTCCACTGCATTCTGAGCAGCTACCTGAGCTGCGCTCAAATTCCCGGGGACCTGGGGACAGAGGGGAGGGGCTGAAGAGGACCATGCACCCCAGTCCCCCATTCCTGATGTCACATGAGGTTACACACCCCACACAACACAGGCACCCTGACTCCAACATCACCGGAGCTCATGACTCCCATCACCCCACAGAGGCATGATTATTCAGCCCTCAAGTCTCAAAGGAGACTCCACAAGCCCGAACACCCAACTAGGTCTCTTCCAAGGGACCAAGGCTCCCATAAGGCCCCAGAACTATACCCTTTTCCTGGTGATGTTCATACCTGGTACTGCTGGGGGACAGGGGGCAGAGGCTGCTGGGGGGCTGCCGAGAGTGCAGCGCTCGAAGTTGAAGAGGGAGGCAGGGAGACAGGCTGCTTTGGCTGGAGGGGGCCTGGGGCTGAGCCACCCCCAACTGAAAGCCAAGAATAGATGACCAAGCCACGAGAGCAGTAGTTTGAGAGGGAAAGAAAATCCAAGTCAGACAGAGTCAGCCAGCGAGAACACCCCCACCCCCCACCAGGGAGCAGGCCTTACCGGGCAGCACAAGCCCCCGCACCAGCACCATGTGCCGTGGGTCCTGGCTCACATCTGCTGGTGGCTGCAGCGGCTCCAGCATTGCTGGGGGGGCTGCCTTTTCGAACAGAAGCCTCAGGGCAGGCAGCTTTCGAGGGGACACAATGGAGAAATGGATCCCTCGCTGCAGGAGAGGGATCAAGTCAGTCAGGACCGGGTCACAGGGGCCAACCCCCAGGCTACCACACACACCTGCTGGGTTGCTGGATGGCATGAGCCCTAAAACCAAATTCCCATCAGGATTTGGGACAGGGGAACACAAGACCTATATTAGCTGCCCCAAGGGATTATCGGTTATAGGGTTATAGTTTTTCCAGCAGGAGCAAGCAGAGCTGGCCACAGAGTCTGTGACCATTCTGTGACCTGGGAGTCCAGCCCCAGCCCTCCTCCCCGAGACTCACCTCCCCAATCTTCTGCACGAGACTCTCTGTTGTGCACCCAGAGTACGTGGTGCTCTCGACAGCAGGCAACAGGTACGGGGGCGAGTTACAGATAAGGAGGCAGACGCGGTGTGTCTGGCCACTGCCAGAAACAAGGAAAGATGTCAAGCAGGTGGCAACAAGGCCCTGAAAAGGGACTCAGACCCAGCACGGCAGAGGCACAAGGAGTCCACCCCATAGGAAGTAAGGAGGAATGGCCCCATTTCACAGCTGAGAACACTGAGGCTCTGAGGTTCCTGACTCACTCCAAGTCGGGGGAGAAGAGCCAGACACCCCCTCCTGATGAGGACAGAGACCGGGCACCAGCCAGGGGACACCTCCTGATTCCCAGCCCCAACTCCCCAGTGTAAAGCAGGGGGTGGAATCCTGTGACAAGTGGGTTCTAAGCCAAGTGGACAGAGACCAACACTGGACATGAGCTCCACGTGCCAGCCTCACTCACATCTGCTCTCGCATCTTCTTGAAGTCATCAAACAGCTGCAGGGCTGTGCTGAGGCCTTCCGCGATGAGGCTGCAGCTCTCGCCACCCCCGCCCATGAACCTGCATGAGGCCAAACTGTCAGCCCTTGGGGGTCCCTGCAGCACTCAGGGCTGCGACCTCCCAGCCCCCAGGCCACACTTGAAGACCCTGCACCTGTGCGATCCCCTACCTGGCACTGGACTGTGCACCTTGGGATGGGGACACTGTCAAGTTCCCTGCTCTATCCCCAGTGCTGGTACAGTGCCAGGCCCAGATAATGAAGACGGAACATTTGTCATATCCTGCAAACAGGGAAAGGGCCTGGGATCCTGTGCTGTGTCCCAGTCCCTGTGCACCTCCCCTCTCTGGGCCATCTCTCCATCTTAAAGCCAGCCCTGGCCTCACCTTTCCCGCCTGGTACAGAGGCCTTCTCTCCTCCCAGTGTTATGGGCTGAATTGTGTCCCCAAGAAAAGACATGTTGAAGTACTAATCCCCAGTACCCTAGAATGCAACCTTACTTGGAAACAGGGCCTTTTACAGAGGTGATCAGGCTACAATGAGGTCATCAGGATGGGCCCACATCCAATATGACCCATGTCCTTATAAAAAGGGGGAACTGGGACAGAGACAGACATGCTCAGAGGAAAAGGTGATTCGGAGACACAAGGAGAGCACCATGTGGAGACTGGAGTGACACTGCCACCAAGCAAGAAATGTCTGGGTGACCAGAAACTGGAAGAGGCAGGAAGGCTCCTCCCCCACAGGTTCCAGAGGGCACCAGGCCTCGCCCACCCCTGAACTCCTGCTCCTGGATCGTGGCCTGTGAGACATCACATTCCCACTGCTCTGGCCCACTCAGTTTTTACTACTTTGTTATGGCATCCCTCAGGGAAGGAGGCCAACTGGACTGAGGCATCATTAGGGCACACAGGGTCTCAGAAAACTCTGATGGAAAAGAGAGTGTACCAGCAGCCTGGCTGACAGTCTCCATGGCCAAGTTCTCCCTGAGTTCTTCCCCATTGCAGGCTTTTGCCCTCTGCTCCCAATCCATCCTGTGAGCTCAGTGACAATCGCCTTTCCCCTCAGGGCACTCAGCCCACCCCACTGCTCCTTACCACCCCTCCTCTTCCTCACCACAAAGACCGTTTTCCACAGGAATTTTAATGCCACCTAGGTGGGACAGACCCTAGTGAATGAACCAACCCTGGATCCACCTAAATGCCAGCTTGCTGTTCTGAAAGTAGTCAAACCACTATTTCATGGGACTTTCTGAGACTGGAGTCTAAAGTGCCCTGAGTGGGGGAAAGGGGTGAGGGGTGGGGAGAAGAGGTAGAGAGTAATTCCTTATGCACACTAGGTCTCCTTTTAAGTGATGCAAATGTTTTGGAACTAGATAAAGGCGGTGGTTGCACAACATTGTGAATGTACTTAAATGTTACTGAATCGCTTACTCAATTTAAAATGATTACTTTTGTGATGTGAATTTTACCTCAATTTAAAAAGGTAATTTAGCCCAGCCAGGTGTGGCTCAGCAGTTGAGCATTAACCTAGGATCCAGGAGATCGAAGTTCAATTCCCTGTCAGGGCACATGCTTGGGTTGCAGGCTCAATCCCCAGTAAGAGGCGTACATGAGGCAGCCGATCAATGATGACTCTCTCATCATTGATGTTTCTATATATCTTTCTCCCCCTCTCCCTTCCTCTCTCTGAAATCAATAAAGGTATATTTTAAAATAAATAAAATATAAAAAAATTAAAAGGTAATTTATGAGGGAACCTGTGATCAATCAACTACTTTGAGATCTAGAACTTATTCCTTACTGAATAAGCCATCTGTTACTAGCTCAGACAAAGATGCTACCTGAGTCACTAGCTGGGGGGGGGGGGGGGGGGGCACAGACACACACACGCACAGGGGGAACACTGCCTCTTTTCTAAGACAGGAAATGTAACATCAGAAATGGATCTTCCCAAAGCAAGGCCGTTTCAAAAGTCACACTGCATATTTTGTTCCTGAAGTTCCCAATATTCCCAGGGAAGATAAGATTTCCCCAAGTGTGAACAAAACCTGCTGACTCTGTGATCCCTGTTACAGACCTGTCTGGAACATCACAGAAACTGAATTTAGATTGTTACATAGGACTTGATAAAAACAATGACGACAGTGAATGTAAAATAATAGTTTAAAACGTTTATCAACTGATTGGGGCATTCCAAGGTGTACACAGAGCATACAAAGCTTTCTCAGTTGCTTCAAGATACAGTGTATTCTAAGCTGATTAATGGGGAGGGTAGAAATGTGATGAAGATATTCAGGAAGCATTTCCCAGTCCTGGCCTAGTAGCTCAGTTGGTTAGAGCATCACCCCGAGATGCCAAGGTTTCGGGTTCAATTCCTGGTCAGGGAACATACAAAAATCAACCAATGAATGCATAAATAAGTGGAACAACAAATTGGTTTCTCTCTCTCTCTCTCTCTTCCTCTCTCTCTAAAATCAATAAAATATTTTCAAAATAAAATAAAATAAAAATGAATATATACATATATATATAAAACATTTTCCTCTTAGCTTCCTAGTGCCCTTGAAATTTTTTTAAAAAAGTGTTTCTATTAATTTTTAGAGAGAGAGAAAGGGAGGATAGAAAGATAGGAACATCGATGAGAGAGAAACATCATCGATTGGCTGCCTCCTGCACACCCCCTTCCAGGGATGGAGCCGCAACCCAGGTATGTACCCTGACGGGGAATCAAACCAGTGACCTCTTGGTTCATGGATCGACACCCAACCACTGAGCCACACCAGCTGGGCTGAAATTTTTAAATAAGGAGGTTTGACTGCTTTTTCCCAATACTTAAAGACCCATCAGATGATTTGGTGATTACCTTTCCTATAGCTTTCACTCATTTATTTACTCAACCAAGGTTTACTGAGGCCTCTTGGGTACCACGCCCCAGCTGGAAGCAAACACCCAGGGTCCTGGACATTTACAGTCCAAAGGTGTGGGGCTGTGACAGGTGAACACCTTGGAGTGATGGGGGCAGCGGAGGGAGCAACTGGCTATTTGCAAGAATCAGGAAGGGGCATTTAAGTTGGATCTTGAAGCTTATCTACCACAAGTTTACCAGGGAGAATCAGAGTATGAAGTGTATTCTGAGCATTCATTCATTCACTCATTTGTTTTCCTTCAGCCTCCTTTGTGTCAGGCCTCCTGTGCTGGGTGCTGGGGATTGAGGGACACCAGACTTGGACTTAGGCCTCAAAGAGTGCCCATTTAACACTATTTACATCTTACCTACCACAATCTATCCCAGTTGTTCTCAACTGGGGTTGATTTTTCCCTCCAGGGGACATTTGACAATGTCTGTCACAATTTGGGAGGGAAGTGGCTACTGACATCTGGTGGGTAGAGGCCAAGGATGCTATTGAACAACACACAGGACAGCACCCATAATAAGGAATCACCTGTACCTACAGTGTAGAGGTTGAGAAACCCTGCTCTACCCTGACCACCAATTCTAATGACCATGAGGGAAAACCTTGTGTGTCACCGTTTCACTGAACCTTCAGCACCCAGTCCTGAACACAACCTGGAACAAAGCAGGCACCCAACAAACATTTGCTGAAAGAATGTAATGAAAGGGTGCTGTTTAATGGTCTCTGATCACAGACCAGACCTGAGCTTAACAAAAGATGAAGACCAGCTCCTGTGAGCTCCCAAGAGAACTGGGCTATGGAATCATCCATTTGCAAGCCAAGAAACTGAGACACAAAATAATAGCAAACACTCAGGTAGCACTTAAGACATGCCAGACACTGTTTTAAATCATCAACTTATTTAATTCCCAACGTATCCCTATGAAGTAATGGTAGCCATGCCCCCAATGATCTCCACCTCCTGCTACTCACACCCTTAGTATTCACACCCCCTCAAACACTGAACCTGACTGATTCATGTACCAAATAGAATGTGGCAGAAGTGATGATGTGTGACTTCCAAGGCTTGATCATAAAAAATAAAAAGCCTGTGGCTTCCTCTTTACTCTTTCTGGTGGATTGCTCAGTTTGAGGAAAGCCAGCTGCCCTGTTGGGCAGACACTCAGCCCCAATGGGAGCCCTTGTGGGGAACAGCCAGGAGGCACTGAGTCCTCCAGCCTACAGCCACAGCATGAGCCACCTTGGAAATGGATCCTCTTAAGACCCAATCAAACCCCTGGATGACTGCAGCCCTGGCTCATTGTGACTGCAACCTCATGAGAAACCCTGAGCCAGAACTATCCAGCTGAGCTACTCCTGAATTCCTTACAGAAACTGCATGAAATAATACATGTTTGTTTTTTTAAGCTACTAAATTTTGGGATAATCTCTTACTCTCTTAATCTCTTTGGGATAATACAGGAAATACTGTAACACAACTACAGACGCTCCTCAACTTACATCCAAATAAACCCATCATTAAGTTGAAAATGCATTTAACCTATCAACTATAGCTTTGCCTAGTGGGTTTTTATTAAACATGTATTGCTTTTGCACCATCATCAGGTAGGAAAATCTTAAATCAGGGACTGTCTGTATTATTAACACACCCCCTTTAGAGATAAGTTATATCAGGCACAGGGGAGAGGGACTCCTGGTCATGGGACCTCTGCTGCAGTACAGCTGTGATTTGGCCCCAGGCTGTGTGCACCTGCAAGAGCCTGCAAAGTGAGTTAACAAAATTCCATATAAAATACAGAGGGATCGAACCTGGCCTAGCTCCATGCCCCCTGCACTCAGGCTTCAATGTACCCATCTGAAAAATAAGAACTGGAGTACAGATGAGAAACCGCAGGCAGAGAGCAAAGAATCACACATGGAGTACCAAGTGGGTACTGGAGCTCAAGGCTGCCTTGAGGAAGTTTTTCTACTTCCAAACGAAATGGCAAAATCGCTGAGTACACAGAACCCACCACAGAAGTGACTTACGGACAAAAACACAATCTCAGCCCTTTCAGCCACCCAGTATGACCCCAGCGACCATCCATTCACGGTCCCTCACGGTCCCCCAACCCACCCCAAGCACAGGAAAAAGCTCACTTAATGCCATCGAGCCAGGTGACAAACTCATAGGCGCTGCTGGTGGGAGCGTGACACTGTACGTAGGACTCCGGAGCACAGTCCACCGTGTTGAACACAACGAGGCTGTATTGGGTACCCCCATACTGCGAGAGGAGGACACAGGAGCTTTTCATCTGGGACCTTGGAGAACTAGTGGCTCCCAGCCCCCTCCTCCCTCACACCCGAGAGTCTGGGCGCCCAGGCCCTCCTCCCTCACACCTGAGAGTCCGGGCCCCCAGCCCCTCCTCCCTCACACCCAGGGGTCCGGGCCCCCAGCCCCTCCTCCCTCAGACTCGAGACCCAACACTCACGTCTCCCCCGAAGTCCGTCTCGGCAGGAGGACCACCATTAAAATACCTGTGAGGATCGGAGATAAAAAGTCAGGGTCAGGCTGTGGAAAACTAAAGTCGGAGGGCGGGGCTGGAGGGGTGGAAACGGCACTCACTCGATGGCCGGGAGCAGGTAGTGCTTGCGGAGCCCCTCGAAGTAGGGCCCGAGGTTGGCCGTGCCCTCAATCACAAACACCACGTCAGCTACCAGGCCCCCGGCGCGAGCCGGGCCCTCGGATCCGGGGACCATGCCCCGCGAGGTAGACGCCACCGCCGCCGAAGCCTCCGCGAGACAAGCGGAAGTGCGCCTGCGCCGGGCGCGCGCCTGCGTTGTGCGCGCACCCGCACCGGAAGGCTGGGCGCCGCCGCCGACGCGCCCACGGCCATGTTAGTACGGGGCACCCAGGGCGGCCCGGTTCTGTTACCGTCTCCGTTCTCACCTACCGCGCGCAAGACTCAGAAAGGCCGTAGCAAACGCCTTTGGGGCCTGGTGTGAGAGAATAAATCATTGGCAGGACTGTCGAGAGCGGAATATATTGAAAGAGGCACTGTCGGCCGTCATCTTTGAGCGGGGCACCATTTCCGACTCCGGTCTCGATGGGAGGGTCAGAAACCTAGTTGCTATGCAACGCGCACGCTGCCCTTTTTTTTCCAACAGAGGTTTCAGTAAAGTTCTTTCAGGAGCAGGGGGATGGGGAGCGTGAAGGGTCCAATCACGTCGTCCGAGACGGGGGTAGCTTGGCAACGCTTTCAGGTTGCTGTCAACTCCGAGTGGAGTGCAGCTGTTTGTTTTCCCTCGCGCCCCACAACCCCCAAGAAGCCACACTCCAACCCTGGTGGAGGTTGCTAGGAAACAACTGATAGTTGTTTTCTGGGCGAGGGGCCAGAAACTGGCCTAGAACATAAATACATTCCAGGTGGATTAAAAATGTAAATACAGCAAATGAAACCATAAAAATATCTGACGGAATAAAGAAACACACTGCATAATCCTGAAGACTTGGAAAAAGTTTATTGTTACAGCAAAGCCAGAAAACGTAAAATATTGATTTGTCCGCAAGACTCCATAAACCAAGTTCAAAAAAAAAATACGACCAACTGGGAAAGTCAGCATAACTTATGTGTTGACGGAAATGTACTACACAAATACATCTCACCAATCAAAAATTTAGGAAAATAGAAATACTGTATTTTTTTGTAGTGGGGAAGATTCTAAGCAGGCTTTTCTCACACACACAAATTAAAATGGCAAACATCTGAAAACCGCTAATGCTCACCAAGAAGTGCTAATTGAAAGGCCAATGATAAAGCATTTTATTTTGTCATATTAATATTGGAAAGAGTAACATCCATGAGTGTGGGTGAAATGAGAAGGCTCAGACATGGTCTAGTTGGGGTGTAAATCAGGACAACTTGTTCCAATGCAGTTTCGCAATACTTGCTAAAAGAGTGCATATCCTTTGCACACCGCAGTATCACCATTTTGTCACAATTACATTACCCATTTATTTTCCTTGCTGAAGCCTTTTAAATCCCCAACATCATTTTACCTCTACATGCTTAACTGCCATCTCTAAAAAGCTATATATATTTTTTACATAACCACTATGCCATTATCACCCCTAACAAAATTATTTCTTAGTTCCATCTAACACTAAATCCATAATCAAATATCCTCAATTCTCTCAAAGTATCTTTTTACAATTGCTGTATTGCATCAGGATCCAAACAAAGACTGAACTCATGTTTAAACATATCTCAAATTCATTTTAATCTAATTTGGCTCCTTTTTTATGCAGTTTCTAATAAAATTATAAGGAAGATGAATGTAAAATGGAGAAAGGAAAAACGATCAACAGGTAAGAAGATTAAAATGGTACCTGAAATCAAAACCTGCCCTCTTAACTGTAAGGAAACCTTTATTTAGAGAAGGTGAGTGTATGATTAGTTGAATTAATTTTTAACCATTTCAATTAATGTATTACAAATGGTAAAATAAACTATTAGGTATTTTAAACTGGACTTCAGCTTCTGGCATTATGGTAGAGGTAGTCTTCAAGGATCCCACTGCCCACCAAAAAAGACAGAGAACCAGAAATTAATAAAAGAGAGGGTCGGAGGAGAACTGCCTGCCAGGGGAAGGGGGCTGCATTGGTGTTACCAAGAGCCTTAAGGCAGCTGTGAGCTGGATAACTGAGACTGGATCTCCAGCTCAGGGCCTTCCAGGGCAGCTGAATTAGTTCCAAATTGGTAATACTCCTGACTGTCTGCAGAAAGAGAAGCAAATGCTCCCCACAGGACTCAGATCAATAGTAGCACAGTGATCATATTTGTGAAAATTCTGTTAAATTATCAACTCTTTATTTTGGAGAAAGGATTTGGGGAGGAGTATTTTCACATCTGCATGATATTAATTCATTACGAAAATAACATTATTTTTGTGAGTCTGTTAAATAAAGGATTTCATTTTTTTCTCATAACAAAAACTGGCTCATTTGGTGGTTACTAGGCAACGCTCGCCGGAACAAACCATCCTCGAGAGCGAGGTGGGAGATGTTTTTCTCGATTTTGCTCTAAGGAAGGGTGCTAGGGATTCCTCCTGAGGCTATCTTCGAGCGGCACACAGCTGTTTACAGCTTTAGGATGGAGATTAGGCTGACTGGTGGTTGCTAGGCAACACCTTGGCACCGTGACCACTTTTGAGTGGAGCGCAGCTGTTTATCAATTTACCTACTTGGTGGTTGCTAGGCAACACCTTGGCCTGGTCACTACCTTCAACCCAGGCTCTTCACTATCTTCTGTAAATAAATGAAGTCAAACTGTTACCTAAGAGGCGACAGTCCCCTTTTCGAGGACCCCAAAAGGGTTCTTTTCCGGTTTGGCGTCTTAAAGCCCATAAGAGACAGAAAGTAGTAGCAGCACAAACTCCATTCAATGCAGAAGCAGGAGCCTAGCTCTCAAATCTGCCACTTCTCCACCCAGAATCCAGAACTGTAGATATTTAGATGAAGGGGAGGAATATTAATGGTTTTTCCAGATTCTGCCTTTTTTCTGTTCTTTTGTGGTGCCTTCCATCGTTGTCATGGTGATTGTCAACTGTCATGGCACCTGTAGGTGTCTCATTTAGTGTCCACATTAGATGATCAGATTTTTGGCCTTCTGGAGGTCACTTCCATGGCCACCTTGCTTTAGCTGTATTTTTTCTCTTCAATTACAGCTTACATTCAATATTATTTTGTATTACTAGTTTCAGGTTTACACCATAGTGGTTAAACAATCATATACTTTACAAAGTGTCCTCCCCCATTGAGCTGCTTTTGACTAGTTCTTCTTGAGAAGGAACTATTAAGTGCAGGCCTTCCTGTTCTCAAAGATAGGCATCGAGTTAGGGTGGGGTAGGGGCTCAGCCAGGGTAATAGATCTTTTGTGGGGTAACAGATTCTCCCCTTTCTTATTTTCACTCATTCTTGAGGGGTGCTGAGGGACAAAGGTCAGCCATCCATAACTTCTTTTGGCTGAATGTGGGCATTGTTATGGGACCTGTAATAGGAGAGAAACCTTTCCCTCAACAATCTTAAATAAGTCTGATTTTCTTCTGACTGTAGTCCTAATTGTTCATGCCCCTGGCTAACTATCATTTGAAGCTTGATTGATGCAAGTCTTTTAGAGACAAAAGACACTAGACCGTTTAGGAGGCAGGCTCAACGATGAATGGTAGAAAGATAGCAGCAAGAGGCCCTAAGAGGTGTAGGTACCAAGTGAGGTTAGGCAAAACATTTTTTACAGCATCCCAGGTATCTTTGGACTTGGTAAAGTTTTCCCCGAACAAGTGTGGCCATTTTGCTTGATTATAGATTTCCAAAGTTGAAACAGATATCAACTTCTATTTGTTCAGTATCATTTCCCCATGTACAGCAGGAGGAGTTGATAACCATGCATACTCCTTCTTGTCCAGTCGAAATACAGGGGTGGGCAAAAGTAGGTTTACAGCCCGGCCGCACGTGGCTCAGCGGTTGAGCGTCGACCTAGCATCCAGGCGATCAGGGTTCGATTCCCGGTCAGGGCACATGCCCGGGTTGAGGGCTCGATCAATGACTCATCATTGATGTTTCTATCTCTTTCTCTCCCTCTCCTTTCCTCTCTCTGAAATCAATAAAGATATATTTAAAAAAAAAAGTAGGTTTACAGTTGTGAGTACACAAAAAGCTTTTGTATTATTAATTATTGTATTATTTTCCATAGGAACTGTAAACCTACTTTTGTCCACCCCTGTATAATTTAGGTCTTGCCTGTTATCAAGAGCTACATCAGCCCTGGCGGGTGGCTAAGTTGGTTGGACTGTTGTCCCATACGACAAAAGTTCCCAGGCTCGATTTCCAGTCAGGGCTCATGGATTTGTTGAACCACTTATTTATGCGTTCATTGGTTGATTCTTGTATGTGTCCTGGGGCTAGCAATGAAGATATCATCCACACCTAGGAGTAGGGTCCCGCGCTCCAGGATTACTTCCTCAGGGTCTTTAACTAAGGCGGCCCCCAAATAGGGTTGGTGAGTTTTTGAACCCTTGTGGCAGACTGTCCAGTACAATTGTTGTTTCCTGTTGGTACTGGGATCCTGCCATTCAAAGGTGAAAAGGTAGCAGAGAAAGAAGTTATCTGACGGTCGACTAGAATGGGGGAGGCCAGCTGGAATTTTAAGAGGATGAGACGCATGAAGCGACAGAGTTGGACAGTTAAGAAAATACACATTATAACAGAAACAAGATATTCCTTAGATTTGGTATCTTACCCGGGAGTTCAATGTGCTTGTGGTTCCTCTCTCACCTTTTCCGGAGCCCCAAAGTGAGCTCCAGGCGGGACCAGCGGCCGGGCCTCCCCCGGCATGATCCTGGTTTCGGGAGCGCGCCCCCCACCTACTTGGCACAGGGGGTCTTCTCGGTACCCACGCCCTCCTTTACCCGTGCTTGGCAGTCAGAGACGCCCAATTTTGGTTTTGGCATCCCTGCCCTTCCCTCGCGCCCTGTCTCTCGAGCTCTGCAGCCGAGGATGGAAACCACTTCAAGGAGATACTCTGAAGCGTCACAAATACAATCAATGAGCCGCCATCTTTGTTCGGGGCATTGTGACTTCCGGCCGAGGCGGAAGAGACCCGAACGCGGCTTCCGGGTTGGTGGATAGGTTTGAGTCGGATTCACCCAATCAGCTCCCCGTCTCACCCTCTGGCGGTTTCGGATGACAGCCAGACTTCGTGTGACTACGGTCATTCTCCAAGACGGGCACTGACGGTTTTCACGGAGGAACTGGGGTGGGACCCAAATGGGGGAAGAGGGGACGGAGGGCACGGTGCACCTGCTGTGCCTCGCGGCCTCCAGCGGAGTCCCCCTGTTCTGCAGGAGCAGCCGCGGCGGTGCTCCTGCCCGCCAGCAGGTGGGGCTCTGCAGGTCGGGATCTCCGAAATTGAAGTGGGTTAGGAGCTTGGACTCTGGATCTTCAAGGCAGCAGGGGCTGGGGAAGTTTCAGAGTTGAGTTTAGAGGGCTGAGGGTGCAATGGCCCCAAAATCCTGGTGCCTGACCAGGAGGTGCCAGGGGATCTAGAAAGGGGAGGGCATTGGGGGCCCCTGTCTAATGTCCTCAACCTTTCCCCAGCTCCCGTTCTCTGTCATCGGCTCCCTCAATGGAGTCCACATGTTTGGGCAGAATCTCGAGGTGCAGCTGATCTCTGCGAAGACCCAGGACACCACCGTGGTGTGGAAAAGCTTCCATGACAGGTTTCCAAGTGGTAGCTTGCAGCAGGGACAGGGCCCCAGTGATAGGCCCTGTTGAAGATGACTTCAGGGCCTTCCAGCTCTCTGTTTACTTGGCTCTGACAAGCCAATTTCCCTCTGATCCCTGAGTTCCTCTGTATGAGAAGTGGGGTTGTGCTGGGGGAGGATGTCGCTGGCAGCCAGGGTCAAGGGTAAACTACAATCCTCACTACCCTGTTCCCTGGCCTGGACTCATTCTTCCTTCTCACCTTCCTTTCTCACAGCATCACCCTCATTGTTCTGTCATCTGAGGAGGGCACCTCGGAGCTGAGACTAGAGAGACTACTCCAGATGGTGTTTGGGGCCATGGTGAGAATCCCCAAGCCTCTTTTGCCAACCAAAGAATCTGAACTCTCAGGATCCTTCTCCCTCAGACCCAGCAGTCCTGGCCCCCAGCACCTTCCTCCTCCAAAACCCAGGAATCCTGGCCCTCAGTCTCTCCTCCCTCAGACTCAGGAGTCCAGATCCTCAGCCCCCTCATTCCTCAGTCTGAGTCCCAGCCCCTCCTTTGTTCTAAGATCTCCAGGGCCCCTACTCTCTTACATGGTTCTTCTAGGTTCTTCTCGTGGGACTTGAAGAACTGACCAACATCAGCAACATAGAAAGACTGAAGAAGGAGTTGAGGGTGAGGCTACTGATATTTGGGGACTACAGTGCCCAACAGCCCCTAGGGCAGCCTGATCCCGTGGATTCTTGGGGCAGCTCAGTTTTCTGACCCTGGAGCTAGGCCAACTCAGCAGGGCCACTTTTTTGATGGGGACGCAGCATACCTAGGACCCACCTAGGTCCTAAGCACCTCCCTTCTCCCTCTGCTAGGCCTGTTACCGCCTCATTGACAGCTTCCTGGGGGACTCAGAGCTTATTGGAGACCTGACCCAGTGTGTGGACTGTGTGGTTCCTCCAGAAGGGTCCCTCCTGCAGGTATTGGGGAAACCTTGGAGACTTTTAAACTTGTCCTTATGGCCCTGTCTCAGACCTCATCCTCTTACCCCTCCACCTCTTCCCATCCTCCAGGCTTCCGGTCCAACCCCCACTTGGCCCCAGAAGGATTTCTTTACACCCAAAGCTGACCCTGCTCCTCCCCTTATCACAGCTCTCTCATGGCTTCCATCACTCCCATGACAAGGTCCTAGCCCCTTGCCCAGCTCCCTCAGGGGTCCCACAAATCCCAACAACTTCCCAGCTTCCCATCTTAGCATATGCTGTTCCTTCTGACCAGTGAATCTCTTATTAACCCTTTTTAAAATACTGCTCTTGTGGATTCACTAGCAGTGTGAATGTCGGCAGGTGACTTGACCTCCTGAGCCTCAACAGGTGGTTGATTGCACCTACTTGGCACACAGTAGGACTCAATAAACCATAGCTGCTGCCATTGTTATTGTTAGCTTCAGCAGCACATTGCTGGCAGGGTAGCAGGTACCTCTAACTTCACCATGTGACTTGGGGGTTGTAACTGCACGTGAAGGCAAAGCAACCCAGGCCCAGGGAGGGTGCGACACTTGAGCATGGCCACAAGGCGAACTTTGAATTGTATGCGGTGTCCCCACTCCTCGCCAACCTGCTCGTGTCTCCTGACTCGCTGTCGGCCTGCCTCCCTTACCCAGGAAGCCCTCTCTGGGTTCGCCGAGGCTGCGGGAACAGCCTTCGTCAGCCTCGTCGTGTTGGGCAGGGTGGTGGCAGCAACAGAAAGCTGGTGGCGGCTGGGGACGCCGGAGGCCGTACTACTCCCCTGGCTGGTGGGCTCCCTGCCGCCACAGGCTGCACGGGACTACCCCGTGTACCTGCCGCACGGGAGCCCCACGGTGAGTGGGTGGGGAAGGTAGGGGCCCGGGACACCTGCGCACGAAGGGGTGGGGCCTAGGGGCCGAGTCCCGAGGAGGCAGCGCTTGCGGACGGGACTGAGCTGCGCCCGCTTCAGGTCCCGCACAGGCTTCTGACCCTGACGCTGCTGCCGGGCGTGGAGCTGTGTCTGCTCTGCGGGCCGCGCCCTCCCCTCAGCCAGCTGGACACACAGGTGAGTCCGGGATGCGTCCGCTGTCCCGCTGTCACACCTTCCGCCCGCGCCTCCCCGCCCTCCTCCCACCCCAGCCCTGCCCGGTGCTCTCTACTCTGTACCCCCCTTTCCCAGCCTCGCCCCTCCAGTAGGCCCCGCCCCCTTTGCGCTCCAATCACCTTCACCCCAGCTTGCCCCCCTCCTTCCACTCCTGTCCCTCCAGGCCCCGCGCGTTCCGCGGTCCCCTCCGCCTCCCTTCGCTCCGCCCCGACCCCCCTCTCCCTCCTCTCGGCCTCGCGGGGTTCCCCTGATACGTCCCTGACCTCCCGGCGCCGCCCCTGGCCACGCCCCCTACAGCTTCTGGAGCGCTGGTGGCAGCCAATGCTGGACCCGCTGCGGGCCTGCCTGCCGCTGGGACCCCGAGCTCTGCCCACTGGCTTCCCCCTGCACACGGACATCCTCGGGTAGGGCTTGGCCGGAGGAGCGGGTCGGGGTCCTTAGCCCTCTTCCCTGGTTATGACACGCCCTTTCCCACAGGCTGCTGCTCCTCCACCTGGAGCTGAAGCGCTGCCTCTTCACCGTGGAGCCCTCAGCGGATAAAGGTGACTGAGGAGGAGGGCAGGCCAGGAGGGTCCTGGGCCCTGGAGAGGCTGTCATCCTTCCTTCTCCTTTCAGATCCTTCCCCTGAGCAGCGTCGGTGCCTCCTCCGTTCCTTCTATGCCCTGGTCACCGCCATCCACTTCCCACCAGGTCAGCAGCGGTGGGCACAGGGCTGGGGCACTGAGTGCCAGGTCACACTGGGAGGGAGTAAGAAGTAGGGCTGGAGAAAATGGTAGAACTCAGCAGGTATTGGGCATAGTTGAGGCCTGGGCATCCACACTGATGGATAGAGCACGGAGGTCCCAGCCTGGAGGTTACACAATCTCCTGGTTAATCCTAATAGTTAACAGAGACCTTATCTCTTGCCAAGTGCTTTATATGCAGTGACTCAGTTCATCCTCACTGGTGAGGGTTATCTCCTGCTATGTCATCATTCCCATGTTACAGATGAGGAAACTGAGGCTCAGCTAATAAGCAGCAGAGCTGTCACATACAGTTGGCTCCCACATCCACACACTCCCCTCTACCGCTTAAAGTACAGGCTTTACCCATAGTCTGGGGGTGGGGGGGAGTACCACAGAGCCAGGGTTAGTTAGGAAAAGTTGTCCTAGAATCCAAGAGGCCCCAAAGAGACAAAGGAAGGGACCTAGGGTGATGCTGCAACCCCAGTAAAGATCCTGATAAATGTAGCAACATGGTAAAGAGCTGCACCTGGGAGGGGCAGAGGACTGTCCCTTCCTAGCTGTTGACTCTACCCCTCCCCACCAGCTTCCCATAAAGTGGGGTGGGGTCTCTAGGGTCCCCATACCTGGAGCCCAGTGCCTGGCACCTGATAAGCATCACCTGTGTTTGCCATTTGTGTTGCTAAGCAGATTGCCTGGGGCTGCACATAGTGTCCCCAGGAAAAGGGGGGACTAAGGCTGAGTGGGAAGAGAGGCAGCTGAGTGAGAAAGCCTGGAACCTTCAGGTCACTGACAACTGGATGGAGCCGTGAGGCCCTTGCATGTCAGGAGTCAGGCTCAGGCCCAGGATGGGGTATGGCTCCTGCAGGTTGGCATCCTAGTGGTCCAGACCCCATTGGTCACCTGAGCCCTTCCTGTCCTTTCTCCAGAGCCTGGACAGCAAGAGGAGAAGACGGAGGACACAGCCCACCGAACCCAGGTGCCAAGAGCCTGCTACCTGGTATCAGGGACTGAGGAGCCAGGCACAGGATGGCATCTGGTGGCTCTACAGTTGGGGCCACGGCGGCTGCTGCTGCTGCTGTCTGCTCAGAGTCCTAGCCATGGACTGCGGAGCCTGGCCACCCACACTCTGCATGCCCTCACCCCACTCCTCTGACCTCTGGGCATGAGCGACACAGAGGTACCCAGAGCTGTTAGCGTCTGTTTATTTGATCACAATAATACACAGCCCCTGGACGGGGAGAGGGCAGGAGGGGCCACAACAGGGTGGGGGGGAGGGGAGGAGGCGCCTGCTTCCCTGGCCCCTCTCCCCTCTGTGCTTGAGGGGGGAAAGGGAGGGAGGGGGCTCCCCCTTACCCCCCAGAATGTAAACAGCAGCAGATGAACAAAAATAAAAATACAAAAGGCCGGAGGAAGTTCCCAGGCATCCCCCTACCCCAGGGTCTTCCCTGTCACCAGCAGAGGGCCCCTCACTGCCCCAATCCACCAAAGCTCCCTCAGTCCTAGGGGATTCCTGGCACCGGCCACATTCCCAGGGGGGGCAGTGTCCAGGGCTCAGAACTGCTGGGCCAGCAGCTCACACAGGTGACGAGAGACAGGCTCCTTGCTGGTGCGCAGGGTCAGCCGGTACATCTGGGGGACATGAGGGACAGGGAATCAGGGAGGAGGCAGAAGGATGGGGCAGACCAGGTGAGACAAGATGGGGAGGGGAATATGGGCAAGATAGAAGATGAGAAGAGTGAGAAAGCAGAAAGGGGTTAGAAAGGTGACAGAAGGGGCAGGAAGTAGGAATAAAAGTGACAGGAAACAGAAGCAAAGAATGAAAGATAAAAGAGAGGCCAAAAAAGGTGGAAAGGATATAGACAGACAAAAACCAGGATGGGAGGGGAGGGGAAGGGAGAAGACAAGAGCCAAAAGAATTGGGGAGGGGAGCACGGAGAATGCACACGAGGCAGGGGGTGATGCATCTGTTTCAGGTGGGCCCCCCAGACCACCACTCACCTGAGCCTGGGCATTGGGCTCCAGCCGGAGCAGACAGCCCACCTGCAGGGCTTTAGTCTGGATGATCCCAGCCCCTACAAAGTTCTCAGGGTTGGGGTCCACGTTGTCCAGAAGAGCGGAGCCAAACCCCAGGAGCTGGGGAGGAAGGGTGGCAGCCGTCAGAGGTGCCAGAGCTGTTAGCTCCAGAGTGGCACACCAGTTCCCAAAACTTAAGAGTGGGAATTGGCGGCATTTTACAGATGGGAAAACCGAGGATTGGAGAAGTTGAGCAGCCACTGCTCCCCAGATCCGAGTTGGGGAGAGGCAGGATTGGGATATTAGCCTGGGGGCTCCTCTCTTCATTCTCCTTACTCTCACCTTGGCCTTAGTGACTTCAGCATCCATGGGGTGGTTGGCCTTGAAGATTTTCTGCGCCTCCTGTTGGGGGCTGGGGGGAGGAAAGGTTCTGGTCAGGGACCTGGCAGCCCCGGCCCCACCCACCCTTAAGTGAGGCTGTAGCTCTGTCCCCTGCTACTCACAGGCTCAGCTGCTTCCAACGCTGGAAGAAGTCCTGGGCCGCCATCTCTGTTGGCTGGAAGAACTTGTTGATGGTCACCGGGAGCTTCAGGGTGAGGGACTGAGGGGCTCCCCCATACCTGGCATTGGAGGAGAGGGCTCCGTCAGACCACGCCCCTCGCCCACGAAGCCCCGCCCACGGGGCACCATCACCCTGACTCACCTGAAGCGCACTGACAGGAGAGGGGGCGTCAGGAAGTCCCTCAGACACTCGATGTTGAGCACCTGCTGCACCTGTGCCCCACCGTCCACCTGCGCGGCTACACGCTTGGTCTGCACGGCCAGCTGTGCCCACCGTGGTCAAGGAAGCCAGAACCGAGGTGGCTCCGTGGGGTCCTGACACCCTGGATTTTTCCTATACTAAATCGGCCTTTCACAACGGGCTCAGCGACCTCGGCTACCGCAGGTCACACGGTAAAGAGGCAAGAGCCTCTCTGGGTTTGAATCCCGGCGCCTACCACCTCAGTGACTATGGACCCCTTAGCCTCTCTTGGCCTCATCTGCAAAATGGCCACTGTGTCCTCAGTGTTCAAAGATACAATCCAGCACGAATACTTGTCAGTGTCTCACATATGGGAAGTGCATAGTTAGTGTTACCATCTACCTTCATGTCAGCGACCCACTGGGTCTTCTGCATCTCACCCCTGCCCCACCCATGACCAGCACTGAGCTGAGTGTACAAGAGGCCTCTAAAAATGATGAATGAAGCAAAGAACTAAAAGTAAAAAGATCCTCAAAGTTCTGGGGTCTAATCCCTATCATTTCACAGGGGTGGAAGTGGATGACCAGAGGATGGGGGAGAAGGGACCGACACCACTCAAGCGCTTCCTCTTTGACAGCCATCCTTCCAGAGTTTTCCAACCATGCTGACCTGCAAAACAACCCTATGAGAAGGAAGAGGAGGGTCTACTCAGAAGGGAGAGGAAGGCTCAGAAAGGCAAAGCAACAGCCCAGGTCACACAGGAGGCGGCTCTGGTCAGTGAGACCCCCAGGCCTGGCTCTTGAGTTCAGAAGGAACTAGAATCACAGGTATGGAGCCAGACAGAGGACAAAGTCAGGAAGGGGTCTGACAGGGACAAATGGGCCTGGAGCAGCAGGGGTTCTAGACGTAATGCTTCCTGCACACCTATCACTCACTTCACTGTCATCTCTGGGGAAAAAAGGACCATATGCTCTTACAGATGACACGAAATCTCAGAGAATTAACAAGTACTCAGGCTCTCAAGTAAGAGGGCTGAATAGGGGTCTTGACTTGGGTTCATCTCCTTCCCAGGAAGACAGACACACAGGGTGGGCCTGGAGCAGAGGGGGTTGCTGGGCCAGGCTGGGAGGATATGAGTCTGGAGGTCTCCAGGGTGGACGACAGTGGGCGTGAAGTTCTGGAACTGTACCGAGGTCTTGTTGCCATAGAAGAGATACATGCGGCCTGCAGTGATGGGGAGAGGCAGGCCTCCGTGAGAGTCTCTACTCACCACCCAAGCAAGGTCTCCCCAAAACCCCAACCTCACAGCCTCGGGACACACCCAAGTTCTGCCGGAACTCTGACTTGACTCCGATCTGCAGCAGCTGGTTCTCAAACAGGACTCCATTGTTCTTGCACACGAACCTGGGGAGGGGGTGGCAGAAGCAGAGCTCAGGATGAGAAGGGTGCCTGTCTGGACCCTGCCTGTGATCCCGGCCTGTCCTCATTCCCTTCCCTGATCTCTTCCAGACTCACTTATTCAGCAGTTCATCAGCTTCTGGGATGGGCGGCCCAATATCCTCAGGACCTGAGCTGCAGACAGGGAAAGGAGTGAGATGGGAGGGGACTGAAGGGAGGAAGGTACTAGATAGAGGTAAAGGCCTGGAGCTAGCTAACAGAAGGAGACAACAGGCCCTGAAAGGACAGAACCCCACAATCCACATACCCAGATTCCCCAGAGAACCCCAAAATCAGTCTAGTGATTGCCTCTTATGGGAAGAGGCCTCTAGCATGTGTTGCCACCCACCCCCCACATCAGAGGACCCTGACTTTCCAAGTCCCTGCATCTACAGTTAGCTCAACAGGAACCCTTGATGAGAGCTCCAAGTCCCCTAACCCTCCCTAGGGACACAAGAGTCTGCCCACCAACCCCCTGAGACCACCCCTTACTCAGCAGCTGGAGCTGGGTCAGCCAGCAAAGCCATGGGGCTCTCAGGAGCAGGCGGCTCCAGCTCGCTGGGCCATCCAATCCCAGAGCAGACAGAGAAGACAGGCGTGGCAGGCAGCCAATCCCAGACAGGCAGCAAAAGGACCAAAGAGAAAGAAGGAGGAGGGAAGGAGAGAAGGAAGAGCAGGCTGAGACACAACGATGGGAAAGGACAACGAAGGGTGGCCAGGGCAGCCGAGACCCCAGAGTGGCCAGAGGGAGGAAGTAGGCTGGGAGAGGCGACAGCCAGGTGGACAGAGGCACAGGGACAGGGAGGGAGGAACGAGTTGGGGGGAACAGACAGAAGACGGTAGCCCAGAGCCCAGGGCCGACGGTACCTGAGGAAGGCCTCCTCGGGAGTGGGCCCCAGGCTGGGCTGGGCGACTGGGCCGTCGGAGGAGACGTCCACCAGGAGGTTGCCTGCACCCGAGGGAGCCTGGGGTGCTGCTGGAGGAGGGGCTGCCCGCAGCCCCAGGAGGTCGGCGGAGGGTGAGGGTGTGGACTGCAGGAAGTACAGACAGAGGTGAGAAGAGAGGACACTCCAGATGTACCCTACAGGTGGCCCAGTCTGGGGGACTCACCACAGTGCTGGGCGTGGGCTCCACACCCCCATTGATGTCATTGCTGCTTGGGTCCCTCCGGCCATCATCCAGGGCGCTGGCAGCTCCTGGACCCTTCTTGCGTTTCAGCTTGGCCAGGATGGATGACTCACGCTCAGGGAAGGGCGGCATCTCCTCCAGCACTGTGGCCTGTGGTGTTGGGGGCGGGAGCAGGTCAGGAGGAGAGGGAGGGCAAGGCACAGAAGGTGGAGGAGGGGGCATATGGGGACCGGGCCCTGACCAGGACATCCGTGCTGGCCACTGAGCTGAGTGTGAGGTACTCGACTGCACGCTGCTGCAGCTCTACGTCAGCGTTGCGCAGCTGGGAGCCGGCCCGCAGCACGCCCTGGATGGTGGCCTTGGTCTCCGGGAAGAGATTGATGAACTTGATGTAGGTGGACAGCAGCAGGGCCCGCGTTGCCACGCTGCACAGGTGGAACTTGGAGTGCAGCAGCGAGAACTGCACCGGGGGGCTGTGAGGGGGCAAGGGTCAGTGGGTGCCAACTCCAACCCCCCTCTCCCAGAAACCCTGACGGGGGTGCCACCACTCTTGGAGGGACCCTTCCCAGGACCCCAGGCTGGCCCGAGGCAGTGGCCACTGCAACAATCTGTCCCAGAGGCTCCTGAGAGTTGGGGTCTCTCTTAACCCTGCAAGTTCTGGGCAAGGGGGGGAGAAGGTTCCTGGGAGCCCCATCATCACTAGCCCTGAGACTCCTGGGGTCCCCCATACCCTGGACCCTTCAGATGAGAGTATGTTCACCCCCTTACCTGGAGCGAGGGTCCCCAGCAATCAGGTTCCCAAACTCCCCAAGGATGTAGCCGCCGACCTTCACCATGTTCTCGTGACAGGCTGGGGCCTGGAGCGCCTGGGAGGTGGGGACAGGGTGGAGAGACCATGAGTAATGACCCCTGGCTCAGGAGCACTCAGGTGTGCAGACGGGGTGCTAACCCTCAGGACTCTATGACATGTGTGGGATTATAGATGGGGAAACTGAGGATGTGGCACAGAGTGGTTAAGTAACTGGCCCAAGCTCACACAGGTAGTAAAACAGGACAGAATGGGACCCCTTTTCTGGTGCAGAGTGGGAAACTGCTGAGACCTTGGGATCAGTGACTGTATGCCAGGCTGAGCCTCACAATGGCCAGGGAAGGCCAGGCCCCTGGGTCCCTCGGGAGAAGTAGGGAGGCCAAGGCACTGCTCAGAGGTGGAGGAAGCAGGATGGTGGTCTGGGCTGACTGGTCCCAGTCCCAGCTGTCTCTTCTCGGCCTTGATGCCCTTTCATGGGGGAGAGCTGGGGGTGCTGACCTCAAAGACAGTCTTGGCAGCGTAGCCCTGGACGTCATCACGGTTGGTGACAATCTGCAGCACGCGGTACCACACCTCCTCACTCACATAGTCGCCTGCGATGCGGATGAGGTTGAGGATGGTGTCCACATACCAGCTGTAGTCCACTGCGTATTTCTCAGCTAGGATGGCCACCTTCAGGACCTGCCAGCCAGGAGGGAGGATGGGCATGTGTGTGTGCATACAGTATGCTCATGGGGGAGTAGGGTGTTGACTCAACTGGATCTGGGCTCACCACTGTCACTGTCTAGAGACCCAGGAGTCCAGGCTCTCGGCTCCTCCTCCCTCAGACCCAGGAGTCCAGGCTCCCAACCTCTCCTCCCTCAGACCTGAGGAGTCCAACTGCCCAGCACTTTCTTTCTCAGACTTGGGATATCCAGATGCCCAGCCCTCCCAGGACTCACGATCTCTTCACGGATGGCGTAGTCGGCTGTCTCCAGGTACCGCAACATCTCCGACACGATCTGCTTGGCATTGCTCCGGTCACACATGGCATAGAGGAGGTCGGCCGCCCGCTGTCGCACACTGACATCCCGCTCCGTCTGAGGGAAGAGAGCAGGTGGGCTGTGTTCTCGGCTCCCAGTGGCATAGGGCTGGCCCAAGGGCCTCCAAGCCCCGTGCCTCTCCGAGGAGGCAGAGGAGACCAAGGCTGGGTGGGTGTGGAGAGCTTGGCCCAGGGCAGGCTCCAAGATCACACCTTGAGGGCATTGATGACAGTGTCGATGTGTGTCTTGACCGCCTCATGGGAGAATTCAGAGCTGGCGAGCGTGCACATGCTCTCCAGGGCCAGGTAGCGCAGGTTGGTCTCCCGGTGCTGCAGGAACTGGCCCAGCTGGTTACAGGCCCGTACCAGGAGGTTGGGCTCACTGCCAGCAAGAGACAAAGAGACATGGGGACATGAGGAGGAGACTTGGGCAAGGCTGGTCCATCCACATCATCCTCAGAACCCAGGTCTTAACTCCTGCCCCCAGCCCAGTCATGGCCACTCCTGGTGACACAGACATCTGGGGCCACTGAGCCCAAATAAAGACAGCCAGGAATTCTGCCTCCCAGGAGGGACCCAGCACCAACCTAGCAGGGCAACACTTCATAACTTCATCATCCTTCTACCTGGAAGTCACAATTCCCAGACCCACTCCCCTCAGACCCAGCAGTCCAGGCCCTGCCCCCAGCCTCCAGGTGGGCACCTGTCATAGTGGATGATGAGGCTGATGGTCTCGAAGAGGATGGCATTCTTGGCGTTGGAGTGCTGAACCTTCTTGGACTTGGGTGGCTCCTGGGCCTTGTTGAGCACAGTCTCCAGACACTCAACCAGCCTCCCCTTCACGGCTGCATCCTCTAGGGAAATGGAGGGAACAACCTGGATTGAGCTCTCTGCAGGCCCAGCTTACTTGTCAGGGACAGGGGCCATGCCATGGCTGCCACCTTCCACAGGAAGGTGCAAGCCCTACAGCTGCGGGCTGGGGCCCCCAGGGGCCAGAGAATGTGGGAGAGATGCCAACAGAGGACCCAACTCCATACCTGGGCTCTTGTCCTGCTCCACTCTGACCCTTCTAGGCAACAGGCTGCACCCCTGTGAGCCTCAGTTTCCCCTTCTGCAGCACTGATGCTCTTTAGGTTCCTCACAGGCAAAGAAAATTCCAGGAACCTTCCCCAGAGACACCCTGAAACCCAGCCTTCCAACAGAGCAGTCTGAGTGCCTGAGATAGACACCAACCAGAAGCTCACACAGTCCCCACTAACTACCATTCCCTGGGATGTGAGGCAATGCCATGGACAGAGCAGCTGCAGAGAGTTCCAGCCAATGTGCTGCACCCAAATCTTAGGCATTCAGAAAGCGTTCAAGGACACACAATGGCAACGGCCAAATCTAGAAGGTAGCATACAAAACTCTCCTGGTTTCTTCAAAGGCAGGCAGTGGGGGTGGGAGGTGGGAGGACAATTCTAGCCCAGAAAAATGACATTTGTGGTCCTAGATTGTACTATATATTTTTTAAGCCATAAAAATAATGCTGTGGACACTTGGGCTGTTCGGTGCCTGGATAGCAAATGACACTGTAAGGTCATTTTGAATCTTCTGAGGCGTGACGAGGGCACTGTGGTTTTATACGGTGTCCCTGAGAGACGTATGCGGAAATATTTCGGGGTGGAGGTAGTGTTATGATGTCTGTGACTTACCATCAGATAATGCCGCAGCCATCTGAGGGCCAGCGAGCCAAGGCACAAATGCCGCATGTTAACAAGCTCCACTGGATCCCGGCAGAGGCACCTGATTTTACTAGTCTACTCTCAGAAGTTATCTTTGTGTTTGAAATTTTGTCTAATAAACAGCTGGCTGAAAGCCAGTGTCCTGGAGTAAAAGGGGCAAATCTTCCAGATTAAGGGAGATTTATGAGAAATAATAATCAAGTGCGATACTAGTATCTTGACTCGATCTTAGGTTTTTTTGTTTGGTTGGTTTTTTAAATATATCTTTATTGATTTCAGAGAGAGGAACGGAGAAGGAGAGAGAGAAACATCAATGATGAGAGAGTCATCGATCGATGCCTCCTGCCTGCCCTCCCACTGGGGTTGAGCCCGCAACCTGGGCATGTGCCCTGACCAGGAATCGAACCTCGATCTCCCAGATCATAGGTTGATGCTCAGCTGCTGAGCCACACCGGTCAGGCTCAATCCTAGTTTGAACTGACAGTGGAAGACAGTTTGAAGAAATTAGGAAAAACTGCAGTGGGTATCAAAGAACATTAGGGGATCATCGTTAGTTTGAAGTATGAGTGCAGAATTGCTGCTGGGAATGAAAATTGCCATTGTTTTGAGAAATGCTTAACAAAATATTTAAAGGCAAAACATCATGATGTCTGTAATTACCTTTTAAGTATGTCAGAAACATATAACAAAATAAGAGCATGCATACAAGAAACACGGGAAGTCTAGGTGGTTTATCAGGCACCTACTATGTGCTGAGCATCTCAGCACAAAGTCCCTCAATTCTGCTGTGTGCGGTCAGACCGATGAGCCGCCTGCGGTAGAGGGAGGGGCTTAGAGCATAGATTCTGAAGTCAGGTTCTGCCTCTCAGCCACTGCCCAGGCCTAAAAGGCCATGTCATCTCCAAGCCCGTTTCCCTATTTGCATATTGCAGGGAGTTCTCCCTCACCAGCTCTGTAGGAGGGTAGACACTCCGGTGCAGGACTTGGCTCCCTGTAGGCTCTTCAGCCATGCCAGTGGTCATGACAATGAGGACACAAAAACCCCTAACAGCTGCGGGAATTCAAACAGCACAGCCTGGGATCTGCTGGGTAACCTGAGGCAAGGACCTCCTGCCCTGCTCCAAGCCTCAATTTTCTCATCTGTAAAACAGGCCTGACCACAGTCCCCATGTTACAGGCTGGAGTGTGAGCGTGCATCAGAGAGACCCTGGCCCATAGCAGGGCATCAATAAAAGCCAGTGATCTATCTGACTGTCTGTTACTCCCTGCTCTGTGGTGTTCCCACCTTAGGCAACATACTCATCCTGGAGCCCTCCTAGTCAGGTTCTGGGCTCACAGCTGCCCCCACTGCAGCCAAGGAGCAGGGCTAGAGGCACCAGCCGACTCTGAGAAATCCTGACACAGACCCCCAGCACCCACGTGCCTGCCTCAGGGGGTCAGAGGCCCCATGTCCCAGCACTGAGGGCTCAGCGGTACCTGGTGGGGGGTAGCACTGCAGTAGCCGCAGGAGTTTCACTGAGAGCCAGGGCGCTGGGACGAAGTAGTAGGTATAGTCCTGGAGGTCGGTGGAGGCCGAGGAGACGATCTGGGGGCAGGAAAAGGGAGGTGAGGCATGGGCGGGAGCACCAGGATGGGGTCGATGAAATGCTGCCTTCCCAAGGAGGTGCAGCAAACTGAGGCTCAGGGAGGAAATAGAGGAAGCCACCGGCACACGCTGACAGGGAGGATTGGGACAGCAGAGGCTGTCAGGTGGACAGGAAGTCTCTGCCAATCTGATTCCCAACTGTGAGCTCCTGATTCCATCTCTGCCCCCCCCTCAAACTCTGGCCACATCCACCAGCATACACATCACACCTACTCGCTGGAGACTGCTCCCCTGCAGTTCTCCCGAGACTGGAAGCTGCTCAGAAGTCCCCAGGCCTAATACCAGGTCAGGCACAAAAAGGTTAAGGGAGTAGGTGGAGAATTAGTGAAAGGGCGTGTGACTTTGCTTCTTCACGGAAAACTCCTACTCAACCTTGAAAACCCCTTCTCCAGGAAGCATTCTCACCATGCTCTGTGCCACCTCCATGATGGTATTGTGCCCTACCCCCATTATCACTTTCTCTCTCCCCCACCAGCCTGGCTTATGGGACTATTTGGATGTGTGGTGAAAGAATGAAAAAAGCGAATGAATGAACTGTGTGCTGTTCTCTTGCTTGAGAATCCAGGCCTTTTTACCTGCCCAGAAAATGTTTATATTTATTCCAAGTCTCAATACAGGGATCACCTCTCCCAGGAAGCCTTCCTGGATTTCCAGGCTGGGTTATGTACTTCCTTTGGGGGCCTACAAAGCCCTATGCTACCTCCACAACAGCACAAACCAGCCCTTTTATGATAATCTGTGACTGAGTTGGCCTGCCCTGTCACACCCCCTTCCTCCAACAGGACAGGGGGCTCCTTGAGGGCTGAGGCCAAACTCATCCACGTTACCCATCAGCCCACACAGACCGGGGCACACAGGAAGCCTCAGGGCATGTTTCCAGGACAGGGTATGGATGAGGAGGGGAGGGGAGGGGAGGGGAGGGGAGGGGAGGGGAGGGGAGGGGAGGGGAGGGGAGGGGAGGGGAGGGGAGGGGAGGGGAGGGGAGGGGAGGGGAGGGGAGGGGAGGGGAGGGGAGGGGAGGGGAGGGGAGGGGAGGGGAGGGGAGGGGAGGGGAGGAAGGAGTGAAAGCCAGATGTATGGGAAAGGAGCGAGGAAAAGCAGAGAAAGCAGGAGGAAGAAAGACAGAGGGGCAAGAGGGAGGAAGGAAATCAGGATAGCAGCTCTCATTTCCTGGGTGCTCACCATGCACCAGACCCTGTCCTAACACTTTACACAGATTAATTCACAGTAGCTATTGTGAGGCAGCCACTGGTACCATCCCAGTGGATGAACCCAGCTCAGAGCCTGAGTTCACAATCACTGGTTAGGCTGCCTCCCAGGGAGTGCAAGGGGGACAAGAGAGGTGCCCCAAGGGAGAGGGACACCACCCGTAGCTAGCGGTGAGACCACACCCACCCTGCTCAGGCGAGACACAGCCAGGGATATGCAGGTCTTGAAGTCATCCGGGTTCTTTTTGCACAGACAGGTGATGAGGCTGACAGCAGCTGTGACCACGCCCTGCAGGAGCAGACAGGTGGCAGGTCAGAGCCCTGGTGGGAGGGTCAGACTGGGGAAGAGTGTGCAGGGGGGGATCTGAGAGCAGAGACTCAGGAACAATGGGGTGGGGTTGTAGGAGGGGTTCGCTTAGGGGTACATAGGTATCACAGTGAGTATTTTGGGGCTCAGGGACATGACCAGCACTCTGGGTACCTGGAGTGACCCTGGGAGGGCTCAGGTATCTTAGGTATGGAGCAGAGGGTGGGTGGGGACTAGGGCGGAAATGGAAGTATTGGGGTGGGGACGGAGGTCAGCATTGCTGTGCTGGCTGGGCAGGTAACGGGCACTGGGGGAACCTCTGGGTGTCAGAAATGGAGGCTGGGATTTTTCTGAGGTGATGAGTGGGTGTTGGTGTTGGGGACCCTGGACAGGACCACTGGGTAGCCAGGTGGGTGTCAGGGACAGAGGTGGTGGGGGTTCAAGGACACTTAGGTGAGTGTTAAGTACTGGGGAGACTAGACCAGGGTCTCTAGGTGTCTGAGTAAAGACAGGGACGGGGGGGGGGGGCCCAAGGCATCCAGGGCATGGGTGGGCCTCCCTGGGCCTCCAGGTGGACATCAAGGGTGGGGGTGAGCCTGGGGACAGCAGCGCCGGGCCTCACCATGTGCTGGTCGTTGAGCAGGTGCACGACTCGAGCCGTCCACTCGCCCATGGGCACCAGGTCAGGGGAGGCCTTATAGAGCCGCAGAAGACACAGGGCCGCACTCTGCTTCACGCTGTCCATGCTGTCCCTGCAGGGACACAATGTGGGGAGGGTGGGGTCAGTGTGACCCAGGCCCCGCACACTGCCCCTCCTCTCTCGCTCCTCCCAGGAGGACGCAGGATCCAGTCTGGCACTAGTCACATGGCCCACATCTCAGCAGCCTTGACGGGTCACTGGCAGACAAAATGTCAAGCCTGGCTCTGTACTTAAGTGCCTACTGAATACCAGCATGCTGCAGTCAGTGTGGACAGAATGGTGAACAAATTGGTCCAAATGTCTGTCCTCACAGCTTACATTCTAGGTGGGTGATCAGTATCCAAGCGCCCCCCACCCCATACTACTGGGTGGGGTCAGGGCTCCAGCACACACTAGGGCAGGTGTGAGCACCGCGTGCTGCGGACGCTGTTTTAGAGGAAGGCCGCTCTGATAAGTTGCCAGCTGAGCAGAAAACTGAGTAACTTAATGAGGAAAGACAAAATCTCTGCACAGGACGTCCCATCCCGGGGTGTTCCAGGTGACGCACAAGAACGTTCACTGCCTGACCATCATCAGATGAAACCGGGAAACGGGGGAGGTGTGTCCCCAAGAGGACGCGGGTTAGTGGTGGTCTCACCCTCGCAAGCCCCTCCTCTAGGCCACTCTGTGCCAAGCGCTTCTGCGTATGGACCTGTTTCATCCCCGCCGCAGCCCTCTAAGGAGCGAGTTCTATTATCATCTCCTGTTACAGGCTGGGAGACGTCCAGTCAAATACCAACCCGAGGAGTAAGGGCTATTCATCAACTTGTGAGGTTAAACAGAGGCTCTGACACTATTTAGGTGAAGTTTAAAACTCAATAATTTGAAGGGCTGAACCAAGGTATAAAAGGACAAAACCACTGGATTTAGGGGACCGGGGAGGGAGGAGGGGAAGGTGGGGAGAGGATGGGAGGGGCACGAGGGGGAACTCAACTGCAACGGCTGCTTCTTCTAAAAAGGCACCGCACCACTGCACCACGTGACTCAGCAATTCCGCACCAGGCATCTGCCCAAGGGAACTGGACACCAGGCCGCACGAATGCGTACTTTAGACGTGCTAGCCAAAGGCGGAACCTTTTTATGAATGAATAAATAAGATGTGGTCCATCCGACAGTGGAATATTATTATTCAGTCATAAAAAGGAACGAAGCACTGACCCACACTACAACGTGGGTGAACCTGGAGGACACTGTGCTGAGTGGAAGAAGCCAGACACAGAAGGCCACACGTTGTAGGACGCCATTTATCTGAAATGTCCAGGACAGGCAAATCCACAGAGACGGAAAGCAGGCTCGTGGCTGCCAGGGCTAGAGAGGGAGGCGAGGTGGAGTGGACCGCTAATGGCTGCGGGCTTCTTTCTGGGGTGATGAAAATGTTCTGGAATTAAGTTAGTAGTGGGGGTTACACAACATTGTGAAGATACTAAAGACTGTCGAATTGACCCTTTAAAATAGTTAAAACAGTGAACTTAGCCCTGGCCGGGTAGCTCAGTTGGTTAGAGCGTTGTCCTGATATACCAAGGCTACAGGTTGGATCCCCAGTCAGGGAACATACAAGACTCAACCAATGATGCATAAATGAGTGGAACTAAATCCATGTGTGTGTTTTTTTTCTCTCTCTCCTCCTCTCCCTTCCTCTCTCTCCCTCTCTCTCTAAAAATCAGTAAAACAAAAAAATCTTAAAAATATTTTTTTTCCCATCTCTTTCTCTCTGGGCTGCATTCTCATTCATTTCTTCAGTTCTACTATCTGTTAATTCTACTTTGACTGTGTCTACTCTGCTGCTAAACCAGAGCACTTAATTTTTAAAAGAATTTCAGTGACACTTTCCATTTCTTTACCAAATCTGCTTGTACTCTGCTCCAATGTTTAAGTCATTCTCATGTTTCTTGGAACCTATTAAACAGACTTCTTTTACATCCTGTAGGAAAATTCTAATTCGACTGTCCTTTTCAGGTTTCTTTCTGCTGGTTCTCCCTCGTGGTGTCTTGCGTCCTATGCTTAGTGATTTTCGACTGTGAGCTACTCATGGAACTCGGAGCTTCCCCTGTGGAAACCTTTGAGGCCTGTGGAGAAGGTGGCTTCCTCCAGAAAAGGCTTCTTTGCTTCTGCCAGGCACTGGGGTCTATCGGTTTGCATCACTTTGAACTAAGGCTTGGCTGAAGGATTTGTCGATGACCCAGGTAGGCGGAAATCGGGCTGAAACCCAGTGTGCAAGCTGCTCTGTGCCAAGGTTCAAAACAGGTAATTTCACTTATATTCCCTGAGGGGGTTTATTTCTAAATCATGTTCATTTTGAAATGTGGTCTCTGGAGCTTCTCCTTGGACAAGTTTTGTCTTTTGTTCCCAGAGGCTGCATGGTCCCCAAAACCAACACTAGGTTCACCCAAGTCAGCAAATGTCCTCTAAGCAAAATCTGGCTACATACAGCACTCTGCTCATCTCCCCAGGTGCCAGGCTCCTCTTAGCTCATGGCTCATCCTTACTTTCTTGCTAGCTCATAAATACATTGAAGAATATTTCCTTCCCTCTTTTATTCAACATTGACAGCTGGGTTTCAAAAAGAGCATCAGTCAGGAATCTGACAGCTGGGTTTCAACAAGAGCATCAGTCAGGAATCTAGTCCACACACTGCCAGAAATACAAGTTCTACCTTTTCCCACACTAGGCTGAGTGATCTTTTAAAATTACAAAGCCGCTCATGTCATTCACCTGCCTCCCCCATGAATTACAATAAAATCCAAACTTCTCTCTCTCCTTTTCATGATACACCTGCCATAAACACCATCTCTTGGTTCCATGAAGGTAGAAAGCTCATGCCAACCTCAGGGCCTTTGCACTTGCTGCTCCTTTTGCTTGGGACACTCTTGCTCCAACATTTTTCAATGACTGTTCTTATCATTGTAGTGTCAAATTACGTCCCCTCCTTGGAGAGATCCTCCCTAACAAGTCTAATTTAAGTAGCCTCCCCCACCACCCCCAGTGCCCCTCACTACCCTGTTTTTTTTCCTTCAGAGTATCTGTTACTGTCTGAACTCATCTTATTTCTTTGTGTATGTGTTTGCTGTTTGGATTCCCCCACTACATGTAAGCTCCCCAAGGGTGGGCACAATAGTTCTTGCTGCTCACCAGCCCCCCACACCCATAACAATGCCCAGCACATTGTAGGTCCTCCAGAAATATTTGCTGGACGATCACTGCCCTTCATGCCTTTCCCTTTTCCATGGCCAATTATTCCTCCTCACTTAGCCCTCAGCCTGTGCCACTTCCTCTGGGAAGCCCTCCCTGATCCTCCAGGCTAGGTCAAGAGCCCCTATTAAATGCCCTTAGGGGTTCCTAAGGAGAAGAATTGAATGCTTCCTCCTGCAATTATTCAATCAATGTTTATCTCTCCACTCTGGATCACGAATGTTGGGAGGACAATGACTATGTCCATTTCTGGTCATGTGTACATCCCCAGCAATCAGCATAACGCCTTGCACATGGTAGATGCTCAATAGATTTTGTTGAATGAATGAATGAATGAATGAATGAATGAATGAATGAAGATGGAGAATTTCTAGAGAGCTGTCACCAACATAACTGGAGGTTATAACCTCCTCTCTACTAGATGTTAAAGGTCAGTTAATCAGACAGACATCGCCCTGCTTTGCTGGGAGGCTGCCTCACACTGTCGAGTCAGTGGGCTCACTGAGAATAGGAGACACAACCATAGGGCTGTCACCAGGATCACTGGAGTTCCAAGCTCAGCGTGAGCTCCACATCCTGGCCGGGAAACCTTGAGCAGGTGACATAACCTCTTTGAGCCCCAAACCTGGCTGGGCCTTGACTCCCCCACCGCCCCCTCATCCCAACCACAGGTCTCCAGTAACTCACCCGGCCACCAGGATTCGAGGGATGTCAGAGGCAAAGGCCTCGCCCATCTCACGGCTACCCACATTGGCGATGCAGTGCAGGGCCAGACACATGAAGGTGGGGTTGCGGCTGGCCAGGTCGTTCTTGATGGCATTGTTGATAAGCCGGATCAGCTCGGAGTTCGAGTTCACCAGCACTGAGATGAACAGGTAACCCTGGGTGGGCAGGGAGGTGGGAGCAGGGGATCCTTGTGGTTAACTGGTCCTAGGCCCCAACTCTCATACCCTAGAGTCTATACTTCCAGCCTCCTCCTCCCTCAGACTGAGAAGCCCAGGCCCCCAGCCCCTCCTCCCCAGACTCACTATCTGCTTTTCTGTGTACTTGTTGGAGCTAAGCAGGTTCACAGCCTCCATGTGCCCAAAGTCAATGTCGTGGCCAAGCAGGAAGATGAAGAGTAGTTTACACACATACTTTTTCTTACTGTAGCCATCCAAGGCTTTGTCCCCTGGGGCCAGAGGAAGGAGGAAAGGGGAGGCAAAATGAGGAAAGATCACACCTGCAAGTCCCAGGAGTCCCAGCCCCCCCTTTCCCTCAGACCCAGGAGTCCAGACCCCCACCTACCCTTGAACTTGGAGCGGATATTGGCCAGTTCCTTGTTGATTCTCTTAATCTCCGCCTCCTTGCTCTTACCTGGGGAGGAAAAGGCAGGGCTGGTGATGAGGGTCTTGGAGAGTTGAGCCATCTGCCCTCACTTTCCTTGGCAAGGTCCCTCTCAGCTGGAAGGGCAAATTCTCTCCAGGCTGGGGCCCCGGGCCCTGAGGCTGAGATCAGGCCTGGGCCCTATCTCTAGCTGGGAGCTTCAGGGAGGTGATAGTAACTAAGGCTCATCGGTCTCGCCAACCCTGAGGAGAAACCTGGCACACACTTTGGGGGATCCCTGACTTCCTTCTCTCACTGTGGCGTCTGAATTACATTCTTCCTGGGAATTCCTATCCCCACCCACAAATCTGGTTACCCCTGCACCAGCCCCCACCACTGGCCTGGCAAAAAATATATGACAAAGAAAGGAATGAAAGAAAGAAAGAAAGAAAGAATGAATGAATGGCTCGGCTGCCTTCTCTCTGTCCCCCAGGACCCTCACTCCCACCACATCCCCACTGAGCTCGGCGTCTCCTGAAAACCTGGTCCTCCCCCAGCTTTCCAATCTGATGAAGGTCCCACTGCTACACAGTCACCAGGCCAGACCCCTCGGTGCTGAGCTGTCCCCCACAGCAGCCATTAGCCAGGAGGTTCTTGAGCACCTGAAGCGTGGCTGTTCCAAACTGAGGTGGGCTGTACATGGCAAAGCCACCCAGATTTAGAAGACTGAGTGTGTGTGTGTGGGGGGAGTAAAATATCTCGTAAAATTTTTAAAATATTGATTACATGCTGAAATGACAATGTTTGGGGTGTATTAGGTATCATGAATATATTATTAGAATTAATTTTCCCTGTTTCTTTCTACCTTTTTTCAAAAAATGTAGCCACTGGGAGAAGTTAAAGCCACACATGTGGCTCACACTGTAAGTCCACTGGCCTCCTCTGGGCTCCCACACTGCCTGGGTCGCCTCCCTGAGAGCACATCATGGGTGTCTGGGTCCACTTCTGTTCCCCAGACCAGGTAGGAAGCCGGCTGAAAACAGGGCCAGTGCCTGCCACTCTTCTAGGTAGCCACTCCCTGTTCCAAGGGCTTAGGGAGGGCCTGGGCTCAGAAAAGGCACGAAGATGTGAATAAGGCCCTGGGAACTGCGGAGTGACCCCTCCCCTCCTCAGGAGTGGCAGCCTGGGGACGAGGGTGGGAGCTCTCTGGGACCCAGGAGGTAAGGGGTCAGCACTTCAATGATGAGTCTGAACTGGCCTGTGCGGCCCCAGAGGCCATCTGATCCTTCATTATTAATTACACGTTTCCTGAGGCCCCAGGGGCCAGGCCTGAGAAGGGCTACGCTGGGCACCCAAGACTCGGGCCGACCCAGGACTGCCGATCTGCCCCAGGGACGCCCGGCCCGGTGGGCGCAGGCGGGTGCTCCGTCCCCACACTGGGCGGACGCGCGGGGACAGAGGCTGCCCCGCCGCCCGGGCCTCGGCGGAGGCTGCGGGGGGGGGCGGACATCCGAGGAGGGCTGTGAAAGATGAGGAGGGTTCAGGAGCAGTCCACCGGCCACCGGTACCTGCTCAAGGGTGCCTGGAGGTTAGGACAGCACCTCCCTCTGGGGGCAGGGCAGGCGGTGACCAGAGGGCACAGGCAGGCCCCTGGAAACTACAGCGCGCGCTCTGTGCGGTTCCTAACCCGAGAAGGACCGCAAGTGCTTCAAGTGCTTGCCCTAAAACTATCCTATAGGGGCCAGAAAAAAAGTCTGTTATAAATGGATCACGTATCACAAAGTAGCTGCCTACACTTTATCACAGATGAATATTTGAACGGCAATTAAATTTTCGAGGCTAGCAACCTCTCTGGCCTTCACTTACACCTCTATTAAAAGCTTCGAGAAGCAGGCAAAACTAATCTATGGTGTGGGATGACCCAGTGGTGGTTGTCCCTGGGGAGGGGTGAGGACTGGAGGGCACATGAGGGGGTGCCAGGGAGCCAGGCAGGGATGCGGGTCTGTATCTGCGGGCTGGCTACGTGGCTGTGTTCAACCAGGGAAAATTCACCAAGCTGGATACTTATGATCTGTGGTTTTTTAACAGATATGATGTTTCCATATATATATATATGTTTATATTTATATATGTATGTGTATACAAATATATTTATATATTAAAATTACAGAGCAAAACATTTTTATTGGAACGTACTCAATTATACAGAAGACAATATCAAACAAGTATGGACAATTTAAAGACTATTTAAAAACTATATATGTGGCCCTAGCTGGTTTGGCTCAGTAGTTAGAGAACTGGCCTGGGTTCTGAAGGGTCTCGGGTTCAGTTCTGATCAAGGGCATGTACCTCAGTTGCAGGCTCGATCCCCAGTCCTGGTTGGGGTGCGTGCAGAAGGCAACCAATCATTGTGTCTCTCTCACATTGATGTTTCTCTCTCTCCCTCTCTCCCTCTCTCTCTCTCTCTCTTCCACTCTCTCTGAAAAGCAATGGAAAAAATATCCTCTGGTAAGGATTTTTTAAAATAAAAATAAATGAAACAATATATATGTGTATGTGTGTATTTTTTCTTTAAATTGTCCACATCTATTTGATACTGTCTTCTGCATAACTGATGTACTTTGCTATAAAAAAAAATTCACAGAGAAAACAGAGCGTCAGTTCTCTAAAAGAGAAGGGGCTGCAACCATGTAGGGAGAGCATCCTACCAAGCACACAGCCTCTGCAGAGACCTCGAGGCAAGAACACCCAGAGACAGCGCACACACGCTGCTGAAGATAACCCCTGGGTGAAACGGGCTGAAGGCAGTGGTGACAGGAGGAGCTAATGGAAGCAAAGGCTTTCCAGCATTCAGGACCAGCCAGCATCACAGGGATGAGCTCACCGTCACAGGAAGCATGCACACATTCTAAAGGGTTTCCCTCATCTTCATTCTCTGGGGCCAGGCTCAGGGCTCTGTCACCCCAGCCCTGCACTCAGAGACTCCTAGACTGGAGAGGAGGCTGAGAGGGGCAATTGGGAGCATTTTGACCTAGGCAAACACAACAGGGGCTGGCAGGCAGGAATCAGCTCCTGGGATTTGAGGATCAAAAGATGAGGCTAAAATGCACCAGGCAGAACTAAGGGCAAGTGTGCTCTGGGCAGGAGGACCAGCCTGTGCGAAGCCCACTGGCTAGCACAGTGGGCGCAGCCAGACCGCGCAGCCCTGCCTGGGTTTTCTGAGGGTACTGAGGAGCCGTGGAAGGACGCAGGTCCCTCTTCTGCCTGTAACTATGGCTGTAAGGGACATGTGGGTGGAAAAAGGCTACCCCCTTGCGACAGGCCAGAGCAAGAAACTGCTGACTGTGCTGAGCATATGCTCTGGTTGCAGGAGATGAAGCCTTCCCTAAGGGTTTAAGCCAAAAAGGCACAGGGGTGGGTCTCTCACTGCCACCAAAAGCATCCTAACAAACCATGACTCTGCCCTGGAGGGAACCAAAGAACTTGGTCCTTCACTGCAAGAGCCTCCACAGCCTTCTAGACAACTGCTATTTACAATACAAGGCAACACTGTTCCCATCTATACAATTCTGAGTCTCCCATGCAAGGCCAAGCAGCCCTGGGTCCTCAGAGAGGATTTTGGGAGATGATGCTTGCTGACTCTGGACCACTAACCAGCTCAGAACATGCTGAGCTGTTTCTATCTCTCTCTCTCCCTCTCCCTTCCTGTCCAATATAGGAGCCACTGGCCACATATGTTGGAAATATGGCCAATGTGACTGAGGGTTGAATTCCTAATTTTATTTACCGTTAATAAATTTAAATTGAAAAACTGATTCACAATTCAGTTACTGCAAAAGTATGTTTGGAACAACCTGTGTGCCCCACGAATCTACGTTTTATGAACTCTTCATAGCGAGCAAGTGTTTCCTATGAAAATGCAGCCTTTGAATTAAGAAAGGAACATAATCTGTCTCATTAACCATTTACAAACTATTGATTACACATTCAAATACTATTTTGCACGCACTGAGGTAAATAAAACATATTACAATTAATTTCACTGGTTTGACTTTTTTAGTGCTGGGTTAGACTGTGCTCATGTTACCAAAGTCATCACCATCCCTCAGAGAAAGAAAACTCTCCTTGAGCAACCAAGTCACACCCTGTCATTCCCCAGCTGGAGCGCAGCTGCAAAGACCCGCCCTGAGCCGCTGCCCAACACGAAGGGTGCATGCGCTGATCTGCGAAACCTCAACAGACCACGCCAGGCCCCCAAAGGGAGGTGCAGCTGCTCCACTCCCAGCGGCATCTACAGGGTCCAGAGCAGCCCTGGCACAGGGAGGTGTTGAATGCAATTGTGGCAGGGGGAGGAGAAATCCCCAGTGGCAGGCTAATGTTGGAGAACCACCAAAGTGGGATTCATTCTCTGTTCTCTGCAGTGGGTAGTGGGTTCCTATCAAAACCCGAGTAAAATCTTGTCCCTTCTCTACTCCAAAACCCTCCATGGCTACAACTGTGCTCAGAGTAAAAGCAGAGTCCTCATTAGGGCCCCCCAGGCCCTGCACATCCACCAGAGCTCCCTCTCCGACCGAAACTCCCACCCTATCCCCCAACCTCCTCTTATTCGCTCCTGGAACTCCTCCACTTCAAGCACAGTCCTGACTCAGGCAGGGCCTTTGCACAAGCTGTTCCCTCTGCCAGAAATGCCCTCCTCCAAATTTATGCAGGCCCAATTCACCCACTAAACTCGATTCTTTCCTCCAACCATCACCTTTTCAGCAAGAGACTCTCTGACAAAACTATATAACAGCACCATCCCTAATCCTGTCCCCAGACTCCCCTTCCCTGCTTTATTTCCCTCCAAAGCCCACTGCCACCTGTTTGAACACCGGAATACTACATATTTACTTGTGTATTGTTCCATCTCCTCCCTAGAATGTGAACACCACAGAAAAGGGACTCTAGTTCACTGTTGTAGTCCCATTACCTAGTGTCTGGCTCTCAATCAGGGCTCAGTAAAGGTTAGTTCATTCATTCATTCATTCATTCATTCATCCATCCAATGGGCAACTATCTCCTGAGGACTTCAGTGAGCCAGGTCCTGCAGTAGGCAGAACTGGGGACACAGAGAAGGATCAGACCAGGGCCTATGCTCCAGGGTCTGGAGGAGATGTCACAAACAGAATGGCTCACAATTTGGAGTGGGATTTGCCCTAATGGAATTGCTCAGCACCCCTCCTCCCATTCACTCCCTCAAAAATGCTCCTCAGGCTTGGAGAGAGCTGGGGCCGTAGAGAGGGGGCAGCCCCAGCCGCTGCCCTAGGGAGCTCCCAGTCAGATAAGTGACTGCAAGGCCCATTCCCGCCCTGACAGGCCAGGACCACACCCTCAGGCTGCACCCAGCCTCAAGCTCTTATCTGCAGAATTTGCCCTCCTGGCCCTCCTCAGAGCCTGCCCTTCATCTCCTCCTAGATCTCTCTCTCTCAACTCCACTATGCTCTTCAGATCCTCCAGCAGGATGCCTTTGGCTCCTCACCCTCCTCACCTGTTCACTTCTGGGCACTGCCTCGTCCCTCATCCCTTCTTTTCCCTCCCTCCTGCTTGAAACCCTCCAGTGCTCTCAGGACAAACACCCTGCCCAACTCCCCAAAGTCAGACCCTAGGCCTTACTTAGCTCAGAGTCTTGACTGGGACTCAGGACCCTTGCACTTGTCCCTCTACCTTCGCAGTTCTCCACCTCCCTTGGTCTGGCTAACTCCTCCACATTTCTGAGTAAAGCAAACGGCCCCCATTCTCTTAACATGGAGGCCCCCTCCCTTGCTGGACCTAGGACAGCTACAATATTTTTCCACTTAAAAAATTAAGATAGAGCCCTGGCCGGTGGCTTGGTTGGTTGGAGCATCATCTCATGCACCAAGAGGTTGTGGGTTCGATTTCCAGTCAGGACACATACCTAGGTTGTGGGTTCAATCCCCAATCAGGGTGCACACGGGAAGCAACCAATAAATATTTCTCTCTCACATCTATCTTTCTCTCTCCCTTCCCCTCTCTCTAAAATCAATTTTTTAAAATGTATCCTTGGTTGAGAATTAAAAGGAAAAAAAAAAAAGATAGAATTCACATACCATAAAGTTCATCACTTTAAAGGGTGTGAGTCAATGGTCTTAATATATCCACAATGTTGTGCAACCATTTTCACCATCTAATTCCAGAGCATTTTCCTCACCCCAAAAGAAACCCTGTCCTCATTAGCAGTCACTCGGCATTCCATCATCCCTTGGCCCTAGGCAACCACTAAGCTACTTTCTGTCTCTATGGATTTGCCTATTCTGGAAATTTCCGATAAATGGAATCACACATTTTTGTATGTATGGCTTCTTTCATTTAGAATGATGCTTTCAAGTTTCATCCATGTTGTAGCATCTATCAGTACTTCATTCTTTTTAATGGCTAAATAATATTCCATTGCGTGGGTGGACCACGTTTGTTTATCCATTCATCTGTCGATGGACATCTGGGTTGTTTCCACTTTTGGGCCATTATGAATAATGCTGCTATGAACATTTCCGTGTGTATGACAAGAAGTGCTGCATTTTTTATGCAGTAGCTGTCTCCTTCACAGGGGCACAAAAAAGTCTGTCCTATTCACCACTGTGTCCCCAGCACCCATGATAAGGCGTGAAACATACTAGCCACTCAACACAAACTTGATGAGAAAAGGAAAGACAAGAGGAAGCCCTCATCTCCAGCCCCAATTCATTTGGTGAAATTATATCCACTGCCCCCAACCTGGAGTTTCCCCTCTGTCCTCTGGCTTCCCTCTGGGGTCCTATAGTGACAGGCCTGATTTATCTTTCCTTCCCGACCCCCATTATCCAATCCCTTTGCAAATCCTTCACAATTGATCCCAAACCTAACCATTTCTCCCCATTCCCTTCTCCCCCCATCAAGCCAGCACCATCTCACACCTGGACACCTGCACCAGCCTCCTAATTATTTCCCGGCTTCCACGCACACCTCCAGTCTGTGCTCTTCACAGTGGCCAAAGGAATTATTTTAAAACATCAATCAGCTCATGTCTCTCTTGTGATCAAAACCTACCCAGTCAGAGAAAGGCCAAAGTGCTCACAGTGACTCACAAAGCCTACACATCCCTGTCCCCTCTCTGCCCTCAGGTCCCACCCTCTCTTTCTCCCTGGGCTCCAGCCATAGAGGCCCCCTCCTCTTATGTGAACACACAACAAGAGTGCACAACCTCAGGACCTTTGAATGGTGCGTTCCCTTGCCTAGACCCCTCTTTCCTCCAAAATCCACAGAGCTCCCTCCCTCACTTCACTCAAGTCTCCACTCAGATGTCACCTCCTTGGTGAGGCCTTCACTGAGCACCCCCTCCATCCTGGTCCCTCCCCACTTCCTTACTTTTCTCCACAGCATAGTGTGACATTGTATCATTTATTGGGAGTTCTCTGTGTTTATTTTTTCTATTTCCCTCAGGCCATGATGCTCCCAAAGGCAGGAATTTTTGCTCATGGTTGTAGCCCCAGTCCCTGGAACAGTGTCTGGCACACTAGTGATCAAAAAGTACTTCCAGCTGGCAGTGGCTCAGTAGTCGACCCATGATCCAGGAGATCGAGGTTCGATTCCCGGTCAGGGCACATGCCTGGGTTGTGGGCTCGATCCCCAGTAGGGGGCATGCAGAAGGCAGCCAATCAATGACTTTCTCATCATTGATGTTTCTGTCTGTCTCCTTTCCTCTCTCTGAAATTAATAAAGACATAAAAAAAAATTTTTTTAAGTACTTGTCAAAGGAATGAATGAACTTTCAAAGGGCAAGATGCTGTTATGCATGAGGTTTGCAGATAAGAAAACTGAGCCGCAGAGAGGTTAAGTGACTTGCCAAGGGTCACATGGCTGGTAGGTATCAGAGGCAATGCACACCTGCTTCTAACAGCTGGCCCCTCATGGAGTTCACAAACCCTCTTAGCTCCACCCCTTTTCATAACTACCATAACATCTCTTCTCCACCTGATACTTCTTCCACGCCTCCTTTTCACCAGCACCTAACACATACGAGATCCTTCCATACCTACTAAATTCTAAAACAATCATTGGGCACCTAATGGAGGCAACTCCTCAGATCCAGCAAAACAACAAAAATAGTGAAGATCTGTCTAGTGCCTGGAATGTGGGAAAGGCCCCGTCCATGCACATTATCAGAACAATCTCATCAGGAAAGTGAGAAGAGCAGTCCCTCCTGACAGATAAGGAAACTGAGGTGAAGTCTCTCATCCAAGGTCACATGGCTAGGGAGTGAGAGCACTCAAACCCAGGTCTGGCTAACCCCAAAGCCCAGCAGATACAGCCTCTGAAGCTCTTGACAGCTCCAAACACCAACACCTGCTACAAGGAGCTTGGAGCTGACTTGGCACCAGGCCTCCCATCATCACGACAATCCTTCCTGCTGGTGATAACTGTCCCCATATTGATGTGGTCAGGTTCCAGATTCAAGGCTGTATCTGACCCTTTCTGAGAGAGGGCTTCCCCCACCCCTCAGCTTTTCAGATCTCATCCCCATAAATTCCTAAGGCCCCCTGGCTATCTCCCCTTTCTGGAACATCTCCCAGGCCCCCGCTTTACAGTGCCTCTCCTTTCCAGACCCTCATCTCCCCACCTCAGGTTCTCCCAAGACTCCCCACCTGCAACGTCTTCCCTGTACCCCTTCAGTCCCTCCTTTCCTCTTAGTAACCCTTCTAGCCCCTTCTCCACATCTCCTAAGCAATCCTACATCCTGGAGCTCCGCTACCCCTCACCAGGGTCCCGTTTTTTAGTCCTCCACTTTCCCATCTCTCCTCCCCTAACCCCTGGGACTTTCTATCACTCCCAGGCCCTCTCTATGCACTAGCCTAGAGCCTCAGTGACCTATCTAGCCCCTTCCCTCTATGACACCCCCTCAACCACGAACCCATTAGGCTTCCAGTGTTTGACGTCTTCCCAGTCCCCTCTGGCCTCATCCCACTCTATCGCTTCACGGGGCACCCCGACACACACCCATGCACATCCTTCCCTTTCTATCTACATCAGGGGTCCCTCTAATACGACCCCCCCCAAGCCCATCATTCCCGGGGACACCTCTCTGCCCCCATCCTCGAAACCTTACTAATCTCCTCGCCTTTAAGACCCTCTCGGACGTCTCTAGCCACTCCGTGTAGTCACCTCAAGAGGCACTCTAGGACACCCTGAGCCCCTTCATTCCCCCCACCTTAAAGTTTCCCCCGGGCCCTATCTATCTTTTCCCTATTCGACCGCAATGGTTTTCTATCCCCCGGGCCCGTCTATAACCCCCAACCCCTCAATCCATCGCTCCCCTCTCCTCCAGTGTCCCCCCGGCCGAGCTCTTACAGTTCCGGATGTCGGAGATGAACACAGCGAGCCCCCGCATCCCATCGCCCTTGGACACGGCCGGCATGATGGCGGTGGTGTCGGCTCCAGGCCAGGCCGGGCAGGGCACAGCGCAGCGGGGGCTGGCAGGCGGGGACCAGGAGGAAAAGGACCCCAGGCAACGCCAAGGAGCGGAGCCGGCCGCCGTGGGGGTGGACGGGCTGGCTGGCTGGCGGGCGGGCTGGAAGGCCGCAGCACCGCCTCCGGCCCCTCCCCTCTCCTCTGCCGCTTGAGCTCTCACCGCCCATTGGCTCAAGTTCTGTCGCTCAGACTTCGCTCTCCCTCACTCCCTTGCTCATTGGCCGCAGGACAAAGACACGCCTCTATGATTGGTCCTGCGCCCCGCTATTTCCGTTTGGGAGGGGCGTTGCCCAAGAGACAGGCGGAGTTCGATTACGTCCTGTGGGACCGCCCCCTTCGCGCGGCCCAGTCCGATAGTGATTGGGTCAGGACGCTCCCCGCGAGGGAGGGATTGACGGGAGGAAGGCCGGGGAGCGGGCTTGAGGAGGCGAGACTTGCGTTGACTGGGGCCAATGGACGAAGAGATCGCCCCCGCAGGCGTCGCGGATTCGCCAGGCCCGTCCTACTTCCGCCCCCAATTGGGCGGTTATGTGGGCCGGAGGAGGGCGATATAAGGCGGACAAGGGAGGGTGTCACTCCGCTGGGCTGGGATAGGTGGAGCGTCGCCTGCAATTCCCTGCTGCAGAGAAGGGATGGGAGGGGCAAGAAAGCGTGAAGTGTTTACTGCGCAAGTGTTTCTGTTCCCCTTTCTCCCTAATCTCTTCCACCCACGACTCCTTAAATCTTCTTCCAGGAAGATGTCCCTATGCCCTCCTCCTCCCTTATCTAGCGGCCGAGAAGTGGAGACCTAACCGCGTGAGACCGAGAATCCTTGGGCAGAGGAGACAGTCATTCATCTCTGACCCCATTAAGTAGAGGTTAAAGCTGAGGTCCAGAGAGGTTGAATGTCTCGCCCAAGGTCACGCCGCTATAAGTGTCAGCCAGACTTAAACTATATCTTGGTTTTCAACCACCTTTCAATATACAATGCCCCTTTTTCTTCTCCAATCATAACGCCATTATACAGATAGCAATTCAGAACTGTCTCTCCGCCACCAGGCTTGGAGCTCCTCGGCCAGAATGGGACCCGGTACTGAAGAACGCTGGTTAGAAGGACGGACCGGGTGGACCTGCCGTGTTTGGCCCACCACCCTTCAGCGCCCAGAGACCCGCTCTGGTTGACTGGCTTTCACTGCACCGCCCGGGGCCACTGAGAAATTTGGGGCAAAGGGTACTGGAAGAGTCCATTTCTGTCACCAGAGGAAGTAAACCCCACCCACCACCCTTTTCTAATCTCTGAAGCCTGGTATTCTTGGAATGAGCCTTGGGGGAGTGTCCTGGCTCCCGGAAACGTCCATTCTGAGTGGGGGGACGAGGGTGAGGAGAGCCCACTTTCCAAGTTCAATGGATCCGCCCACTTGGGATTTCAGGCCCCGGGCTTGGGAAAGTCCATGACGGATTCCAGGAGGACGGACGTCGCTCAGCTGTTTAATAACCGAGAGAGTCCATCCCTAACAAGGGTTGGAGGAGGGGGTGCCGTCTGCCCCCAAACAACGTAGAGCGGCACCATTATCAACGACAATCGTTAGGACCGGGAGTTGGAAAGAGCCCTTTTTATGGAAGATACAGTAAGCATCTCAAGGGCTGGAGGAGACCATCCCTGACATGGGAGAAAACACTTTCTCCCTGAGGATAACACCATTAAAATAAAAAATAAAAAAATTAGCCCTGGCCGAGTGACTCGGTTGGTTAGAGCGTCCTCCCGCTATGTCAGGGTTGTGGGTTCGATCTCTGGTCAAGGCACATAAAAGAAGCAACCAATAAATGCATAGATAAGTGAAACAACAAATTGATGTTACTTTTCTTCTCTAAAATCAATAAAAAATAAAATTAAAAAGTTATATATATTAGTAGTGGGTTCGAACTAGTTCGCTTTTTGAGGGACGTGAAGAGAGACATCCAGAGTCCCAAAAACAGGGAAGGTCTGTCTCATAGGAAGGGAGAAAAGCCACCCTCTTCCCCTCCTCAACTCTGCACCTCCCTCTCACCCACCTTTTCCAACCCTTAGCCCAGAGCCTCTGGGTTTTTGACGTGGGTAGATGGGGAAACTCGGTCCTCTCCCAACCCCCTCCAGAGCCCATGAATTAGCCAAAACTTAATTTTTAAGACTGGGCCTAAGGCAAAGGCATTCTGAGGTCTAATGGGGAATCAGATTCAAGAGGCCTTAACCTGGAAAACATGGGACTGTTTGGCCGCGTGTTGGGCAGACATGGCGCCACCTACAGAAGTCAGTGGACTTTACCCCTATTGAATTAGAGCAGCGTTTGCCAATAGAAATACAGTGGGAACCACAGATAAAATTTCCAATTTATTCCAACAATATTTAAAAATAAAAAGCAAAGCCCTGGCTGGTGTGGCTCAATTGTTGGAGCATTGTCCCAGGCAACAGGTCACCAGTTTGATTCCCTGTCAGGGCACATGCCTGGGTTGCCTGCTCCATCCCCAATAGGGATCCTGCAGGAGGCAGCTGATAGATTTCTCTCTCACTTTGATGTTTCTCTCTCTCTCTCCTCTCCATTTCTCTCTCAAACCAATAAAAATATATTTTAAAAAATAAAATAAAAAGGGGGAAACTTGGATACAGAGGTAGGTAGGGGTGCCTGAGGACCACCAGAGTCAAGGGGAGAGGCCTGCCCCTACCACAGATTCTTCCTCACAGCCTCAGAAGGAACCAGCCTTGCTGGCACCTTGATCTTGTACTTCTGGCCTCCAGAATGGAGAGACAATACATTTCTGTGGTTTAACCCCCCCAGTCTGTGGCACTTTGTTATAGAAGCATCAGGAGACTAATACAAACCCAAAGCCTTCGATGCCTACCGTCCACACATTTAAGATATTTTAATAGGCAAAATTCACACACAATAAAAGGCTCAGATCCCCAGGGCATGAATCAGAGAGCTTTGCCAAATGCCCACAGCACCACCACCGGAGTTTCTCTTTATATCACTTACCATCATGTGGTATTTGTGTGTATTTCTGTCTGTTGCCTGCCGGCTTCCTTCCAGCCCCTCAATGAATGTTAGGTCCTCCAGGGCTGGGCCCCATTCTTGTTCACCACCGTCTTCCAGATCCCGGGAAAGTGCCAGGTCCCGGGTATTGTATGAAGATTCAAGATGAAGGGGGGGGGGGGGTTGATCCCAGGGTGACTCTCAGAGAGAGGGAAGTTGTACCCCTCCCAAGAAGCAGTGGGCCCATCCCTTGAAAGTTCTGGACTAGAATGAATAACTCCATTGCCCTTCTGAAGAGGAAGGACATATTGGGGTAGGAGAATTTGGACAAGAAGAGATCACTGAGACCCCCTGGGGTAACTTGCTAAGCCAGCACCCCCCCCTCCCCTGCCCCCCCCCCTTAATGAGGCCCAGTGGTTGGGCCCTTTATGAGGCAGGCTTGTGGAGACAGGAACTTGTGAGGGTCAGTGGTCAGAATAGGTGGAGAGTCTCAGAGGAAGGAGCCCCTGGGAGCAGGGCCCCACACGCCATGGCCAGCGTGGTGGTGAAGACGATCTGGCAGTCCAAGGAGATCCATGAGGCTGGGGACCCCCCCGCGGGAGTCGAGAGCCGCTCCCAGATGGTCGCCGAGGCTCCTGGGGGGGTGGCCAGCCCAGCCAAGGGGATCGCGAAGAAAAAGAAGGCCGTGTCGTTCCACGGGTGGGTTTGTTGCACCCTGTCAGGGACATTCTTAGCGCCCAGCACGAGTCCCAGTGTGGGTGCTGGAGAAAGAGGAGGGGAGAAGAGGAGGGGGGAAGGGAGGGAGGGGCAGGCAAGGGGGGCGACTTTAAAGGAAGCAGAAAGTAGGGGGTGAGGTTGGAGTCAGAGTAGGGGATGTGGAAGCAGAGGGGCAGGAGGGGCCACACCCCACTGAGGCTGCACCTTGATCCTGCCTCTCTCCTCTCCAGGGTGGAACCTCGGATGTCCCACGAGCCAATGCACTGGTGCCTGAACCTCAAAAGGTCCTCGGCCTGCACCAATGTGTCCCTGCTCAACCTGGCCGCCGTGGAGACCACCGACTCCTCCGTGACAGACTCTACCACGGAAGACAGTGGCTCACTGGCACTACCCGTGCCCCCCACCTCCCCCACCCCACCCTGGGCTGCAGATGACCCTGATATCACAGAATTACTGGTGAGGGGCCCCCAGCTGGGAAGACGGGCCTTGCCCTGGTGGCAGGCCAATACTGGGGATGAAGGAGTTTCTTCTTGGTTCTGGTCACTCTTCAAAGCCGGGAGGAACTGTCGCCTCCTCCCCTAATGGCCAGCCATGAATCTGTTCCATCTTTAGTGATTGATGCTGCTGCCTGGGAGTTGGTCTTTAGTTTACCCAGTCACTTTTCAATGTTCTGGGTCACAGATAGGAGTCAAACCTGCCCTGGAAAAGCTTCCAGTCTGGTGGGGATGACAGACACAGACTGGGGGCAATATATTCCTTAATGGAGGTAATACTGGGGATCCCAGGAAAGGGACCCTCAACCCAAGCTGAGGGAATCAGGGAAAGCTTCCCTGAGGAGACAGTGTTAAAACTGGGTTTTGACAGAGGAGTAGGAGTTCTCTGAGGGGCTCACCTAAGAATCTGGGGCAAAACTGGGGAGTGAGCAAGATCTACAAGAATTTAGAGAATTCCCAACAGAAGCATAGAGTGCTACAGCTTGGTCCTTTTAACTCCGAGGTACGTGCCCTTAGGCTACAATCGAACCTGGGACCCTTCAGTCTGCAGGCCAACACTCTAACCACTGAGACAAACCGGCTAGGGTTCTTTCTTCTTTTTTCATGTAGGTGTTTAGTGCTCTAAGTTTCCCTCAAAGTATTGCTTTCTCTAATCCCATAAATTTTGGTTTATTTTGTTTTCATTTTCCTGCATCCCAAATCATTTTATCATCTCTCTTGGGATTTCTTCTTCTACCCATTGGTTGTTTATGAATGCATTGTTTAATTTCCATATATTTGTGAGTTTCCCAAATTTCTTTCTGGTATTGATTTCTAAGTTCATTCTACTGAGGTCATTGAGGCTAAAAAAAGGTGCTTTGTATAATCTTAATACTTTCAAATTTATTGAAAATTTTTTTTAATATATATTGATTTCAAAGAGAGGGAGTGGGAGAGAGAACCATCAATGATGAGAGAGTTGTCATTGATCGGCTGCCTCCTGCACGCCTCCCACTGGGGATCCATCCCGAAACCCAGGCATGTGCCCTGACCAGGAATCGGATCTGGATCTCCTGGATCCTAGGTCAATGCTCAACTGCTGAGCCACGCAGGCCGGGCTTGAGAATTTTTTTGAGAATGTTCCATGTGCATTTGAGAAGAATGTATATTCTGCCATTGTTATGTGGCATATTCTACAGATGTTTGTTATTGCTGGTTGATTTATAGTGTTGTTCAAATCTTCTATCTCCTTGCTGATCTCTTGTCTAGTTGTTCTATCATGGACAGTGAGGTATTGAAGTCAACAATTAATGCTGAATTGTCAGTTTCTCTTCAATTCTGTCAGTTTTTGCTTCGTGTCTTTTGAAGTTCTGCTAGGTGCATATGTATTTATAATCATATCTTCTCAATGCCTAGACTCTTCCAGCTTTTGCCAGTTTTCTCCCCACTGATTTTATGGAGGGGTGGAATTTGGGGGATTTTGACTCCACCATTTTGCTGTCACTTCAACACGATATTTCTTATCACACTTGCTCTCCACAGCAGTCGTGCAAGAAATATGATGTTGTCCCCATCTTACACGGAGGAAACTTGTTTTCTCTTTTCTCTTTGTGTATCAGTTCAGCAGAGACCAACATTGCTTATTGAAGCAGGATAGTTTCTTTCTCACATTAAAGCCTCAACAAGTATAGCCGGCCTGCTCTTCAAATGCAGTAGGTCACAGGCTCCTGTGTTCTGGTGGCTCAGCTATTAAGTCACGAGTTTCGCTGCTGCAACAAAAAGACACGAAACGGCACAGCTTAAACAAGATGCAAAGTGCCGTCTCTTGCGTGCAAGCCTTCACAGGAGGTTGGAATCGGGGATGGCGGCTCCACAGGGTTGGGATTCGGGCTTCTGTCTCGTTCTGTCTTCCGTCTCATGGTCCAGGATGGCTGCTCGGCTTTAGCCGTCAACTTTGCATTCCCTCCAGTAGCAAGAAAGAAATGGCGCCTTTCTCTCCTTTCCAGTACTAAAGGCATGGCTTGGAAATTGTCTCCATTCACATTCCACTGGCTAGAACTTAGTCACATGACCAAACTTGGCTGCAAGGGGGCCTGGGAAATGTAGTCTTTGGCTGGGAGGTCACATGCTAGGCTGACCCTTCTGTAAATGTGGAAGAGCTGAAAGTGGACCCTGGTGCATGCATCCCTCCTGAGCCAGTTTGGCAGGAATCACAAAGCATTTTACGGTGATAAAAGGTAGCGATGATCTGAGGCCACATGGGGATGTCCCTTGTACGCCCAAGTACACGGCACATGAGGTGGCCTTGTCAGATTTGAAACCTCATGTGCTGTGTACCTAGGAGTACAAGGGACATCACTGAGCCTCATCTGCCTCACTTGCAAAATGGGCCAAATAACCTCCAGAGGTGTGGTTGTGAGGAATAAAAGAGAAAATGTGCCTAAGTGCTTGGCCTGGAGCACAGTGAGTGCTTGTGTCTAGAAAGTGGGTTATCTTTAGAATTCTCCAGTGCCTGGAGAGAAAGTCAGAGTATGCATCTTAACAATTTATTTATGTCTGTGGACCCCGAAGGCTTTTATCTCAGTGTTTGGTTGAGACCATCTTCCTTGCCCTACGTGTCTAAGTGCTCCCCCCACCCCCACTCCCTGGTCCTATTTCTCTTCCCATCCACCAAGCAGAAAACAAGTCCACCCCTGGTTTTCGGAGCAGGAGCACCAAGAATCAAAGTCACAGGCCTTTGGCCCAAAGTCATAGGCCACTGCGGGGCAGAATCAAGGTGTAACCGAGCCTCCTTCCAGTTCTAGACTTTTTCCTTGGGGTTGGGGTTTTGTTCCCACACACCTGAGACCCACCTGTCTCCCATTCTTCTGCAGAGTGGGGTGAATAGTGGATTGGTTCGTGCCAAAGACTCCATCACCAGCCTGAAGGAAAGGACCACCCGGGTTAATCAGCATGTGCAGACACTGCAGGTGTGAGGACCACCCCCCCCCCAACACCTCCTCTTCCTCCAGGGCCACGTTGCTCTCTTAGGCCCCTCCACCAACTCAGTGCACCCAGAGCCCAGTTGGGGAGGTAGAGGCTCAGAAAGGAAAGTGACCTTTCCAGGCCTAGTCTTTCCCCGCCACAGGATGTCCCCTTGCGCCTTAGCTAACCTTCCTCCCTTCCATGCTCCAGAGTGAGTGTTCTGTGCTGAGCGAGAATCTAGAGAGAAGGCGGCAAGAGGCGGAAGAACTGGAAGGGTACTGTAGTCAACTCAAGGTGAGCGGCTGGGGGGCAGGAGTGGGGTGGAGAGAAGGGAGTGGACTTAGCAAGAGGGTTGGAGGGAAACTGGGGAGGAATGGAGTGGGTACACATGAGAGGGTGGGGGAGTAGAAAAGTAGCACAGGAGAGGCTGAGGGAGAAAGCCATCCCTTTAACCAAGGAAACTAGGCTCTGAAGGGGCAGACCAATACGCACAAGGCAGCTGCTGGGCTGGGGGGCAGGGGGTGTACCTTGTTATCAGGGTTGGAGCCTGTATGGAAATGGAGGGTAAGGGCTAGGAGGCAGAACCGGAATGGGAAGGCAGGGCCCCTGCCCTGGTGTCCTGACCCAGGAGAACTGCCGGAAAGTGACCCGGTCGGTGGAAGATGCTGAAATAAAAACCAACGTCCTGAAGCAGAACTCTGCCCTGCTGGAGGTAAGGGAGGGGGTCCCAGGTTCGGGAAGACGGTCAGATGCACGAGGTACTAGATTAGACTTAGGTGGAACCTTGCCACCCTACCACCACCCTGCCCCTTCATGGTCATGGTCATACTTTTCCATGCCCAGTAATATTCAGGTCCCAGAGAGAGGGATTTGTGTTGGACTTTGAGTGGGAATGTCCGTGGTGCCCATATGCCCACACATTTCCCAACAAAATGTTGGAAAAGCTCCAATTGTTCCTAAACAGGAGGGACTGGAATCTGCCACCTTGGAGGATTGGAGTGGGGGGTGGAGGGCTGGATAAGAGACAGGGAGGCAAGCATAGGAGATTAACAGAGTTGGACTTCAAATGGGAGGAATATACCCAGTAACAGCAAGTGGGAGTCCATTTAGACTCCAAGCTGGACTTCCCAATATCCTGTCCTCTACATCCATTTACTTTCCAGTCTCGGGGATTCGTTGGGTGGATCTGGGGGGTAGAGGTGGTTGTGGGAGGCAAGGGGCTAGATGCAGTAACCCTGCTCTCCTTCCCGCCCAGGAGAAGCTGCGCTACCTCCAGCAGCAGCTGCAGGATGAGACGCCTCGGAGGCAGGAAGCCCAGCTGCAAGAGCTGGAGCAGAAGCTGGAGGCCGGTCTGTCCCGGCAGGGCCTGAGCCTCCCTGCCCAGCCCTTGGGCTGCTCTGGCCCGCCAGGGAGCCCTGATGACCCCCCACGACTACGCAGCCTGGCACCAGGCAGCTGGGGAGTGGGGCCCCGGGCAGGGGAAGGCCTCATCATGAGCGAGCAGGAGGCGCAGAAGGTGTCCGCGGGCCTTGAGGACCTGAGGTGAGTGGAGTCCGGGGTGGGGGTGGGGGAGTGTGGGGGGGTGTTGGAGAGTGGAAGATCTTAGGGGGCAGGGAATAGGGGGTGGAGCCTTGAAGAACCTAGGAGGGAGCGTTCTAGGGGTGGTGTCCTAGAAGGACAGGACTTAGTTTTGAGTAGAGGGGGGCGGGAACGAGGTCCAAGGCTGGTGAAACTGAGGTGGGTGAGGTTTGGGGTGGGGGTGGGGCAGGTCCTTGGAGGCTCCAAGTTCTAGGGGGCAGGTTAGGAGACAGGGTCTGGGGGAGCTGATGTGGGGCTGTAGGGCAGGATGAGCGAAGGGCCAGGATTCCTGATAAGAGGATAGAGGTAGGTTCTAGAGGACATGAGAGGAGGCCAAGATAGGCAGGACCGGAGAATTTGGGGACTGGGTGGGTCTGGGGCCATGAACGTGGTCTTGGCGGGTAGAGGCAGATGGGGGCTGGTCCAAACCTAGCCTGGACCTGTTCCTCACCTCTGCCCTTCCAGGAGGGAGGTGTCCTCGTTGACCGCTAGGTGGCATCAGGAGGAGGGGGCGGTGCAGGAGGCCCTGCGGCTGCTGGGGGGCCTGGGGGGCCGGCTCGACGGCTTCCTGGGCCAGTGGGAGCGGGCGCAGCGCGAGCAGGCGCAGACGGCGCGGGGCCTGCAGGAACTGCGAGGCCGGACGGACGAGCTGTGCACGATGTAAGCGCCGAGGCACGCGCTGGGGCTGTGGGAGGGCGGGCCCTGAGCCGTGGGCCAATCAGCTGGGACCAAGAGGGCCAGACCGTATACTGACACGAGGAAGCTCCTATTAGCGTGTAGGAAGGGGCTTGCCATACCTAATAAGGCCCGAGGGGCGGAGTCAATTAGGTAATTTATTTCCCCCACACACCTTAAAAGGAGAAAGGGAGGAGCCAAGTGGAAATAGGGAAAGCCAATTAGAGAACAAGGAGGGGCCTTCCAGCCCTTAAAGCCTGAGAGGAGGGGCCAATCAGCAGAGAGGGGCGGGGCACCGAGGGGATGACAGGTTCGCTGGTGGTGGGCACGTCCTTGCTGGGGGAGGCGACCTCGCAGCCCTGGTTATTCCCACGCTTCAGGGTGGAGCGGTCAGCAGTGTCTGTGGCTTCGCTGAGGAATGATCTGGAGGGGCTGGGCCCTGTGAAACCAATTCTGGAGGAGCTGGGGCGGCAATTTCAGAGCTCTCGAAGAGGGTCTGACCTCACCATGAACCTGGATCGGGTCCCCCAAGGCTCCTGTACCCGCTGTGCCAGGTAAGAGGCCCAGGTGTATTCGATGAAGACAAAGTATGGGAGGAGATGGGGCATTGGTGAGAGAGGGAGGGAGGGAGGGTGTTTCACTATGGGAGACGGGACATCCTCGTGCGTGAATTGTAGAACCAACCAGTCCTGGTGCATTATGGGAGCCACATTTCTTCCCTCCGCAGGAGGTGGAGTCACTGTCTTATGCACCACAAAAAAGACTTGATATATTTCAAGCATCCTGGATTTCTAGTGCATTGTGGGAAGGCTGGGATGTGGCACTTGGTGGGAGGCTGGTGCGTTGTGGGGAGGTGAGGCCTTGGTGTATTGGAGAGCCAAGGGATACCATGCTCGGTTCATAGTCGGGAGGGGGAGGACTTCCAATACAATGTGGGATCAGGTTTAACTAGTCCATTGTGAGAAATATGAGTTTTGTCCTTTGGGAGTGGGAGTCCCCAGGCATCGTGGGAATTCCCAGGCTGTGGAAACCAAAGGACAACTCATGCTCTGTAGGTTGGGTGGTAAGGGTGCATGGGTGCATAGTGGAAAGGGGACCTGGGTGGAGGCTGGACAGATAGGCATCCTGGGAATGGAGTTAGTACTAGACCTCTTTTTCCTGGTGACTACCCCTCCCCAGCCAGGGGCAGCAGTTGTCCACAGAGTCCCTGCAGCAGCTGCTGGAGCGTGCACTGACCCCGCTAGTGGACGAGGTGAAGCAGAGGGGCCTGGCTCCTGCTTGCCCCAGCTGCCAGAGGCTACACAAGAAGATTCTGGTACCAGGGACCATGGGCCACCATGCCCCACTTTTCTATCAGGGCAGGGGGAGGGGAGCCCCGGCACAAGGTATTGCTGGTGTGTGGCAGGATGAGAAGAGCTGAGCTGTGGGCAGCACAGGTGTTGGGGGAACGCTGGGCTTTCATGACTGGGGTCAGGGGAGGGGCAAACACTTTGGAACCTTGAATTTGCAGACATTTTGAAGAGAATGTCAATTTGAGGACATTTTAAAAACCAGCACAGGTTCCATTGGTTAATCATTATAGAACCTTGGGTGATGGACATTGCCCAAAGCATGATGGGACACTGGATATGGGGCATTGTGGGAAACAGGAGACAGACAGGTCTACAGCTTCAGGGAACACAAACATGATCTTTTGTAGACCTTAAGAGAGGCCACGCGTTATACGGGGTATTTGAGGTCAGACAGGGGATCCAGTGAATGTAAATCACAGGAAGCTAGTGCATTTTGGGAAATGGAACCACAGCTCTTCATTGGCCATTGCACCAGACTCAAGCCCAATAGCTAATGGAACTTGAGGCCTATGTACAATCTGACCTAATGTACAGAGATCTAATGTATTATGGGATGTGGCCTAACAATGGGATGTAAGTTGTAGTGGGTGAGACAAACAAGTGAGGCAGTGTGGGACACTGATGTGGCAGAGCTACGGGACTAAGACACAATAGGATGGGGGCCTGGCGCACTGTGGGACATAGGGAACCAGAGCACTAAGGACTACTATTGTGACAGAGATGCTGGTCTGTAGATAAGGATATGTGAGGTCCTATGAATTATGAGATGTAGAAGGTCACATGATGGGATACTGGGGCCCAGACACATATCCAAGGCATGATGGTTTATGGGCATTTGGGGAAAATATGATGCTGATTTAGTGTTTGCTGCAACCTAGAAGGCCAGGGCATTAGGGGACAGGCAGTGGGACAGACACGGGTTCAGCACACAGTGGACTTTGGAAGGCCAGTGCATTGTGGGATGCTGGGGTCAGCTGGAGGCAATTATAGGATACCTTGAGGGAGGAACATGGGCCCCATGGGATCCTGCCCCTTGCCCTCCGCGATCCAGCTCCCCCTCCACTCCCAGCCCAGTCAGGCAAGCCCAGCGGCGCCTACACTCCTCTCCCCAGGAGCTGGAGCGCCAGGCCTTGGCCAAACACGTCAGGGCAGAGGCCCTGAGCTCCACCCTTCGTCTGGCCCAAGACGAGGCCTTGCGGGCCAAGAACCTGCTGCTGACGGACAAGATGAAGCCGGAGTGAGGAAGGAGGCTGAGGGCATGGGAGGAGGGTGAGGTCTTGGGGATAGGGCCTGAGTCACCCCCTCCACCAGCCCCATGGCATCTGGCCCCAACAGCACCAGCTCCCCACTCTGTCATTACAGGGAGAAGGTGGCCTCTCTGGACTATCTACACCTGAAGATGTGCTCCCTCCACGATCAGCTCAGCAACCTGCCACTTGAGGGGGCCACGGGGACAATGGGAGGAGGAAGTGGTGGGGGAACTCCCCCAAAACGTGGGGGCCCAACCCCTGAACAATAAATGGCTCCTCATGCTGGCATGAATTCTGTCTCCTTTTTGGCACCAATAGATGGCTAGTGATGTGGATGCACACCACGCACCAGCCTCTGTACTCACTGTGACTCAGTCCTCAGCTAACAGGATGTCTTGATTCCAGAGATGCGATGATGGTCCAGTTCTTTGGGAAGGAAGTAGGGGGTAAAAATAAGATTCTGTGGTGCAGTTTGGGCCAGTCAACCAATACTTTTTAGCATGATTTTTACTAGGTACTTGTCTATTGCCAAGGGCATGTTACTCAAAGGGTATGTCAGAGAATTTGCAGACATATTTTGACGTGTCAATTTGTGGACATATTTTAAACTACCACAGTAATGCTATTTTAAGCTCTTAATGGAAGTATAATATAAACAGAAAAGTTCACAAATTAAAAACTCCATGAATTTTCATGAAATGGACATGTTCATGTAACCACCACTAAGATTTAAAAATTCAGCTTATAGCACCCCCTGAATCTCCTCTCATGTCCCCTCCCAATCACTACCCTTCTACCCCAAAGGTAACCCCTATTCTAACACATTGCAATACGGTAAGAAAGTATAATGATAGAGAAGAAAACTATCATTCTGAGATGGCATAATTATGCATATAGAGAATCATAAAAAACTCAATAGAATAATTAAAAATCAGTGAGTTAAAAAAAATCAGTTTAGCAAGGAAGCTGAATAAAAGGTGAACATCAAAATATTAATTTATTATGCCAGTGTTAAAAAGTTAGGAAATGAAAAAATTTAAGGTACTATTTCTAAGTAGCATAAAACTAAAATAATTTCAGGAATCTTGCAAAAAACCTTCCATCTCCTCTACAGAAAACTTAAAAACATTATTGAGAGAAGTTAAAGATCTTAATAAATGGGGGCAGGGCTATATCATATTCATGGTTTTAAGATATTATAAAGATGCTATTTCTCCCCAATTGATTTATAGATTCTAAGCTAGCAGATTTGAGATTTGTTAGTGTGGCTTCATTTGTACCCACAGTGTCATGGGAACTGGGGTGAGGGGTCTAAAACCTCTCAGAGGATGAATAATCATTATAATTTTACAGAGTGTTATGGACCATATGCTTATATGCCCAGAATTCATGTGTTAAAGCCCTAATCCCCAGTGTGATAGTACCTGGAGACGGGGCCATTGGGAGGCAGTTAGGTTTAGATGAGGTTGTGAGGGTGGGGCTCCCATGATGGGATTAGTGCCCTTATATGAAGAGACACCCCCTCTCTCCCCAGCACGTGAAGGTACAGCAGGAAGACAGCCGTCTGCCATGCAGGAAGCAGGCTCTTATTAGCCACCGAATCCGCCAGCACTTTGATCTTGGCCTTCCTAGCTGCCAGAACTGTGAGAAATAAATGTTTGTTGTTTGCTGGTCTATGGTATTTTGTAACAGTAGCCGAAACTGACTAAGACACAGAGAGAGAAATAGGTCCAGAAAGGATAAATCATTTACATAAGGATACGCAGTTAATGGGAAGAGAGCCAGTGCTGCAACACATTGGTCTACCCCCAAGCCTCTTTTACATTCCTTCCAGAGAAAATGTATTTCAGGGATAACTGTAGTCCCATTTTCCACCTGCAAAGTTATCATTTCATTAAAGCTTAAGCAGATGAACAATGTAATCCCAGAATCCCATCTTGAGGATCTGTTTCCTGAGGCCACTCTTGGCACCAAGAACAACTGTAGCAGTCAAGACCCAACCAACAGATAACTATTTTGAACACTTAAAATAGAATTTGATATAGGGGATTGGCTGCACAGGTGCTGGAAGGCCTGAGGGGCCAAAAGGAGCTGGTGAGGAAAGCCAGAGATTAGCATCAGCAGGAAGCCACAACCGCCCCAGGTGGCGATGCCGGGACGAGGGACTGAGTTCACCTGGTGAAAGTAGGAAGCACAGCAGGTCTGTCGAGTCAGGGCTGCAGCCACTTCTAGAGAAGCACCCCAAAGCAGAGACAGGGATGTACCCTGTCACATCCGCACCACATTATCCCACCTTCTGCCAGCGTCTCAGAAGACGCCACTGAAGGCCTCCGTCCTTGTGGCCAGTTAGTACCATAATGGCCAATTGCAGCAGCCACTGGATCCCCCCTCACTCACTTCAGTTGCGATTTCATCGCTGTCAACATGGATGATTATATACAACCAGGATGCCACTGCACACTGTGGGTACTAGTATCCCATTGAGCCCTAAAACCCAACTAAACCATCCCCCAACCCCATCTTTGAGAATCTGCCTCATGTTGCAAATATTGGTGTCAGTCACCGTGTCTTCAGGAGACAAAAATCACACCAGTTATTTCAACAGCGATGATTTCACATAAAGAAATGTTACAGTGGCCTCCCCTTTATTCGCAGTTTCACTTTCCACGGCCAACCGTGGTCCGAAAACGTTTAATGGAAAATTCCAGAAATAAACAATTCATTAGCTCTAAATTGGGCACCATTCCCAGTAGCATGATGAAATCTCATGTGGTCCAGCTCCATCCTGCCCGGGCCATGAATTATCCCTTTGTCTACCATCTCCGCGGGGTAGTCACTTAGTAGCAACTCAGTTATGAGATCGGCTGTGGTGGTATCACAGTGCTTGTGTTCAATTAACTCTCATTTTACTTTGTAATGGCCCCAAAGCCATTCACATTACTTTTATTACAGTAGAATATTGTTACATTTGTTCTTTTATTACTTCCTGTTAGTCTCTTACTGTGCCTAATTTCTAAATTAAACTTTATATCATAGGAAAAAACATAGTATATATAGGGTTTGGTATATATATGTCTGGGGTTTCACACATCCACTGGGGGTCTTGTAACATCTCCCTGGCGGATAAGGGGGCCCTACTGTACTTAGGTATAAAGGGTTGGTAACTAGGTAACTGAAAGGCAAAAGGAGAACCCTATGGTATCACGGTGGGACGCATACAGCAAGCAGCTGCTGACCCTGGGGCAAGAAAATTATTGCAACTAAAGGCCTGGGCGAGGTTCCCACGGGAGATGAAACTCAGGCAGCGAGGGGCGCTGCCCAGGGGGTGCCGGTGTGTCTGAGCGCAGGGGACCGCCGGGCCCTGGGACCTGGGGAAACGCTGCCGGCATTTTCGAGGGTGAGAAAGATTTGGAAAAACCGCAAACTAGACTCACCAGCAGCTACAAGAAGGAACCGCCTCTGCCGGGATGAAAGAGCTGTGCTGGGTGATGCCGGTGGGGGCAAAACGCGGACGGCCCGGGCGGAGAGCCGGCGGGAGGAGCGCGCCCCGCTCTGCCCCCGCGTCCTCTGCTGCCCCCTCCCGGCAGAGGGCAGCACAGCGGGGCCCGGCTCAGGCTCCCGGCCCGCGCAGGGAGCGGCCTGGAAGCAACAGGGAACAGCTGAGCGCGGGGGCCAGCGACGAGTAATCCAGCGCCATGCCCCTAGGGCCCAAATACATTTTTCAAAGAGTATTTTCCTGGATAGCTAGTCTGAATGTTGCGCTGAGGCTGTCTATCCAAATGGCATTTTTAATGCAAATGCCATCAAAATACTAGTTAGATTATTTTTAAAGGATTTAACTCAGTTATCCTAAAGGTCTTCTGAAGAAATAAATAGATGAGAGAAGCAAAATTTTTTTCTATAGAGAATAAGTCTAAAGCCAATATGGTAAAATATAAGGCAACACCAATCAGTGTGGTCCTGAAAGATTTAAAAAAATGAGAGCCCGGCGGCGTGGCTCAGTGGTTGGGCATCGACCTATGAGCCAGGAGGTCACAGTTGGATTCCCGGTCAGGGCACATGCCCAGGTTGCCGGCTGGATCCCCACTGAGGGGCGTGCAGGAGGCAGCCGATCAATGACTCTCTCACCATTGATGTTTCTCTCTCTCTCCCCCTCTCCCTTCTTCTCTCAGAAATCAATAAAAATAAAACATTTTTTAAAAGATGATAAACATTAAAACTATATATTTAACAAACATGCCATCATAAAGCAAAAAGAATAGTGAAATTATTCAAAATATTATTTTGGAGATTTAAAGTTACAACTCAGTGGCATTAATTACACTCACAATATTGTGTAGCCATCACTGCCACCTCCAGAACTTTCCATTGCCCCAGAGGCACACTCTGTACCCACTAAACACAGCTGCCTCGCTCCCACTCCTCCCTCCTCCCAGCCGCTGGCGGCCACCAGGAGCATCTCTGCGTGTGTTTATTGGCCATTTGTGTATCTTCTCTGGCGAAATGTCTATTCAAGTTCTTGACCCACTTTTGAATGGGGTTGTTTGTGGGGGTTTTGCTGTTGTTGCCGAGTCCCAGGAGTTCTGGATAGTAACTCCTAGTCAGATAAATGCTTTGCAAAGACTTTCTGCCATCATGTGGGCTGTCTTTTCACTCTGTTGTCCTTTGATGGATGGCGTTTAATTTTCTATTTTTTTTCTTTTGTCGCCTGTGCTTTTGCTGTCATATCCAAGAAAGCACTGCCAAATCCAACGGCATGAAGCTTTTCGCCTGTTCTTTAGCGTCAGCTCTTACACTTAGGCCTTTGATCCATTTTAGTTTGATTTTTGCATGTGGGCAAGGTAAGGCTCCAACGATGTTCTTTGCATGCGGGTATCCAGTTTTCCCAGCACCGGCTGTTGAGACTGTCCTTTTCCCCACTGAGCGACCGCGGCCCTGACCGCATGTATGAGGGCTTATTTCTGGACTCTCTATTCCATCCCCTTGGCCCATATGTCTGTCTTTATGCCAGTATCACACTACTTTGCTCACAGTAACTTCATAGAAAGCTTTGAAACCAGAAGCGTGAGATCTCCAACTTTGCTCTGTTTCAATATTGTTTTGGCTCTTCAAAGTAGAGTGGATTTTTCTATTTCTGCAAAAAAATGTCACTGGGATTTTGATGGGGATTGCACTGAACCTGTAGAACGCTTTGGATAGTATTGACATCTTAGCAATATTAAGTTTTCCAACCCAGTTTGACGGGATGTTAACAATTTTTAATTACGTAAGTGGCTCACATGACTGGCTTAAATATTCCTCAAAACACCACATTAGTTCACTCAATCAATGATATCACGTTAATTAGCCTGAATGAAACGCAAACTGGCAAGTGCACTGAAGGTGTGGATAAGACTCGTGCTCTCCAGAGTGTGGACAACCGGTGTCGGGGCAGCAGGAGCTAGGCTGAGAGCTTCTGGGGTTGTTTGACTGGGATTGGCCTTGGATGGCTGGGTTAGTGTGACGAGGTGGGAATGCAGGAAACGGCAGGTGTTAGGGGCTGCCACTGAAGTTGTGGCTGTAACTGGGAACTCACGGTTGGGCCCAGGGATGGATGGGACTTTTCTTCTCCTTCCTCCACCTCTGCCCAGCTCAACAGCATAGCAACACTACACACCCAGCTCACACATCTTTATTGGACCAGATGTGGGATTTCCAAACCCAAACCGGCTGCCTCTGTCCTGCACCAGCCCAGCCGTAGAGACCCTCCCACTAGTGTCTGAGGAGACCAGCTCCCCGTTAGAAGAGATCAGAAGTTGGTGGATGGCGTGGGTGCCCTGGGGCCCCTCGTGTGGCAAGGGAGAGATCCACACCTGCTCCTCGAGTCTTCCTCCCCTAGCCCTCTGCACCCCCGCTTAAGACGCTGCCCCTCCTGGAACAGGGAGGCCACGTCCAATAGCGCATCCTCAATGTGCTGACCCAGGCGGTGGGAATCCTGGAAGGAGAAATGGGTCACGTCCAGGGGAAGATGGAAGAGGGGCTCCTGCAGGCTGAGAAACAAGAGGGCTGGGGGCTGGGAACCTGGATTGGGGGACAGGAGGGGGCTGGGAGTCTGGGCTCTTAGGTTCTGGAGAGGAGGGAGCTAGGAGTCCAGGCCCCCGGGTCCTGAGGAAGGAGATGGTGGGGTGGCGCTGCTGCTGTGTTCCAGTGGCTCTCACCGTTTTTGTGCTTGATTTTTTGCTGGAGATGTGGAAGGTGATTGCGTCATTCCCCATGAAGATGTAAGAAACACCATAACCATGGTCATCGACCTGAAAAGGGACAGAGTGAGGGGGGGAAAAGAGCCCCGGGTGCCCTCCTCCGCCACCAGGAGAGCAGACAGCCAGCACCCTCCTCCCTCTGGCCCAGGGGTCGGGGAGCTGGGGTTGGGCCCAGTCCCACTCACAGGCCCAAATCCTCCACCAGAGGAAACGTAATCGGGGTAATTGTGGACGTCAAACAGGTGGCTTTGCTGGACCGGGATCTGGCTGGCGGCCAGCTGCCACTGCTCCGAGTGGACCTGAGGGGCAGGCGCGGGTCACAGGCCCAGTGAAGACAGGCCGGCGGGTCGCGCCCCCTCCCTTCTCTTCCCGTGACCACCCCTCTCCCCTGCCCCGGCCCTGCTCCCCACCGGCCTCTCTCCCCCCTCTTGCCCCATCACCCAGGCTGGGACCTCTGCCGTTTCCTGCTTTTTCCCGCATCAGCCTCCTTGCCCCCAATGCCTCCCTTCTCCCATGGCTCACCGCTGCCCCCTAACCCCCTCCCTGCACCCCGACCTGGTCCAGGAAGGGCGACTGCAGGTGGAGGAACTGGGCCACGATGTAGAGCGCGAAGAGGTGGCGGTCAGCGCCGCGGCCGCTCATGGCGGCCTTCAGCAGGGCCTGGTGCTTGTCCGCCGCCAGGCGGAACAGGGCGAGGCACTGCGGGTCCTGGGTCCCGGGAGGTCACAAGTCATGGAAAAACAGGAAGTGGGCTTACTGTGGGTCTGTCACACCCCTGCCTCAGCCCAGCTTGCAACACCCCTGCAAGGCAGGGACAGCGGCTCAGTGGGGCAGTCGCTGGCCCGGGGCACACCGCAAGGCAGGATCTGCCTGACCCTCCCGAAACCCCTCCCATTAAACCACCTAGGCAGCGGGGAGAGGGAACGGAGGCGCCTTGGGCCGTCTGAGCAGAGGTTATAGAGGGAAAGGGGAGTCACAAGGTCACACAGAGGTTAAATAATCAAAGAGAGCTGCATTGTGACAAAGGGCTCCCCCTTGGGTGCTCCCCAGTGTCCTGTGAGACCCCCATTAAAGCATGGATCACACTATGCTGAACTATCCCCTTTCCCATCGGTGAGCTCCCTGAGCTCAGAGTCCGGGCCTGGTTCCCTCCTGCCCCAGTGCCCCCCAAGGGGCCTGGCCCTCGGCGGGTGCTGCATAAATCTCTGCAAGTGTCTGAGTGAGGAGGGGAAGTGACCGAAGCCTCAGGCGAGGCCCACACCCACTGTCTTCTCTTTGTCTTCCATGGCCCGCACGAAGTGGCAGGCTTCCCGCGTGCAAGACCGCACCGTCTCCGTCCGGCCTTCCAGGAACAAGCGGGTCATGGTCGACTCGTAAGTCAGGCAGAATTGACCCCTGTCCTGGGGGACAAGAAGAGGAAGCTGTCATCTGGGCTCAGGAAGTCTTCACAGACTTGACCCAGCCTCCTCCCGCCCCACAGTGTGTGGCTGGGGGAGAGGAATCAGATGGCGAACCCACAGTGGCCAAGAACAGTCATGAAAGTGGCTGGAGGCAGGTCTTGGGGGACCAGGGAACCGAGCTCCTGAGGGGTTGGGGTCAGGGAGCCTAACTGACCCTGAAGTGCGCCAGCTGCAAGGCCACCTGGATGAAGCTGTCTGAGGAGAGCTGGCAGCGTTTGATGAAGCTCTTGCCAAAGTGGGCGAAGGGGAAGACGTGGCAGTCAATGTCCCCAGACAAGGTCTTGGCTCCCCTCAGCGCGAGAGAGAGGGACCGGTGGATCTGCCAGGAGGGAGGGAGCAGTGGCTGGCTCGGAGCCGGGCAGGGTTAGAGCTGGCAACGGGGCTGGAAGCGGCCGTGGAAATGGAGTCAGGGTTGGGGTGGATAATGGAAATGGGGACAAAGAAGGGGATGGAGCTGAAGGGCCAGGTTAAAGAGGGACATAGGGACGTCACTGAGGTCAGGACGGGGTTGGGGATGGGGTGGAGTCAGAGTTGGGGTTTCAGATGGGTTTGGTGGTAGAAACAGGATTGAATTTAGGTCTGGTGATGGTGTTGGGATGGAGATGAGTTTGGGGTGGGGATGGAGTTGGGGTAGGACTAGTCTGAGTGATGGGGTGGGGTTGAGGATGGTGCTGGTGGTGGGATGGGGTTAGAGTTGGGGTTGGGGATGGAGCAGGGGATGGGGTTGATCTCGAGGTTGAGACTGGGGGTAGAGATGAGTTTAGAGTCAAAGCCAGGAATTTCTGTTCTTAGAGGAAAGGCCCAGAAACCTGGACTCACCTTGTCTGGAAGGTCCCAGTGCAGCCGCTGGGGCTGGGGCAGTGAAGGGTCAGGATGCCCCTTGCAGTGGCCGTCCACCGAGTAGCCCAGCTGAAAGCATTCTGTGGCCAGAGTGAACTGTGTAAAAATGGAGGCGGTCAGAGTCCCTTCCTCTCTCTGGTCCAAGAGCAATCTAACCCTCTGGGCATGGGGTCAGTCCCTGGGAAGGAGAAACCCCTCATGTTCATAAGTGGGATCTCAGGTTCAAGTTCCTCGAGAGCAGGACTGATACTAATATCCAACTGGTGCTTTCTAACCCTGTACTTCTAATGGGTAAAGAGACCCCAACGGCTGCCCCAGCCCTCCCAGGACCACCTCTCAGCATCCACTCTGACTGAGTGGGGCCCACACCCTGCTTTTTATTATTGTCAAATATTTTTAAAATTGCTAAATATTTTAAATCAGCCCTGATTAAGCACCTATGACCCTCCAGCCTTGCATTCTCTTTATCTTACTCTAGGTGACATTTCCTCATTCAAAGCCGACATACAGAGACGATATGTGGACATGAAGTGTCTGAGGGTCTGACATTGAACTGAATTGAGAGCTTCACTTACCGATATCATCACAGGGAAAAAAATTCCCATTTTACAAATGAGAAACAGGCACAGAAGGGTCAGTACTGATCTGGGGCTGCTCCTGAAGCCTGGGAGGGGACTCCCTTCCCCTTGCACATGCCCAGTCCCCACTCTGGGCCCCAAAAACCCCTCATGCAGCACCGTGGAAGACTGGGAACCTGATAAGGGCAGACATCACCCCCTATGACTTAAGACTAAGTAGAATAGAGAAAATAGAGACTCGAAGGTTCTTAGTAGTGGATTAGACTTAAAGATCAAAGAAAATCCAGTCCTTTCCCCTGATGGAGGGGAAACTCAGGTTCAAAGGAGGGGAGTAACTTGCCCAAGGCCACACAGCCAGCCAGAGCTGAAGGAGGGTTGTGATTCAGTGGGATGTGATTCAAAGGCCTCCCATTCTGGCCTCAGAAAATTCTGGATTCATAGCCCCCCCCCCCCCCCCGCTCTGCAACTCCTGGCTCTGTGGCTCTGGGCAAGTCACCTCCCTTCTCTGAGCCCCAATTGCCCATTTGTCAAAAGAAGATCATAATCCCAGGCCTCTTTCTTTGCTGGGTGGCCCTGGTCCAGCCTCTGCCTCTCTCTGAGCTTCTACTTTTCTTCTGACACTAAGTCCCTGACAAGGAAGGTCTTTGGAAATGGGGTGGTGGTCCCCAGGGTGGGGTGGGCTAGCTGCCGTACCTCCCACATGTGTCCTGAGATGGGGCAGTCAGCCCACGAGTGCTCCACGCTGAGGCCCAGCTTCCCATTGGAGAAGACGATGAGGGTGAAGGATTTGTCATACCAGCTGCAGGCAGAGTTCAGAGTGGTCACCACAGGGGGCTAGGAGGGAACTTGGGGTGCTCTCGGAGGGACTTGTGGAGATTTTGGAGTGGGGAGACTTTTCTGGAATCAGGGCTGGTGTGGGGATCTCTAAGAGGGCAGGGTCTCCACTGGTGGCGCTGGATGGGCTCTGAGACCTGTCTAAGGTTTGAAGAGTTGAGGAATTTTGAGGGAATGTGCCACGTAAGGTGCAAGGCTTACGGGGTGCTGGGGAGGTTTGGGAGACTTTCCCAGGGGCCGCACAAGTCAGTGATGCCTGGTGGGCATCCAGGAAGTTGTCTGGGGATCTCCGGCTCTGGGGTTTGGGGTCTCAGGGTTTGGAGTCCTGGTCATAGGGGTTCTCTAGGTTAGAGATCCCCAGGTCTCAATGCGTTGAGTCTGGGGTCCTCAGATCAAGGGGGCCCTTGGACCTGGAGATGCGGAGGTCTGGGGCCCAGGGTCTGCTTGTCTAGTGCCCAGAGTCTTAGCTCCAAACACTGGGATCCCTGCAGGTCGGGGTGGGGTCCAAGTCTGGGGGCTGACCTACCGGTCGTGGCCGCTGCCAGCCAGCAGGGCGTGGGCGTAGGCATCCAAGGACGCAGCGGGGTCCTCCCTGGTGAGCCCCGCGGGCTCCGAGTCCAGTGACACAAAGAAAGCGGCCCCTTCCACAGCCTCCAGAGCATCCTCTGCCCGGCTCTTCAGGGACCTCCGCACCTGGGCCCACATGTCCCTGTTGGGGGACGTGCCTGAGCCCTTCGCCCTGCTCAGCCTTCACCGGGACCCCAGCCCTGCGCTTCCCTAAGTTCGGGTTGGCAGCTGGGCCTTGGGGCCCCCTGATCCCACCCTTACCTGGGGGCCGCGGTCAGGGCTGCCAGGTGCTCCTCGTGGGGGTGGGCGGGCGAGGGGTCGTCTAGGATTCGCTGAAACTGCTGCTCCAGGTCCCGTGGGGACAGCAGGCCCGTCTGGGAGTGGGTCCCCACACGGAAGAATCGGCCCCGGTGGAAGACGGCCACGTGTCGGCTGTCACGCAGGTGGCGGATGTGATCTTGGTGTCGCGTGGGCAGAAGTGTAGAGGGCAGGAAGGTCAAAAACATTATAAGAATAGGAGCAGCCTATTGTCCTGGCCGGTAGCTCAGTGGTTAGAGTGTCGGCTGCGCACAGAAGGGTTGCAGGTTCGAATTCCGGCCAAGGGCGGTGCCTGGGTTGCGGGTTCAATCCCGGCCCTGGCCCATGCAGGAAGCACCCAATCTGTGTGTCTCTTTCACATCGACATTTCTCTCTCTCTGCCCCCTCCCTCCCTTACACTCTCTCTAAAAAATCAGTGGGGGGAAATATACTCAAGTGAGGATTAAAAACAACAACGAAGAATAGCAACCACTCGCCGGGCACTTCCTGCGTGGCCTGCACTGTTCTAGGCACTTATTCCTCACCACCCTATGTGTCCTTATGATCCCATTTTAGAGATGGGGCAACTGAGGCTCGGAGAGGGTGAGAACTTGCTCAAGGTCACACAGCTAAGGAGAGGGGGCTGGGATTCAACCCAGCCGGCTGGCTCCAGAGCGCACGCTCTTAGCGACAACACTGCTCCCCTCTGCCAGTCAGGAGGAGACAGGGGTCTCACCTTTCTGGACCCCAGGAACACGTGTGGTGTTGAATATCTTCTCATACTGGGCGGAGCATAAGGGCCGCATTCCCATCATCAACGTCTGCAGGAGACCATGGGCTTGGGAACTGCCCCCCAGGATCCACGTGGGCCCACAGCCACAGAACCATGGCCTCTGTCCCAGCCCGAGGGGGTGGCCCTCTTACCGGCAGGATCTCCTGGCGGTTCAGGTGGTGGCGGTAAAGGAGTAGGGCGTGGACAGCGTTCCCTGCGCGAGCAGCCTGCACTGGCGTGGGCGTGACGTACAGGAAGTCCTGGGGGCAACGGAGGGGACAGCAAAACGCCTGGGGTCGCGTTTGCCCCTGATGGGGACACTCACCCCCAAATACAGGTGCTGACCCCAGCAGAGGGGGATGGTGAGTTCCAGGCTGTGCCTTGGGTCACTGGCCCTAAACCCCACATTCTACTCAGACATCCCAATCCTTGACCCAGGGACTACGCACCCCACCTCTCCCCAGCTCCAGCCCCCTTCTCCCCTTCTCACCATCATATAATAGTTGCTATTCACCATCAGCGAGTTTCGGGAGCGTAGGTACACAAATTCTTCCCACCAGTCACTGACCTGCGGGTGGGGCAGAGAGACACAAAGCTGGGGTGGCTGGGGCCAGCTCGGGGGGAGGCTGTGGGGGGGTGGAGCCCAGTGAAGGAGGCCAGCATGACCAGTAACTACCAACGACCTAGAAGATACACTCATGCTATGGAATGCTAGGCAGCTGCTAAAAAGAACAAGGCACGTAGAGTGAGTACCAAGGTATGCTGCTGAGTGGCCAAGGCTGGGCATATAACAAGATATGTTTATCGATCTCATCTGAGAGTTTAATATATATATATTTAAATACGTTTTTATTGATTTTTTTAGAGGAGGGATGGGGGGTGGGGGAGATATGAGAGAGAAACATGGAATAGTTGCCTTCCATACGCACCCCAACTGGGGATTGAGCCTGCAACCAAGGCACGTGCCCTTGGCTGGAATCAAACCCAGGACCCCTCAGTCCACCGGCCGATGCCCTAACCACTGAGTCAAACCGGCCAGGGCAAGAGAGTCTGGCTTTGAACGGGGAGCACCGAGGGAGCTCAAACTGTGGCAGATGACAGAGTGTTCAGAATACTGGAGAAACACAGGGGCTCTGAACACAGGGGCATCCGGGGCTGGGTTTGTATCATTGGAGTGTGAGGGCGGGGCTCAGGAGGCTCGGCTGTTAGGGTCTCCAGTGACAGCAGGGCCTAGGCTTGTGGGGGGCCGGGGCCAGGGCGTAAAGCTGGCCAGGCTAGGAGAGCAGGCTCAGAACTTTTGCCTTCCCGACGGGGGACTCACGTAATTGGACGCCCACCAGGATTTGAGCTGCAGGTGCCACTGCAGCAGCGACGCCTGCAGCCTGAGGAACTCCTGGGCTAGGGCCGCCGTCCAGTTGAAATCCTCGTCAGAAAGGACAGGCCGGACAGACTCCAGGTACTGAGGGAAGAGGCGGAGAAGCCGGCAGGCCCGCCGATGCCGCCCCCTGCCCTCCTCCCACCCCCAGGCACCGGGCCCACCTTGCGCACTGTGTCCTGCACCGACGGCACCGGCTGGCGCGGCAGGGAGCGCTGGTAACTGAAAAGCCTGGGGTGGCGGCCAGAGAAGATGCGGACCAGGGCCTGGCGGGAGGCAGGAATCCGTGGGCCACTGAACTCCTCGCTGGGCTGGGGACCTGGGTGGGGGGTGTGGCAACCCGCAGAGAGAATGGGGCATATACCCCCCAAAAGGATAGAGACCCAGAGAGAGGCGGACAGAGAAGTGGGCCCCCGGAGGGCCTGAGCAGCACTCGGCCCCTCGCGTACCAGCCACGTCTTGGTGGGTGAGGACATGACTCCGTGGGGTTCGAGGAGCCAGCCGTGGTAGGAGAGAAGCAGCCTCAGAGCCACGTGGAGTGTGAAGATCAGGGCTCCCCACAGGCAGGAAGCAAACAGTGCAGCTGCCAGGACCCCCCGAAGCCTGTGGTGCTGTCCTCCCCTGCGGGGGAGAGAAAGAGGGCGCGCCTGGGTCTCCTGGCCTCAGAATAGCCCTCCCCTCAGCCTCGCTCCACCCCTGCCCTTCCTAATATTCTCTGACTCTGGTCTTTTGGCTGTTGGTGGCTTATCTTGCTGAATTAGAGTCAGTCAGAGGAGTTTAGTTTCCTCATTTGTAAAATGGCACGAGCCTCTCTCCACACCCTTCTCCTCCCAGGACTGTGGGAACGCCAAGCTTCTAAAATCACTCCTCATGGAAACTGGTAGGCGTTTAATAAGTGGTATTTCTATTAAAGGACACTTTTCCCTCCCAGATATCAAGTTATACTCTAAGTGTGGTTTCAAAGCGTGGCCCTGGGACCATCAGCAGCCCCTGGGAGCTTGCTGGAAATGCACATTCCTGGGCCCCACCCAGACCTAGCAAGACAGAATCTGTTGGGGTGGGTCCAGCAATCAGTGTTTTAACAAGCTCTCCCAGGTGGTTCCAAATCAAACTCAAGTTTAGGAAACTCTGGTCTACAAGAAATCAACATGTTTGCAAAGTTGCAAACAGACATGGGAGCAAATCCCATCTGGAGGAGCTGGGGCGACTTTCTCCCCTCTGTAGACTGGGTAAATCTAGCCTTCCTGGAAATTTCTTCCTCTAAGATCTTCTCCTTGGGTCTGTCTGCACAAAATCTTGCCCAGGGGGACTAATCCAAGGGTTAGAACCAGCCACTTCACCTTTCCCAAAGCTGACAGCAACAACTGTGATATTACAACCAGTTCCATTTAACAACCTCCTTGCACCGTACTGAATATTCCACATGCATGATTTTGATTCTTCTGACCACTCTAAGAAGCAATTAGTATTACCCCCATTTAACAAATGAAGACCCTGACACCTAAATTGATGTAGCCTCTTTTACCTAAGAGTACAGAACTGCAGACTAGCAGAGTTCACACTTGCATTAGTATACATAACCATATCTGGACATTTCCTAGTTTGTCACCATCCCTCCTAACAAGAAGCAGCCAGGATAGAAAATGTACAGAGAGGAGAGAAGAAATCACCTCCTTTTTATTGATGCTATACCTTTATTTATTTGTCCCAAATAAAGTCTCTTTAGCAGGCATAGCACACTGATAGAGAAACTTACTGGGTGGAGGGAAAGGAAGTAGGGAGGTTACTGGGCTGAAGTGGGGAGCTCACCAGTCTGGCAGCAACTCTTTAATCTTCTCTGTCAGTCCTAGGGAAGGATCCAGCTGGAGGAACCAGGCGAGCTGGATTGTACTGAAGAGGAAGAGCCAGCTGAGGGGGCTGGCAGGGAACACACCAGTGAGAAAGTCATTCTGTGGGGAAGAAAGGGCATCTATTAATCCCATCCCATCCTCTAAGCATAATCCTTAGATATTGACTGAGCACCGAGCGTGTGCTAGGTCCTGAACTGGGTGCTCAAGATCCAGTGGGGAAAAGACTGATATAGATCCTGTGCTCAGGGAGGTCAACCAGAGTGCTAATGGGAGTAGACAAGGCACAGGAGCCCTGTGGTGGCAGGTTGCTCATCCCAACCCCCTGAACCCGTTATAAGGACCCTCCTTTTGCCTCTAATTTGTTTCCTGAGCACATGAAGCCCAGCATGGCTCACTTCTGTCACTGTAACTTGTTCCCTGAGTCCACATAGCCCAGCATGGCTCTAGAACAAGACCGCTAATTCTGGCTCAGCCTCTAGTTCTGCTCTTAACAGCTGTGTGACCTTGGGAAAGTGAAAGCACCTCTCTGGGCTTCTGTTTATTCACCTGTAAAATGGAACTAACAATAGGTCTACCTTAGAAGGCCCTAATGAGCAATAGTTTAAAGGGCTTGGTTGGTGTAGAGCCTGGGACCCACTACTACCCAGTGTGATTTTAGAAATGAGGAAGCAGAAGCCCAGAGAAGTTACTACATGCCAGAGGTCACACAGCACCTACATGGCAAATAAGAATGGCAATGCTGGAGTGGTCACTTCTGCGAGCCAGGCCTTCTGGTTAGACAGTTAATGCTTACAGCAACACCTTGAGGCAGGGACTGTCAAGGTTCCCATTTTATAAATGAATACACTGAGGCTTGGCAATGAGTCTATGGAACCACAGCTCTGGTGTTACTGAGGGCTCAGCCCTCACCCTCAGACCAAGTTCCAGGAACTACAGTTTCAGGGTGGCTCCAGGATACCCAAAGTAAAAGAGGAAGGACATGAGAGCTCCAAGTGACCATCAGGGAGAGAGGTGCCTCTGTGGTAGAAAGGAAAGTGTGATCATTATTACAACATTAGTTAATACTTATGTGAAGGTCTGTAGGGGCCACTGGCCACAGGGGACATTTGACTCTGAAAAGGGCTTCAGGTCTTGCCTCTTATGCATGGGTGACAGTCAGAATACTCGAGAATATAATTCCAGTCAAAGTCCATCTATAAGCGTAGAAATCAAAACAATGGTTGCCTTGCAGTGAGGACGAGGTGGGGGGCGCTGACTGGGGAGTTGGCAGAGACATTGTGAAAAGTCACTGTACACTTAAAAAATCTATGCATTTTTCTGTAGGTAATTATATCTTAGTTTAAATATATATATATACACTTATCTTTCTTCTTCATTGCAACTAGATGGAGAGCTCCATGAGGGCAGGGGTCTGTCCATCTTGCTCCCTGCCGTATCCCCAGTGCCCCAAACAGTGCCAGGCCCTGAACAAATGCTCCACAGATATTTGGTGAATCAATAAAGAATGTTATCAGAAGCTAACACTCAGACTTGCCATGGGCCAGGCACATTACTCAGTGCTTACGTGTAAGAATTCATTTAATTCTTGCAACTGTCCTGCAAGGAAGGGACCATCGTTACCCCTGTTTTACATGTGGGGAAACTGAGGTTCAGAGAGGAGCACTTAGGATTCAAGCTTATTCATGGCTGACCCCACAGGTGTTCAAAGGGGAGGTGACCCTGAGGCAGACATAGGTTCTGGTTAGATGGTGTCATGGGCTTTCTAGAGCCAGGGCAAGGAGCGGGAGTTGGGCTTTCCCAGAACTGGGGCAGTGGGGTTTGTAGTGATGGAGAGTGCAGGGTACAGACATTGGAGGTTCACAACTTGGAACCAAGGGGCTTTCAGGTTGGGGTGTGGGCTACCCAAGATCTTGAACAGTCTTGGGCTTCTGGAAAGGGGAGCACCCAGTTTAGAGACTGGATATGAAAGGGAAAGGTGAGAAATGTACCATGGGGAGGGGCCTGAGCTCTAGAAAGTGGGATGCAAGTTGTGTTCGGGGGTGTGGGGAAAGTGGGGGATCCCAGAAGTGAGTGCAAGAGGTCAATAGGGGTCCCCAGTAGGTGAAGTTGAGGATCCTTGAAGTGAGCCACAGACCAGCAAATAGCTTTAAGAAGTCCTGGAATCGGACATCAGAATTCCCAGAAGCGGATGATATGATCCCAGAAGCGGGGCCACCAGGATGCCAGAGGTGGGCCTCAGGCATCCCGGAAACAGGTAACTAGATCCCCGGAAGGAAACCAAGCCGCAGCCTCCTCACCCAGAACCGGGAGAGATGCCTTTTCCAAGAACGCAGTCCGGACAGATAGATCTCCTGCAGCACCGAGGCGCTGAGGTCCGCTTCCGCCGCGTCCGAGGTCAGTGCGGGTCGGAAGCCCACGGCCTGGTGCGCTTCAGCCATGTCCCGCTGGGGCCCTGGGAGGACGGAGGGTCATTCTCCAGGCCCCTGGCTTCCCGCTCCCCCAGGCCAGGGCTCCCGGGCCCAGCCCCTCCTCGCGCAGACCTCTGTGAACGCACACGGAGGCGGGAGGGATAACGCGTTAACTCCTTTTGTGGCTCTGCCGAAAATGTGGCGCGGGGACAGTGCCTCCTCTCGATGTAGGACTTTCAGGATTCAAGGGTGGAGGGGGACACCCGTCCAGGGTGAGTTACGGGGTCGCCAGCAAACATTAGTCCTGGCTCCCTCTGAAAGGAACACCTGCTCCACGCTGGCACTGCCCACCCCATTTCCGTTTCCCATTCCAAGGCAGGGGTGGGGTGGGGGTGGGGGGACTGTCTATAAATACATCCCCTTTGGGGTGGCCTAGCGTCCCCTCCCACACGACCGGGGCTGGAGGGGATGGGGGCAGGAGCACCCTACTGCGCATGCCTCCCAGCCAGGGATGCTTCGAGGACAAGTGATGGAGAGGCTCGTTCGCCCAACCCAAGACACAGGCCTCCAGACCCCGCAGTAGCTCAGCCCCTCCGGTCCGGTACTTACTACGCTGAGTCAGGGGTCCGCCGATCAGATCCTGGGGACCAAGCCCAATTACACCTCCCCGACCCCCGATTTACGGAGCCGGACCCGACTCCCACTTGCATATGTCCAACCCAGGGCAACGAGTCCACGACTTGGTCGATGGGCCTCCGGAGCTCCTGCACGCCCCGGCTTAGCCGACACCCAGGAACCCCGATTTCTGCCGCGCGTGTGCCTCCCCTGGTATTCAAGTCCCTGGCTCTATCCCCGCCCCTTCCAACTGCTCGGCGCTCTATCCCCGCCCCCTCCAACTGCTCGGCGCTCTATCCCCGCCCCCTCCAACTGCTCGGCGCTCTATCCCCGCCCCTTCCAACTGCTCGGCGCTCTATCCCCGCCCCTTCCAACTGCTCGGCGCTCTATCCCCGCCCCTTCCAACTGCTCGGCGCTCTATCCCCGCCCCTTCCAACTGCTCGGCGCTCTATCCCCGCCCCTTCGAGTCCCGGCTTCCAATCCCCTTCCACCGTAGGATCCCTCGCTCGCGCTCCGCCTCGTCCGCTTCTCCGTTTGCCTCCCGCGTTCCGCGCAGCACCTATCCTTTGAGCCCCAGGTTCTTGGGCTCCCCAGTCCTCTCTCAAGGAGCTCGCTCCTTTCTCTTTAGGGATGGAGGCTCAGCGTGGAACCCACAGCCTACCTCTAGGTATGCTCAAGTCACCTTGTGGAATACCGGGCTGGAGCGAACCTCAGGCCTACCATCCCAGGGGAGGTGAGCCGCTTTGGGGTCCGATAAGCCCACAGAAAGTGCAACTGCATTGGCTGAGTTGGTGCGGAGACGGCTTCAGCGGATTAAATTCAAGTTAGACAAAGGGAATTCTGTGAGGGAAAACGTGCATGACACGGGAAAACTATTTAGGAACCGGGCTCAGAGGGGCTGGCCAGAAAGGGCAGAGACTGAAACACGGACACCGCCTTTTACTTGGCTCTGGACGTTAATACTGTCCATGCTAGCTCTGGGGTGCCCCTGGGTCCAGCCCAGTCACAGCAAGGGGTTGGGGGGTATAAGACGATTTCTAGATGAGCCCATGTGGAATTACGGGGGGGAGGGGACGACGACGACTTGGGGTCATGGCCCCAATATACAGATGGGTAAACTGAGGCCAGGGGAGGCACAGAGATGTGCCCATCACCCAGCAAGCTGGGCACTGCGCTGGCCTCATTGCTGCAGGCTGGGGTCCTGGAGACCAACTGGACCAGGCTTCACCCTGGCTGCCCAAGTAGCTTTGAGGGTCCTGGGGCTCAAAGCCCAACTTCCCTGAGAGCTCCTTGGTGGAGGCAGAGCCGAGCCAGTCTTTGATCTCTGGCAGGTAGTACATTTGGCATGTGTCCACGGACAGAGGGGCCGCCTGGGGAGGGAGCATGATACCAGGGTTCAAAGAGAAGGTACCAGAGAAGTGGGGCTCCATAGGGTCGGGCACCCAGAACTCCTGAGATCAGCAGGTCAGCTCTGAGGTCGCCTTCCCATTCCACTGAAACAGAACCCTGGCCCAAGGAGGGTACAGGTCCCTCACCATCTCCTTCCAGGCTTGTCCCTGCCACCACCAGCCTTTCACCTGCCCTCGGAGTCTGGGTACCCCATGGCGGAGGAAGTGAGAAGGGACAGCCTGAGGATGTGGGCGGTCACCAAGAAACCTCCTGAGTGAAGCGCCTGAGTTGTAGCCCTGCCTCCTCCTCTGGTCTTAACCCTCTTCCAGGGTAGATGTACTCAAGGAGTCTGGGACCAGTCCCCACCCCCCACCCCCCATGAGGGTAAAACAGGTGAGCCTCCAAGGCTGCACCACACCAGAAAGGCAGGATTAGAACCCAGATCCCCACCTCCTACACTGCTAGGGAACCCCCAGAGGTGTACAGGTGGTAATGTGGACTATGTCCCTAACCCCCTCCAAGGCCTTTGGAGAGGTGATCCTTTAAGGACTAGGGAAGAGAGGTGGGGACGGCTGACACCTTCAAATGGTGTCAACACCATTTCCAGGAAAGGGGGGGGAGGGGAAGCTCTGGACTCCTGTGTAGACCAGACCTCACCTTCACCCTTGGAGGGACTAGGGCACCTGGGGATAGGGACAGAGGGAGTCTAAGCCTCAGCAGAGCCAGTGTGGACACTATCCTGGAAGAACAGGACAGGGCTCCAGTTGTACCAGAGCAGTGTAGCAAAAGCTGTGGAAAGATGTGGATGATGTGTAGTGATCCAGGTTGTGTGGGAAGTGTCTTGGGGACAGGGGACAGGCAGCTCTGTGGACAAGGCCATGGGAAAGAGCATGAGGATGCAGAGGCGTGCCTGCAGCAGAGGCTGGATACAGACAGACCCCAGGCAGCTGTGATGGTTAGTGGGGCCTTGGTGCCCACCTCTGAGGTGGGGAGGCTCTGCTGCCCTGAGATGAGACACCCCTCCACACACATTGATTCCCCCCACAAGGAATTCCCAACACAACTCCACTAAGACTCAGCTTCCCCAGCTGCAGAAGGCTGGGCAGTAGTCACTGCATCAGCCCTGGCATGGCCTTGGAGAGGCCTGGAGAAAAAAACAGGAATAATGTGTTGGGGGAGGTAGCCTTCTGCCTGGGAACTGCTCCCCCCCCCCCCAAGCCTGGCAGTGCAGCTGGGGGCAGAACCATGCCCAGTGGGGACAAGAGGTAACAGGACCTCAGGGGGCAAGAGGGGCGGGACAGAGACTCAATCCTCCCAGAAAGGGCTGTGATGAAGAGATCCTGGCAGAGAGCTAAGGGGTGAGTTGGGGTAAGACTCAGGGCTGTGGTGAGACAGACATAGACACAGTGAGGACAGAGACCCATAGCATCATGTGGGTACTTCTGGCTGCTCCAGCTGGCATCTTAGCACCTGCAGACGGAACCCCAACCCCACTCTGCCCCCAGAATCCAAGCTGTCCCAGCTGAGGATTTATTGGCATAATTGTAACCATATAAAAACATAAGTTATGAAAAACACAGTCACGATGTGCCCTCCCCCCAATCCCCCACCCCGGGCCCAGGCCCAGGCCCCTAAAACCCCCTTCTGAGGAAGGGAGAGGGAGGGGGAGCCCAAAACTGCCTAAGAATGCCACAGCCCCTGGGCCCGAGCAAGGCCGGCTGGCTAGGGTGGGAGAAACCGGGCGCCGTCTCAGCGCATCCGGTAGTCGGTGGAGCAGGACAGCTCACACAGCTGGCCCTTGAAGTCCAGGTCAATGGTGAAGTCCAGGTCGCGCTGTGGGGATAGGGCAGACATGAGGGGGGCCAGAAAGAGGGCAGGCAGGCACCCAGAACTGTCTGAATCAGGAGGAAGCAGAGGGGTGCAGGCCCAGCACACCCGAGATGATGTGTCCCCAACCAGCTGTCTACACACCCTCCCTGGAGATCCAGCGGGGTCCTGCTTTTAGCCCATGTCCAGGATGTAGATGCCACATTGCTGGTCCCGCTCCCAGCATCTGCCCTGAACCCTGACTCCCAGTGACAGCTACATCTGACATCCTCAAACCCACCGGGTCCCTGGGGGGGCGGGGGGCAGAGCTCAGCTGCCCTGCCTCTTGTTTCCCTGACTACTTCCCCACCAGAACCACTGCCATCAGCAAAAGCATTCCTCCTCCTCCGGAAAAATGTGACAGCAAACTCAGTGGTCCCAATCCACTGTCCCCATTTCCTCTCCTCCCAAGCTCCCTGGAAGCCAACCCTCCTCCTGTGCCCCATTCTGCACCTCCCCCAGCACTCCCTGGAAAGGCTGGGACAGTCATCAATGACCTCAATGACTTCTGCCCTTGGCCCTCTGACCCAGCCTCCTTGCCCTCTCCTCCCCCTCAGGCTGTCTGTCTCGTTTGGATTTCTCAGCCTCCACACTACTGACATTTGAGGCCACTTTGCTGTCTTGAGCACCCCAAGCCTTTACCCACTGGAGGCCACTAGCACCCTTTCTCCTCTGGGGTACAGCAAAACTGTCTGTTTGCGAGTCCCTGCTTTAATGGGCTTATGTCCCTGACTTAGAAAGTGGGTGCAGCTTGGGTCGCTCCCCTCCATCCAGGCTACCTGGGCACCATCCAGCCCGACACACACTGGCCTGGTGATATTTCTCGTGCAGACCACTCCCCTCCACTCAGAATCCAGACCCTTCCTCCCACCCCCTGGCTGAGCTCCTGACTTTGCCCCAGACCTGCTTCCCCCACGTCTCAGCTGATGGCAGCTGGGTCCTGCCAGGTGTGCAGGAGGAATGAACTGTCTTCCTTTCCTTCCCCTTATCCCCAGGCCCAGGCTTGTAGACTGGGCTCTCCCTCTGGCCCCTTCCCAAATGACAGAACCTCCAGCTGTTGTTTACCACTTGACTGTGTCCCATGTCTAGACTGGGAGCATCAGGAGGGCAGGGATCCGGCCTAATCATGGCTGGTCCCCAGGACTCCACCTCCTGTAGGTGCTCAACATTTGTCCCACAAACAGACACCAAGAGCCCCAGACAGGCAGAAGTGCCTCCATAGTCCCCCCTCCGCCAGCTCCCCCGAGCCTCACATTGTTCTTGGCATTGGGCCTCATCCCAATGGTACCAAAGATCTCCTCGCCCGTCTTCACCGTCAGGTAGTCCTCCATGTAGAACACCGTCTGCTTCCAGTGCGTGTACGGGGACTCAGGGCCTAGGGGCGGAGTCACGTCAGCCAACTGGCCCCCGGCGCCCCACGCTGATCTTGCCCTCCCCTCTGCTTGGCATATCCCCCAGTGAGTGTTTACTGAGTGTTGACTGTGGTCAACCTGCCCGTGAATATCTTCACCCTCCTCAAACCTCAGAGAGACCTGTCCAGGTTTCGGGGGGGGGGGGGGGGAAACGACACTAAGGCACAGCACGCTCCGGGTTAGCTGGCAGAGCCAGTGTGGGAACACAGGTTGTTCTCACTGTCCCCGAGGGAGGCTCCCTCTGGCCACCCCTGTGCCCCCTTTCCCAAGAACTCACTGGTGGAGAAGCCCGTCCGCTTGTGGCAGCGGGTGAACTCGATGTTGAAGTAGGCCACCAGCGCGTGCACATAGTCGTTCCGCTTCACTTGCAGGCAGAAGGGCGAGGTGAAGGTCAGGTCTTCCACCTTCACGGTGTAGATGTCCACCTCCTGCGGGAGAAGGTCCTATGAGCCCCACTCGGCAACACCCAGCCCGGGGTCCAAGGGCAAATGGGAGAAGGGGGGTGGGATGGGGCGGGTGCTAGATTCCCTGTTCCCTTTTCTCCCACATCCAAACCTCAAACCTGACGGTTTACTTCTTTGGACCGACCACTTGAAGAACTGCCCATTTACCCCTCTCCATGGCCTACACCCCGCCCCGGGCCGCCATCACCTCCCCACTGCAGCAGCCTCCTAACAGGGCTCCCTGCTTCTGTCCTCCCCCTACATCCTTTAACTGGACATATCTACCAGCCAAAGTGACAATTCTAAAACAAGTCAATCAGATCATGCCAAACCCTGCTTAAATCCCTGATAGCTCCTGGATGCACTCAGAACAAAACCGTGGTTCTGATGCGGGCCAGAGGGTGGCCCAGTCCAGCTGCCTGCCTCTGTCTCCTCTCTCCTCACTCCCTCCTCCACCTGGTTTTGTGCCTCACCCAAGAAGTAATGTGCTCTTTACTGGTGTGGATCAACTCACTCCTGGCCCTGGCTTCTTGCATTTGGTGTGCCCAAGAGGGTGAGTCCCACCTGGGTGTTTCAGCTGCCTGTCTCAGGTGTTCCCTCTGGAATGTGTCCCCCGGGACAGGGCAAGCCCATTTCAATGGGTTCTATCTTGGAACCCATTGGCTTTGGCTGGACACGGCTTCCCTGGGCCTCTAGCATTACCCTGGCTCACAAGTCAGGCATCCAAGACCTCAGGTCTGCACTCTGCACCCTAATGTATCGCATGTGGGACAGGTGCTGGCCCTTCTTTGGTTCCAACCCTGGGGGACACCTGGCCATGCCCACCCCCTCACCTTTATGAGGCAAGCGTTGGTAACCAGCTGCTTGGGGTCCACCACATCCACCAGGGGTTCCTTGATGGCCACGTCTTTGATGCAAGACATGTCAAAGCCATACACATTCTCCCACCCTGGGAGGAGGCAGGGAGGAGGGATGAGCACACCAAGGCACCCAGGTCAGGCCGATCCCACCCCACCCCACCCCACGAGCTCCGTGGGCCCGAGCTCACAGTGGATCTTGTAGTCTTTGTACTGCCGGTCCTCGATGGCCGTCACGTAGAGTGTGGCTCTGTCTGGGAAGATGAGGCCATCGGGCGCCTGCGGAAAGGCATGGTAAGGGCATGAAGGGTGGGGGAGACCATGGCAACACTGCCCCCAAGTGTCACCTGTTTGGCTCTTTATCCACCCCCTCTGAGCCACCTACACTTCCCACCTGGGCTCCTGCAGTGGCCTCAAGGTTTCCAGCCTCTACCCTCATCCCCAAGTCTATTCCCCATATGGCTGCCAGGTGGCGCCCCAGAGCACCTAAGGCAGACCCTGTCCAGAGGCTGAGGGATCTCTGAACTCTCCTTGGCTCCTCTTGGAGCAGTTTCATGAGGGTCCTCAAGACCACGCAAAGTTGGCAAAGGCCCCTTCACCCCTCACCTCTAACTCACCTCCTACTGCTCTTCAAGACTCATTTCACTCTAGCTTCCCCGCTGCTCAGTACACAGCAAGCACGCCCTGCCCCTGCTCCAGGACCTCTGCACTGGCTGAACTCCTGCGTCGTGTTGTCCCCTCGGGTTCAGATCCTGGGCAGCTACTTCCCATCCTTTGATCAGGTCTCAGTCACTATCTCCCTTGGGAGGGCGCCTCTGACCTGAGAACCTGAGGGCATCATGGCCCGGTCCCTCCCTATTGCTGTGCCCTGCTCTGGTTTTCTTCTCAGCTCTAACTCCCTCCTGACACTGTACTATCTCCTTGTAACCATCTAGCCTCCAAAGCCTGTTATACTCCATTTTGGCTGTGGGCCTTCCAACATCTGTGCGGTCAATCCCGTGTTAAGTCCCGCATGGGAAATACCTAGCATAGCTTTCGTTTTCTGCCTGGCCCCTGACTGATACATGCAACAAACACCCTAAGGACCCCAGCCTGCTGTTCCCACCCTTCCAGGGCCTCACCAGCCACTTGTCTCGGGCATAGAGCACGGTGTTGAGCATTGACTCGTAGAAGAGACAGTAGCCCATCCACTCGCTGATGATGATGTCAACCTTCTCCACCGGAAGCTCCACCTCCTCTACCTTCCCCTTGATGATGGTCACCACTGTAGGGGCAGACAGGGGCACATGCCACCAGCCCTGAAGAGACCCGTTGTCCAATCGCCTTCCCCTGGGGGTCCAAGGCCTGGGGACCCCACTGGGACAGCCCTTGTCTTCTAAGGAAGGGCTGGGGGCTACATTTGGGCATCTTCAAAAACCTCCTCAAGCTGAAGCCACACCTTGTTTATTCAGTTTTAGAATTCACTTTAGATAATTTCTGACACAGAAATTTTACATGGATTAGGTATTAGTAATGTTAAGGTTTTGCCACTAACAGCACGATCATCTATTACAGACACAGCAAGATTTAAATGACATCACAATTAGAATCTGCTTCTAATGAACATATTTAAAGCTGAATGATGTATACTTGGGGGTTCACTATACTAGTCTTTAAAAAAAAATCACTTCAGTTACTAAATGCTAGGAGCCTTCACATGCAGAAAACCCACTGTCTTCCCACATTCTCTGCCCATCAAACCTTGCAGGAGGGACCTCAAAGGCAATCTGGCAACATCTACCCAACTTATATTTTTGACCCATGTAACCCTACTTTTATAAATCAGCCTCACCAATACACTAGATTGCTTATGGAATGACATTATATGTGGGGGATGAAACTCTCAGAAGCGGCTGAATGCCCATCACCAGGAGCCTGGGTAAGTGCATATCAAAAAGAACAAGATCCTCTCAATGCCCTGCAACACGTTAAACTACATAATAAGCAGATAGAAAAAGCAAAGGGGGTAGGCTTGTACAAAATGCTATTTGTGTAAAAATAATGCACCTGAATGTAAAAACATCTACATGCATATGTGCTTGTAGGCATGGACTCCTCTGGGAGTGCTGGCTGAACTCAGAGAAGGGTGGCAAGAGCCTTCTCACTATGAGCCTTCAGCAGTCAACCACATGACTGTTCACTGAAAAACCTAAAGACTGCTTCTTGTCCTAACGTTTTAAGAGTGAGGAGCTAAGCTTGTGACTTCAACACTCAAATTCTAAGATAGTAGAACCCGCTTATCAGGTTACAAACTCTGAGAAGGTTGAATTGTCAGGCTGTTGGCAGCCCAGAGCCCACAGGGGAGATAAAGCTGTGTTTGTGTTCAGTGGCCCCCACCCTCTTGCCAAGGGCCCAAGGAAACTGGAATCGCCCGCTCCATCCCCACAAACCCATTCTCTTCCTGGGCTCACCATGGTCTAACTTGTTGGCTTTGACGATCTTCACCGCATAATCAGAGATACTGGAACACTCGATCTGGGGTCCAGGAAGAAGGGAGGGTGAGACCCCCCCCAGTCCCATCCTTACCTCCCACCCCCTCCACCCAATTCCTGAGCCCCAAGGGGCCTCCTCTCCATCACAAGGCCCAAGCCCACCCAGCTGTCCAGGACACTCACCCCAATGACCTTGCGGGCCCCAGCCTTGGCAGCAAACATGCAGAGAATCCCCGTCCCTGAGCCCACGTCCAGCACCACCTTGTCCTTGAAGAGGTGCCGGTTGTGAAACATGGAGTTGCGGTAGGTGAGGGTGCGCACCTCGTCTTTCAGCATCTCCTGGGGGGGGGGAGGGAAGTACAAAGACCATGAGGGGGCCTGCACTCCCAGCTGGAAACTGGGGTGCACTGGCCTCAGACATGCTGACAGTTTGGAGAGCTAGGGCTCAGCCCTCCCACTTGCTTAGTCCCTTTGGAACAAGTTATTTCCTTTCCATGTGCCTCAGTTTCCCTATTTGTAAAATCATACTGGATAGACTAAATTCCCATCCTAGCCAGAGTCTATCGTTGGCTAAGTCCCAGCGATCCTTGGCTTTAAAAAGTCCTCAGTAATCCACTGACCTGTACACTCAGAAAAAACAACACAAAAACCAAAAAGCAGAAAGGAAGAAAAAAATGCTCAAAAGATCATTCCAGCTACTTTCTGGGACCTCAGCCTTCAGTGTACAGAGCAGAAAAGCCATCTGCACACCAGACATGAGCAGCTGGGGGACAATCCCACCGCCGATCACTAGAGGGCGGCAGAAACCGACAGGCCTGGCCTCCAGCTACTGGCTCAGGCAGCACGCACATGCGCACTCCCACCCCTGCCTCCCAGGAGCGGTCCAAGAGCACCTGGCTAACCTCGGTCTCCAAGGCAACTGCTGGGAGAAGAGACCCCGGGGTGAGCCAGGGCATGCGCAGAGGGGCAGCCTGGGGCAAGGAAGGCAGTGCGCATGCGTGGGAAATTAAATTCCAGCGCTCCCAAATATTAACCTCTCAAGATTCAGCAACCTTAGAAGCTGTCCATACTCACCTCGTGGATACCAAAGTGAGCGTAAGAGTCAAAGTAGTAATCTTTGGACGTCATGTCCTCAGCGTTGGGCTTCTCACTGCTTTCTGCTTGGCCACAGGAGACCTGCGAGGAGGAGGATAGGACCATGGGTCAAATCTGGGGGCTCCCCAAAGCCTCTTAAGCCTCCAGATCCCTACTTTTCACTGGAATAAACCCCCCGAAATCATACCACGGCACCTTACAGTCCCCGACTGCCATCTTGCCCCCCCGAGGACCCCCAAACCTAAAACCCCATATTCCTATTGCAGGACCCCCCAGAGCACGATCAAGAGGAGTACCCCGATACCTCAGCCATGCCTACCATCTCTCCAGTCTCTCTGCCCCCGTCTCTAGCTCAGCCCACAGCTGGGGAAGGAAGGGGAAGGCAGAACTGGGGAAGACACAGGTAAGGGTAGAGGGGGGCTGGAAATGGAGTTAAGGAAGCAGCCACAGTATTGGGGAAGGCCAGGTGGGGGGCCACAAACCTCGAGGGAGTTTGTACTAAGTGTTTGGGGGAATGGGGTAAACTGGTTTAAAGCAAGAGGGATCATGGTTAGACAGCTAGAAAGGGCCTGATGTGTGGCAAGGTATCTTAATGTGGGGAAGGGTCTCACAAAAGGATATTTACTTCTTCAAGAGGCGGCTGGAGGCTCATCCCATTAGCCAAGGTGGCTACAAAATTCTAGGAGAGAGTACAGGGAGAAAGGATTAGCTACTGGGAGTGGCTAGGGGCAGGTCAAGCCAGGGGACCCTGGCTCTTGGGAGGAGGGGAGGTGTTTCCTGCAATTTTCCTTTTCCTTGGTGGGAATGGTGGCAGAGGGAGCAACTAATGAGGCAGGGTTGTTTCAAAAGGGGTAGGATGAGTGGGGGGAGAAGAGAGGGGATTCTGTCTCAGCTGTGGCTGGAGAGATGGCGGACTGCTCCCACGTTGCCCCTCTCTGGCCAGGCACCTGATCATACACACCTCCCCCATCCAGCCCAGAGGAACTGGCACCCACTGGGCACATAGGCACTGCCAGCTGTCACTCCCTCCGCATCATCTAATCCCCCCAGATTAGGTAACACTTCCTGACACATACCCCCATGCTGGGGTGCCATGAGTAGCTGGGGGAGGGGGCTGGCAGGGTGTACCCACTGGGCATCTATTTCTGGAAACCAATCTCTTTTATGAGGATTCCAGGATGGAGGTGTGGCACACAGGCGCCCCCACCAGAGCTGGCACCCTGACCCCTAGTTCCTGCCTTAGGCTCAGGAAGCCCCAAATAAAACCAGTTGGAGCCAATCTCCTCACTTATTACCCTCTACCCAGGAAGATAGAATCCTTGGGAAGAGGACAGACTCCTGACCCTCGAGTCTATCTGCCGCCACTCAAGACACCCATCCCAGGCCTGGAGGTCTCCAGGTGTGAAGCCAAGTCCTGAGGCAACCTCTGGAGAAGATATTTCCTCCACCCATAAAGGCCCTGGTCCAGGAGAGAGCCAAGGGGGATGGGAGTCATTGGAGTGACCCTGGGGAGCTGATCTCCCACTCCAGAGAATGCCACAAGGTAAGGGGTGAAAATTTCGGAGGCCCCATCAGATTACATCTCTCCCAGCTGTTACCACTCTCTGGGCTCCAAGAAGCTTCAAGTCAGGGACACAGGGACATGACACACAGGGCTCCAAGCCCCACCCCCATTCTCCCAAGCCAGTGAGGATGCCTACAAAGAAGGGCGGCTGGCGAGGGGATTTCCCACTGGGGCCCATTTCTCAATACCACTGATACCACCGCCATACAAGCCCCAAACAGCTTGAAACACAGCGCCAGAACCAACCCCACATGGCTGCACAAGAACCAGCATTTTAGGAAACCATTTCAAGGATCCAGGTTCAGGACCCTCAAACAGGGCTCTGGAAGGGGGAGTACATCTCCCACCTTCACGAATGCCGAGAGAAATGGGGGCAGAGCTCGCAGGTTCCATCACGTCTCCTACCCAGCAGACGGATTCTTCCTTCCGTCGCCCGGGAGGTTTCCAAAGGGGAGGTGGGCTTTGGGACACGCCCCATGAAAAATGTCCCTCCCACACACCCAGAAATGGCCACAAGGGGGTGCCTGGTGCATTATCCGGAAGGATCTCCTTCAGCTGGAGGCCCCACCACCACCCAGAGAGAGGTCACAGGGGCATACCCCATCCCCCCAGCTCCCAAAGCCCCGGGCGGTGGAGAATCCAGGGACAGGAAAAGGGGGGTGGGGGCGGCCAGAGAAAATAAATTCTTTGTCTTCCTCCAATCCTAACCCAAAAGTGCACGAAACCTGGACCGATGCCTAAGTAAATGCCCCAGTCCTGGGAAGGGGGTTGTAGAGGGTTGGGATACACTGCCCCTCCCAAGAGACTCTTTACTTCTTGGAGGCCCCCAAGTAAGTCCCACCAGGAGGTGTACGTTGCAATCCCTGGGGAGGAAAGCTGGGGGCCTCCGAAGTAGGGTGAGCGCCTCCTTCCCGTCCCCCCGGGGCGCCCCTCCCCCGGCCGGGGGCGGGGCCTTTGTCCCGCACGTGGAGCCCGCCGGGCCACCGAGCACGGCACACCCCCTCCCCATCCACCACGCCCCGGCCACGTGGGGGCCAGGCCGGAAGCGCCCCCAGCCCTCCTCCACGTGGGAGGGGGCACGAGACCATCGGCTTGGCTGGCCCCCGAAAGCTAGGGAACCCGCATTGAAACAGTGGCCCCAGATCCGGAGCATGCGGCCTCCCCTCCGTACGGCTGGGAGCCTTAACTCAAATCCGCCGACTCACAACCCCTTCTCTATGACGGAGCCATAAAACACGGACCCCCAAACCGACCCCCCGCCCCCGGCGGCGTTCCAGACGCTCACCTCCATGATGCAGTTCGCGGCCTCGGCTGCCGCCATGTTCACCCGCACCTACTCCTCCAGCGGCCGAGACCCCCCCCCTTCTCCGCACTCTCCCGAGACCGCCTTATACCGGAGGGTCTAGGCCCGCCCACCGCGACCCCGCCAGGAGATCTCATTGGCAATGGAGGCGGTCCGTTTGGGAGTACCGTTTACTAATTGGGCAAAGGAGAAGGCCCATCAAAGTTCAGGGACCCGCCCAGTGTGGCGTGCAGAGCCCCGCCCCTTAAGTCGACAGGGATGGGAAAGACTGACTGTCTATCACAAAAAGTGAGATTGATGATTGGACAAAGTCAACCGGCAGTTCCTGCCCCTTTCCCCCAGCACCGCCTCAAAGCTTCCCGGCGGGCCCCGCGTTAGCGGACATTTTGAAATAGATCTGTCCATCACCTAAATGACCCGCCTCTTCAGCTGCTACTGGTTTATCCAAAATGTGACTTCACGAGGCCTTTGACGAGCCCTCGCCAGCCTGCCGGTCTCAAGAACAAGGCGATTGGCCCACGAGGAGGGAGGGCTTTAGCTTCCAGCGATTGACTCAAAAGAACTGTCACTAAGCGTCCATTTGGTGGCTTCTTCCAGTCCCAAGGGAGTCCTGGGGGAACAAGGGGAGATTTTGCCCATTTACGTGAGGGAAAGAACTGAAGCTATCAGAGGCCCAAAGAGAGGGAGGGCTTGTCCCGGGTCCCGAACCAAATCGGGAATAGGACTCAGGCGGCGATGCATTTAAACTCTAGCCCTCTACTTGACTGTTTTTTAATCACAGCAACCCCACTCAAACCACTTGGCCTTTGCCAACTCCCTCCCCCTGCCAGGAACACCCACCTCCCTTTGTCAGCCAACTCCTTCCAATGCATAAATCAGAGCACAGCTTAGACATCATCTCCTCCAGGAAGCTTTCCTCGATCTGCAGAAAAAGTTACTAGTTGAATAAAATGAATGCAACTTGTAGAATATATTCATCACCCCCGAAAGTTCCTTCATAACCCTTTCCAGTCAATACCTTCCCCACCCAGTCCCTGAAGCAATCACTTTCTATTTTCTGTCACTATAGTGTCGCCTTTCCTTTCTAAAGTTTCCTATGAGTGGAATTACATTGCCCAGCAGTGTGGCTTAATGGTTGAGCGTGGACCCCTAAACCAGGAGTTCACCAGTTCGACTCCCAGTCAGGGCACATGCTCGGGTTTCAGGCTTGATCCCCAATAGGGGGCATGCAGGAGGCAATCAATCAATGACTCTCTCATCATTGATGTTTTCTCTCTCTCTATCCTTTCCCCTTCCTCTCTCTCTCTAAAATAAATGAAGACTTTAAAAAAAAAAAAAAAGAATGTAATTATACAGTGTGTGCTCTCTTGTGTCTGTCTTCTTTCACTCAGCATAATGCTTTTGAGATTCATCCAAGTTACTGCACATAAAGGTTGTGCAATCCTTTTTATTGCTGACAAATATTCCGTTGTATGGATGTATTGTTAGGACAAGGGTCTCAAGGTCTGGGAACTTCTAAATGTTATTATTGTTACTCCTGCTAAATGTTAAAATGTAGCATAGCATTTCTTAGTTGCAGCTGTAAACAGGATTAGTTGAACAACTCAACTGATAAGCGTAGCCAACTGCAAAGAAGAAATTAACATGTAATGGACCAAATAGTATATATGAGCCATATGGCTAAGCCTCCCTTGGGGAGGCAGAGCTTTGGATATGAATCCCATCTCCTTTATTTGCTGTAAGTAAATAAAACTACCTTGCAACAACTGTTTCTTTTTTGAGTAGAGCACCCCAAGCTGCTAAACCCTTGAGCTCAGTAACAGTATCATTGTTTATCCATTTTCCTGTTGACAGATATCCAAGTAATGTCCAGATTGGGGCTATTATGAATAAAGTGGCTATGAACATTCATGTACTAGTCTTTCTGTAAAGGGACGCTTTGTCATTTCTCTTGGGTAAACCTAGGAGCAGATGACTGAGTTGTATGCTAGGTGTATGTTTCACTTTATAAGAAACTGCCAAAAAGTTTTCCAGTGTGTTCTATCATTTTTGCATTCTGATGGGTGATTCGTGAAGAGTTCCAGTTGCTCTATATCCAAGCCAACACTTGATAAGATCAGTCTTTCATTTTCACCGGTCTGGTGGGTATAGATATTTCACTGTGGTTGTCATTTGTGTTTCTCTGACCACTGCTGTTGAGCGTCTTTTCATATGCATATTGACCATTTGTAGATCTTCTTCTATCAAGTGCCTGCTCAAGTCTTTTGACTATTTTTTACACACAATGTTGTTTCCTTATTCACGAATTATAAACATTCTTTACAGATTCTGGTACAGATCTCTGTCAGGTACCTTGAATGTTTTCTCCCCATCCGTGATGTCTTTTGTTTGTTTGTATCCTCACCTGAGGGAATGTTTATTAATTTTAATTTTTTTTTTTTAGACGGAAAAGGAGAGAGAGAAACATGGATTGGCCACCTCCCATATGTGCCCTGACCAGGGATTGTACCTGCAACCTGGGTATGTGCCCTGGCTGGGATCAAACCCAAACCCGCAACCCTTCTGTGCACCAGACGATGACACTCCAACCAACTAAGCCACACCGGCCAGGGCTGTCTTTTCATTTTCTTAAAAATTTTTTTTAAAATATCTTTATTGACTTCAGAGAGAGGAAGGGAGAGGGAAAGGGAGAGAAACCGAAACATCAATGATGAGAGTCATTGATCGGCTGCCTCCTGCACGCCCCAGACTGGGGATCGAGCTGCAACCCGGGCCTGTGCCCTGACCGGGAATCGAACAGAGATCTCCTGGATCCTAGGTCGATGCTCAACCGCTGAGCCACGCCTGGCCAGGCTAACACTGTCTTTTAAAGAGCAGAGATTTTAAATTTTGATTAAGTTCAAATAGTTAAATAATCAGAGCCCATATCTTGACCCTTACACTGTATGCTGTATGGGTCCTAAATCAGTTTGTTGGTTCTTTCAAATCCTCACCCAAGGATACATTTCCATGGATTTTGAGAGGGAGAGAGAGAAACATTGACCGTTGCCTCGGGCACAGGCCCAGGCCAGGTACTGAACCCACCCGCGTGCCCACAACCATGGAAGTTCCATGAGTGCCAATTTGGGGATTACACACAAACGTCAGTGTCTAGGCGAATTCGCAATTATGAACATGCAAAGAACGGGGACCAACACTAACTGGCCTCCCTTATGACCCTGCGCGTCTCGTTTTGCGCGTTTATGAACATGAGTCTGTGAAAGAGGCTAGCGCCCTACAAAGGAGACAAACCCGAGTCTCCAGGGAGATAAGGGGGAACCAGCAAAAAAGGCTCAGAAGGAGCAGTGGGAGGAGCAAAGTGAGAAGTGGCTGGAGTTCTGGGTGCCTGTGAAGGAGGAACACGGCGTCCTTCTGGAAGTAGCTAAAGACTCCAAGAGCGTCAGCACAGGGGGAGCTGGAACATAAACCATGCAGCCCGGAAAATGTAACTAATTGGAATCACATTTACAGACATCCTCGAACATGCTGCACGTCAACTGGCAGGTGCTCGTAAGTGCTCCAAATAGACACTTTTAGAATGAATGAATTGGCTCTTGCCTCAACTTATAAACCAGAGGGATCTCTGACCCAAATCTCCCCTACTTAGAACTTCAGTTCTCAAATGAAAGAACAAAGAATTAAATATTTGAACAAGTTTTTATTATGGAAAAAATTTAAACAATTTCTTTTTGGCAAAACAAGGGTGGGCAGCCTCCACACCACAGCCCTGAGTAGAATAGGGAGGCTTGAGAAGCACACCGAGAGCCCAGGAACCCGAGGTCCAATCTGGTAGCAGCTGCTGAGGAAAATCTCAGTCCAGGGGTAAGTTCAAGTCCACGGGTGAACCAGCCAGAATGCCCTCCTGGAGGGAAAAGCAGCAGAGCCTCATAAGCAGAGGCTCCCCCCAATCACAGCAGCATCCACACCAGCCCAGTGAGAGCCAAGGCAGGGAGGCAAGGGGAGGGGGCAGAGACCAGAGAGGGAGAGAGAAACCCAGAGGTGGGAGGTGAGAGACCCAGGGACCCGGGGGTGGGTGGGGACAGAGTCCTAGAGAGAAGAGGGAAAGACAGAGCCCGAGTGGTGGGCAGAGCACAGGGAGAGGCAGACATAGTGCCGGGGTTTTAAAGATTAATAGCCCCGGCTTTGTGTCCCAGTGTTGATTCTAATCTAATCCCTGCACGAGGGACTTCCCCCTCAGCCTCTGTAAGACCAGGATAATAACGGAATCCCACAGGTTGTTGTGAGGCTTAAATGGGATCATCCTACTGAAATCCTTGGCGAGCACCTGGCCAAGCTTACCTGTTACCGTTCCTTACAAAATAAAATCATTTTACAAATCAACAAGCCTCTGGGAGGAGCTCCAGGCATTTATATCCCCTGTGCCCTCACCATCTTGCTTTGAGGCAGGAGGGCATCTGTCACTTAACCGCACCACTTCCAGCCACCTGTGACTCTTCCCCAAACCTGCTCCTCCCCTCCCCCTGCCCCTGCTTTTCCCCATCTCGGGGAATACTGAATGTAGCCCAGCAGTTGCCCAGGCTAGCATCCTTGACTCCTGCCTGCCACTCAGTCCCCAAGTCCACTCCATTAGCAAAACCTGTAATCTCTATCTCCAAATTAAATCCGGAATCCTCCACTACTCCCACGCTGGTCTGACCCTCCCTCATCTCCCCCCTGGACCAGCACAGTCGCTCGGGCCAAGCTCCCTACTTGTCCTCTCCCCTTAGTGTTCCCCACGCGGCCACCAGAGGGTGCATGTTAGCGCCTAAGTACCCTCTGGTCCCCTGCTCAGGGCCCTCCAGGGGCTCCGGGCTCACTCAGAGTCAAACTCCACGTTCTCACCTCGACCCCAGGCCCTGGACAACCTGGCTGCCCCTGCTGCTCTCCCCTCTGGCCCTCTCCCCTCTCTCACCTTGCTCACCCGGCTCCAGCCCCTCTCTGCCCCTCAAACACACCTGGCCAGCTCCTCCCAGTGTGTGAAGCTATGGTTACATTCTGGGGCCTGGCGTCTGCATCGCCACAGCAACCAGGCAGGTGAGGTGCTGCCCATCGGGCGGGGCAGGCAAGTGCTCAGGGAGGTGGGGGCAGTTGCCTAGGTCACAGGCCAGTACACGGAAACCCGGTCCAGCTCCCAGCCTAGCACTGGATTGAACGCGGTAAGCCAGCAAGGTAAGACTCACCGGGCTCTGCGGCTAAGGTGTCAGGGACAGGAGGAAAAGACAAAAAGAAGTCCAACTAGTTGTTTCTACCATCGGTTAAAAGGTGCAGAGTGCTATGGAAAAAGTAAAGCAGCCAGGAGGGAGGGGGATTAGGTGGAAGGGAGTGAAGGTGGCTGCGGTTTTAAGTGGGGACCAGGGAAGGCTCCCTGGGGGGTAATACCCGAGCAGAGCAGAGGAAGTGAGGCAGGGGGATACCTGGGCAAGGGCATTCCGACAGAATCAGATAATCGCACAAGCAAATGCCCACGGAGTGCCAAGTACTTACAAGGATCATCCCATTTAATCCTCACAATAACCCACGGATTACCACGGTGCTTGGTGTACAGTAGGTGCTCAATTAACGCAGAACAGGTGAATGGGAGGGCTGGGAGAACACCTGTGATGTCCGAAAGGAAACCTAAGAGGCCCCTCCCCCCAACGACAGTTAGGTAAAGGGAGGCCCAGAGAGGCTTGGGCGGCTCACCCAGCCCCCGTGGGCCTGGATCCAGGGCGTGAAGCTGTGCACGTGCTCTACGCTGAGTCCAGCCAGGGTGCCCCCCAGCCGGGCCACGCGCCGGCTCAGCTCCATGGCCAGGGCCAGGCGCGCTAGGGGCTCCGGCGACGGCGGCGGGGGCCCGGGGCACGGCAAGGAGAGGCGGGCGTGGCTGGGCCGAGGGCTGCCCTCCCGGCTGGAGAACAGCTCCACCAGGCGGGCGAAGGAGGCAGCGGAGAGGCGGGCCAGCTTGCGGCGCAGGGCCGGGTCGGAGGCCAGCTGTGGGGGGGACAGGAGGAGAGGCGGGGTCCGCCTGCGGCCAGCCAATAGGAGGCTGGGAGGCGCGGCTTTCCGGCGCGAGGGTCCTGTAGACACTAACTCCCTAAGCCACTCTCCCCTCCATCACATCAGCCAACCACGAACCAGACTCCTTGGTTTCTGCCAGACGGCTCCGGGGAAGGTGGCCCAGCATCCAAGAAGCTAAGCCCCGCCCCGCCCCGCCTCGACAGCCAATGGGGGCCAAGCCCAACCTTAGCTGGGTCCCAGAATGCTCATCTTCTAGCCACACCCACGGTGGGGTTCCCCGAGAGCCCGGGAGGCCAGGCCAGTGTCTAAAACCACCTTGCCTTCAACAAACAATTAATACAAGAGGACCACACATTTTGCCCAAGCTCCTAAGCCAACCCAGTCATATTCCAGGGCAAAGTTACAAACCATACCTCCTCGGGCAGTCCACTTCCCTCCCCCATTCTAGGCCATACGCCTACATAGTCACTCCGGGCTTCAGATTTTAGAGTCTTCTCTAAACCACACCCCACTCCCACCACCACAACGTTCGCTTACTTCCTCAACTGGTCCCAATCTCTTTCCCAGATCAGGTTTCTGATGGCCACGCCCCTGCCTCTAGGCCACGCCCCCTGACGACCACTGCACGCCTCCAACTTAAGGACCTGCGCTGGCCATATCTCTTACTTAAGGCCTAGTCTCACCCTCTTCCGACTATCCAATGAGAATGCGGATCAGCTTTCGATCCCTGTGCCCAATCATTAAGCAATCCCTTTCCTAGCTAAGGGATGGAATGGACTGACCATCACCTTCTGGTTGATGACTTCTGCCTCCTCCTCCAGCAAGGCCACCAGCCTCCGCAGTAGGGCCTCCTTTTCTGTGGGTGGGGGACCCTGTAACTCTAGGGGGGGCAGAAGAGAATTCGGTCAGGGGGCAGAACGCTGGCAACCCTTCTATCTTCATCCTCCAGGGCCCCTCTGCATCTCACCTGGGCTAGGTGGGGACCTGAGTTGCTCTTGGACCAGCTGTTCCAGCCGCTGGGCCACCAGGGCATAGAAGTCTGCAGTAGCTGGGCCTGGGGTGAAAAGAGGCAATAGGTCTCCAGGACGTCGGGAAGTTAAGGATTCCCTCCTCCCAACCACCCTGCCAGGCAGCAGTGATATCCATTTCATGTGGGTTAATTGAAGCCCAGTGAGCAAGCTTGGCAAAAGACCCTTGCATTTTTTACTTTACAGTGTCCCCCCCAAATGGACTTTGAGTGTTAGAACTGAACCGGACCTTGAAGATTATCCGATCCAAGGAAGGCAAACACAAGCCACTCCAGCAGTTACCACCCTATGCCTCGTCTATTTCAGGCATCATCAACTGATCGCAGACCTCTTCTCTCTGGCTAGGAAATCCTTTGCAATCGAGCACACCCAGTAGCCTTTACTAGTCCATCCAGGCTCATGTATGAGAGCAAAGTTGTTGGTGACTCTTGATCAAATCCAATGACCCCCTCCCAGTCCTACTTTGCTACTGGAGAAACACAGGAGCAGGGAAGGAAAGGATCTTCCGAGTCATGTAACCAAACAGATAGGGAGTTGTGATTGCAAACCATGTCTCCTGCTTCCCTATTGTACAGAAGAAGAAAGAGAAGAAATAGAAAGGGACCACAGAACTGACAAACAGCAATCTAACTGGGATGGGGTAGGGCAGAGAATGGTGAGGGTAGGTGCTGGAGACCCCACACAGCTACCTACGCCCTTAGCTGAGTGATCCTGAACTAGTTCCTTATCCTGTCTAGGCTTTAAGAATCAAAGCTCCTGGCCCTGCACGTTCATGGGTGGTCTAGGGAAATCTCTTACCAGGCTGCGAACTATAGCAGGGGTGAAGGGGCAGGGAGCAAGGCCGAGGAGACTCAGGAGGAACTTCTCCTCGACCCAAGGAGCAAGGAAAACATCTTCGAAGGCGGCCCAGGAAGTCTGTTGGCTCCTCCTGGGCAGGGCTCCTATGGAGGGAGATCTCAGAGTGACTCCAGAGGCCCCTTGCAAGCAGTCTCTTCCCCTCCTCCCCCCAGGGTCTCTCCCTGCAACCCCAGGGACAAGGAATAGAACCAGATATAAAGAGACGGGAAAGGAGACAGACTGAGACCAGGAGCAAAACTTAGGGACGGCTCACACCACATGCAGAGGCGCCTGAGGAAGGAGGGCAACTCCTCTCACCTGGGCGAGGTTGCAGTGGGGGACCCGACAGCCTCACCCTGCCTAAGAAAGGCAGCTAGGACCTTCAGCGTTTCCTCCCGGAGCCCCAGCTCTTCCGAGCCTGCCATGGGGCACCTGTGAGAGAGGAGGCTGAGGAATAAACTCCGGGGTTCAGCGGGAAGTGAAGGCTTGGGGCCCACACTCCTAGTCGGTGAATGAGGAGTGGGCCAGGACTCGGGAGTCCCCAAGGGAGGAAGGGGCTGAGGGTCTGAACTCGTAGGTCCTTTAGGGGAATTGAGGTCTGGAGGTCCAGACTCCTGAGTCCTCGGAGGGAGAAGAGCGATGAGGGAGAGAGGGCTCCTCGATCCAGGAAGAGGAGGCTGGGGGCCCGTATTCTTGGGTCTAAGGGAAGAGGGGGCTGGGGGTCTGAACTCTTGAGTCTGAAGGAGAAGGGGATTATGCCTTAGATCTCTGGGCCCCCGAGGGAGAAGGAGGCTTGAGGCTTCGACTTCTGGACTCAGAGAGCATATATGCCCAGCTACTTAAGCCGTTAGATGATGGGAACTACCAATCCCAGCAGGCTTCATGGCAAACATTCCACTGGGTCCGCTAGTGATCGCCGCACAGCCTGCTGGGAGGTGTAGTTCCACTGTCTAAGGCTGGACTCTTGGGGACCCGCGACGCTTGGATGTCGAAGCAGCAGGACTGCAGTTCCAGCTCCTGGATCCCGGCCCTCTTCCCTTCCCTCCTCGCCCCAGCCCTCACTGACGCCCCACTCACCTGGCCCCAGGCCCAGGGCCCCGCCGCCGCCTCCTTCACTCAACTTGTGTAAACTTTCACTAGTTCAACTTTCCCGCGCCTGCGCACTGGGCCGGGTTGGTGACGGCCCAAACGTAGAGGGGGCGGAGCGCCGGGTGCCCGCCTAATTTGCATGCGACGTTCCCAGCATGCCGGTGGCCGGAAGTCCTAAAAAGGGCATGGGGAGTCTGTATGTGCTGCTTCCTTGGTTTGTTACCCAAATGACGATAAAGTCGTTTTTATTTCAAGAAATCGGTAGAAAACAAAACTCCACTGCCCTAAAGCTCAGCTGACGGGAAGGGGGGTGTGCAGCTGTGACTTCGAGAGCTACCGGACCCCAAACTTAGGGACGAGTCCCAGCACTCTGCGAGCCGAGTCCCTCTCGGTAGGTAACGCGGAAGAGCTGGGGAGTTGGTGACACCCAGGAGCGAGGAACCGAAAAAGGATGAGTCTACCATGATAGTGGAGAGGGGGCTGTGCACCCTGGGGAAGGGGAAGCAAGGAGGGGGAAAAGTCACGCAGGGGCCGGTGCACAAAAAAAAACACACACACACAAATAGTAGCGGGGCGGGGAAAGGGGAGGTTGGACTCTGCAAATAGGAGGCAGTCCACTCTAGAAAGTGGGTAGCGTGCCCTGGACTTGGGAGGCTGCCTATTTGGGGGGTGAGGGGGAATTGTGGGTGGAGGTCTACAGTGGCAATGGGTGAGGGGATCTTATGTGGGGAACTGTGTAAGCGGGTCTACACTAGGTGTGGGAGGTAGAAGTCTACGCGAGAGTAGCGATTGCTGTTAGGTTCCACCCTGGAAGTGGGGGTACCTGCATTGGGCGATGGGGACGGAGGGAGGGGTTTACAGTGGAAGAGGTAAGGGTCTCTGCTGGCGAAATTGAGGGGGTAGAGAGGTCTGCACAGAAGCTGGGGAAACGAAGGGGGCCTAAAATGGATTTGGGAGGGAGTCCTCGCTAAATTGGGGAACCTCTCTGGAGGATGGAAGGAGACGTTCTGTTTATACCCCAAGAAATATAAGTGAGGGAACCTGTGCCGTGGCCTCGTGAGAGGATGGTCTGGGTGGAGAACTCTCAGGCCTGGTGGGCCTGCGCCCGTGAACTGCCCTTTGTTAGCAGGCCCGACCATGGGATCCCAGAAGCCGCGCATCCTGCCTTGGCTGGTGTCGCTGCTAGACGGGGGGCAGCTGGAGGGCGTGGCTTGGTTGGACCAGAGCCGCAGGCGCTTCCGCATCCCCTGGAAGCACGGTTTGCGGCAGGATGCCCAGCAGGAGGACTTCAGCATCTTCCAGGTGCTTGGGAGCTGAGACTCAGGAAACTGGAAGCTCCCACAGGGTGGTGTGGACTCCGAGGGGTGGAGTTAGGATGGGATGGGGTGGGGTTAGGATGGTTGACAGGTGTGGGATAGCCGGCAGGGTTGGAGGGGCTGGGTTCCAAGAATAAAACCTGGAAAGCGGGTTAGACCTTGAAGGAAATGCCTCCTGGGGGTTCATGGCTTACTGGGGGCGGGGCTCTTGGATGTAGAATTCTGGGGGTTAGCCTTAGAACATAAGAGACCAGACTGGGCCTAAGCTGAGGTTACTCACCACCAAATTAGGATACACCAGCAGTGGTAAACTGAGTTAGAATGGGAGAGGGCGAGGTTATTACAGAAGGTGCCCTGGGGCAGGTTAGTTGCAGAGTTAGACACCCAGTAGGACCTAGAAGGTTGGTTTAGAAAGCAAAGGTTTTTGAAAGGTGGAGGCAGGGGGACTTGGGGCACAGAGTTTGGGAATAGAACCTTGCTGATTTAGAAATGTGCCAGGGGAAAGAGGTCGGTGTTAGGAGAGGAGGCATGGTTATGACCCCTGGGGCAGGGTCTGAATCATCCTCTCCTCTATCCTGGTATCACTGGCCCCCCAGGCCTGGGCAGAGGCCAGTGGTGCTTACACTCCAGGGAAAGATAAGCCTGATCTGCCGACCTGGAAGAGAAATTTCAGGTCTGCCCTGAACCGGAAGGAAGGGTTGCGTTTAGCTGAGGACCGGAGCAAGGACCCCCACGACCCACACAAGGTGTATGAGTTTGTGAATTCAGGTGTGCTGGAAGCGGGGATTTCACGGAGGGATGGGATTTTAAGTTCCCAGCACCCCTTTTCTGCTCACCACCTCTCTCACCAGCAGTTGGGGACTTTGCTGAGCTGGAGACCTCTCCAGACACCAATGACAGATGCAGTGCCTCTGATACCCAGGTAAGAATGTGCCCAACCCTCCTGTCCCCTCAGTCTCTGTTCCACCTCCTCTCTGTGTCCCCTCAGACCTGTTCAGGCCTCATCTTCTCCCCATGGACTTTCCCCCCAGCCTCCTCCCTGGCCTCCCTTCTCTCCCTCACCTGACCCAGAGCTGACCCTATCCCTCTTCTGCTCATAGTCCTTCCATGGCTTCCTGGCACCCTCGGGAGAAAATTCCGTTTTCATTCAAGGCCCTAAAATGCCTTCAGTTGCTTTCCAGCCTCTTGGAAACTCAGAAACTCCTTACCCTTGACCTTGCTGATGTCTGTGCCAGGAAAAGTCCCCTGTGGAATTCTCCCCAGACTTCTCTGCCTGCATCTTGCTTGTGTGGAGCCAGATCCTTGGGCTAGAATTAGCTGCTCCCCTCGGGCCAGCATATATCCGAGCATATATTTTGCTGTCTATGCCTGTGGCTCGCTCTCCCCTAGACTGCAAGCCCCTTGAAAGCAAAACTCAGGACTTTCTCCTCCCTGGGTCCCAAGGCCTGGCCATGGGAGGTCTCCAGAGGATGCTGTGGAAGTGCCTGGGGACTTTTATTCTCTCTCTAGGAAGACATTCTGGAGGAGTTGCTGAGTGGCATGGCCTTGGGCCCAATCCCAGATGAGGGGGCCTCGAGCCTGGCTGTGGCCCCCGAGTACCCCCCTCAGCTCTCGCTGAGCCCCAGCTTAGACATCCCTGCTCCCTACCCAAGCTTGGAAACCCCTGAAAACCCACTGAAGCAGCTATTGAGGCCTAAGGAAGGTGAGTGCCAGCTGTGGACTGGGGGGGTCTGGATCTAGGGTGCCTGGCCCCCTTACACGCTCTCAATCTCTCTCCACATTGTTGCTGCTGCTGCTTAGAGTGGGAGTTTGAGGTGACTGCCTTCTACCGGGGCCGCCAAGTCTTCCAACAGACTGTCTTCTGCCCAGAGGGCCTGCGGCTGGTGGGATCAGAAGGGAACAGGACATTCCCTGGGCAGCCCATAACACTGCCAGATCCCGAGGCGTTCCTGACAGACAGGGCTGTGAAGGGCTACGTGAGTCGTGTGCTGAGCTGCCTGGGCGGGGGACTAGCTCTGTGGAGGGCAGGGCAGCTGCTCTGCACCCGGAGGCTGGGGCCCTGCCACACATACTGGGCTGTGGGTGAGGAGCTCCACCCTGACAGTGGTCGTGGGCCTGATGGCGAGGTACCCAAGGACATGGAAGGAAGCGTGTTCAACCTGGGGCCATTTGTGACAGGTGAGTGGGGCAGGCCTTACTCTGTTGCAGAGTGTGGGCCCCAGTGCTTAAGAACTCTGGGTCTGACCTTTCAGGACCCTGCTGCTCCATCTGCAGTCTAACATGGCTGCTCTGAGCTTGTCAAGTCTGAGGACTGTGTCTCCCTCTACCTGCCTGGAGCTGGTAGGAGGCACAGGGCCCACTGTACAGAAGGTGCTCATGGAACCAGGTGTCATAGTTGTAATCATTATTACCAGTTACAGTGGACAGACACAGGAGAGAGATCCTGTAGTGCTTTGCTAGCCGATAGAATTTTCTTTGCACTGTCCAATATGGTATCCACTAGCCACATATTGCTATTGAGTGCTTAGATGGGGTGAATGCATCTGAGGAAGTGAGGTTTAAACTTTATTTGCATTTTAATTAATTGCATTTTAAATAGCCATGGTGGCTAATGGCAACATAGGGACAGTGTGGCCTTAGGGGATTAGAAAGTAGTAACTGTCAGCTGCTTCTACACCTTTGGGGGAGAGGATTCCCTTCCTGGGTCTGTCTCCCCATCCTGAATGCTGAGGCTCTGGGGAAGGTAGGAGCAGATCTCCCAGCACTACCCTGATGGGTGGGAGGGAAAAGGAACTTTTATATTTGTGCGAGAATTGTGGGGACTTTACGCAAATCAGCAGCCCCCGGGTTTTGATGGCAGAGGTACATCAGGCTTTAGGTTAGTGGGGAAGGTAGGATATTACTCAGGTTTTAGGGGGAGGGACAGGTAGAGGTCTTCCCATCCCTGACTGGCTCCTGGTTCCCCAGATCTGATCGCCTTTATCGGAGGAAGCAGCCGCTCACCACGCTACACCTTCTGGTTTTGCATAGGGGAGCCCTGGCCCCAGGACCAGCCATGGACCAAGAAGCTAGTGATGGTCAAGGTGCCTACAGCCCTAGGCTCCTGGAGCTGAGGGGGTGGTTCTTCCAAAGGGAATAGGTTGCTCCCCAGGAACTACAATTCCCAGAAGCCCCTCCAGAAACTAAAACTTCCAAGTCTCTGTAACTACCTTTTTTTTTTTTTAAGTCCTCACCTGAGGACATTTTCATTGATTTTTAGAGGGGAAGGAGAGAGCAAGAGAGAAACATCAATTGGTTGCCTACCACATGCACCCTGACTGGGGTGGGGATTGAACCTGCAGCCTTTCAGTGTACGGGATGATGCTTCTACCAACTGAGCTGTACTGGCCAGGGCTGTAACCACCATTCATCCCCAGGAGCTTCTGGGTGTACAAGTCCTAGCAGCCTTTGAGGAACTACAGCTCCCAGTAGTCCTTCTGACACAAGCTGCTCAGCCCTAGCTTCTGGGAATCCCTCTGGCCTCCCATGGTTGTAAATTTGGGAAAACTACAACTCTCAGCAGCCCTGAGCCTAAGAGTTCATTCTGGGTTATGGTGGGAGCTGCTGGGAGTTGTAGTCCACTCAAGCCCATCCTGTACAGTAGACAATGTTGGGTGCTTCCCTTGACCGGGTTTCTCCCCCACTTCTCCCCCACTTCACCTCCTATAGATTGTTCCCACGTGCCTCAGGGCTCTGCTAGAAATGGCACGGGCAGGGGGTGCCTCCTCGCTGGAGAACACTGTGGACCTGCACATTTCCAACAGCCACCCATTCTCCCTCACGCCAGACCAGTACAAGGCCTACCTGCAGGACCTGGTGGAGGACATGGATTTCTAGGTCACTGGAGAGTTCTGAGCCCACCACTCATGGGTGCAGGCCTCTTACCTCCACCAATAAACAACTAGTTGCCACTGTCACCACTTGTGTGTCTGGTATTTAGTATCCCCAGGCCAGCCCTGACCCAAGCTGGGCATTACTTCTTCAGATCTCATTTTATGCATCTGTGCAAGCCACCCATAACTCAGGTGCTCACTGTATGAGGGTGAGACACTGTGTAGGTGGCAGCGGACACTCACCACCTCCTCACCTCTTTCCATGGACCTGGTGAGAAGGTGTCAGTCATTCCCATTTTACAGACCAAGACAGTGAGGCTTAGAGAAGAGTAAAGGTCACAAAGCAGGAAACACAGGCTGGGTCAGAATACGGCCTAATTTTAGAGCTACTACTCTCCGAGGGAGGCCCAGGGTTGCATCCAGAATCCCCATCTTGCTGTGAACAGCTGGGGCAGGTCCAGTATGCAGAGGGCTCCCTGCCTGAACTGTCCTGTGGGGGTGGGGCCTTGGGTTCCCCTTTGTATGGTGCTGGATGGGCAGTGGTAAAGGAGCTCCGTGCCCCACCCCTGGAGCCCACGCACTCCGGCCACACTACCCCCTTTCCTCATTGTGCCTGGCTTCTGGGCTACAGGACTGAGGCCAGCACTGCTCTGACGCACCTTCTGAGGCACCTCTTTGTGGCACTTTCTGTCTCAGCTTCCCTCTCCATCTCAGGAGGGTGGATTTGATCACCCCTGCCTCACAGGACTGGTAAAAACACAATCCAATCAATGGGGGACAAGCACTTCCAAGGCAGACAGGTAGCACCTAGGTGCCTTGAGCTTCAAAGACTGACCAGGTGGGCTGGGACCTATGTCCCATCACTGCCACTCTGTTAACAGAAGCAGCTTACAATGTACCAGGTAGGGTTCTAAGTGCTTCACCTGCCTGGGTCACTTAATCCTCACAACTCCCACTTTATAGATAAGGAAACAGGCCCAGAGAGGGAAATGTACTTGGCCCAAGCGACACAGTCTGGTCTCCTGCATGTCCCTCCCCAGCCCTTTCCCAAACTGGACTCTAAAAAAAGGGCTAAAATCATGGGGCTAAGGGGTAACATTTCATGAAATTTTTAATGAAATTGGGAGAAGGACATGAACAGAGAGAAGGGTGATGTGGACAGGCTTGGGGACAGGGAGATGGGTACAGGGCTGGGCAGGGGGCTCTCCTCTTCCCCACAGCAACCCTCCCCCAATCATCCCACTGATGGGGAGGGAAGTGGGGAGGCGGAGCCATAAATACGTCCAGAATTCTGAAGAGGCAGAGGAGGGAAGTGGGGGTTGGAGGGGGTCTCAGAGAGGGGGTAGGGGCAGGCCGGGGCCACCCTTGTCAGGGGGCCCTGGCTCCTTGGGTGGCCGAGGGGGCCCTGGGGGGTCCCCTGGCTTGCGGCCGTGTTTGCGGAAGTAGCGGTAGCGTTGGACGTAGGCCCGCACCAAGTTGCTCACCTTCACTGGGTTGATCTCCCCACTTTTGCTGTGGCAGATCTGGGGAGCAAGGGGCAGCTGCAGTCACTGCCAGCCCTCCAGGATCTGCCCATCTGGACTGCTGAGCACAGCTTGGGACTAGGATAGCAGTCATGCCCCCAATGTCAAGGCCAATATCCCTACTTAACCCCGGGTGCCAGTAGAACAGGCCCAGGTGGGCCTGAGGAAATCTTCCAGACCCACCCATCATCTGCATACATCTGTCTGCACACGTCTGTCCATCTATCACGTCCTCCACCCACCTCTGTGGATCTGTCCCCTCTGGCCCACCTTGTGGACGGCCTTCCTCAGGATGTCCTTGTACTCCTCCTTGGTGATATCCTTCTTCTGATAGTAGGGTTTGATGGCCAGTTTCACCTCCTCCACCGCCCGCTCCTGCGTGTGCAGCTTCTTCAGATACTGGTGGGTGGTGACAGGGTGGGAAAGGAAACAGCAAAGGCCAGGTGAGTTCCTGCGGAACTCAGCCTCACCACACCCCTGCCTGCCAGCGCAGCCTCTCCTGGGCCATTCAGCTACCCCTGGGGGTGGGAGTCCTGCTTAGGGTCTGTCTGCGCTCACCATGCTGTGGTCACCCCGGACCACAACCAGGGCTGGGTCTCTGAATGTCACTGAACATGTCCTCTAGGCTGGACTCTGGCCATCCCAGGTGGCCACAACCAGGACACGTGTTCCCTGCCCTTACAAAGTTCACAGTCCAGTGGGGAGACAGGGCTCTTCTAATCGGATTCTAGAAGACTTACTTTGATTGCAGCAGGAAGGTATGCAAGGCTTTCCGGCGGGGGAGTGGAAAGACCCAGCATGGGATTCACAACACTGCCCTGGCTGCTGAGTGAACAGCAGGGCTAAGGGGCACTGGGGTCTAGGACTGGCCAAGAGCACAGGGGAGGGGGGGTGAGGTGAAATGGCACGTTTGTGCTAGAATCCTGATTCCACCACCCACAGCCTGGATGAGGGACCAAACCCCTTTGTAGTTCACTTGTAAAATGTGGACAGTACTCATGGGATGGGCTGACGTGACATACATGGAGGCCACAGCAAGGAGTCAATCAAGGGGAGCTGTAGCTGTTCTGAGAGTGATGGCTGTGGGGATAGGACAGGGAGCAGCTGAGAGGCCCCTAACCCCTGCCTCAGCCTCCACTGAGATCTTTGCAGAAGCCAGCAGATAGGATATCTCTAGAAGGAGGATGCATTCAAACCAGAGCCAGTTTCTCTGTTGTGGACTCCCCCTGGGCACAAGGGACAGTCACCCTAAGAACCAACCCTGGGGAGGTCGCCTTCCCAAGCCAGGGCTGAGGGAAGACGGGAACAGTAAACTGAGGCCTGGCAAGGGCAGGACACTCCAGACTTCAGGGCCAGGTCCTTGGACAATGACAAAAGAATGCAAACTATCTATGGAACTCCTGGGCCACTTCGGCAGTGCCACTGCTAGGAGGGCCACTGGCCGCCCTGGAGAGTCCTCAGGCCTCCCTGACCCAACAGGAAGTGGGTTTCTAAGAGAAAGGGAGCTATCCTCCACAGCCATCTCAGATGTGGCAAGGAAAGACAATGGGCAGAGAACAGAGGAGGGCAGCCTCACTGGGACAGAGCAAGGGACCCACACTGTCCCTGTCCTATAGCCACGGCAGAGGTCATGCACCAGAGACCATCAATGCCACTGTCTCTCATATGGGACTTTTTATGGGGTTTATTCTGCTTTCCTCTGGCACTGTACGTGAAGCATATAAATAAGGGTGGGCAACGCCATCCTGAACTGACCAAAAAGGTAACAGCCCAAGGTCCAGGAGGAGGAGCCAGATGTACTGGAATAAAAACCTGTTTGTATTTGCCTAGCATCCATCCTCCCCCCAACCCTGCTCCCCGAGCCCCTGCTGTCTAGAAAATGCTTGTTTTTTGTCAACTACCCTTCCCCTGACACAAAAATATGAGAAAGGACGGAAGGGAGGGAGGGATCGATATCAGCAGCCAAGGGGTAGACTGTCGTGGCTACATGCGTGCGTTTATATCCTCATCTGTATCTCTGTATATACACATATGTATACATGCACAAATATTTTTTAAAATCTGCTAAGCACGCATTTCCTATTTACCCATTAGAGTGACAGTTTAGATTCTTCCAATTTAACAACTTCAGTTTTTTTATCTAAGGCCCTATCTGCTGGTATCAGTCCCTGCCATTCTCCTTGGGCCCCTGAATCTCAGTATATGCTCCTATTCTCTGCAAAACTGTCACCATCAACCCATCTCTCCCAAGCCCAGCTCACCTTGTCTGTGTCCCCTCGTCCTTCAGAGCTGCTGCTGCCCTCTCTCTTGTCAGACGCAGCAGCCAGCCCAGTGGGGGTGGGAGGGGTAGAGCCACAGCCCCCCAGGGGAAGGCTGCCAGGGAGTAGGTAGCTGGAGGGGCCAGGGGGCAGACCCAGAGAGGTGGGCACAGGAGCTGGTGTCACCCCTAGACTGGAGGGTGGCTTTCGGTGGCTGAGGATCTGTGGAAGAGGTTAGAAGATGAATGACGGAAGGCGGAAGGAAAGATGAAACATGTACCCCTATTATTCCCACCCTGATTTCCCAATAATCCCAAAGGCAACAAGCTCCACTTCTGGCCAATCTTGCCCCAAGGCCTGCTGGGAGTTGTAGTTCCTCTCCTAACCCAAAGCAGGGGATAAGAGGAGGGGCTGCAGGAACTCTTTCCCTGGGGAGCCCACCTGGTTGGTGGCCTGGATCAGCTCCTGGGCTTTTGCTCGGCTCGCCAGATTGGCCTCTTCCATCTTGAAGAGAAGTGCAGTCACTGCAGGAGGTGGACAGTTGATGACAGGGAGATCGGGGTTGACAGATGAGACAGTGAACTTCACCTCTCCACCTGCTGCCATATCCTGCCCTGGGCCCCCTGGACAGGCCTTAAGGCCACAGGTTCAGAACTAAGAAAAGGGGGCCTCAGCCACTGAAAAAAACCACCCCACACCCCCAATGTTCTTGGGACTCGAGGTGTATGTGTATTGGTGGGGGTGTGTGGCCAGGGCTACCCGGTGGCCGAAGTGAGCTTCTGTCTCCTGAGTCCCTGTAGCCATTCCTAGCCAATCCCCGCCACATCTGTGATCCGGCAGAGGCTACTGCCATCCCCTAAGGGACACTGCTCCCTGCTTACCCCATTCTTTCTGGTCCCTCCACCAAGTCCATACCAGTCCACTTCTAGGAGGACTCTAGGACACGTCCCACTCCTCCAGCCTGCACTGAGCTGGCTGCCTTGCCCGTCTGCCTTGCTCTCTTCCACCACACCTGAAGATCTAGAAGCCTCCCGGATAGGCCCTGATCGGCCCTCACCCACCTGTGGCCCTCCAGTCCAGGTGACTCCATACCCATACTTTCCAAGGCATCCCCAATGCCTCCAAGTCTGTCCCCACATGACCTCATCTTCCCTGATTCTTTCTGCCCATCTCAGACTGCCCTAGGGCCTCCCCAGGGAACACTCACAGGCCAGGACGCCACTGGTAGTGCAGTCCACACCAGGGGGCAGGTTCCAGGGCATGGGTGGGGGCAGCGTGGGCAGCTGGGAGACACGGGTAGCTGGCCCATCCTCCGCCCCCGAGTCACCGGCTGTGGACCCTGCACTAGGGGCGGTGCTTGGGGCAGCTGCTGCTGTGCTGGTGGCCGTGGTGGTGGCAGGCTGCTGCTCCTCTTCCTCCTCCTCCTCCTCCTCTTCCTCCTCCTCCTCCTCCTCTGCCCCACCTCGGACCCCAGCCTCCTCAGTGGCCTCTTCAGGCAAGAAGGAGACCTCAGGTGTCTTACAGCTGCTATCCACAGTCTGCGAGTCCGGTGTGAGGGCAGGGGCCGGAGGGGCTGCCTTGGGGGGTGGGGTGCTGGGGGCCTTGGCCGCCCGCTCTTCCCCAGACCAGGAAGTCTCCTCAGCTCCCTTGGCTCCCGCTGCCTGGCTACAGCTATCTGCCTTGGACTTCTTCAGTGTCACAGGGCCACCGGCGCCCCCGCTGCTGCCCCCACTGCGGATCTTTTTCCTGGTCTTGGATGGCTTGGTCTTTCCCTTGGTCCCCTTGGCTTTCTTGGCCCCAGCCTTGGCCTTAACCTTGGTCTTTTTGGGCTTGGTGCTGCCCGGAGCTGCTTTGGCCACCTCAGCAGGAGCCCGCTCATCAGGCTTGAGGAAGGGGGAGCGGCTCTCCCTGTCGCGACTAAACTTGACTCCAATGGAGCCCAGGCCGGCGGACGCAGCCTCCTTGGCCGGGGTGGTGCTGCTCACCCCCTCCCGGATCAGCACTGCCACCTTGGACTGCAGCTTTACCTTCCGGGAGGAGGAGGACGACGAAGACGAGGAGGAGCCCGAGCCGCTGCTGACCGGTGGCTTGGGCGGGGGCCCTGAGGAGGGCGCCGACTCCTTGGGGGGTCGGGCTTTCTTGGATGACCTGTCCCTGTCCCTATCTCTGTCCCTTTCCCGGTCCCGATCCCCCCCATCCAGTGCCTTCCGCCGTGATCCCTTGTCCCGGGAGGAGGAGGAGGCCGCCCCAGAGCGGCGCCGGTCCTTCTCGCTGCTCTTGCCACCCCGCTCCTCAGTGCTCAGTCCCTCCGAGTCGTACAGGACCTCGCGCTTGGGCGACGAGACAGGGACTGGTGAGGGGCCTCGGGGGTCGGACTTGTCCGGCCGGCCCACGGTAATGGTCCGCTTGATGGCGAAGAGATCGTGGTCCGTGAGGTCCTGAATGGAGGGTGGCACGGCCCCCCTGCGGCGGCTGTCACGCTCCCCGCCCAAGGAAGTCGAACCAGATGGCGGCTGCGCTGGCACCGGGGCTTTCTCACTGTCCCGCTTCTCACCCCTGGAACGAGACCGCTTCTTCTTTTTCTTGCTGCCGCCACCCTCCCGGTGCTTCCCTCGGTGCCGCTCGCGCCTGGAGGAAGATGAGGAAGAGGTGGCCGGGGGCGGGGAGGCCGAGCGCCGCCTCCTCCGCCGCTTCTCCCGGGACCTCGAGCGGCGGCTGCCCCCGCGGCGGCGGTCTGGGCTGCGTGAGCGGCGGCGAGCGGAGCGGGACCGAGAGCGGTGGCGGGTGGATGACGAGGCATGGGAGCCCGGCTTGCGGTCCCGGGAGCGGTGCTTCTTGGAGTCCCAGGGGGAGGCCGGGGTCGGTGGGGCGGGCGGTACACCCGCTGATGAGGAGGCGACCTCCTTGGCCTCACCGCTGCGCTTGCGCTCCCTTCGCGATTTTTTGCGGGCCGGTGGGCCGGCTGGAGTGGCGGGGGCCGGGGAAGGCGAGCGCTGGCGGTAGCGCTCTCGCCTCTGGGTCAGGATCTTGCGGCGGAGGTCCAGGCCGCCCCAGCGTGCATCGGTGGGGGGCTGCGCGGGGGGCGGTTCCCCCAGGTCCACCTGCAGGGCACCCTCACCATCCGACTCAGCGTGCAAAGACAAAAAGTCATCTCCCTCGGGGGCTCGGGGAGCAGGCGGCGGGGGTGGGGGCTGAGCCGTGGGGGCGGCTGGAGCTGCGGGCGGAGGGCGGGCTGCCCGACTGCTGGCCCGGAAGAGGGACAGCGCCATCCTGGGCTCCTCCTCGGGCTGGACGATCTCACCCTCCTCAATCTCTGAGTCACCAGGTGGCAGCAAGGGGGGCGGCAAGGATGTTCCACTGGCTGTCACCACCTCCACGGAGACCTTGCCTTCCCGACAGGCCTCCGCCTCGGCCCCCACAACGAAGACTCGCCGCCGGGTGGCGCCGTCCACCCGGGTGGAGTCCGCCTGTGGTGGTGTGCCAGGGGCTACAGTCGACTGTGGGGGCTGAGGGTCCGGGTGGGGGCTCTCATCACCTGGGAAGTCCTGGCTCAGGCTGTTGTCATCATAGATGCCTGCCAGGGTCTCAGAGATGCGGCTGATGCTCTGGGACAGGCCTTCCTCCTCCTCTTCCTCCTCCTCCTCCTCTTCCTCCTCCTCCTCTTCCTCCTCAGGTGAGGGGGTCCCAGCCGATGAGCTGGGGTTGGAGCCAGTAGGCTCAAAGGGATCGTACTTCTGCTCCGGAGCGGAAGGTGGGGAATAGGCCTCGTCGGTGGGGTGGAAGGGGTCATAGATGTCAAATCGAGGGGCAGGCTGGGCTGGGGGGGCTGGGGGTGGTGGTGGGGGAGGAGGGGAAGGGGAGGACGATGAGGGGGAAGGAGAAGGTGAGGAAGATGCAGAGGAGGGGGCAGGGGGTGGGGCAGGGCCCCCGTCTCCGGTGCCCAAGGTGAGGAGGTGGTGGGTACAGGTGGGTTGAGAAGAATGAGACTGAGGAGAAACTGAAAAGGAACAAGGGAGACAGAGCTGTGGTCAGGTGCAGGTCCCTTCTCCCTGTCCCTCAGCAGAGGGTGCTGCAGGCGAACCACCACCCATCCATGCCTCCACGCCCCCACTCAGCACTCACTGCACCTGCAGGTTCTGCCCCAGTGCTTTGCGTGTCAACTCATGGGATGTCCCTAACAACTTCACACCATGGATACTGTGACCCGCGGGTCCCAGGAGGAAACTGAGGCACAGACAGCTGCGGTAGCTTTCCCAAGGACACACAGCTGGGAGGAGTCAGGGTGCAAACTTGGTCAGTGTGGCCTCCCAGCCTGCACCCCCATATCCTGAGATGGACACTGGCCCACAGCCCAAGACCACCCTGACTACTAAGGGCAAGCAATATTACCACCGAGAGTGCAAGCTGGGGCGGGAGAGTGGGGTTCAAACCTGACCACCTGCACGGCCACGCTCAGGCCTGTTGAGCTGGCTGCCTCTTGCGGGAGTTTATCCCATTTTATAGAAAGAATGGAGCCTGAAAAGGTGACGTTTCCTCTACAGAGCCAGGAAGGGGCAGAGCTAGGGAGGCCTGGCAGCCTGAGTCCCCACTCCGAACTCTTCACTGTGCAATAAACCCCACCCAAGGGGCTACATCAGCTCAGGACTCAAGAGACAACACTGACTGGTGACAGGGACAACCAGTGTTCACTCCTTTCTATAGGCCACCATGCTTTCCTACGTCACCTTGTCCACACTCCTGAGACCATGCTTTCTAAGCACAAGTCTCAGTGCCACAAGTCCTGCACCAGGACTCGGACACACATCAGAGTCCAGAGGCACCTCTGTCAAACCATGTAACTGCAAGGACCTGCCAGGGCAAAGACACCAGCACAGTTGTGTGGACAGTGCCAGGGAAGCACAGGGTTGGGAGGGCAGCTCTGGAACCACCTCCTGATCTGGACCCCAGGCTCCAGCCCTCCCTCGTGACCTGACCGTGGGCAAGTCACTCAACCTCTGTCTGCCTCAGTTTCCTCATCTATAAAGCAAGGGTTCGTGCATTCATTCAATACATTTTTATCCATCACCTATTTGTGCCAGGTGCTGTCTGGGGTACCAGGAATAGGATGGTGAACAAAAGAGACAAAAATCCCTGCCTTCAAGGAGCTCACATTTGAGTGGGGAGAGAAATATCAACGTGCCAAGCGCAGTCTGCCAGCGGCTGAGGGCTCTGGAGGGAAAAAGCAGGGGATGACGATGGGAGCATTCAGGCAGCACAGGTTGGACTACGTGAACAGCTGCACAGAACCAGACCGTGCCTAGCACAGCGAGGACTGGGTGAGCATGGGCGCCTACAACTCTGCTTATTCTCACCATGACCCGAAGTATATGTCAGTCTACAGACTGGCGCAGTAAGGAAGCACAAGCTGTCTACCTCTTCACATGGCTTTTATGTAGAATTGGAATAAGGGTGAGTTTTCTTTTTCCCCTCCAAGTTCTTAGGATTTTCCAAATGAAGACCAAAAGAACACTTGGAATAAGGAAATAAAACGTAACCCCTGCAGACAACTACTAGATTCTATAGATCCCTAATATTACTTAAGGCCCAGGAGCCAAGTCCAGCCCACCATCTGATTTCGTAAATAAAGTTTTATTGGAACATTGTCCCGCTCATTTGTTTACTTATCCTCTATAGCTTCTAATTTAAAAAAATGAAATCACTTTTGTGGGCCTCTAAGAGTGTGGTGGGTCCTAGACACCATGTCCCCCGAACCTAACAGACAAGCCAAACTACAGCTATAAAAAAAGGAAACTGAACTGGCTCAGAGGATGACTGAGCCACAGTGGCTAGCAGCTGAACTGCTACATGTGCATCTTCCTGTCCTCTCTGCCCCTCCCCAAACATGTACATACATGCAAAAGGGAAGTTTGAAGCCAGGGTCTATTGGGGTCCCAAGGGCCAGTAGTAGCATCACCTGGGAACTGGTTAGAAATGCAAATTCCAGGGTCCCACCCTAGACCTGCTGAATCAGAAACCTGAGGGTGGACCAGCGACCTGGTGATTCTGATGCTCACGGGCTCAGCACTGCATGTGGGGTCGGCGGCAGGTGAGCATCGCAGAAGTCAACAACTTGGGCTTTACACTCAGACACACATGGGCTTGGGGCTCAGGACCGCCAATAAGCAACTGGCTGTGCACCTTGAGCAAGCGATTGCCCTCTCAGCCTTTTCTCCCCTAGAAGATGGAGATGCTAAGAGGGCCCCCTCCTGGGAGACAAGTTACACTGATAGGTAGAATCCTGGACACTAAGGAAACCCCCCCCACCCCCACCCCCGGTGCTAACTGCTCCCACATGGTAGCATCACATTGGTTCTTACTTAATGTCTTTCTGCATGTACATGCAGCATTTACTATGGTGTAATAGAAAAAAAGACGCTAAAATTAAGAATCTGTCTAAACAACACAATCATCACAACTGTTCCATCTAACGAGAGCTGATGAACACAAAACCAAGGCCAGCCACCTTCCCAGCTCTGGCCTGGCCACACATACCCGTTTTGCCCGTCCTCCAGGCCCTGAGACGAGGCAGCAGGCTAGGCACTGGCAGGGGAATTGGATCCCGGTCCCCGATGCGGACCTCGGCCACCAGTTCCAGCATGTCCTCGCTTCTGCAAGACAGAAAGAGCAAGTGAACCTTAGGGGTGCTCCCAGCTCCCACGCCAAGGCCTCTCCCATTCCAGCTGCCCAACTACTCACTCGCCAGGCCGCAGGTCCAGGTGACTGGGAACCCAGGTGTCTGGGGGATCCAGGACGCTCACCAACCCTGCCAGGAAGCTGTCTGCAGCCATGTCCAACACCTGGAGTAAGAAGGAAAGGCTCTAGCCTGACCCTGATCATGTGAGGACCCACAAATCCCATTTCCCCAGCTCCTAACCTCTCAAGAACGCAGACAACTAAGACCCCAAGAAGACAAAGGGATTCAACCAATTCCCTCATCCTGACTGCTCCCAGGACACAAGACCTGGCCCCCAGACCCAGGAGGCTGGATCCCCAACCCCATCTCCCCACCTCAGGGATCCACGCCCAGGGCCTGTCCTCCTCTGCCCCCTCCTTACTCACAGCAGCCGTGTCAGTTCCCCCTGACTCCTGGGATCGGGACTCTGACCGTGGGCTCTGGCAGCGCCTCCATCGAAGGCCATGACACCTAGAGCCATCTGGAGAGAGATGTGCATGAAGGATTGGGGACAGAGGACTAGACGCAGAGACCTTGTAGGGCAAAGGAAAGAGGAGCCCGCCCTCGCTCTTGACAAGGGAACCAAGCTCCTGCCTGCTCTCCCAGCCTCCATTCACCACCTCCCAAGTTGGGTCCCAGAAGGACTTCCCCGACATCCTTCTGAGGCTCCAACTCTCACCCATTTGTCCTCCTAGCTGCCCTCAGGATAAAGTCCAGACAAATCATCTCGGCATTCAAGCCAGGCTGTGATCTGGTCCCCATGAACCTCTACTGCCTCCCCTTTCACCCCCTGCCCACCAGCCCCTAAGAACCACAACTCAGTCCTGCAATGCCCCTGTGCTATGCACCTGCTGTTGCCTCTATTGGGCTCTTTTTTACCAGACAACTCTAATATGTTCTTAGAGACTCAGTTCACCTGTCACCCCCTCTAGGAAGCCTTCTTGGACCATCTCATCCATGCTAGCCCAGCTGGGCCTCCTGCCCTCAGGGTACCACAGGCTACCTCTGTGCTGCAACTGTCTCCCCTCCACCAGACTGTGAGCGCCTCCAAGGCAGCTTCAGGGGGTTCGACTCATCTTTAGCTCCCATGCCAGCACAAGGATGGCACCCAGGAGACCTCAGAAAAGTATGTGAATGAAATTGGGATAAAGAATACAGAGATGGGCAGGGAGCTAGGAGGAACCAGAACCCATCATACCTTTATCATTCGCCAGATCCCCCTGCAGGGAACTTCCCACAGCCTGCTGAATGGCCCGCTAAAGAAAAGATGGGGGTGGAGGGGGTGGAAAGAAAGGGAGGCAGTCAGGGGACTCGTGCAAATGGTCACAAGCTCTGCTCCTGGGAGACAGGCATTCTAGACACCCTACAACCAGACTCAAACCCTTCAGAGGAGCCCAAGAGTCTAGGCCCCCAGCCCCTCCTCCCACTAGAGCCCGAGTCAAATCTGGATTCTCAGCTCCTCCCTCCTTTGGCCCCAGGTGGCTCTCAGCCTCACCAGAATAAAGGCAGTAGGAGAAAGTGTGGGGTCTCTGTCTGGTGGACCATCGCCCCTATCCTCGCCCGACTCCTCTGTCTTCCCTCGAGACTCATCTTCTTCCTCCATGGTCACCTGGTGGTTGAGGGGGTGAGAGTGTGGAGTGTGGGCCGGCAGGGCCTGGGGGGGGTGGGGGGTGATGTGTGTGTCTGTGTGTGTGTGCATGTGCACACGGGGATAAAAGCAGAGAACAGTCACGAAGAAGACCTCAAGGGCCTCCAACGTTGCCTCAATCAGCATCCTCTTCAGCATCCCTCCTCTCCCCCACCTCGCTTCTGTCCTTGGGAGTGCACCAGGTTCAGTGTAGACACCAGAAGGAGTAGAGCAACTCTCTTCCCTCGGCTGGATTTCAGCTGCCTCCTCTCTCAAAGGGAGGCCTTTCCAGCCTCCTATTTCAACACCCCGCTCCCCAGATCCCACGGCTTCCACCACAACCCAACTTAAGACCTCATGGCCCACCCTCATGGGATCCAACCCAATGCCAAGATTTTTTTCTGTTAAGTTGTGATTTCAAATAGTGCGCTCCACAGTCTCATGCACGCACCTTTCCTAAAACAAGATATGTGCCAGAATGCCAGGTGTCCCTCAAACACAACGCAACTTCCTAAAGCATCATCAATTTCCCTCGATGGTGAGGGATGAAAACTATTTACATACGTAATGTAAGATGGAACTATGACAGTGTGATTTACAAGACCTGTGTGAGATGTAAACACTAATTTCAGAAAGGCATGCCGTCCACCAGGCCCCACTGGGACATGGCCTATGGCCTATCTGCACGCTGCACAAAAGCATGGCTGAAGCCTTTGCGATGTCACAAAAACTCTTAGACTACACAGAGGTTGAAAGGCCATCCTTCAGACTGGCGGTTGTCTTCCTTAGGGCTTCAAAAAATAGGAATATTTCAGTTGTAGGCTTCCCTCTAACCATGAAACCTGCTACTCTGAAACAATACCCAGCCTCAAATTTCCTAGAAGGCTTCAAACCCCTAACCCACAATTCGGGGTGCTTGTCTGAACATGGCACAATCAGAGTCTGTACCTCAAGGAACAGCAGCGAGAACTGAAGAGTTGCTTCTGCCACAGTTTGCTCAACCCCAGTGCTCAGTACAGAGTAACAATAATTATCATATTATTATTGGCCTTTAGGACCCAGTTTTCCCTCACACCTGTCTCCCCCTTTCCCCACTGCATGCCAGCAAAGAAAAGACCTCTGCCCTGGTCTGCTTCCGACCAGATTTTCAAGCTTTGCCAAAGCTCCCCCATGCAGCTTCCCAGCTCTCTAAGAGCCTGAGGCTCCTTCCCTAACTCCCCATTGACACCCGCCCTGATAAGGCCCTAAGGACAGTTCCCAGCATCTCCAGGGGGGGAAGCACAACCTACCATGACTGTCATAACAGAAGCTTAATCAAGACCTGCTGACTACAGACACAGATCCCAAACCCTCTGTGGGTCCAAAGATAGTCCCTTGCCCATTCAGACATGCTCCAGGCTCTGCAGACACACATACCAATGGCTTCTTAAATTTTTTTGACATGAGAAGGCTCTGCAAACATTGATTCCCCCTGATAACAGTATAGTGCTTCACAAATAGCTTGTTATAAAAAGTAAATAGAACACAGTAGAAAATTCTTCACGGTATGTGCAAGTAGTAATGGGACATGGGTATTAGTTAAATATATGTTGGTAGGTACTGGGTCTCAATGAAAAATGTATTTCTTACTGTAGATCAAGGTCAAAAGAGTTTGAAAAGCACTGCACTATATGTCTAGGTGACCCTATAGACTTTCCCAGACTAACGTGGACTAATTCTAACTCTCTAGAGCGTAATGCAGACTTTTAAAACATTTTTCATTTGAATTACCTTCTAAGGTGCAAGTATATTTGAGTTCCGTGTATTTCCCAATACTCTCCTTTGTCTTATTCTCCATCTGATTATCTGGCCCAAAAAGGCATTCGAATTTGCTCCAGGCATAGAGACTGCATGCACTCTTGCAGGTACACTCAAAGCCACGGAGATGGATCCAGGTCCTTCTAACTGCCCCCAGCCTCCTGTCACTCAGACTAGACACTCCCCAGACGTTGAAGAGCCATCGAGGCCTTTCAGCACATCTCAATATTTGCCTCCCTCCCTTGGTGGGCACATCCCACCCCTAAAAGACTTCCTAACCCAGGAACAGTTCTTCCAGGTCCGCTAAATGGCCCCAGACCCATGTAGGTGACTGGCATCCTCAGGTCAGTCCATGTAGACACTTCCCAGCCCCAACAGACATACCCCAGAGCTACAGATGGCTCTGCAGATAGTCCTCAGCTCTTGCAAACCTCCTTCACCCCTGGGACATATCTCAAGATCTCAAGATGGCCCCAGAACCCTCTGAACAGACCCTAGCCTCCGGTCAGCCCGAAAAGACGATCAACAGTGCCTACAGAAATGGCCCAAGCCAGCTCTATGATGGAGGGCAGGCGCCAGTCTCGGTCCAGGCCCTGTGGACGTCGCCAGTTCTCACGGGGACGCCCCGCAGATGCCCCCGGCACCCACAGATGCGTCCTGGGGCCTTGAGAGGGCCCCCCGTTCGGCGCCGGGTTCCGCCGCCAGGGCCCTGCTAGAGGCCGCCCCGCTAAGCCCTTCAGGCCCCGCGGCGTGTGGGGAGGACCGCAGGACTACTAGCGACCGACTCCGCCCCGCCCACCCCGATAGGCCCGAGCCCCGCGGCCCGGACCACGGCCGCCATCTTACCCCGCCGCTCGGGCTGCGGCTCCGGCCCCGGCGCGGGGCGGGGCGGGCTAGGGAGGTTCGCGAGCAGAGGGAGGAGCGGGGCGGAGCTAAAGCGCCGCCGAGCTTGCCGGGACTTCAAGTACCGTGCACGGTGCCGTAAAGGCTGGTGGGAAGGCTCCGGACTCAGTTTCCCAACAGTCAATGGGGCACCTGGGCAGAGGTGCGCGCGACGCACGCCGGGAGGCGTAGTCCGCACGCCACCTCCCTCACGCGGGGACAGCATGGAGGTGAAAGGTGAAGTAGGCGGGGTTGCGGCAGCCCGCGAGGAAGCCCCACAATGCCCTGCGCGCGCGCGGAAAGCGCTGAGGAACAGGAAGTGACCTAAACACACTTCGCCCGAGAGATGCAAGGGAATTGTAGTTCTGTGGAGTGGGCAGTAGGAAAAAAAAAAAAGCTGCATTGCCTACAAGTTGCCTCGCCTACAGTCTGGGGAACTCAGAATCCCGATCCCCCAGTCCCCTCTAAATTTAGAACCAAGAAGGCCAGCCCAAAGCCTCCTTATTTAGGATAGAAAAGTCCAAATCCCTATTCCTCTCACTCGGCAGAGGAGTTCGGACTCCCATTTCCCTGCTCCCTGCGACTCGGGAGTCCGAGCCCACCTCCTTCCTTAGATCCAGGAGTTGGGCCCTCAGACCATTTCTGGTCTCAAGCTCGTACCTTACATGAACACAAGTGTTCCGGTTCCCCACCCCAATTCCCTCGCGATCAAGAATTCTGGGTTCCCAGCCCCTCCAACCCCTGTACCCAAGAGTCTGGGCCCTCAACTTCCTCCTTTACGGGACATAAGTAGTCCTAGTAATAAGGAATCCCAGATCCCCTCCTCTCCGGGATACAGCAGCCCAGGCCTCCAGCCCCATTCTCTCCTAAGGACCCAGGAGTCAGGGCCGTCAGCTTCCTCCTCCTTCACACACCCAGAAATCCTGGCTCTGCTTTTCATGACCCAGGCGTCCCCGCTAGGGCGAGCTGGCTCATGGATCAGGAATGCAGTGATCTCACGGCCCCTCCCTGCCCCGTTACTCGGCTGTCCTCCTCCACGGCCCCAACTCCCCTCCCAGTCTGTCTTCCGCTTGGTTGGGACAGCGGGAACCGGAAGCCTGGGTCTCTCAGCGGGCGGAGACTACGATATCCAGCCCAGACGCCCGGGTCGGGAGCTTGGCTAGGATCCCAGGACGGAGGTGGAGCTTCCCCTCAGGACCGGCTCTTTTCCTCGGAGCGCGCCTATATACGGCCGCGCGCGAGCCGGCGGGCGCCACCTACTAGATCAAGGCCTCGGGGAGGGTACCCTGAGAAGCTGTATCGCGGAGTTCCTTATTTGCATAGCCCCACCCGGAACGATCTTTCCCACCCGTCCGCCCAAAGAATGAGAGCTTGTATTAGCATAGCTCCGCCCCCAGGCGACCAGCCAGCCCAGAGCGCGTGGCGCCGCTCGGCGTGAGCGCAGTTCCCTTATTAGCATATCCCCGCCCCCTCGGAATTCCCCCTCTCAGGGAACGTCGTTCCCCGGCCCTTATTAGCATAGCTCCTCCTTTTCCCTGGCCTTCGCTCCTCCTGAAGTGCACCGAGACTCGCGCCCTTCTCGCCGCAGCTCATGATTATGCAGTAGACCTATTAGGGTGGCCCGCCCCCAAGCCCCGCCCGGCTCCCCCCCCAGGCTGTAGCGGCAGCGGCGGCAGTGGAGGCGACATGAGCAGCGGGGCGGCGTCCGGGACGGGGCGGGGGCGGCCCCGGGGCGGGGGGCCGGGACCCGGGGACCCCCCACCCAGCGAGACACACAAGCTGGTGGTCGTGGGCGGCGGCGGCGTGGGCAAGAGTGCGCTGACCATCCAGTTTATCCAGGTAGTGGGCCCTCACCCGGGGGGTGTCCCCGGGGCCCAGAACGTAGCTCTTGGGGGGAATCCCTGAGACCCAGATTTCCCCTCCATCCATCACTGAGACCCTCCCGTGAGGCCCTCTAATCTTAAAAATTCCCCTCAGAATGTGACCCTGAGCCCCCCAGGACCTCCACCCTCTTACATGAGGGACCTCCCTCCTATACTCACGTCCAGAGACTCACAGTCCCTCCCCCAAGAGACTCCCCTCCCCTGCCGACCTGACCCTGAGCATCTCCTGGGAGCATTTTAAATCCAAGAGTCACCCCATTCAGACCCTAAACCCTCTCCTGTGCCCCCACCTCTGTAGATGCCACTTCCCCTCACCCTGAGCCCCATCTCCCCCAAATTCCAGACCCCAGCTTCCCCTCTGAGCTGCCCTGAGCCTAACTGGAGAATGCCTGTGCCCAAAGCCCTTGAGATGCCCCCAGACTGGATGCTTGGCCCCTTCAAGGACTCTCCCCCAGATTCTAGAAATTATGCCATGCTTCACCCAAGGCCCACCTGGGACCACCCAGTTCTAAGACAGGTACCCTCAGACCCAAGAGAGTTTTAAAAGGTCCTGTCCCTTGGTCATTCCAGAGGACTCTAAGACCCCAAGTTCTGTGGCTCCCCCATCCCACCAGACCCAGACCTCCACCCTCCCCAAAGGAAAACCAACCTCTCCTGAATTTTCCACTCTGACTCCCTGAGCCCCTCTCAGAAACCCTGGCTAGCCCCCAAATAGTCTCCATAGAAGCCCCCAGGTTCTTGACACCCCCAGAAATATCTATTCCCGAGGAGTGTCTCTGACCCCATAAATGCACGTCAGGGTCTCTAAGACTCTAGACATACACCTCTGTCTATTACAAACCTACGAAAGGCGCCCAAATTACCTTCAGACTTTCCCCCAGGTCTCACTCCTCATTCCTGAGGTCCGCTGAAGACATCCCCTTAATCCCCTCAGGGCTTGGTCCCTACGCCCTCCCTCTAGGACAAGCCTTCACCAAGCACCCCCCCCACACACACACCAGACAGGATGCAGCCCTAAGACCCCCAATTGCTAGATCACCCCTTCTCTACTGAAAATCCACCCCTGCCCAGGAAACCTCCACCCCATTCCCAAGGGAAACCCTCCCGCCTCAGAGAAACCCTAGAAAGGTGTCTGCTCCTGAGATGATACTGCAGAGGCCCCTGGGCCCCAGACCCCTCAAGGGACTAGCCAGCACCTGCCTGCATGGGAGCCCCTGCCTGAGTAGAGAAAAGCCCCCTAGCCCTGGGCCCCTTGTTTCAGGGGCAAACTGAAGCTGGTCGAAAGCCTGGCTGGAGACAGGCGGGACCCAGGCAGGAAGGGAGGGGCCCAGCCTGCGGGAGGGGCAATTTCTCCAAAGTTGGATTGGAACCCAGACCTTCCCCTGGGAGGAGACACTAAAAGCCAAAAGTGGCCCAAGAAGGCGGAGGAGGGGAAGAGGAGGAGGAGGGAAAACAGGACGAAGAAAACGAGGAGGGAGAGGGAGAGACAGGCAGCATCTGGACAACACAGCTCCCGATAGCTGAGCACCTACTATGTCCAGGTGATGTGCTAAATGCTTAGATGTTAATGGATTTTCCCTGAATCTCACATTTAATCCACAAACACTGGATTAAATGTAGTGCTATTTTTACCCTCATTTTCTAAATGAGGAAACTGAGGTTCAGAGAGGGGAAGTGATTTGTCCAGTGCCACACAACCAGGAGGTAATCACGACATGGGAGATGTACTTTATACCAGAAAGAGAGAGAGGTCCAGGAGAGCCTCGGAGACTGGGGACTAGGGGCGGCAGAGGGAGGGACAGAAAGCCAGAAAGACAGTCAAAGGGGGTGGGGGACAAAGACCCAGAGGGGGGGAACAGAGAAAGGTGGGCCCCTGGACAGGGCTACGTCTTCTTTTCTGGGGCAGTAGAGTAACGGTGTCCTCTCCCCACCCCACCAGTCCTACTTCGTTTCTGACTACGACCCCACCATCGAAGACTCCTACACAAAGATCTGCACTGTGGACGGCGTCCCCGCCCGGCTGGACAGTGAGGGCGGCAGAGTGGATGGGGGGTGGTGGCGGGGCCGAGGGCACGTGGGGATGGCTAGGGGGAGCCTTATCCACATGGTAGCCCTCTCCCCATCTCTGTAGTCCTGGACACTGCGGGCCAGGAGGAGTTTGGCGCCATGCGGGAGCACTACATGCGCGCCGGGCATGGCTTCCTGCTGGTGTTTGCCATTAATGACCGGCAGAGGTGAGAGGAGCAGGGAGGCGGCGGAGCAGGGGGGACGGTGCTGAGCGGCTGCACCTCACCCCTCTGGGCTTCACCTGCAGTTTCAACGAGGTGGGCAAGCTCTTCACGCAGATCCTTCGCGTCAAGGACCGAGATGACTTCCCCATCGTGTTGGTCGGGAACAAGGCAGATCTGGAGGCACAACGCCAGGTCCAGGCCCCGGGCTCCATCGCAGCCTGGGAGGCACCTCCCACCTCTCCGCACCAGCATCCTCCTCTAGCTGGGTGATCCCGCTCCTAGTGTAACACACACACTTCACCAGATGTGCTGCCCCCAAGTCTAGCCTTCTGAGCTCCCAGGAGAGGTGGCTGGGTGGGAAAAGGGCTCCTCCCCGCCCCCAGGTCAGCCGGCCTTGACTCTGCTCTATCCCTGCCTCATGAGTTCCCACCTGAACCCTTGCACCAGCCTCCTGCTTCCCTCTTCCAGTCCACCTCCTAGTGGGTCCTGCTGCCCCTGCCCCTCCCCTGCTCCCAACCCTCCATGGCTCCCCATTGCCCCTAGGGAAAAAGCCAGCTCTTCTCTGGTGCTGGATGCCCATCATGGTCTCGTCCCTTCCTTTCCCTGCTCCCTCCACTTCCCTCTACACACACACAGACTATGGGGTTGCATACAGAACACATTTTTTAGATTAAGCCTCTGGGGATTTCCGACTTTGGCTGCTTGGTTTGGGCCTCTGCTGGGAACACCCTGGTTTCTTTGCCTATTATTTAACACTCAGGAGGGCAACCATCTGTGCAGCCTCCCCTGACTCCTCAGATGGAGCCGAGCCTCCTCGGCATCCTATCCCATGATCTCTGGAACTTTCCCTTTCCACTTGAGCCCCGCTATGTGTACCCCCCTTCCAGCACATAGTGTGTCCTTCTGCCTCCCCACTGACACCCACCCTGAGTGTAGGGACCTGACACCCCCGTGTCCCCCCAGGTGCTCCGATCTGAAGCCAACACATTCAGTGCCTCCCACCACGTGGCCTACTTCGAGGCCTCAGCCAAACTGCGTCTCAACGTGGACGAGGCCTTCGAGCAGCTGGTGCGGGCTGTGCGGTGAGTGGAGCACCCTTCCTGTGATCCTTGTCCCCAACCCCCGGGGCCAAAACTCACCAGCCTCTTCCCACAGGAAGTACCAGGAACAAGAGCTCCCGCCCAGCCCTCCCAGCGCCCCCAGGAAGAAGGGCGGAGGCTGCCCCTGTGTCCTCCTGTAGCCCGCGTGAGAGGCGCCTCCAGCACAAGCTCTAGGGACTAACTGCCCTGCCGAGCCTGTTTCCCCACCTGAGCCTCCAGGATACACTACACCCCCACCCACAATTCCTGGCCTTGGGGCCATTGCCACTGTGTGCCTTCTGCCAACGCCTCCTTTCCCCACCCAAGCCCCTGGTGGGGGTGAGGGGCTCCCGGGCATCCACCCGGGTCACTGCTGTATATAACCCTACCCCAGAGAAATAAACGTCACTGCCAAAGTCAGGGAGTGCTTTCGTGGAAGGGCGAAGGGCGAGGGGAGGTAGGGAAACTCAGGGTATACACATTAAAGCCTCGGCGCACCCAGAACCACTGGCTGTAGAACCCTTTGCTTGGTGGAGGGCAGGGGCCATAGAGAACAAGGTGAGCCAGGCGTCTGGACCCCCCACTTACCCTTCAACAGGGCCATTCCACCCTCTCCTGTTTCAATGGGCATTTCTTAGGAGGAGGTTTAATGTTTGAAAAAAAATTTTTTTTTCTGGAACATTCTAGAACTACATTGTTCGATATGGTAGCCAGAAGCTACATGTTACATGTGGCTGGTGGCTATCCTAATGGACGGGGCAAATATGCAACATTCCCACTGTAGAAAGGTCTGGCAGTTGTTCTAGAAGGTTCCAGCCTTTGAGACAGGTAACTGCTACAAACCCTGCCCACCCACCTCCCATCTCCAATGTATATTTTGAAAGGGCTTTTGGCCGGAGGAGAAAGGGACAGGTAGACAGAATGGCATCCGAGCAGCCAGCTGGCAAGTTCTCAGTTCCAGAAAGTTTCCAATTGGGCTTACGTCTGAGTCTAAACCCTGAATCCAATTTCGGGCCAGTGTGGACACGCCCCATCTGAGCCTCTCTCCTGGGAGCGGCTGAAGTGTGGGGGATCTTGACGCTGTCACAAATAAGTTGTCAAGACTCCTCCTCAGTGCGGAAAACTTTGATTCCCCAACATTCAACCCACAACCCTAAACCTGTGCTCTATTTGCTAAGCTGGAAGGCTGGAGCCAGAACGAGAGACCACCACTCAGCCACCTCCCAAGCCCACTTCACAGGCTTCTGTGAACCCCAACACGTACTCAACACACCAGGCCAGAAACCTCAACCAGATGTCCCCAGGCCCTGGAACATTGCCCACCACCCTATTAACCAGTCAGTGATTTGTTGTCCCTACACCCACATCTAAGTGTCACAGACTCTTGGCCCCAAAATGATCCCCTCACACCCACCCAGAAGCCACTTCCTAGAGCCAGGGTAGATTAGGGTCCTGCATGGGCCCTGGCAGTGGGCTGCCTGAGTTCAAATCCAGCTCTGCCACCTCAATCCAGTGCCTGTCTTTCAACTGTAAAATGTGGGTGACCACAGAGCTACTTCCCAGGGTAAGAGGCCCTGAGGAGCCAGTGTGCACACAGGGGACGAGCACAGTGCCTGGGACATACTAAGTGCTCAGTCTCAATGACCGAGGCCCTGTGTTCTCCTGCCCCAGAACCATGAATGTCCCTCTGTATTCCCGATGAGAACAATGATTAGCTGAATATCCCTTTCCGGGTTTCATTATCACAGAATCCTTGGCCTGGGTTCAACCTTCCGCCCTGGGAATAAGTGCGGCTCAGATGTATTGTACCGCAAGATCACTCGCCCTCCCCCAGAACCTCTGCTCACCAGAGGCCCACCTCTGCTGGGCACCGGGGAGGGGGGTGATGGGGGGGGTGTTTCTAGCAGTTTCCAGACAAGAGCTGACACCTCCACCTAAGTCCCAGCCAGCAGTGAGGCATGCCCCTAGCACAAGGTCTGCATTGCCTAACAGTGCCAAGTTCTTGGCCAGAACACTGCTTCTTGAAGGACCAAGATGCACTTTGAGAAGCTGATGAAAGCTACCATTTGACCCCAGAACAAGGCACACATAAAACCCACACAACTGGCGGGCCATTTTTGGAAGGTTCGCGGCCACCACCATTCCAAACTCATCAGAGAACTGCAAGGAGGCTGGGATGACCTAGTTGGCATCTCCCTAGGTACGTGTGTACACCCGTGAGTCTCTGGTTCCTGCCACCCCCTGGGCTCCGGCGGACCCTGTAAATGACTGTCAGTCTCTCCAGGTTCTGATGTCCCTCTCTATCCATCTTTGTTGTCCTGTCTCTCAACCCTTCTTGCCATCTCTTGGACCTGGGACAAACCTCTTGGTGTCTCCTGCTATGGTTAGCAGGAGCTAGGTGCCAAGCAGTGGTGAGTGCTTCAAACACGTTTCCTTCAACTTGACAAAAGTCCATTTTACGGATGACAAAGCTGAGGGCGGAAGGCTATTTTTCAACTTGCCCAGTTAGTGCTAGAGCTGAGATTTAGTTGGGGCAGTTGAATTACAAAGGCCGACCACAAGGTTATTCTACGCCCCCCCCCCCCCCCCCCCCCCCGGCCACCTTCTGACAGCTCCATCCCCTTTCTATCCCAGAACTCTTGACCTGGGACAATGCTGATCCTGGAAACTTTCAAAGCCGATTTGACATCCATCCAATTCAGAACCTTGAAAGTGCCACTCCCTCTGAGGCTCTGCTCCCAACATCCCACAGGCCATGGTTCAAGGACACTCACAGTACATTCTCAAAGCTCTTAATGGATTAAGATGATCCTAGAAAGTCTGCAGTCCATCACTCCCATTATGGATCTCAAATGTTACTAGCCATTCTGTGAAATCAGGGCTCTGCAATCAACACTGGTGATGGTCTAGACAACACCCAAGGTTCTAGAACAATGGAGGTTCTTCTTCAATTTCACCTGGGAAGGAGACTAAGATGCAGATATCTACCCTGAAATCTCACTGGGTCTCTACCCACCGACCAGCCATCCTCAATGCTGACCCCAGGATTCTGAAACACCAATAGCTCATCTTTGCTGACAAGTGTCCAGGCTCTAGATCGGCTTACTCACTGCCTTACAAGCTGGGTTCTAGAATACTGCCATCTTAACTTGGATGTGCATTCGAATCCTCCCAGGAGTTACTAAAAAGTGGGTTCTGATTCAGTAGATCTGAGAAAGAACCTGAGTCTACATTTCTAGCAGTCCTGGATCATACTGAGGCTCGAGAATACAGAATCCATCCTCACCTCTGGTGCCGGCCTCCAAAATGCCAGTCCACTCGTGATCTTGTGGTTTCAGGGTTCAAGAACACAGAAACCCTTCCCAAGCCTAAATTAGAGAGCCAAGGAAAGCTGGTCAACTCCTCACACCAGTCACTGCCTGAACTGGTTTAAAAATACATCCAGCCCTGGCTAGGTAGCTCAGTTGGTTAGAGCATCATCCTGGTAACCCAAGGTGGCGGGTTTGATCCCTGGTCAGGGCACTTGCCCGGGTTGCAGGCTCGATCCCCAGTTGGGGGCATGCAGGGGGCAGCTGATCAATGACTCTCTCATCATTGATGTTTCTATCTTTCTCTCTCCCGTCCTCTCTGAAATAAATATTTTTAAAAACAAGAAACATCCAAAAACTCCCACACTTTCCCCTTCACAACGTGGAGCTAACCACCTCTCCGAGTGTGTGCTGGCTCTCCTCTACAAACAGGTGGCAGAAACAATGGTGTTAGATGACAAGGAAATCTCATGACCTCCTTGCTCTCTCCCTTGGATCATTCACTCTGGGCGAAGCCAACTGCCATGTCGTGAAGACACTCAAGCTGCCCTGTGGGCAAGGTCCATGTGGCAAAGAACTGACGCCTCCAGCCAAGAGCCATGCAAATGAACCACATTAAAATAGGTCCTTAAATTCCAGTCAGATCCTTGAGGACTGCCACCCTGGCTGATGACCTGACAGCACCCTCATGGCAGACCCTAGGCCAGTACCATCCAGCTAACCCACTTCCAAATTCCTGATCCTCAGGAACCGTACAATGATGTTTCTTGCTTTAAGTCACTAAATTTTGGGGTGGGCTACGTTACGCAGTGAGACGTAACTGATACAATGTCCCCAGACCAACCACCTGCCAGAGCTCCAGAAAAGCCACATTCCAGTTCCAGACCCTCTGCCCCTGCCACCCCAGGGCGACCCAGATGCCGCAGGACAGAGCCACTCCAGCCGGACGATAAAGTGTTTGCCGTTGGGTTTTCGTTTGGCTGGTTGTGTGTACACAGTGTATACAAGTTGAGTTGTACAGAAGCCCAAGAAAGAGCAAGAGACAACGGGTGGTGGGGAGGTGGGAGCAGAGGGGTTAGAGAGAGGAGGAGGAGAGGGGAGACCGATAAAAAATAGAACCACATCCAGACAACAATGGGATGGGGGTGGTGTGTGTTGGGGTGAGACACAGACAAATCGCAGTAGAAAAGGAGTGGGAGGGGCAAAGGGAGGGGACCCTTCTCCCCCCTCCACCTCCCTAGCCCCCCGCCCCAGGTATGTACAATAAATAAGATTAAAAATAATTAACAAGATGCGTTTTCCCCCTCCCACAGGACACCGGATGCCCTGGGGAGGGAATGGCCTTTAGCAAAGATCTTGGCCTGGAAGGGGGGGCTTGGGGGTGAGGGGTCCCCCAGCTCTCTAAAGCCGCCCCACCCCCCTCAGCCATACATAGATTTTTCCTATACATTATGTACAAGGTGGAGGGGGTGAGGGCTATGGCCATGGAGGGGGAGGGGGGCAAGGGGGAGAGGGAAACCGTTACTAAATAGACATTTATACATATATATAAATAATTTCTCTGTACACCGGACAGTGGGAAGAATGGGGAGGGAGTGGAGAGGGCTTGGGAGAGAGGGGAGTCCAACTCTGAACCCTGCCCTGTGGGGGCAGCACAGACACACCCTGACCAGTGACCCCCCCCTCTTCCCTGGCAACAGGGCCTGGGGGTTAGCGCCTGAGGACACAGTTCTGTCCCAGTTCTTGGTTCATGGAGGAGGTGTCCCCCCCAGGCCGAGGTGGGGTCACCCACAGCGGCTGTGGGCCTGTGCTTGGGCCAGCAGGTCACTGAAGGAGTCGAAGAGCTGTTCCAGCCACGGCTGGTTCCGCATGCACTGCTGGACCACCTCCTCCTGGCCCAGGTCCTCAGCACCGCCCTCGATGGCCAGGGTCTGCAGGGGTTTAAACATGGAGCTGGGGCAGGCGACCACCAGGGCCTGGGGTGGGAGGAGGCAGGGGTCTAGGGATCAGTGTCCCGGGGAGAAGACGTTGGGAGCTAGACCCCTGGGTCTGAGGGAGGAAGGGCTGGGGGGCCGGACCCCTGGGTCTGAGGGATGGGGGAGTCTGGAGGCCTGGACTCCTGGGTGTGAGGGAGTAGGGGCTGGGGGCCTGGCCCCCTGGAACCATGGAAGAGCCCATGAGGGGTAGAACCCAGGGCAATTCGCGCCATGGGTAGACTCACCTGGTCCCGGCAGCGCAGAAAGGTGTGGTACTTATAGTGGTGGAGTGAGTGGTAGAGCGTATAGTATCCCGACTTGTCTAGCTCAACCTTGAACTCCTGAACAGATGGGATGGAGATGTCTCAGCACCCCACCCGGCATGGGGCAGCCCCTCTCCCCCCACCCTGCGCGCCCCTCCATGGCCCCACCTGGGCCCGGACCACGCTCCTCTTGAGCTTGCTGAGCGTCTTGCGGTTGTAGGGCTCCCCAGCCGGCCGCAGCCGCACGGCCCCCTCTTCTGGGGAGCCCTCCCCGCTCTGCTCCACTTGCAGCTGGGGGAAGGTGTGCAGGGCATCCTGTGGGCGGATGATGGATCAGTGGGACACCTCCCTGGGCCTGCACACCCCAAACCCACCACCCAGGTCTCAGGTTCCCTGAGAATCAGATGCCACACTTTCCCCCAGGATCAAGAGACAACTGGGAGTCTTGCTTTCTTTAAAGGACAAAGGAGCCTAGGCCTGCCTGGTGACCTTTACATGCTTTGTGGCCCGGCCCAGGATCCTCAGACACCTAATTTCCAAGTAGAATTCTCAGAGCTACCCTAACATCCTACTCAAAATCCTCAGCCAGCCTAAATCCCAGAATCCCCAGCGCCAGGTCACATTCCATCCCAGAATTCTAAAACCAGGCTAACGTTCCACCCCACAACCCTCAGGCCTAGCCTCACACAGGCACGCGATGCAATACTGCAGGTTCCGTTCCACACCACTGACTGCAACACAGCGAACAAGGCAATAAAGCGAGTCGCAAAATGTTTGGATTCCCAGTGCATATGAAAGTAATGTTTACGCTATACTGTAGTCTATTAAAAATGTATAGACCTTCATTAAAAAATACTTTACTGCTAAAAAATGCTAACCATCATTTGAGACTTTGCAAGTGGTAAGCTTTTAGCTGGTGGAGGGTCTTACCTTTAATTTGTAAAAAATGCAATATGAAAAGGGACATCTGTAATATTTTAAACAAAAATAAAATTAAAAAAATAAAAGTAAAAATAAATTCATCTCTATATATAACAACAACAAAAAATGCAATATGTGTGACTCACAATAAGATGAGGTAGCCTGTATTCTATAATGATTTTTCCCCCCCAAAATTAATTTGAGAGGGAGAGAGAGAGAAAAAACCCCAAAACACACAGATTTGTTGTTCCACTTATTTATGCATCATTGGTTGATTCTTGTATGTGCCCTGACTGGGGACCAAACCCACAACCTTGGCGTATCGGAACAATGCTCTAACCTACTGAGCAACCCAGCCAGGGATCCTTTTTTTTTTTTAAATAATGGAATTCTTAACCCTAGCATGTCATCCTATCCAGACTTCTCAGAGCCAGACACACTCAATCCCAGAATTCTCAGAGTCGTCCTAACAGCTCACCCAGGGTTCCAGCACCAGATTAACATTTTAGCCCCTATTTTCTGACGCAAACTAACATCCCACCAAGAGTTTTCAGAGCCAGCCTACAATCCATCCTAGAATTCTCAGAACCAGACTCACATCCCTCTGGAATTTTCAGGGTGGACTAACATTCCATCCCAGGAATGGGAGTCACCCTAACATTCTACCCCAGATTCTCAGCACGACACTAACCTCCCCATCAGAATTCTCAGAGCCAGACTTACATTCTATCCCAGAATTCCAGAAGCTGCCCTGATATTCCATCCCAGAACCCTAAGCCATTCCATGACTTCATACTGAAGCCTGAGATTCTCTAAGAACCTACATTATGTCATCAGAGAAGCCATCAGATTCCAAGTGAGCCCTTCGTGCGGGCCTCCATCTACCTTTTGTCCCCAAACTTGCGCTACACAACCACACTCTGCTGGGCCTTCCCAGGAATCCATCCCAGACCTTCATGACCCCTCCACACCATCCCAGCTCCCCTCCTACTGGGCCTGCAAGGCTACTAAGAACCCAGAGACCGCTCCCGACACACTGATCTCAACTTTTCTCCTGGCCAAGCCCGACTCTCCCCATGACTGCTCCCTCCAGATGTTCTGGGACCACATGCACACATCTCCTCCATGCCTGACCTCTGGGCCCCAGACACCGCCTGCCCAGGCCTCCCAAGCACCTGCAGGGCTGGGCTCAGCGACAGCCGCTTCAGGACTTTCTTCTTGTGCTCATTCAGGAGGCCATCGATCTTCCGCATGGGTGGGAGGTACAGCTCGTCTGAAAGCCGAGGAGGGGGTTCAGAAGAGCCGCAGCCCCACAATGCATGGGGGCAAAGGAGGGGTTGGGGGTCGGTCCCCAGCTCCCTCCGCCCAGGCCTCAGCTCACCATGCGTGTCCTCCAGGGCCTGGATCATGTCCGGGTCGAGTGCTGTGCTCACCAGCATCTCCACATAGCTCCGGTACATCTCCCGCATCGCCCGGGTCTTCAGCAGACGCCCAGGTACTGCCCGCTCTGGGGGAAAACCATGGATATGAGTTCATTATTGCAGCTTGCCCTGATGCTACTTGTGGGGCAGACAGTGTTCCAGGCACCAGGGACCAGCAGAGAAATCCCTGCTCTCAGGGAGGCCCAAACCTACTGTGGAGGACTGAGGAGAACCAGTGCAACGTGCTCTAAGGGCTGAATCACAGGCATTGTGATGAGCTCAGCCTGGGAGTCAGGGAATGGTTGGCTCCAGGTTGCTCAAGAGCTGAGTCTTGAGTGACAGGAAAGAGCATTAGGAAAGACTGTCCCAGGCTCGTAAACTTCATGTTTGACCAGTTCAATGCAGCTTCAGCAAAGTCTAAAGCAGCAGCATAGTTGGTTTCTAAACCGGTGAATCAAGTCAGAGAGATCAGATCACAAAGGGCAAGATTGAGGAAGGAGATAGGAGCAGACTGCACGTTATCAGTGCAAGCCAGTCCACGCAGGGCCTCCAGCGAGGGGTTGAAAGGGCAAAGGCTTTTCCTGGTGGATACTAGGAAGCCGTGGGAGAGCTGTGAGCGGGGGAGGGGTGAGAATTCGTGTAGAAAGACCCCTCTGAGGCCATGTGGGGGACAGATTGGAGGGGTGAGACGAGAGATCAGGGCAACAGACCAAGTAAGAAAGGATGAGGCTGGAGCAGGGCGGTAGGGACAGGCTATAGAGATGGGAGGGGGGCGTGAGGGAGAGGGCTGCGGGAAAGAGCAGAGGGGGATGGGGCAGTCAGGGAGGGGTAGGACTGGGAACTTCTCAGACGTGGAGGTGGAGGTGAGGGAGCAACTCATGGTGCCAGAGGGTCTGGCCTGGTGACTGGGTAGCCAGGGGGATTGTCCCTGAGATAAGCAACCTGGGACAAGCAGCTCAGTGGGAGCTGGAGGGAGGGGGCTTGAGGAGGCCTGGAGGGTGGCCAGGGGGAAGAATGAACCTGAGGCTCACTGGAAACTTATGGGAGTGTGCCAATCGAGCGGTGGACAACAAGGCCAAGGACAAGACACTCACAGGGGACGCTCACAAGAAAGCCACAGAGGCGCATTGGGGGGAAAAGTCAAATGGGAGGGCCAGAGAAGGCCCCAGAATACCCCTTAGGAAGAAGCATGAGAAAAGGCCACTTGATTTATGAGTATTGAGGATCCCTGGTGACAGCTGTTTCAAGGGTCTGGAGTGAGCACTTGGCAGTGGGAATAAGACCCCATCAGGCCTCATCCCAAACCCACCTATGGCTCCTGTCTCGCTCAGGGTAAAATCCTGCCAGTGCAGCCACAAAGCCCCAGACCCCTTGTCCCTCCGGGATCTGGTCCTGTTCCTCCTCTGCCCTCACTCCTCACCCTCTCCTCCTGTTTGCTCCAGCCACTGGCCTCCTTCCTGATCCCGACACGCCCAGCCTGGAATGTTCTCTCCCTCAAAGTCACATGATCCTGCCGCGTTCAGATCTTTGCTCCAATGTCATTTCCAGAAACCTTCCCCAACTCTGCCTTCCCCGAAAACATCACCCAGTTTGCTGCCTGGATCCTCTTTATTGGATTTATTTTTCTTAACTGCCTTTAATCCTCCCCAGCCTCACACCAATGATTTTTCATATTGTTTTGTATTCTGTTACATAACATATCTGACTGACTCCCTGGATGGACTGTGAGCTCACACGAGGACACATATTTTTGTTTATTCTGTTCACAGCTGGAACCCCAGTTGTGGCACATAGTAGGTGCTCAATAAACACCTGCTGAAAGAGGCTGAGGAAGCTGGATGGGAGTGGACTAAAGGAAGAGGAGAGAAGACAGCACTGCAGCCTCTTTCTAGAACTTTCACTGGGAATATAAGAAAGGAGAGAGCACATGGAGGGTGGCTGTTCTTGGACAACCAAGAGGGTTGGTTCTGGGGCCTCCTGGGCTGGACAAAGCCTTCATGGTAACCAGATGAGTCAGGCTCATCATTCCCTCCAGGGAATCCTGGTTGAATGGGGTGGGGGGACACAAACCCTCACCCAGAGAGAAACATTGACCCTTGGAAGGGAAACTGCTCCCCTAAGAGTGCAGAGTCCAGCTCCCCCCATTTCCTAGGCTCAGAAAATTCAGGGCTGCCCATGTACGTTCATAGCAGCATTAGCTAAACAGTGGAAACAACCCAAATGTCCATCAATTGTTGCATAGATAAATAAAATGTGGTAGATCCATGCCGTGGAATATTATTCAGCCATGAAAAGGAACAAAGCACCAATACATGGGTGAACCTCAAAATCAGTATGCTAAATGAAAGAAGCCAGACACAAAAGGCTAGATATTGTATGATTCCACTTACATAAAATGTCCAGAACAGGCAAATCTATGGAGATAGTACATTATTGGTTGCTTAGAACTTCAGGGAAGGAAGAGGAGTGATGGCCAAAGAGTGCAGGATTTCTTTCTGGGGTGATATAAATGTTCTAAAATTAATTGCAGAGGTGAAAACTCTACGACTATACTAATAGCCAGTGAATTATATATTTTAAATAGGTGAACCAGATGACATGTGACTTAGATATATAAACTTATTTGAGGGGAAAAAAAAATTGAGGGTCAGAGAAGGAAAGATCTGCACATCTAAACCTCCTCCCTTATCATACCTGCCTGTCTCAGCTTCAACTGCTTCCACCTGGCTTGATTCAGCACAGCTGGACCAGTTAAAGGACTACATTTCCCAGGCCCCCTTGCAGCTAGCTGTGGCCATGTGAGTAGTTCTGGCCAATGGGATATGAGAAGACAGGATGTGGGCCACGCCCACTCAAATCTGTCACTTAAGGGGAAAGTGAAGCCATTCCCCTGCCCTTGTGTCCATTCCTACGGACAGGGCTGCCAGGCTGCTTCTGACCATATGGTGAAGACAGCTTCCTAGGGGACAGCAGAACAGGAAAAGAAAAATGGGACTCTAGACAACCTTGAGAAGAGCCTCTTATTCTCCATGACCCCCCCATCTATAGCAGGGCTTTGATGGAAAGACAATTCCATCTCTCATTTGACTGGCTGTAAGTTTAGACTCTGTTAAGACAGCTACCTCTGCGTCTGGCCAGGTAGGTGAGTTGGTTAGAGCATAGTCCCCACATGCCCAGGCTGCAGGTTTGGTCCCTGGACAGGTCATATATAAGAAGTGACCAATGAATGCATAAGTAAGTGGAACAACGAATCCATCTCTCTTTCTCTCTCTCAAATCAATACATAAAATTTTTTAAAAATTAAAAATAAATAAAAATCAACCAATAAACTAAAAATATAGAACAAAACAGCTATCCTTGCATTACACCTGAAAGAATGTGACCTCGAACAAGTCAGGTCACCTCCCAGTGCCTCAGTTTTCTCATCTTTAAAATTGAGGACAATTCTACAGCACCTACCTTACAGGGTTTATGTAAAGATAAAATGAGCCGTGTGTAAAATGCTTAAAATGATGCCTAGCACCTGGCTGTTGTATTTATTTTACGTGTGTGTAAACGTATTTTGTTGTTGTTATTGGCATCATAAACCAGACATCATTCTAAGCAATGGAGCTCACATCTGCTACCTATTATAGCAAGTATCCTCCCCTCTGTGCTTTATCTATTATTAACCCATTTTACAGGTGAGGTCACTAAGGCACCAAGAGGTAATGCCTCCTTTCTGGAGCCACCCAGCAAGTCACAGGGAATACCACCATCTCTGGGCCTCCAGGGTCAATCCTGGTCCCCCTCAGCCCCCAGAACCTACTTATTCTGAGACAAAACAGAGCAGCGTCATAAGATGGAGCTTGAGGCTCCAAGGGCTGCATTCCAACTCAAGCGGGATGCCACATCCCAGCAGTGTTACACTCTTGGTGCCTCAGTTTCCCCACTGGCATATGAGGACAATAGTATCTACCTCTAAGACTGCTGGGGAAATTATGCAGCAAATACATGCAAAGAAATGAGAAGACAGCCTATCATGTAATTAGGTGCCACATAGTTGTTGGCCACTGCTAGTGTTTTTAATTTACTTATTGTGACTGTCTTGCTGATGCTACCCGGCCCCTCTGGACAGCCCCTGCCCATGCCTCCTGAAGGCCCAGTCCCCCCAGCCTCCCCACCAGCCTCGCGGTGCCCGAGGGTCTCACCATCCTCGCTGGGTGCTCCGGGGGATGACTCCGAGTCCGAGGAGCTGCCTGGTGGGCCCCCGCCCGCCGAGGCGTTGCCTGCCACCTCCTTCAGCCACTTCTTCCTCTTCTTGGGGGGCGGCTCGGCCTTCACCTTGGTGGGCCGGGCCTTGGGCAGCCGGGAGGCGGCGGGCTGTCCGGTGGGGAGGCTCCGCTCCAGCCGCGTCTGCCGCCCGCCCGGGCCCCGCTCCCCGCGCAGCGGCCGCTCCCCGCGTGTGACCCGCTCCTTCTCCTTCTCCTTCTCCTTCTCCCGCTCCTTCTCCCGCTCCTTCTCCTTCTCCACCGGCGGAGGCGGGGACGGCTTCTCAGGGGCAGGGGGTTCGGGCACAACCGACTCCAGCGTCTGCTCTGGGGGCTTCTCAGATGTCGTCTTATCAGAGGTCTCAGGCTTAGGAGGTGGTGCCGGGGCCTTGGGGGGAAGTGCAGAGCTGCCCCCCGCAGAGGCGGGGCCCTTGGCCTGCCCAGAGCGTCTGGCAGGGAACACAGAAGGGACAGCGCTCAGCTGCCTCCGGGGAGCCCCAATTCTCCTCCTTGGGATCCCCGCCTGGCCCACAGCGCTGGAACGGAGCGCTCCCTCTCCCTGAGGTGGTTTCCTCTCTCTCGGTCTCCAACCTGCCCTGTTCTGTCCCCTCCCCAGACTATTTCCCGTTGCGTGTCCCATCTCCTAGCCTGCTGGCCCTGCCCGCCACCTGTCCCCAGGCCCCACCGTACCTGACAGGCGCAGGGGGCCGGTGCCAAGGTTTCCGAGCGCAGACCCTCACGTAATCCTTCTTGTTCACGTTTTCCAGAAACTTTACATAAAGGCGCTGGTACCGGTTTTTTGCGTCCCCAAAATACCCCAAATACTATGGAGGGAAAGAGCACAAAAGGAAATCCTTCACCTACCCCATCCCGCAGCCCAGCACCCAAGATTCCCACCCGCTGGGCCACGGCAGCGGCCACACACCCCACCCGGGGCGGGGCGGGGCCGAGTCCTCGCTGCCCTCTGCAGGCTTACGTTGCTGGTGGCACAGAACTGCCGCTGCCCGTCCTTGATCTCCGGGGTGAATTTCTGTAGCAGGGCCTTCTGGACGCGCCAGATGGGGGGGGGCTCGCGGCCCGTCTGCAACGCCAGCTGAGGAGGGGCACAGCGAGGCCGGCAGGGTCAGCCCCCATCCCTGCACCTTGCTCCCCAATTCCTGGCCCTCTGACCTCCCTCAGTACCCCTTAGAGAAAAGGCATCATGGTCAACAAGTATGAATGACCACCCGGATGGCAGATATCTTTGGGCCTCGCGATGTTCTCAGCCCTGGGGACGCAAGTGGAGTCCGGCCCTGTCCTCCTACGGTCCAATACTCTCGATCCAGCTGTTCATTCCCGGGCTCCGAGGCTTCAGTCTCTACAGCTTTTTGGTGCGATGGTACAATCCTCCCACATAGCTCAACGCAATGACAAAAACCAGAGCACCCATCCACTATTTTCTAGACACCATGTTGGGCCCCGGGGTTCAGCGGTGAAGGAAAGAGACAAAGCCTTTCACGGAGCCTTCACTACGTAGATAACAAGACAGACAAGCAAATAAACAAAGCAGGGCAAGGCAGTGGCTTGTGCCGAGAATAGACAGGTGACAGGGTACCTGAGACATTTACTTCATCAGTCTATCCACAGCAGGGTGTGCCACAGGGGTAGAAAGACTCTCCCATCTCCACTCCCTGACACCCTTAGACCCTCACCCACACACCAAGGCTTGTGTCTGGACCCGATGGATGCAAGTCAGACCCAGCATCTGATCCTGGGGAGCGAGGGGGACAGCAAGGGAGCCAAACACAGGCACACAAAAATAACAGCACAGGTAATCAATGCGTCAATGGTGGATGCCCCTGAAGCAGAAAAGAAGGGACCCTGAACTCAATCTGAATCCAAGAATGCTTCCTAGAAGAAGTGACACCTAAATGAGTCCTGGTAGGACCATGTCTCCTCCCATGAGGGGACTGGGTGGTGGGCAGGGACTGCCAAGGAAATGTGTGACAGCTGTGGCTCTAGAAGACAGCTACTGACAGGTACAGATAAGTACAGAATAAGAACATAGCGGGACACATGCACTGAGCATTGTGATAACCCAGGGACGAAGGAGGGGCGGTCCCTGCATTCAGAGACTCCACAGTCAAGCAATACAACAGCACTGGGATGGTAACTCCAACTGACTGATTATGGCTGCCCTGAGCACCAGGCTCGGCAGGACTGAGTGCTTGGATCAATTAGTAATGTCTGCCACTGGCAGCAGCTGCAACACTAAAGGCTGCGTGCCAGGTATTGGCTGTCTACTCTTGGTTTTGGGTCAACTGCTCTCACATCCATGACTTTTCATGTCCCTTAGATCAACCAGGGGGACACAAAGTGGTTACAATAACCGGATGAAAATGAGGTCCAGAAAGGCTCTTGCCTGAGTCTCATAAAAGAATGAGGCAGGGCAAGACAGGGATGTAGGTGTCCCAACCTAAGTGCTTTCCTCCAGGATACCATGGTTCTCAGTCCTCGCTCCTGGCTCCTCAGGGAGCCAGGTCAGGGGCCCAAGTACTGGAAAGCCCATTTACACCCTACCCTGTTCCAAAACCTTCCAGGGCCTCCAATGCCGATTCTATAGGCTGGCAGACTTTGCCTCAGTTTCCTCTCCCTTCTGCTCCTGCCCAGCAAGCCATGCAGAGCCCTCAAAGCTCAGCAGACAAGCCCCAGACTTTTTAAAAAATATATATGTTTTTATTGATTTCCGAGAGAGGAAGGGAGAGGGAGAGAGAGATAGAAACATCAATGATGAGAGAGTCATTGATCAGCTGCCTCCTGCACGCCCCCTACTGGGGATCGAGCCCACTACCCAGACATGCGCCTTGATTGGAATCGAACCTCAATCTTCTGGATCATAGGTCGACGCTCAACCACTGAGCCACGCCGGCTGGGCAAGATTCTTGTTTAAGAAAGAGAGGAAGGGAGAGGGAGAGAGAGAAACATTGATGTGAAAGTGAAACAGCGACCAGCTGCTTCCTACATGCCCCCTACTGGGGATTTGAGTCTGCAACCGGGGCATGTGCCCTGACCAGGAATAGAACCAGAAACCTTTCAGTGCACAGGATGACGCCCAACTGAGCCACACTGACCAGGGCAAGCCCCAGACTTTCTGAACTCCAGGCTTTTGCATACGCAGGGTCCCCACCAGAGGTGCCTTTTCCCTCTCAGTGTGAATATGTACCCTGTTCTAGTTCTCAGAAGCTTTTGAGAAATCCATCAGCACATTCCCCCCCCCAAGCTAGGGGGAACACCCCCCTCCTCCCACTGCCTTTCTCCTCCCACTGCCTGTCTGCCTTCTCTAAGGAGTCAGCTGATCCTCTAGCTGGGCTCAGGTCCCTGGGCTCACTGCATTCCATTGGACTTGATATCTTCCCCCAAACCACTTTTCTCAGGATCCCCACCACACCCCCAGTCATTGGACCCAATCACCTGGCAATCATCCCTGCCAGCTCCTCAACTAGAGCCAGTTAGTCCCAAAGCCATGTCGTTCCTGCCTCTCCTCATGTGAATCATATCACCGACTACGTCCACTTCCACTTACTAAGGAAGTTGCCCCACCCACAGCCCCCAAATGCTGAGCTGGACCAATCAGATTCTCTTCTGGGAATTTGAACTGTGACAAGCTGAGACAAGGGCAGTAAGCAGCAGGATGTGAGTAAACTAGAAGCACTGAGCCTGGTGTTAAGGAAAAAGCTGCAGGGTCCATTAACAGGGGAGTCACTGTCACAGAACTAATGCAGTCAACCTCCGCAGCCACCTCCATACAGACCAGGGGCCCTAGCAGAGGCCGGGCAACCCAGAGCAGATTCTCCCATTGATCCCAGCCTTGGCACTCACTGTCCAATCCCTTGTATCCCTGCACATCTCAAGCACGCCATGCTTTCCATCACCACAGGGCCTTTGCACAATGTTCTCTCTCGCTGGACCACATTCTCCACACACTTTTCTCCACCCAACAAACTCTTACATGCTCAGAGTTTACATCCTGCTAAATCTTCGACATCCTCAAGAACTGAGAGTTAATATGATCATGCCCATATTACACGTGGGGAAGATGAAGCAGAGAGGGGGCTAACCTGGCACTCTCCAGTTCAGCAGCCCCTCCCCCCCATACATGTGGCTCTTGAGCACTTGAAATGCAGTTCATCTGAGTGTTCTAAGAATGTAAAATACATACTGAGTTTCGAAGACTTGGTATGAAAGGAAAATGTAAAACATCAAATTCTTCTATATTAATTACATGCTGAAATGCTACTTTAGATATGTTGGGTTAAAGAAAATACATTCCTGTGGCTAATCTCACCCGTCTTTTAACTGTTTAAAAATGTGGATCCAAGAAAGTCCCAATGATGTATATGACTCATGATATTTCTACTGGACTGCCACTGCTCCAGGAAAAAACTATGGCCCGTGGCCCATTTTTTATCATGTAAGAGCTAAGAATGGTTTCTACATTCTTAAAAAATCGTAAAAAAGAAAAAAATCAAGAACATGTGACAGAGACCCTAAGTGGTCTGCAAAGCCAAAAATATTTTTGCTATCTGGCCTACAGTAAAACTTGGCCAAGCCCTACACCAGAGACTTGCCGAAGTTCACGAAGATGAGTAACAGAAGCAAACCTTATAGGCACCTCAGTATGCCACCCACGATCAGAATACTGGGTGAGCCATAATGCCATCCTCACACTGCATGAAGGAAGTACTAATATGATTAGCCCCATTTTACAGATAGGAAATTGAGGCTCAGAAGGTTCAACACCAGTCTAACTCAGAGATGTGCACCAGGCAGGTTAAGGCCAAAGCTGGGCTCTCTCAACAACCATGCCACCAGCCTGCCCTGAATCCAGGCACACGAACGAGCCCCCAACATCTGTGCCCCGATTAGAACACACACTCCTGTTGTATTTTAAGCATCTGAGTCCTTGCCCAGTCCCTTCCCCTGCCCCATGCCAGCCGGGAGATGGTATCAGATGGCTCTGGCTCCAATCCCAGCTAGGCACTCACCAGCCAAATGATTCCGTCTCTCTGATCGTGAACTTCCTCATCTGTAAACTGGGAGTCACGGTCCCTGCCCTAGAGCCCTGTTCATTTGGCCCAGTGCTGAGCGCCCAGTAGCACTGACTGCTGTCATCATCAGTATTTGACAGAATTACACAGAGAAGGGCTGAGTCTTGCACTGAGAGCACAGGCTCCCAGAAGGCAGCAGGGCTGTAGGTCCCAGCATTTAAAGCCTGGGAAGACTACTTTACTGCTCTGAGCCTCAGTTTACCTCCCTGTAAAATGGGAGTAATAATCCCTATAAAGGAAGGTGATTTTAAAGATAAAACTTAGAAATAGTTTTGCACAACATGAACATACTTAATATCACTGAATGGTACATTTAAAAATGGTTAAGAAGTTCAACTTCATGGTACACATAGATTATCACAATTAAAGGGGAAAAAGCGATCAAACCAAATTCTGACTGTGACGTGCCCCAAATCCCATCCAGTTCCTACTACTGGTGTTTGGTCAACATCTTCCTCATCTGTCCCAGGCTGACTGGCCAAATCAGCCCCAGAAGTCTTGAGGGTAAAATGAAATAACGTACACAAGGCACTTGGATGAGTACCGCAGTGGGGGATGCAGGACTGGCCAGGGAGTGACACCGGGGGCTCAGGCATTGGGAACATTCTGGTTGCTGGCGGGGTGGGGGTGGGACATGAGTGTTCATTCTAACATTTTACTTTATAACTTACAAATCTCTTAGGACCATTCTTTTGCATGTTATCAAATTTCATGCTAAAAAGGTGATAAAATATGGGTGAAAGGATACGATGCCTGGGGTAGGTGGGGTGGGGCAGGGGGCAGAATGTGCCAGAGTGGAGAGAAGCAGGACCAGCCAGGAGGTGACGATGGTGGAAGCCGAGTAACGGATACACACAGTCCCAGTATTCTATTTGCTACTTTCCTCCACAATAAAATAGGTTAAAGATAATTGTATGAAACATTAAGTTAATCTCACAGAACACTCCATAAGAGATGTAATAACAGTCACTCCTTAAAATTAATTCATCCCACAGTTTCTCCATCTGTATTTTAGAAGAACCAACATCCAAGATTAAATTAAACATGGTAACATACATCAAGACCTGAACATGGGCCCTGTCCCATAGTCAATACCCAGCCAGTGACAGTGACTGATATGGAGAATGGCCTTAGCTTTTGTTGTCACCATCGAGGTGCTGATGGCTTGCTGACCGACCAAGTACTCGCTCTGCCTCATGCCCTGTGGGAAGTACTACACTGGTGTCTGATGTCACCACCCTTGTCAAACACTCATATTAGTCCTGTGATCCAATTCTACCTGTCCAAGGAACCAAGTACAGCAGAGGCCAGCAACCCTGGAAAGGAGCAGACAGGTATACTGTGGGCTCTGCGGGCCAGCGGGGCTCAGCGGAAACTATTACACTCTGCCATTGGGGAAGGCAGCCAAAGGTGATATGGAAATGAGTGGGCGTGGCTATATGCCAATCAACCTTTATTGATAAAAACTGGCAATGGGCTGGATTTGGCTCAGGGGGGCTGGAGTTTGCTGGTGTGGAGTAACTGGAAGTCATGAATGGGCTGGTCCGCATAAAATGTCAGATGTGCCTGACATACAAGCATTCCCAACCCGCTGGCTATTACGTTTACAGGTGGGGTGTGTGTTCATAGCCATGTCACCCCAAGGCCTCATACTTTCCCAATTACATGGCAAGTCAGAAGAACATCCGACCCTCACCTGCTTTGCTCCTTACTGTAACCCCAGCACTCAGGGTTACACACACACAAAATAACATCTCAGCCCTGGCCAGTGCATCAGGCCAGGAACCAAAGGGTCCTGGGTTCAGTTCTCGGTCAAGGGCACTACCTGGGTTGCAGGTTCCACTGGGGGAGGCAACCAATCAATGTGTCTCTCTCACATCGATGTTTCTCCCCCCCCACCCCCACTCTCTAAAAAAAAATTAATGGGAAAACTTATCCTCAGGGGAGGATTAACAACAACAAAAGTGTCTCAGAGGCTGGCGTGTCCCCCACTATCCCAGGGGCCGCCCCGGCCGTCGCCGCGCCTGCAGCACAGCCTGTCCTCCAGCAGGCGCTCGGCGAGCACGCCAGGGACCAAACCCATCGGGCCAGTCGCCGGGCAGGCTGGGCTCACCTTGAGGGAGGGTATGTCCTCGGCGCGGATGACGAACTCGTCGCGCTCGCGGAAGATGCCCTCCCCGCCGCTCTCGCCCGCCTCCTCGTCCGTCTCCCCGCACAGCGCCGCCGTCTCCTGCTTCTTGGCCAAGTGCAGGGGCCGGGCGTCGGGCGGCTCGGGGTCCTCGGGGGACGGGGCAGCGGGCTCCTCGGGCGGGGCAGCAGCTGGCGGCGGCGGCGGGGCGGGTGGCGAAGGCAGGGCTGGCGGAGGTGGCGGAGGTGGCGAGCTGGCCGCTGGCGCCGGGGCCGGGGTGGGAGCCGGAGCGGGAGCGGGAGCGGGAGCCGGTGCGGGAGCTGGAGCTGGAGCTGGAGCCGGGGCCTGGGCTGGGGCCACCAGCGGGGGTGGCGAGGGCAGGGCTGGAGGTGGGGGTGGTGGCTGGGGCGTTGGGGCAGGCGGCGGAGAGGGCGGGGGCTTCTCCTCCAGCAGCGGGGGCTCTGGGGAGCAAGAGGGGTGTCAGAGCTGGACCTCCAGACCCCCCCTTCCCTGAGCTTCAACCTGCTGTCCCTCGACATCCCGTATGTCCCTCAAGTCCCCAGTATTCCTCATTTCTGCTGTCAGTGAAAGGCACTCCCAGCCTGGGCCTAGTTTCCTCTACCTGGTGCCAACCCAGCCCCCCTAGCCCCCCAACATCCCTCCAGATGAAACAGAGTTCTTCAGCTACCACCCACCTCTGCCTCCACCCCACTCCTTCACCTCCACTTATTACTCCTCTGTTGCCCTTATTCCTCCTTCAAAGCTCCTGTCTGATCCTGCTCCCCTATCCTGTCCCATCCCCTCCCCAGTGCCCCCCACCCCATGGTCAGGTCCTATCCCACTAAAATGCTCTCCTTGGCCCCCACTCTGGTCATCTCGCCCCTGCTCCTCAGCCTAGTCCCCACCAACCTCCTTGCCTTGCCCTGACATGCCTCCTTGTTCCCAAATGCCATTTGCCATTCCCTGGAACCTCTTCTCTTGTCCCTGAATCTGAATGCCCCTCTGCTCCTTACGGCCACTCAGGTCCCCACAGCCCTCTGCCAAGCCCGAATTCCTTCCTGAGGCCCGGCCCCAGCTCCAGGACTATCCTGCACTCCCGGGACCAGTCTCTCATCCTCATGCCCATTTTAATCCTGAACATCCTCTGCTGCCTCAGTGCCCTTGCCTGGCTCCAATCCCCATTCCTTCCTGTTCCCAAGTCTGAAAACTCCCTCGGTGCCTCTGCCCTTGGAGTTTTTGTAACAGTCCTTCTGAGCCCTCAAGCCCCCTCATTAACTGCCCTGAGTGTCTTCCTCCAACCTCCCCAATACCTGTTACCCCCACAAAAGCCCTTACATTTTGTCCAAAGCCCCAGGACAGAACCCCATCTAAACCCAACCATACCCCCCAGCCTTCCCCTCCCACCCACCCACAAGACCGCACTAGTCAGTTCTCCTCTTTTTAAACTACCGCCCCCCCGCCCCCGTCACCTTCCTTTCCTGTCCTTTATCACACATTGGTAACTCCAGAGCCCTTCCCAGGGCCTGGATCCCCTGCCAGTCTTAAAAGCACACTGAGTACCCCATTACCCAGCTGTCTCCATCACACATAACCTGCCCTGTCCCCCAACGTTCTCCAGTGCCCACCTTGAGGGGCCCCTGCTAGTCCACTTAGCATCTGTGGGCAGATTAGAAAACAACACCCCTTTCTCAAAACCTTTGTTTGCCCCCATCAGAAAGTGACCTCCATGAATGTGTAAGTCTACATCACCTAACACAGTGTCCCTGGAACAGAGCATAATCTGCAGAACCGCACCCGGCGGCCGAATAACAGGGAAGCCCCGCCCCTGGACCATCTCCCCAGAGCTCACCAGGTGTACCACTGCTGCTGGCACTAGGGAGCCCTGGGAGAGGGGGCGGCCCTGGGACTGGAGCTTCAGTAGCCAAGGGAGGCCCATCCGGGGTGGACGTGTCCTTAGGCCCAGCAAGAGGTGGGTCATCGAGGGCAGAGATGGCTGAGGAGATGCTCTCCTGTAGGTCCCGGTTCTTAGCAACAGAGTCTTCCTCATCCGAGGAGAAGGAGGGCAGCGTCTCAAGGTTCCGTTTCAGCTCCTCGTCCAGCCGCTTGCAGGGCGAAGGGCAGCCCAGCCCCAGGCCCTCGCTCTCAGCAGCCTCCAGCGCGCCTCCCAGCCCAAAGGCGCCAGTGGGCGGGGGGTGTGGCACGGTGGGGGCAGTAGGGGGCTGGGGCTGCAGGCCTCGGGTGGGCACAGAGGGCGGCACGCTCTTAGGGGGGCTGAGCGGAGGTGTCATGCTGGCCTGGTACAGTGGCGGGTGGCGCTTGCCTGACTTGAGGAAGTCCAGGAAGGAGGCCATGAAGCCGGACTTCATCTCCGGCTGCTTCTCCTCTACCTCCTTGATCTTGGCCTCGATCTTCTCCCGAGTCAGGCTAGAGTCCAAGCTGTTGTGGTCAGCGCCTGATATGGCATCACCTGATGAGGCTCCCAGACCCTCACCAGCCTTGGGCACAGACAACTTGATCTAGATACAAGAATAGTGGGGAGTCAGGGCCCAAGTCCCCTCCTCCCTCAGACCCAGGAGTCCAGAACCCAGCCCCCTTCACACATAAGACCCTAAAGTTGAAATTCCCAGACTCTCAGCCTGTAGAATCCTAGAGTTCAAGTACACAGACCCCTTCTGATAGGACTCGGTTCCATCCTTTTATTACTCACTGACCTCTCCTTGCTCAGTCCAAGAGCCCCAGGCTCCAGATCTTCCTCCCACCAAGACCCAGGAAACGGGGATCCCCGATGGATAAAAACCAAAGCTCCAACCCCCTGCCTCCCTCTAAAACTCGTTTCAATTCTCAGATCTCCCCAACAGTGGAATCCTGGAATTCCAACCCTCAGACTCATTTCCTCACAGGCTTCAGAAATATAAACCATATCCCCCATCCTTTCTCTCAGACTGAAGCACTGGGTCCCACTCCACCCTCACCTTAAGTGGCTTCAAGGGCTCCAGCCGGGTGCCCCCTGCTTCCTCGGCCTTCCTGCCCCGGCCACGGCCCCGACCCCGGGGTTTCTTGGCCCCATCAGTGGGTGTGGAGGCCAAAGCTGGCCCAGTGGTGGTGGGGACCTCCAACGGGCGGATCCGGGGCCTTCCCCGGGGTCGGGGCGGGCCATCGCGTTTGGCCTTGGTGGGCTTGCGGCCACGGCGCCGGGGGCCATCGGGACCAGGGTTGGGTGGACAGAAGTCGATATCACCCAGTGGTGAGAGGGCTGGTCGAGAACGGCAGCTGGACACCAGGTCAGGCAGACGCCGGGGGTTGAGGCGGATGTCAGCGGGCACATCAGCCTTGTCCTCGTCAGCCTCGAACTCGTATTCCTGGGCATACAGTTTCTTGGGCGTCTGGAAGGGAGGGTCACGACGCCGGAGCAGGTGGAAGGAGGACGTCTTGAGCAGCTTCTTTGGCTTGGTAGAGCAGAAGATGGGCGAAGTCAGGCCTGCCTTGGGCTCTGAGGCAGGTGGTGGTGGTGGGGGCGGTGGGGGCGGTGGGGCCGCCTGGTGAGGCCCACTTTGAATCAAGCCCAGAGGCTCAGCATTGACCGTGGATGGCAGCTCAGGTGGCTTGTTGTGGTCGAGGCCCAGGCCTGGAGTCTCAGGCCCTGCTCCAGAGGCCCGGCTTGGGCAATAGGGCCCATAGGGATCATAGGCAGGGGGGCCAGTAGGGGGCCCAGTGCCTGCCTTGGGATCACCTTCATCCTCAGGCGGTCCAGCCTTGCCGTAGTCATCTGCTGCCCCTCCGCCAAACATCTCCTCCATGGTGGGGAAGAAGCTGCGCTCCTCGTCTTGGAGCAAGGAGTCAGGGAAGCAGATGGAAGTGAGTGGCACAAAGCGGGGGGCCTTGGTGCCTTGCGGGCTGGGGCTGCGGTAGGCACCTGAGGGATCCTTTCCCTCAGTGTTAGGTGGGCCCACACCAGTGTCACCAGGCCCAGGGGGCAGTGGTTCTAGGGCCCCAAGCAATTCCTGCATGGCACCTGGTGGCTCCAGGCTCTCCTCGGGTCGCAGGCGGGGGCTGGGGGCACCAGGCTCCAGCCCATGGCTACGGAGGTGGGCCTCGAGCTGGAGAGGCATGGGTGGTGGAGGTGGGGGAGGCGGCGGGGGTGGCTGGGGTGCCCCATCACGGGTGGCTGGTTCAAGGAGATGGACTCCGACTTTGGGGTTGCTGGAAGAGGGGCTAGGGGTGTGGCTGAGGACTGAGGGAAGCAGCTGTGGGGGAGGAGGAGGCAGCACCAGTGGGAGGTCAGGGCCCCCAGCCTCCAGGAGGAGGCCATGGGGGTTGGGCTGGGCAGGTTGGGCCGTGGGAGGTGGGGGTGGCGGGCTCTTTTGGAGAAAGGCCCCCAGCTCCTTGGCACCTGCCCCATAGTGGACAACTGAGGTGGCTAGCCCCTCAGGGGTCTCACCACCCCGTTCTGGCCCTTTCTTCTTCTCCTTCAGCCTCCCCAGGCCTAGCTCCAGGGCCGCTGTGGCACCCTCATCAAGGCTGGCACTGGTACGGATGACACTCTGTAGATGGTACCTCTGGGGATCTTCCTTGGCCAGCTCATAGGGTGTGCCTGGGGGACCCCCAGCCCCGCCACTCCCACCAAGTCCTTTGGAGGCATCTGCTGCCCCATCTTCGCCCACCAATCCATCAGCCCCTGAGGTCCTCGGGGGGCTGGGCGCCTGTAAGAGGTGCTGGATGAGGAATTCCTCATCCTCAGTGCGCTCAGCAGGAGGCCCCCCAGGGCCAGCCAGCAGCTCTGAGCCATCTCCCTTGCCTTTGTAGCCACCTGCTCCAGCTGCATAGCTGCCGGTTCCTGGGGGTGCCAGGAATGGGGCTGAGGCCAAGACAGAGCTCAGGTATTTGCCAGGGGCTCCTGGAGAGCCGACTCCAGGTGGGCGACCGGGGGCAGGTGGCGACTGCAGTGGGCGGATGATGTGAGAAGGGCTGGCCTCTCCACCACCACCCAAAGAACTGGGACCCCAGCCACCTCCGTGGCCCGAGAGTGCTGGGGAATGGCCAGTACTATAGCTGAGCGAGGGGCTGGCTGTGGGCAGCCCTTGGGAGTGGGCAGCTGGCCCTGGGTACGGCTCACCCTGCACCCCATACAGCTGCCCCTGCAGCTGGTCAGGGGAGTAGCTCTGACATGTGGCTAGGCCAGGAGGCTGGGGGCCGCTGGGGGGCTGCGGAGGCCCCCCTGAGTAGCTAGGGCCTTTGCTCAAGTCTTGTGCTTGACCCCCTCCAAACCCTTGCCCATAGGCCTGGGGTCCTAGAAGCCCCTGGGGCTGACCAGGAGAATAGGCCTGGCCTCCTGCTCCGCCAGCCCCAGAGGCCTTCCCAGTGGCATAGGCCGCTGCTGGACCACCCAGGCTCTGGCATTTGGGTGTGGCAGTTGAACGAGGTGGTGGGGGCCTGTTGGCAGCACCTGCAGCTGCTCCATAACCACCTTTGCCCGTCTTGTAACCAGGTGACTGAATGATGGGGCGGTAACCTCCGCCACCACCCCCTGCCCCACCTCCTCCAGGGGCCTCGGGGCCCGCAGCCCGGCCTGATGCCCCGGCCGTGGCTCCACTGGGCCCAGCCTTGCTAGGCTCACCAGCGCCTGGGGAAGGCTCCCCACCACCGAGGGGGCTGCAGGCCAGGTTGGCGCGATGGCCCATGGAGGGATAGGTGCTTGCACAGCTCAGGTAGTGCTGGAGGGCATGCGCTGGTGGTGGGGGCGGTGGGGGCTGGGCACTAGCTGGCCGTTGGTAGTGCTTGATGACGGTGTCCTGGCGGGGTAGGGCCCGCTCGGGTGGTGGGCCTGGGGCAGTACCCGAGAAGTTGTACAGCTGTGGGGAGGATTGCTCGGCGGCAGCAGCAGCAGCGGAAGAGGAAGCCAGCAGGTTGAACTGAGTTGGGAGGTGTCGGGGAGGGGGAGGTGGGTCTGGGGGACCAGGGCGGTACGGAGGCGTCTGGGCCGGGCCAAGACCAGCGGGCCCCAAGACACCACTCCCCGCCAGGCGCTCAAAGCCTAGCGAGGAGGGCACCGTGGGTGCCTGCGAGGGCTTCAGGTGCAGCACGTCATGAGGGGACAGGAGCCCATTAGCTGGGGGACTGAATGGGGGGTCCTGGAGGCTGAGGGATGAGGGCACTGGGAAGGGGCGGCTGCCGAAGGAAGCCGGGTGCTGGTAGGCCGACAGGGCAGAGGAGGACGGAAAGGTGCTGGAACCCGGCAGGGCGCCTGAGATGAAGAGCTCCGTGGGGCCTGGAGTATGCATGGCTGGGGATGATGGAGGAGACCATAGGTCAGAGTGGACCACAAGCCAGCCCCACCCTGGCCCTCTTGAGTTGGCAACGGGCTTACCTGTTTGCCAGGAAGGACTGCGGAACTGGGAGAGGAGAGAGGAGGCAGAGGGGCCTGGCTGGGGGCCCCGGGACTCCAGGGCCGAGATGAGGTTCATGACGGAGGCGTCGGGCCCTGCTGAGCCCGCGTGGTGGAGGCCAGTGTCAAAGAGTCCAGAGAGGCCTGACCAGGAACAGGGGGTAGAGTCAGCTAGGTAGGGGATAGGGCAGGGTTGAAAGGGAAGAAGCCAAAGGCAAGTTTGGTCAGGGAAAGGGACTGGAGGGAAGGAAAGGGGGAGAAAGTGGGCAGAGACAAGCTAAGGAGACAGTAAGCAGGATGGGGTGCAATGCAATCATAACGGCAGGGAGTTCAGGAAGACAAAGGTAGACAAAGGAAGAGAAAAATCCAGAAGTGAAGGAAGTGAGATCAAAAGAGCAGGGAGTTGTTATGATTGGGGGCAGGGGATGAGGCCAAAGGATTTGGGCAATTCCAGCAGGGGTAAGGGATGGGATGACTGGAGCCCTTGCGACCTACAGAACAATTCCAAAGGGGTTGAGTCAAAGTGAGAGAATCCAGAAAAAGAAAGGTGGGAAGGAAAAAAGGATCCAACCAGGAGGGTCAAGGATCGAACTGGACTACAGTGTCATTGCTGCTCCATCAAGGAAGGAGGGCAGTAGGATCAAAGGAAGGGGGCCAATCAGAAGCCTTGGAGGCAGAGCCACTCAGGAGAATAAGGTAGTGGCAAATCTAAGGGAAAAGGGAGCGGTCCAAAGAATCACTGCCAATCAGGAAGAATGGGAACTAGAAGGAAAGTGTTCAGAGAACCAAGGAATCAAGAGAATGGGCAAACCCAGAAGAAAGTGATTGGGTGGGCTTTGAGGGGCGGAAAAGCCTGGAAGAGAAGGTGGGATTTGGGGGTTGTGGGGATGGGACCAATTGGAACAAAATAGGCGGGACTAGAGGCAGAGGCAGACGAATCCGAGGTGAAATTAAGCAGCCACAGATCAACCAATCAGAGGGAGGATAGAAAGGGGCGGGCCAGAACGCAGGGCAAGGCCAATTAGGAGGGGTGGAACTTTCACCAGCCAATCAGCTGCCTTGGAGGGAGGGCTAGTCCAGGCGGGGCGGGATGGGGGTCCGTACCTGCAGGGTGGTGGTTGGTGGCATAGCTTTGCAGTGGGTGGGGGGCCCCGTAGGCCTGGCGGTGTAAGATGTCCGTCTCGGGGTGCGAGGTCCTGGAGCTGCCATAGACCAAGCTGGGGGGAAGGGAGAGATGTTAGGGTATCCTCCGAAGCTGCCCTCGGAAAAGGGAACTCAGCAAAATCCCTAGGGGAGTTGGGGGAATTCTTACAGCTGAGTGGGGAATCTTGGGCCCTAAAGCAAAGAAGATAAGGGAATCGGGGTGCCCAACTAAAAAGCCATAGAAATGGTCCCCACTCGTGCCTCAGCAGCAGTACAGAGCCCTGGGTCCCAGTAAATAGAGACCATGTAGTCTCAATATAGTCTCACGATTACAAACACAGACATGCACAAGGATGAGACAAACACAGAGAAGGTGAAGAGTCAGAGAAAGTGCCTCGAGTTGAAAACGTGGACCTCCTACCACATACAGGCCCCCACCCCGCTGGTGACACAAGACCCTAGGGCCATCCCCAGAGCTGCGCATAGAGGCCCCCTCTTCTACAGACACGTGGGAACACATAGGCCCTGAACCTCACAGGGTGGTGCACAGCCAGTTGGGAGCAGGAGGCAGATTGTTCCCCAAATGGCAGGGATGTGGGATGAGGAGGGGATAGTCAAGTACCAGGTACAGGTGCGAACATGAACACCGTCCAGCTCCTGGGGTTGAGGTTCAAATGCATAGGGCCATGCAAAGCCATGTATGTGTGCAAAGAAGTATCCAACTCACCCGTGGGGAAGAATAGATACAGAGGGGAGAAGCCCACATGGAACACACGTGCGGTCATGCCCTGCCATGCTGGGAAACCCAGGTGTGTGGGGGAGGGAGGTGGTTCGGGGCAGGTGAAGAGTGAAGGCACGACACAAATAAACAGTAGGTAAGGGGCTGATTCGCAGGTGAGCAGATTGTCAGCTACCCAGGAACAGGGTCCACGCTCACATACACAACCATACACCCGAATCTTCCCATGCAATAATGGCCCCAATCCATGGCCCAGACGCCAGGAGGTCAAACACTCCACTCCTTCTCATCAACTAGGATTCCCTGTCTTTGGGGGTGGGGAGTTAAAGGGGGCGTGTCTCAGATACCAGGAACCCCCCCTTGCACACACGGAACCCCAGCTTAGGAAGGGGGCGGGGCCCTGTGCCCACTCTGCGCGCGGAATTTCGGGGGGTGGGGGAGCCAGAGTGGCGCGGCCTCGCGCAGTTCCGGAACAATGGGACCTGGGAAGGGGGCGCGCCCCCCAGGTCTGAGCTCTAATTCTCCTTTTCTTCCCACCTTTGCAAGAGCAAAGCCTGGGGTGCGGGGGGGAGGGGCCAGCAAGCCGGGAATCCAAGGATGGGGGGAAATCCAGGCCTTGCTTCTCCAGTCCCTCCCACCTTCCCAAGGCCTTTCCGTCCGAAATTGTTTTGCACCCCCATTTTCCCGCTGCATCTCTCCCTTTGCATGCCGGAGCTGGCTTTGGAGGAGTTTGCAATTTGCAAAGTGGGGCGGCGGCGTTGTTGCAAACCGAGGAAGGCCGCTCCCTTGCAAACCGGAGGGGAGTTTGCGATGCACGCGTCGCCCGGCGGGCCGGGCCTTACCCGGGCCGGCCAGGCTTGGCCCCTACCCCTTGGCCCCTTCTTCCAGGCCACCCTCGGCTCCTTACCTAGCTTTCGCTGACCTTTCGTAACTCCATCCCGCCCCGGCGCCGAGCGGGTCCCCGAAGCCGGCGCTGGGGTAGTTCCTGTCCATGAATTGGCCGCGGTGGAAATTGGGGGGAGGGGGAGGGAGGGGGGAGGGAGGGGGCGCGCGCGCGCTCTCCTCCGCCGCCGCTCCCTCCGCTGCTGCTTTTTTCCCCCTTCTCTCTCTCTCTCTCCTCTCTCTCTTTTTTTCTTTGCTGCCGCCGAAGGCCCGGGAAGGGCCGGGGCGCGGGAGGGAGGGGACGGGGCGGAGGGGCGGGCAAGGGAGGGGTGCAGCCTCCGAGCCAAGGAGGGGGGAAGGGGGTTCCCCCTTGAGGGAAAGGGGGGAGGAGGGACCCCGCTGTCTCCGCCTTTGCCCCGGCGCTTGCAAGAGAGAAAGGGGGAGCGCGCGCTCAGGAGGGGGCGTCCCGGGCGGCCCCGGGGTGGGTGCAGGCGCTGGGTGCTCGCTCTCTCGCCGCCGCCGCCGCCTCCTCCTCCGCTGCGCTCACGGTGCAGCCATCTTTGCACAAGGCGGCTGGGGGAGGGGGGAGGGGAAGGGGGGGCGGGCGGCGGGGTGTCTGGCTGCTCTCCGCTTCCTCCCACAATCCCGTGCAAACGCAAAAAAAAAAAAAAAAAAAGAGAGAGAGAGAACGGGAGACAGCGAAAGCAGGGCCTGGGGGTGTAGGGCGCAACATTAGTACAGAAAACCAGTTCCAGTACGCGCAGGCTCGCCTGTGAGCGCAATTCAGTTTATTTTATTATTTTTTTGCATTGTTTCACTTTTTTGGTTTCTTTTCCAAAGAGCTTTTATTTAGGGGAAGAGCCAGCCCCCAACGAGCACAGTTGCAAATATGCCCCCCACCCTTTCCCTGGGTTGCAAAGTGCCCCTGTACGGGCACGGGGAGCGCACGAAGACGTGCGTGTGCACGGGTGGGGCTCTGCATGTGTGTGGCCCGTGGCACTGGTGAGAGATGGCCATCTCAAACCTCATACGCGTCTCAAACCTCATACGCGTGTCTGCACACTCGGCCTGCTCGCCTGAGTCCGAGTTTCCACTGCAAGCCTCCCCCGGGGGCGGGGCTGGCGGGTACCCCCAAGGTCAAGAGAGCGTTGGGGCCCGCGAGGTGCCGGAACGCGGGAACACTTTTGCCGGGACATGCGTGTAGCCGTACGCGGCGGAAACACGTGTGCCAGGGTAGGCCTCGAGCCGAACGACCCCTACTCCCACCCCACCCCCCAGGCTCATCTCCGCAGTTTAAGAGGTTTGGGGGCTTCCGGAATCCGGTGTGAATCTGGGGCACGGTTAGGGGAACCCCGGCTCCGAAGAAGCTCTTCAGCGAGGTCTCCGGAGGCTGCGTGGGGAGGGGCACAGTGGGGAGTCAAAGACAAGGCTGTTTTTCCTCCCCCCCCCCAACCAAGATCATTCGGACCCGCCCTGGGCGTCTCAACCAATCCCAGACCCTCTGGGCACAAGACCCACCCTCCTCTAAAGCTCCACACTCACAAGGTTGGGCCACGCCCCCCGCGCTCAAACCTCGCCCGGAATAATAAACTCAAAACTCCAAGTCCCGCCCCTGAGCCCACGCCCCTCCTCCAGCAGTGCCCGCCCCTCTGCGCCCCGCCCCCGGACAGAAGCCAGTCCCGCACCTGGTGTAGGGGGGCGGAGGTGCGTCGTGCACCCCAGAAGCCGCCAAAGCCTGTTCATAGGTGGGGAGGCCTGGGGGTTGGGATGGCGGCAGGGGCGTAGGCAGGCCCGAAGAGCTCAGGGGACTCAGAGGGCTGATGAGCTCGGCCCTGGGGACAGAAGGTGCAGTTAGCAGGGGAAACCTACAGAACGACTTGGGAGCAGGAGGGAGGACTTAGGGGCACAGAGACTCTGAGGATGGTAGGGGAACAGGTGGAAGGTAGGTGAACCAAGGAGAAAGAGGGTCACCTTCAATCTGGCATGCAGAAAAGCACCGCAAGATGACAGGCAGACCCAGAAATCAACAACTGCTGAAAGAGACTCATTCACAGACACACAGGTACTCCAGATACAGGCAGAGAAATGGAGAAAAAGGCAGCTCCATGGACACACACAGAAACAGACACAACACAGAGATACCCATTTATAATAAATTATACTTATGAACCCCCATACTCACTACCAAGACTAACGCTCAAGCACCTTTTGGGACCCTGCCCCTGAGAAAGACACACCTAGATAACTCGTTCAGGCACACACAAACATTTGCTACAACCTGTACCATGGAACCTGACATACCACGGACACCCATAGCCCACAGGCTGCAGCATCACCAGATACAATAATCACAGTGATAATCACACAGAAAACTGGTACTGCAAAGACAGGCAGCAAACACTGATTAAGCTCCTACTGTGCATCAGGTACTGAGGATATAGTCAGATAGACATGCCACAACTAGACACAATCTCACAGCCTCACTCTCCACATGACTGCCTCCTCAGATCTTTCATCAGCACCCACCTGCCCCCAATCCTTGGCCCATCTCCTTGGGTTGGACCTTCCTCCCTGCCCCAGTCACCCTTCTCTCCAGCCCCCTAGCCCCTCCTCCCTGAAGCCCCCTTACTCTTGAGGACTGGGTCGCTGGCCTCGGCCTCGTCGCCAGTGTAGATACCAAAAGGCTCCCAGGCCAGCCAGCACAATGAGCAGGATGCCAGATGTCAGTCCCACAACCAGGCCTGCTACATCCACTCGTCCACGCCCTGTGGAGGAGGGAGAGGGAGGGAGCCACTGCCTCAGGGGTTGCCACCCACCCCAACATCCAAATGCCTTTGCCCTGAGAGAGGAACACTGGCCAAGAAGCAAGGCAGAGCTGGGACCACTTCCTAGCTGTGTGAGCTGAGGCAACTCACCTCCCTCATTTCTCTGAGCTTCCACTTTCTGCTTTGTAAAATAGGACCATAACCTCTCTCTGACAGGTTGCAAAAATTCAATGAGATTAAATGCATAAAAGGCCTATGACAGCCTGAGCGTCGAACTATGTACCAGGAGGTCACAGTTCAATTCCTGGTCAGGGTACATGGCCAGGTTGCAGGCTCATTCCTCAGTAGGGCATGCAGGAGGCAACTGATCAATGACTCTCTCATCACTGATGTTTCTCTCTCTCTCTCTCTCTCTCTCTCTCTCTCCCTTCTTCTCTCTGAAATCAATAAAAAACTTTTTTTTTAAAAAAAAGGCCTATGATAACTTCATCTGGTACTAGAAAATATGGCAGTTGTTAGCTCCATGACCATAGAGGCCCCTCCCTGGACATGGGGTGTTTCAAGACTGTCTTAAGCAATCCATCTGCTAAGATTGCAGGTGACACACTACAGGTAGGGTAGGGAGGTCAGGTAGCCAACTCTCAAGGCCCCCCCACTGCACACTGCCAGATTTAACAAATAATAATATAGGACACCCCACAGAACTTTAGATACACATGGATAATTTTTAAATATAGATATATACCATATATTCAATGGGACATACTTACACTAAAAAAATTATTCGTGAGTATTTGAAATTTAACTCAGGAAGAGGGTGGAGGGTGGTTCCTGTATTTTAACTGGCAACCCTGACCCCTCTGGAATGCAGCTCCTTTTACCAACCAGGCTACTGAGGGGCAATGTCTCAACTCTGGAGGAAGAGCAGAACCCACAGGAAGGCTTTGGAATTTACCAGAAAGCTAGAAAAAATTCATTTATAAATGGAGGAATTTAGGGACCTCCCTCCAGTAACAGATTGCTGGGTGTCTAGAACTCGCGTGGCCCCTTTCCTAAGGTGCAGCCCCTTTAGCAATCCAAGGCTTCGTGTCTGAAGAAAAGGAGGGGGGGTTGCAGGGAGGACGCCAGCTTCATGAGGCCTTGCTAGGTCTTGCTGCTGGAGACAAACTTTGGCACTGGATGGGGGGACTTTCCCCAAACAGTAAACCCCAGGCTTTTAGCACTTTTAGCAAAACGCTGCACTGACTGAGAAGGCAGGCCCTCTGACATGTTTCAGGTGGATTCCAGGAGTAGCCAGGCATCCATAGGCCTATAGCAACGCAGTTACCTCCCCTAGCAACCGGGCTCCAATGTGAGGACTCCAGCCCAGACCTAGGGCCTGTTGCTATGGTACATCCACCCCTAGCAACCAGGCCATAAGGGGGTGGGGCGTCTGGTGCCTGGAGGGGGTCCTCTGGTGGGCAGGAGGCCTAGGGTCCTGAGCCTAGCTAGGTGTGGTTGCTAGGGAGAAGGCCTCCTTAGCAACCAGGCGGAGACTGAGATGGGGCTGTGGGGGAGGGGACGCCAGACAGGTAGTGAGTGCTGCGGGCTTCCTTGGTCCGGACTGGCCGGGCCTTGTTGCTAAGGAGCAGCCCCTCCCCCCTTAGCAGCCAGGCTGCAGCCATGACAGGGCCTCAGAACTCAGAGGAGGGTTTGAGGGTGGGCTGGGCGAACTGGTCAGGTGAGGATGCACAGGCTCCCATGGCCTGGCCCGACCAGGCCCTGTTGCTAGGGAACAGCCCCCCTAGCAATCAAGCTGCAGAACGGTTGGGGCTCTGGCCTCCAGAGAGGGGCTCAGGTGGGCCAGCCCCAGGCTGTAACCTGCACTTACAGCTTTCTGGGAACGTGGCACCTCTTGGAATGAGGTGTGGTGGGTTCCTCAGGCCCCAGCTCTGGTCTCAAACTAGAGGATACTTTTAACAACCACCTCCAGGAACTCAGGGGTCACAGAATTTTGGTTGGGAGTGTTGGTTCAGCCCCCATGGGAAGGGGCTGCCTTAGCTGCACAAAACAAGAGGACTGGGCCTCCCACTCACCTGTTTTGCCATTGTAGATATACGTCTCCCAAAAGCGCTCCTTGAAGGGGTGAGAGGAGAGAAGGTTGAAAGACAGCTGTCAACTGGGAGATTCTACGTGCCCAAACCAGCCACCCAGATTTCGGAGACCAGAGGGTAGAGGGAGTTGAGGACCACGACCCCCCAGGGCCTGGAGAAGACAGGGACTCCAGGGCCCCCAGGCTCTCACCGTCAGAATATTGTCCTCAAAGTACTCCCGTGCCTCTTCCCAGGAACACTTCTCCTCGTAACACTCCCGCTCCAGGTTCCCTGGCGTGAACAGCTCCAGGTCCCAGTGATTGGCTCGACGAATTCGTTTGTGGCTGCCCAGGAAGCTCTGAGCCTCTGGGGAGTCCAAGAAGACTTCTGGGCCCAAAGGACATGAGGGACAGAAAAATGGAAGACTCAAGACATGGAGGAGCCTGAACCTAAGGGGAAGAAGAGCTATGCGGCCCTAGGATAGCGGGGTACTAGAGGTAAGGGTTCCAGGCTCAGGGAAGGTGGATGTCAGATCCTGGACACCAGCTCTTGTCCTAAATACTCACCTTGGTCTTGCTCCCCACTGGGTGAGGTGTCCAGGCAGGTGGTCAATCCCAGGTACAGCAGCAGCAGAGACGGGTGGCCCCCGCCCCTCATATTTTGTGGGCCACCTGGAATGAGGTGTGGTATAGATGACAACTGCCTCAGCCCCTAAGGAACGAAACAAGGTCTCCATGCCTGGACTCTGTGGTCCGTGGCGTTATAATAATTGCAGAGACTGCCATAGCCTGTAGTCTGGGTCATATACTGTTCAAGGTACTTTGCCTATATCAACTCAGTTTCATTTTCACAACAGTGCTATTGTTATCCCCATTTTATAGATGAGGAAACTGAGGCACAGAGAGGTCAAAGAACTTGCCCAAGGTATATGGTTTGCAAGATTCAGAAGCAGGATTTGAGCAAAGGCAGTGTACCTCCAGAGACTTGAGCATGAAGCTTATCTTTTCCCTCTCTGTGTTTGCAGCCCCCAGCACAGTTTTGACACACATGGTAGGTGCTCATAAACATGTCCATTGATGATCAGGATTCCTTCCTTCCTGCTTATTTCCACATGTAGCCCTCTGTCTCTCTATGCGCATTGCCACATCCAGCAACAGAGATCAAAGATTACAGGAGAGGCAAGAACAGGGTCCTAAATTCTTGGGTCCAGGGAGAGGAGGGGGCAGGGGCCCTGGACTCCTGGGCTTGGGGGCCCTGAATTTCTGGGACCCAGAGGAGCAGGGAGCCAGGATGTCAAGGTCCCCAAGCCAGGCTCTGCCTCCAGGGACATTCACTTACCTGCCCAGACTTGTGAGCACTGTCCCCTCCTCCTTAATCGGGGCCTCCTAGGCCAGCTGTGGCCAGCTGTGAAGGGGGGCAGGAGAGAGGGGAGGGAAGAAAAAGGAGGAGTGTCCCCGATCTCGGCTCCCGGTAATCCTCCGTCTCGGTTTCAGGCAGAGGGGCGGGGTTTGCGACTACCTGCCCTGGGCGGGACTCAGGTAAGGGACAAAATATTTAAAGGGACCTTATGATGAAGGGCCTAAGGTCCAGGACCCCATAGGGAGGTTAGGAACTATGACACCGTGGGGCACTTAGGGAACTGGATAGGCGCCTCCTCCCCTCCTCCCTTTTCCCCAACGGAAGCTCGCCCAGCGAGGTAGGGAAATAAATGTCCAGGTCTCCAATATCTAGCTAGCTACATATCTAGAAAGTGGCAGGAACTGTACGCCTTGGTTCCTAGGGATGGGTGGGTATGCCGTATTAAATTCCTGTTTCCTGGGGTGACTTGAATGGCTTTGCCTTGCGATTTCTCCATTGCTCCATTTATAAAATGGGCACAGAGGAGTTGTCCCCTCTCAATTGTCTCTTCACTTAAAACAAGAAAAGGGGGTGATCTATTTGAGGAAGTGGGCTCCCAATCTCTGGGGGAAGTGATCTGATTACCCCTTAAACTCGGGCTTGGAGAGACGCAAAGCTTTGGGTACAAGCAGGAAATCACCTGCCCCGGGAAGTACCTAGTAGATACTAAGCGTGCCCCTTTCTCACGCCAGCTTCCCTAACCGGAACCTTTGATCTGTCACTCACGTTTCCGGTGGGAGGAAGAGAAGAAGGGAGGACTTACCAAACCAGACCAGGTACCTCGGCAACTCGGGGTAGCTCTGCTTCCGGTTTCCTTCGCTGCGCGGAAGTGGGCGGAGCTAAGAGGGAAAACAGCGCTCCTTTCCGGGGTAGGAGCGCGGCTGAAGAAGCAGCGGAGGAAGAAGGAGTCGTTAGTGAGGTGAGTTCCAGGCGGTGGCGGGTGGTGTTTCTGGGATCGTCTACCCGCGGGCTAGAGTCCTGGGTCCTGACGGAGACAGGGACAGACTTGCGATAATACCATCGTCTCTCAGTGTCTTAGTTCCTCCTAGATTAGAGGAGTCTCTTCACTCCACTCTGGTTTGTTTTTTCTTGGTGTAATTGATTCATTGAAGAAACCGGGTCAGCTTTTCTATTGATCATCCCACCGTCTGGATTTGTCGTTTTGCTTCCTTGTCACCTCATTTCACTTACTCCTCTATGCCAGGGGTCTGCAGGCCAACCCCAAATCCTGCTGGCCTCCTTTTTTTTTCTTTTCCAAAAATAAAAATTAAAAAAATTCAGCTTTATTGGAATATAATTCACCTAACATATAGTTCACCCATTACAATTCAGTGGTTTTCGGTATATTCGCAGAGTTGTGCGGCCATCACCATTGTCAGGTTTAGAACATTTTCATCACTCCTAAAGAAACCCAGCCCCCATTCCTTAGCTGCCACTCCCCATTTTACACCCGGCCCCCAGCCCCAGGCAGCCACAAATCTACTTTGTATCCCTGTGGACTGACCTAATCTGGACATTTCACATAAGTGGAATCATTTTTTCTGTCTGGCTTCTTTCACTTAGCATAATGTTTTCAAGGCTTATCCATTTTATAGTGTGTGTCAGTACTTCTTTCTTTTTATGGCTGAATAATAAAAAGAGATTTTGTATGAGATATACCATATTTTGTTTATCCATTTATCAATCGATGGACATTTGGGTTGTTTCCACTTTGGGGCTATTAGGAATAATGCTGCTATGAACATTTGCGTACAAGTGTTTGTTGTGGACATGTTTTCATTTCCATTGTGAGTGGAATTGCTGAATGAAATGGTAACCCTATGTTTAAACGTTTTGAGAAACTGCCGGGCTTTTCCAGAGTGGCTACTCCATTTTACGTTCCCACCCTCCGTGTGTGAGGGTTCCAGTTTCTCCACACTTGTTATGAATCCGACTTTTTTATTTTAGTCATTCTAAATCAGTAGGAACTGGTATCTTATTGTGGTTTTGATTGCATTTTTTCAAAGGTTAATGATGAGGAGCATTTTCTCAGGTGCTCCTTGACCATTTGTATATCTTCTCTGGAGAAATGTCTATTCCAGTCCTTTGCTTATTTTTGAATTGGGTTGTCTTTTTATTACTGAGTTGTAATGTTTTAATATATTCTAGATACAATTGTCTTTTATCAGATAGATGATTTGCAACCACCACCTGTTTTTACACAGCCTAAGAATGGTCTTAACATTTTAACTAACTGGAAAATATCAAAAGAAGACTAATATTTTGTGACCTGTGACAGTTGTGTGTGATTCAGATGTCAGTGTGCATAAATAAAGTTTTATTGGAACACAGCCTTGCCCAATCATTTACATAGTGTCCATGGCTGCTTTTGCCATACAAGGGCAGAGCTGAGTAGTTGTGACAGGGGCCATATGGCCCCAGAGTTGAAAATCTTTCCTATCTGCCTCTTTTTTATTTTTATTTTTTATTTTCACTCGAGGATATGCTTAGAGGGAGGAAGGGAGAGAGAGAGAAATATTGACGTTAGAGAGAAACATCAATTGATTGCCTTCTGTACATGCCCAGACTAGGGATGTGCTCTGACCAGGAATGGAACCAGCAACCTTTTAGTGCACAAGACGATGCTCAACCATCTGAGCTGGCCCTATCTCACTCTTTTTGGTCAACAATGCCTGCTATATCCACTGACTTCCTAGAATCAGGAAGTTAAATCTAAAGGCTTGATTAGCCCAGCTGGTGTTGCTCAATGGTTGAGCGTCAACCTAGGAACCAAGAAGTCCCCATCAGGGCACATGCCCAAATTGCAGGTTCAAACTCCAGCAGGGGGCGTGCAGGAGGCAGCCAATGGATGTTTCTCTCTCATCGATGTTTCTATTTCTCTATCCCTCTCCCTTCCTCTCTAAAAATCAATAAAAACATTTAGAAATAAAAACAAAGGCTTGATTAAATTTAGGTTCTGCCATTTTGACATGAGTATTTCAGAGCTGGTAGGTTCATGTTGCATAACTTGTCCCACTTTGGGGATGGTGAGTTTGGTGGGGGGGGCTTCAGTTGGTATTTATGGATTTAATGTTTCCTCTTCCCCCAAATCATGTGTTGAAGCCCGACCCCCAGCATAATTATTTGGAGATAGGGCCAAGTAGTTAAGGTTATATGGTGGTGGCTATGATGGAGGTAACTCAGGGCATTATCAGAACTCAAGCAACACCTAACTTAGCCTGGAGAGTCAGGCTTCCCAGAGAGGTGATTTTTCTATGGAGCCTGGGAGGAGGAAGGGGACAGGATTTCCAGGGGAAGGACCAGGCACACACTAGCAGTCCTGTTCATACTGAGAGTCCAGCATGGTACCTGAGGCTGCCTCCGCCAGGTGGCAGGGTGATAGCCAAGGCCAGACCTGGATACCTGGGTCAGACCCAGCTGAGCGACCTTGGGCACCATCTCTGTGCCTGTTTCCTTGCTTGTAGCAACCGTTTGGGCTGTTTCGGAATTCGGTGGCGATAATATGTAAATGCTTAGAGCGGGGCCAGTTTCACCAAACCTCTTAAATAACTGTCAGCCGTTATTAATAGAAAATCTCAGGCTTGCATTTGCTCTTAGGGAATTCTCTCCTTCCCGCTTTCAACATGTCCTGCTTCTGTCTGTGATTTCCTTCAGTGTAATTAGCCCTCTGGGTTCCTTTACCACAGAGGCCTCTGCCGCCTGGGATGGCCTTCCCGGGAGAGAGGCTTGCCACCTTTAGGGTCTCAAAGGAATCGCTGACCCTGCCAAGAGGTTAAGAACCTCTGGTTCAGGATTCACACAACAACAAAACGGTTGGGAGACAGTCAAGGAGGGTGATGGTAAGGCGTTATTAACGTGCTGATGGCACTGTGGTCATGTTGTTAAAAGCCCCCTGTTGGCACCGTGCTGTCCGCTCTCCGATACAGTAGCTCGTCTCCAGAGGCTGTGGTGCGCTTTGCTAAGTGGCTGTTGCCACTGAGGGACCGACTTTGAAATTTTTTTTAACCCTCACCCCAGGATGTGTTTGTTGAGTTTAGAGAGGGGAAGTGAGAGAGAGAAACATTGATGTGTGAGAGAAACAGCGATTGGTTGCCTCTCGTATGCGCCTCAGCTGGGCGCTGAACTCATAACCTAGGCAGGTGCCCTGACTGGGAACCGAACTCACAACCTTTCGGTGTATGGGATGACACTGCAACCAACAGAGCCACACCTGCCAGAGGAGGACCGACTTTTTAAATTATTTTATTTTAAGTAAATTTAAGCACCAATACCTAATTCAGTTATTGGAAAGCTTCTGAGTGTATTTGGAACATCTGGGGTACATGAATATATGTTTGCACCAGTACAGTTTATGAAACCTAAATAAGCACAAGTATCTGCAATGAAATTTAGTGTCTTAATGGAGATGTGTTGAATGGATAAAGTATACTCTTGATTTTGAAGACTTTGTACAAAAACAGGAATTCTCAGATTGTGACCTCCCTGGGAGGACTGAGAATTGTCACACGGTTAAAAGAGCAGCTCCAGAGTCTGGCTGCCTAGGTTAGAGTCCCTGATCTGCCCCTTCCCAGCTGGTGGTTGATTCTATGAGTCTGTCTCCTTCCTGTGAAGTGGGAATGATGATAAAGAATAGCTGGTATTGCTTTGATGTGTCCTTTTCAAAACACTAGTGACAGCAATGGCACTAGCTCTGTTTTCTGTTTTGAAACTTGCCTCACTGAGGAGACAGTGTAGCCGGTGGCTGAAAGCTCAGATTCCTGAGTTTCAAAATCCTGGCACTGCTGCCTGCCAGCCCTTCAACCCTTAGCCAGTGGTTCTCAAACTCTTTGGTCTCAGGATCTTAAAAATCATTGAGGACTCCAACAAGCCTTTGTTAGTGTGAGCTCTGTCTATTAAGACTTGTCCTATCAGGGCCCTGGCAGGGTAGCTCAGTTGGTTAGAGAGTCTGTCCCATACACCAAGGTTGCGGTTCAATCCAAGAATCAACCAATGAACGCATAAGTGGAACAAGTCAGTGTTTCTCTCTCTGTCTCCCTCTCTCTAAAATCAATAAATGAAAAAAATTCATTAAATAAAAAAAGAGCCCCAGCCGGGTGGCTCAGCTGGCTGGAGCATAGACCCATATACCAAAAGGCTGCGGGTTTGATTCCCAGTCAGGGCACAGACCCAGGCTGCAGGTTCGATCCCCGGTTGGGGCATGGACAGGAGGCAACTGATGGATGTGTCTCTCTCTGTCGCTCACTCTCGCTCTCCCCCTCTCCCTCTTCCCTCCCTTCCTCTCTCTCTCAAGTTAATAAAAACATATCCCCTGGTGAGGATTAAAAAAAAAAAAAAAGACTTGCCCTATCAAAAGTTAAAACAGACATAAAAATTTTTATTATATAATTCACATAACACAATATTAAGTGTACTATTCAGTGTTCAGTGGTTTTTAGTACATTCACTATTTGTGCCACCACCACTTTCTGATTCCAGAACATTTTCATCACCCCAGAAATAAACCCCACACCCCTCGGTACTCACTCCCCATTCCCAGCCTGGGCTAGCCACCAATCTGCTTCCTGTCTCTATGGATTTGCCTCACCTGGACATTTCATATAAAAAGAATAGACAGTATATGGCTTTTGTGCTCAGTTTCTGTCATTTTCGTCATAACATAACAGACATTTTTGAAACCCAGGGGCGCACAGCGCACATTCAGTTCACCTTCAGAGTGGTGACGTCCTCACACATCACACGCACTCATTGCAGAACAAGAGGAACAAGGCTAATTCATTTTAGAGTCATGGAAATAGTTCTGTGGACCCCCTGGAAGTATCTTAGGGACCCTTGAGAACCAGTACCCTAGGCAAAAGGCTTCCCTTCTAAGCCTCAGTTTGCCCATCTGCAAAGTGAGGATGGTGATGGGACAGACCAGAGGGTGCGTGAGGTTGGACGATTGGTGGGACGGGCACGGAGAGTTGGCATGCGGTCAGGGATCAAGCAGCATTCCTTTGATTATTCCCATTATTTCCTGGCAAGGTAAAAAAAAAACCAAAAAACAACTCTCTCTAGCTGTTCCCCTCTCTCTTAGAGAGGAAAATGTCCCGGTCCGTGAAGCCAAAGACATAGAAATACCCTGTTCTTGGCCACAAGACAAGCAGCTCAGTGCCAAATACCAAAGAGGGTCAAGGCAGTTGACAACTAAGAATAGAGTGGGGAATTTGTCCATGGGGAGGTGAACTCGACCTTCATGAGTGGTAGTTGGGGGGGCTGGGCGGAAGCCAGGGGGCCAGGGCGGAGGAGCGGGTGGCAGGTGAGGAGGGCAGGCAGCAGGTGCTGGACACCTGCTCAAAAGCTTGGGGGTGAGAGGAAGTTGGAAGAGGGGGCTGTGGGTTTAGGGGTGTTTTACCAAGGTTAGCTTCTGCAAGCAGCACAGTGGACACTTCTGGGGGGTAGCAGTCCTCTGTATCTCCATTGGGGGGTGGCTACAAGGGTGCATACGTTTGTTAAAATAGAACTGCATCCTTAAGGTCTGTGCATCTGTTCTGTGTAAATAAACCTAAAAACAAAAATTGGCTTCTGGGAAGAAGCCGCCAGTAGGGGGCGAGCGAGATCCATAGCTCAGAGAGAGGTTTGTGTTTGTCTTGAAAGTGAAAAGCAAGTTTCTGAAAGTAACCAGAGGGGGGAAATAAAGACGAAGTTGCCCTTTACATTTGGGAGCCCTTGGTTATGTCGCCCCCCCCACCTGCATTCCACCCCACCCCCGCCTCTGCATCATCCTTGAAGCCTGAGAGCCAGAGAATATTTCCTGAACACCCACTGTGTACCAAGCTCTGAGCATGACCTCATTTAATCCTCACAGCAGTCCAGTCCCATCAGCTAGATCCCCTGGATATCCCCATTTTTTACCAAAGGAAACTGAGACTTAGAAAAAGATCACCAGTCTAGAGTCACATTGGGGGGGGGGGCAACCTTGAACTCAAGCCCAGGCAGGTCATATTGCTTAATCCTCCGGTACACTGATCATATAACCCCTTGTTTCATTTATTTATTCTTACTTACCCCCTAGTCGGCCTCCTCCCCTACATGGGCAACCATTCTAATATGTGTGATTCTTTTGTTTGTAGGTGGTCTTTAAAATGTATCATTTGCGCACATGTAGGCTGTTAGTGATCTTTAATTTCTCACTTTTTCCACCCAGCATTGTGTTTTTAAGATCTACACGTGATGCTTTGTGTATGCCTAGTCAGTTGCATCTCAGGGCTTGGTAGTCTCCATGATGGGTAATTACTATCCATTCTCCCAGGGAGGGAGGACATTCAGTTGCCCTTGACTCCCCTTCGGGTTAAATGACACCGCTGTGGAATTGCTCCCTGCTGGGCGTCTCCCTGCTGGGAGACTCTGAGAATGTCTTTGGGGCACCCCCCCCCCCCCCCCCCGTGAAGTGCCTACACTCCCTTTGCTGAAGTACCGACAGCCTGTTAGGGGATGGCTGGCCCTGTCCTCTCTTCCCCAGGTGTCACCGCAGGGGACCAACCCATCCCCACCGCCTTGGTCTCACCCAGCTTTCAGAGCTTTGCCCGCCAGCCTTGTGACAGATGTAAACTGGTATCTCACTGTAGCCCTCATCCGAGGAGAGTCTGAGCACCTCTCCATACACTTGTTGGTCCCTGACCTGCTTCCGTCTGTTGCTTCTTCGTATCCTTTGCTCAGTTTCCTGTTGGGTAGCTGGCTTTTTAATGTTGACTTGCCAGTTTCTTGTACAGTCAGTTCTACTCTGATACTTGTTTTGAAACCTCAGAATTTACTCCAGTGCGATTGATACACTGGGGATCAATTTGAGCGCAAAGCAGATTTCACCTTGGCTTACCTGTGAGTTCATCCATGAGAAAGCAAACCCAGAAACTTGCCCTCAGTTGCAATGAGCATGTAGGCAGACGGAGTGCATGTGCACACACCCCCTGAACATCAACTGGGCGCCTCAGGACCCCACGTGTACAGAGCCACATCCATCCACAGTTGGTGCTAGAACTGTCCATCAGCTTGGCCAGAGTGGCTCAGTTGGTTGAGCAGCATCCCAGGACCGAAAGGTCACCGGTTCTATTCCCAGTCAGGGTACATGCCCAGGTTTTGGGCTTCATCCCCAGCAGGGTGTGTGCAGGAGGCAGCCGACCAATGTTTCTCACGTAGATGTTTCTCTCTCTCCCTTTTCCTTCCTCTCTCTCTAAAATCAATAACAACATTTAAAAATAAATAAATAGAACTTTCCATCAGATTTCAGATAACTCCTCCCACCACCTCACACTAACGCACAAAGCACACCCCTGCCCACACCCACTTCTGCATACAAACTCCAGGTCGTTTTCAAAGCAAAGCGATGTTTCTTTTTTGGAAGGTACAGGAATTTCTTAAGCATGTAAGGTGTGTAAAACTGTCCTCCCCAGCCCCACCACCAACTTTCCCATCTGGGGCACAAATCAGCTCTGAGGGCCATGGGGGTCCCGTCCTCCCTGTGCGGGCTCCCTCTGGCCACCACAGCCCTCCAACTGTTCCTCCTTCCCGCAGGATGACTCGGCATGGCAAGAACTGCACGGCCGGTGCCGTCTACACCTACCATGAGAAGAAAAAGGACACCGGTACTGAGTTGGGGGGGGGGACAAATACACCTCGAAGTCACCATCTCACTGGGCACCTCTGATTGTGCTTTCTGCGTGTGTCTCTCTTCTCCGACGGATGGTCCTGACCACATAAGTGACAGCCCACATGACCCAGCAACCTGTCCCCCAATGCTCCCCCCACGCGATGGGCACTGCAATAAGTACCTCTGAACCCATCTAATCCTCTGGGAGGGGTCACTGTTGCCATAGCAATATTCCCAAGGAAGAAATGGAGCCCAGAGACGTTCAGGCTCTTGAGCTTGGTCACAGACCCAGAGGGCTGAGGGGAGTCTGTTGCTTACCCTCTGGGGTTTGTGCAGCCCTTGCCCCAACACAGAAACACACATACACAGCCCTCTTGACTGCTTGTTTCTGAGTCCCTTCACCTCCACGTTCACCTCCGAGTTCTCTCTGCCTCTCTCTCAGAACATGGGGAGAGGCACGTCTCCTCTCCCTCCATCTGTTTTCTTGTCTGTGTCCCCAGCGGCCTCAGGCTACGGGACCCAGAACATTCGACTGAGCCGGGATGCTGTCAAGGACTTTGACTGCTGCTGCCTCTCTCTGCAGCCCTGCCATGACCCCGTTGTCACGTGAGCTGGGAACATGAGTGGCGAGGGCCAGGGAACCGCAGGGAGGGTTGTGAAGGAGTGGGTCTAGCCACCCATGGGGAAGCCATGGACATCTCAGATTCTGGCTCCTCTTCTGAGAGATGGGTGATCCTAGTGTGTTTCATGGGGGGGGTGGAAAAGAATACGTTTGTAACAGAGGGAGGGCTCTTGGAACATTGCCTGGCCCATAACAACAGCTCACGGGTGGAGCACTTTCCGTTACCTGCCGTTATCTGCCTCTATGACCCAGCAAAGGCTCCTGTGAGAGCACAAGTATAAGGTACTTAGTCCAGGGACTGACTGCGCAGTTGGTTGCAGGTCTATTTTATAGAGAGTGATGAGAGCAGACTGGTTCAGGGTCCCCACGGCCACCTTCAGGTTCACTGAGTCCCTAGAAGGCCTCACAGAACTCAGCAAAGCTGTTACACTCACAGTGACAGTCTGTTAGAGGGGAAGGATACAGATTAGAATCAGCAGTGGGAAAAGACACGTGGGACAGAGTCCAGGAGAGACCAGGCGCCAGCTGCAGGTTCTCTCTCCCAGTGGGGTTGCCAGGAACAGCACTTAATTCCCAGCAACGCTGTGTGGCAGCTCACACGGAATATCGCCCACCGGGGACGCTCATCTGAGCCTCGGTGCCCAGGGTTTTTATTGGAGGTTGGTCACACAGACATGGCTGACCACCATGTGGCTGACCTTAGTCTCCAGCCCCTCCAGAGGTCAAGTTGATACCATGTGGCCCAAGCCCCCAGGTGAACAAAGACACCCTTTCAGGTAGGACACCCCGGGGCTTAGAGGTTCCCTCCCATAAGCTCATGGAGGGCCAGTCATATGGAAGATGCAAGATTTGGCCAACTCAGGCCTGCTGAGTAACCCTTCTCTGCACAAGATTGTCCCTACGTGTCATAGTGGATAACGGAGCAGGGAGGGTTAAAACAGCGTGGTCCCCTCAAGCAGCTGGGTGAGCCACTGCCTGTGAGCCACCAGTGGGTGCCTCAGGCAGGGAGCCAGTGTTCAGCGTGTGCTGAGGGCCTGGCCAGGCCTGTTTTCCCATCCCTGCCTCTCTCTGCAGCCCAGATGGCTACCTGTATGAGCGCGAGGCCATCCTGGAGTACATTCTGCACCAGAAGAAGGAGATCGCCCGGCTGATGAAGGTGATGAGGGTGGGAGAAGGGCGCACAGGGTGTGTTGGTGGTTTTGACGCCGAGCTCACCAGCAGAGCCCCACCGGGCCTTTGCCTCACTCGCTGCCCCCCCCCCCCCCCCCCCCCCGGCTGCCCGCAGGCCTACGAGAAGCAGCGGGGCGCCCGGCGGGAGGAGCAGAAAGAGCTGCAGCGGGCGGCGGCGCAGGACCAGGTGCGGGGCTTCCTGGAGAAGGAGGCAGCCATCGTGAGCCGGCCCCTCAACCCCTTCACGCCCAAGACCGCTTCTGGGACCGGCCCAGGTGAGGGCAGCCGGCCGGCATGGGTGCGGGGCCCCCAGGGCCAGGTGCTTAACCTAGTGCGGCTTTGGAGCCCCACGTCTTTTCCCGTTTGTCCTTGTAGATGATGCCCAGCCTGGTCCCAGCACCGGCCCCGCGGGCAAGGACAACGACAAGGAGAAAATGCTGCCCAGCTTCTGGATCCCGTCCCTGACCCCCGAGGCCAAAGCCACCAAGCTGGAGAAGCCAGTGAGCCCCCCTGCCAGCGCGCCCCGCTGCGCCTGCTGCGGCTGTCCCGAGGGCACCGTCCTCCCCGCACCTGGCCCAGCCCTGCCTCTCCCTCCCACAGTCCCGCACCGTGACCTGCCCCATGTCTGGGAAGCCTCTGCGCATGTCCGACCTGACACCCGTGCGGTTCACGCTTCTCGACGGCTCGGTGGACCGCGTGGGGCTCATCACGCGCAGTGAGCGCTACGTGTGCGCCGTGACCCGGGACAGCCTGAGCAACGCCACGCCCTGCGCCGTGCTGCGGCCCTCGTGAGTCACCTGTGGGGGGCCTCGCGGTCCCCGGGCTGGGGGGGCCCTCCCCCTGGGGCGGCGCCTCTGATCGGTGTCCCCACCCTTCCCCTCACGCAGTGGGGCCGTGGTCACCCTTGAGTGCGTGGAGAAGCTGATTCGGAAGGACATGGTGGACCCTGTCAACGGCGAGAAGCTCACAGACCGCGACATAATCGTGCTACAGCGGGTGAGCGGGCCCCTGTCCCAATGCCCCGCCCCTCACCCCCTACCCCTCCCTACCCGGGACCCCGCCCTTCTCCCAAAAGCCCCCCCCTCCTCCCCCCAGTCCCGGCCCTGCCGCAGACCCCTAGGCCGCCTCCGCCCTCCCTAGGCCCTGCTGTCTCCCCTCCGGGTCCTGGGACGCCTCCGCCTGCCGCCCACAGCCTGTCCTCACCTCTGCTTTCCCCTTCCCCAGGGTGGCACCGGCTTCGCGGGCTCCGGAGTGAAGCTGCAGGCGGAGAAGTCACGGCCTGTGATGCAGGCCTGAGAGCGCAGGAGACCGAATAAAGGGTTTGGAAGCCACAGGCGGTGCAGCGCCTTCATTCGCCTCTGGAGCCCCGGCCGGCCGCGGCGAGGAGCCTTCCGGCGGCGGTGGGCGTGCTGGAATGACTGGAGTTGGAAGGCGTGGGCTGAGAGTATTTAATGTGGTTGCGGGTTAAGAGTAAAATCTGAGTTGAACGCAAGTGCGTAGCGTTGAAATTGATTAAGAGCGGCCAGAGCCCGGCCGGCGTGGCTCAGCGGTTGAGCATCGACCTAGGTTCCAGGAGACCGAGGTCCGATTCCCGGTCAGGGCACATGCCTGGTTGCAGGCTAGATCCCCTGTCGGGGGCATGCAGGAGGCAGCCGATCAATGACTCTCTCATCATTGATGTTTCTCTCTCCCCCTCTCCCTTCCTCTCTCTGAAATAAAGATTTAAAAAAAAAAAAAAAAGTGGCCAGAGGTCAAAGTCCCAGCCACCACCATATGAGGGGGCCACTTTAACAGGCTAAATAGAACCCCCCCTCTGAGGGTGAGCCTGGTACACCTGCCTGCAGTTTGGACTTGACTAGGTGCAGCCCTTAAAGCTTTGTGTTTAATAACCACTGAATTAGCCCTGCTGTTACTGCTCAGTGGTTGAGCATCCACCCATGAACCAAGAGGTCACCCGCTGGATTCCTGTCAGGGCACATGCCCGGGTTGCAGGCTCCATCCACAATAGGGGGCGTGCAGGAGGCAGCAGATGTTTCTATATTTCTATCCCTCTCCCTACCTCTCTAAAGTCAATAAAAACATTTAAATAATAATAACCACTGAATCACAGAAGCGTCCCTGGGCAGTGTGGAAAACAGAACATACAGTCAAACAAAGATTAAAAACAAAGACTTAGCATTCCTGCCTCCCTAGGTCCTGTCCTTGTAGATCTCTGCACGCGCACACACACGAGTTTTTCAACCCGTGAGGTCTTTGCACAATCTACCTTGTCATTCTGGTAAAGGGGCTTCTCATCTAACATGCAGATGCGACTCGAAGGACCAGGAAGTGTCCGTGACCGCTATTTGGTCAAACACCCCCTACCCCCACCCCCATGCAAGACAGGATGTTGCATCTGACTGAAGGGAAAGGTTTCAGTAGGTGGGTGGGGTCATCCTTGCACCCTGGGAGGCCTGAAAACCCAGTATTCCCCCAAACACTTCTGGGGCCTTCCCTTGGTCCCTAACAGCCCTCACGCCACTCTTGGGGCCCCAGTCTCTGGGAACTGGCCCAGTTACCGCTGACAGTCAAGGAGCCCTTACCCTCTGCACCTGTCAATCTGCAGTCCCCTTGAATCCTTGACAGGGGTGCTTACACCCATTTCCCAGAACAGCCCACTGAGGCTCAGAAAACAACTTGCCCAAACTCACCGCTCAAAGCCCTAGCAAAAGCCAAGTTCACCCAGAGGTCTGCCACCTCCAGAGACACCCCACCCTAGGCTTGGTCCCTCCCTCCCCCAGGTATGCCCACAGTTTCACCCCACAGACCTCTCCACCTTTATACCCAGTCCACTCAAATCCTCCCCTAAACACCCTCAATCATCATCTTCACCAAGCACCCTCAACCACCCCTGAGTCCTTCCAGCTTTTTCTCCCAGGTCCTCAAGGACTCTAATCTTGTTCCTGTGTGGTATAGACTACCGCCTACACTCCAAACAACTAAGATTGCACCTTTATTTCCACAAAGAACTGAAATTCACCTCTTCTATTCACAGGCCAGGCCCTTTGCGGGAAGGCAGTGGGGTGTGTGTCAAGGTCTTTACTCCAAGAAATAGGTTTCCTTTAAGGTTTCAAAGGTAACAAGAAAAGAAAGCAGCCCCGGCCGGTGTGGCTCAGCTGGTTGGGCGTTGTCCCCATGCACCAAAGGGTTGTCAGTTTGATTCCCGGTCAGGGCACACGGCCTGGTTGTTGGCTCCATCCCTGGTAGGTGGCGTAAAGGAGGCAGCCGACTGATGTTTCACTATGACATCGATGTTTCTCTCTCCCTCTCCCTCTCTCTCTAAAAATCAATTAAAAAATCTTTTAAAAAAATAAAAAGAAAAGAAAGCAGGAGTAGTACCCTAGGAGAAGAGAGGCAGGAAGTGGAAACAAATCTTGTCTTTTCTCAGCAGAGGCTTCCTAGACACGGTCTGCAGCTTAGAGCAGGAAGCGGGCATGCTGGGGCTCATCCTGGGCGCGCGCCTGCGGTTAGCTCCAGCCTCAGCGTGCCCACTGGCAAAGCTTCAAGGCACTTGCAATTGTTTGTTAAGATTTTTAAATGGGGAGGTTTATTCTGGGAAAATGACAACCATATAGACAGAGAACAAATCCTTTGTTGCCATGGGAGGGGGAAGAGTTGACTACAAAGACGGGGGTTGGCATGAGAATCCGCGGGGGAGGGCGGTGATGGAACTGTTCTGCACCTTGATTGTGGTGGTTACATGACATGTGCTGGCTCCTTGCATGCAGTGTCATTTATAAAAGACTAGAAACAACCTAAAGGTCAGTCAGTAGAGAACTGGTTAAATTATCTAGGGGAGTATTATTCAGCTGTTAAAAAGAAAAAAGACAAAGGAAATGAAGACATTCTTTTCATTTTCTTTAAAAGTGTGATCTAGGCCCTGCCAGGCGTGGCTCAGCGGTTGAGCATCGACCTAGGATCCAAGAGATCACAGTTCGATTCCCAGTCAGGGCACATGCCCAGGTTGTGGGTTTGCAGGCTTGATCCCCAGTCGGGGATGTGCAGGAGGCAGCCGATCAATGACTCTCTCATCATTGATGATTCTATCTCTCTCTCTCTCCCTCTCCCTTCCTCTCTCTGAAATCAGTAAAGATATATTTTTTAAAAAAAGTGTAATCTAGGTCACTATGATCTCTGAGAAAGGAAGGGAGAGAGAGAGAAAGAAACATCTATGTGAGAGAAGAACATCGATCGGTTGCCTCCCGGCCACTCCCCAACCAGGGATCAAACCCGAAACCCCGTGTAGGTACGCACCCTGACTGGGAGTCAAACCCGAAACCTTTTGGCGGACGGGACAACGCTCCCACCAACTGAGCCACCGGCCAGGGCGAAGACATTCTTTACGGACTGAATTGAAATAGTCTTCAAAATGTATTCTTAATTACCGAATAAAAAAACAAGTAAATTTAAAATCAGAGGATCCTGACTCAAAAAATATTGTTTAGAAAAACAAGAGAGGCAGTGCCCTTGGCCGTCCCGGATCTGCCTCTTGCTTCAACAGTGTTTGGACGGGACAGACCCAGAGCCGGGGACGCCCCCCAAGCTCACAAGCTCATTTGCAGTGACCGCCCTGGGAAACCCCTCAGCCTCCGACACCAGCCTCCGACACCAGCCACCAGCCACCTTTTACCTTAATTTATTGTCGAACAACCCTGAGCTCCCAAACTCACCAGAAGCAGCCAGCGAGGTGGAGGCCCCCGGCCCACCTGCACCTGCGGCCTCCTGCACCCACCTCTCTGGGCTCGTTTCCACCACAGCGACGTGGCTCCGGAGGGCATCGGCCACTTCTTCGGGGGGCTGGCCGAGGAGCCTGAGGGCCAGGGTATTTCTTAAAGATGCAAAAGCAGCGTTGTGGCCATACTCTCTTCCAGGACATGCTGAAGCCTCGTCAAGATGAGTGGGGTGGCCTAGCAGTTTCGGCTCAGTGGTTAGAGTATCGGCCCGTGGACTGAAGGGTCCTGGGTTTGACTCTAGCCAACCTTGGTTGCAGGTACATTTGGGAGGCAACCAGTCGATACGTGTTTCTCCTTCTCGATCTCTCTCTTTCTCTGGAAAGCAACGGAAAAAAAGTCCTCTGGTAAGGATTAAAAATTAAAAAAAAGACAAGGGGGGTGGAACTCAGGACACCGTGGAAGCCACCATGGCCTTAGAGAAGAGCCTGGACCAGGCCCTTTTGGATCTGCAGGCCTGGGGCTCTGCCCACACCGCCACTCAGCTCTGTGACTTCCTGAGAACCACTTCCTGGGTGAAGAGGCGAAGCGCATCGGGAAGATGGGCGACACCTGGCCACCGCCGCAGGCTGGGCCCGCAGGCTGGGCTGGGCGAGCATCCCTTTGAAAGGCTCACCTTCAAGCACGACTAGGAGCATTGGAGCCCAGAGGCCTTTGAGGGGCCCCTCTGCATTCCCCTGGTGTCCGGCTTTTACCTGAGTCTCTCCCTGAAACCATTAGGCATCCTTTTTAAAAAAAAAAAAAATACGTTTTTATTGATTTTTAGACAGAGAGGAAGAGAGAAACATGGATCTCCTGCACGCCCCCTGCTGGCGATCAAGCCCACAGCCTGGGCATTGCCCTCACCCGAAATCGAGCCGATGACCTTTTGGTGCACAGGGCGATGCCCAACCAGCTGAGCCACACTGGCCAGGTCTAGGCTGCCTTTTAACCACCCGGAGCCCTGTCCCATGCATTGGACCAAATGGAAACAATAAAGCTTTTTGCAGAAAGAAAAGGGAAAGAGAGAAGTAAAAATATTGTTAGTCCTCTGCTATCATCTCTATTAAAAGAACAAAAACAGTTGGTATGTATTTGCTTAAATCTGTGTAAATTCCTTCTGAAAAGAAATACTGGCTACCTGTGCACTTGATGGAAGGAAGACTTCATTTTTTAGTATATAGCATCTTTGTGTTTAGAATTTTGTTATCCTGTAAATATATTGCCAAAATTTAAAAATAACCAAAATGTGCAAAATATTTTTTTTTAACTTCTGGGTAGAACCCCTAAGGGTGATAAGGTGCTGGGTAGCTTTCCATCATAAGTTGTTCTGTAAAAGTAATTTGTTACTATGCGTGAATATTATTTTTATTTATGTTAAAAATCTACAAATTTGCTCTACTTCTTCATAAACCTCCTCCACCCAACAGGGGGCAGTATGTTATTATAACGAAAAGCTTGGATTCAAATTCCAACCCTCCCATAGATACCAGTTATAAACTCTGAATAAAACAGAAGATAATTAACTAAAATCACTGGGAAGTGAACAGAAACAGACAGAAACTGGAAGGGAACTGAAACACAAAAAGGAAAGGCAGTGGGTGAGTTTCTCATTTGTACCACTTTCATCCTGGGGGTAGTTTTTTGTTTTTTTTTCTATTTTAGTTGCTTATGATGCTTTTAGTGGGCTTTATTTTTAAGAGCAGTTTTAGGTTTATAGGAATATTAGTGGAAAGTACAGAGAGTTCCTATAGACCTCCTCACCCCACTCCCACTTTCCCGTTATTAACATCCTGCATTAATGTGGTACTTTGTTATAATTGATAAGCCAATATTGACACATAATTATTAATTGAATTGCATAGATATTGAGGGTTCACTTTGTATGGTACATTTTATGGGTTTTGACAAATGTAAAATGACATCTGTCCACTATCATACAGAATTGTTTTACTGCCCTAAAAATCAGGGGACTTTTTTTTTTTTAAGACAGAGGAAGGGAGAGGGAGAGAAACGTCAATCAGCTGCCTACACAGCCCCACCAGGAATCGAGCCTGAAACCCGGGCAGGTGCCCTGACTGGGAATTGAACCAGCAACCATGAGGGGCGAAGGACGACCCCCAACCAACTAAGCCACACCAGCCATGGCTCAGGGGGATTTCTTGAAAGCAAACTTTGAAGTGTATCATGCATAAAAGTGGACACATCGTGCATGGACAGCTGGGTGAATTTTTACAGGCTGAACACCCTCAGGGATGCAGTTCCCATCTTAAGCTCAGTCCCCAAAACTGAATTCAGGTCCATTCCAGTTCTCCTCACCAAGGGGCAACACTAGCCTGACTTCTGATCCTGGGTTAGTTTTGCCTGTTCTTGAGTTTCCTATCAATGGAATCACACAGCCTGCGATTCTGTGTCCAGCTCCTTTCGCTCAGCATGTTTGTGACATTCCTCTGTGCCGTTGGGGGGCCGGGGGGCCACCCCTGCTCCTGCTGTGGCTTCCCTTGGGCCAAGGCCCCACCACGCACTAAACTCTTCCGTGGATGAGCATGTGGGTTGTTTCCAGTTTGGGGCTATTATGATTAAAGTTGCCCCAAACCTTATTTTGGTAACTTTCTTTTATTTCCATTCTGGAGCCTCCGGGAGTGGAATCACTGGGACAGACTAAGGCATGTTCAGCTCTAGAGAATTTAACCAGGGGGTCTCGTGGGACTGCAGGAGGAATAAATGTCTTATGCCCTCATCATTTAGCCCCTGCCTCAACTCAGCAGCAGAGAGAATGTTGTAACCCAAGCCAGTTCACATACAGGCTCACTGAGGACAAGTTCTGTCCCAGGATTTCTGGGTCTCAGCCTCTATCTTGTCCCATCAAAATGGGACCACAATGGCCTGATCCTGGTTCCCTCCCTGCCCTTACCTCCCACCCTCTCCTCTTCCCTCACTCCACTGCAGCCACACCAGCCTCCTTGCTGCCCCTCACACACACCAGGCCCATTCCTACCTCAGGGCCTTTGCATGTGCTCTTTCCTCTGCCTGGACCGCTCTCCCCCAGGGCTCACTCCTTCACTCCATTAATAGCGAGGCCTTTCCTGGCCACTTGATTGCCAGTGTTGCCATCACTTGCTGTAAGAAAGGCGAGATCTCTGTCTGGCTTGTTCACTGCTGGGTCCAGGCTGCTAGTTTCATTTTTCATTCCCAGGAACACCCTCGAACCCTGCCAACATCCAGATCCCCCTCTTCAAATGCCACGTCCCCTCCTTCAGCACAGTCCCCCCAACTCCTAGCATGTTCCTCTCCCAGTCACAGCCCCCAAGACTCCCATCACCCCAAGAGAGACACAAGGATGAGGCCCCAGCACTGGATTTTATTGCCTCCCTGGCAGAGAGGTGTCCTGGGGGCAGAGCCTGTGGGCAAGTGCAGGGCTGAGGCCCACATGGAGTGTTTCCTGTCTGATTCAAGGCTCAGGTTTGGAGCTGTGCGGTCAGTGGAGGCTCGTGGAGGCTGAGCTTGGTGGGGGGGCCGTGGACTGGGCCGGGGGATTCTGCCAGCGAGAAGTGGGTGGCCCCTCACTCTTCAGGTCTGCGGGAGCCCCTGGGGTGGGGTGGCGAGGGCTGAGAGGGGCTGAGGTGTCTCAGGAGAGAACTTGACCAGGTGGGTCCAGAGAGCCCAGGGCAGGGGGACACAATGGGCTGCGTCTGCATCCTGCAGGGCTGAACATGGCGAGGGGGCCTGGCCACTGGGGCCCCTCCTCAGGTCATCCCATGGGGCATGAGTCTGTGGTGGGCACCCAGGGGCTCAGAGCTCATCGTGGTGACGTGTCAGGTCCTCGCCGTAATTGGTGGCCTGGCTGCCCACGAACATGTTCCAGTTGCCCAAGATCTCAGCCTTACTCAGACGCCCGTCCTGGGTGGAAGGTCAGAGGTCAGCAAGGACAACTCAGTCCCCTGCATGTGAGACCCTTCTCCGGACCTAAGTATGGCCCTCCAGGTCCCTGTCCCCCTCTCTGGGTTCTTGTCCCCATCTCTGGATCCCTGTCCCCCTCTCTGGGTCTCTGTCCCCCTTTCAGGGTCCTGTTTCCCCCAACCCTTGGTCCCTCTCCCACTCTCTCTGTCCCTTTCTCCATCCAAACAGGGACCCATGCAGCTCCAGGCCCAGCTCCTGGTCACTTGTGCGCACCCGCTGCACCCTCCCCGCGCTGGCCTGCGCACGCCCATCGGCACCTTGTCCGTGTCACTCTCCTGCAGCAGGTGGTTGGCCTCCACGAGCGGCTGGTCCTGGGCCGGCGGCAGCACCCAGTGGCCGACCTCGCTGGCGTCCAGCCGCCCGTCCTTGTTCAGGTCGCGGAAGTCCCGGAACTGCTCCCTCTCCGTCTGCACCCAGGCGGGCTCCTCCTCCCCGGGCTCGGGGGAGTACAGGTCCGCTGGGTCAGGCGACAGGCGGCGACTCAGGAGCAGACCGGGATCCAATCCCAGCCTGACGCTGCCTAAGGCCCCGGCCACCCCTGCTCTCCCTTTAACCTGTTTCTTCTTTTTAAATGGAATTAATGACACCTAATTTACAGGTGATCAATATGCGACAAGTGAAATTGACTTGATTGATCAGTTCATTGACCCACTGAACGATCAATGAGTTTGATTGATATCCAAGTGAAATACTACTGTGTGCACTGTGTGGCTCAGAGCCTGGCACATAGTAGGTGCTCCATGTGAAGGAAGGACGGGCAAACGAGTTTCTGGCCAGATGAGAGGAGCTACTATAAAGCTCACCCCATCCTAAGATCCTGGCTGGAGCACTGGCCGGGGGGCTCACTGGTCGGGGCATCACCCCGAGCACATACACCAAAAGGCTGAGGGTCCCATGCTGGGCTGGGCGTGCAGTTGGGAGGCAACCGTGATCGACGTTTCTCTCTCTCTCTCTCTCTCCCCCTTCCTCTCTCTCCAAAAATCAATAATAGAACCTCCCTAGATATTGTTGGAGCCTCTCTTTTGTTTTTCTTTTTTTTAAAGAATTGCTTATTGATTTTTAGAGAGAAAGGGAGAAACATCGATGTGGGAACAAAACATTGATCGGCTGCCTTCTGTGCGCCCCTCACCAGGGACTGAGCCCGAAACCCGGGCAGGTGCCCTGACTGGGAATCGAACTGTCAACCTTTTCCTGGAATCAGACCGGCAGCCCTTTCGTGGGCCACAGCCAACCGACTGAGCCACACCGACCAGGGCTCTTTTTTTTTTTTTTTAAAGATCTCAATGAACTTATTGTTACCTTTTTAGGTGTAATAATAAATCTTTTGTTTCAATTATTTGGAAGTATTTGCAAAACTCCTCGCCCCAGGGGCTACCTTGGAGAAAGTAGTCCCCAGATGTATTTCCCAGACATTACAACCCGACAAGCCTTTTACACCAGACATGAAGCCTGGTAATTAGCACAGAGCTTCCTCCCTGGAGGCCAGGCGGACTATCTGAGGATGCCATCTAGGACGGAGCAGGCTCTGGGCAGGGAGCACAGAGCTTCCTTTTTTTTCTTTAATGGTCCTAAGTCATCATTTCTTACAGGAAATGGCAAGGGCAGGTGGGAGTTATGTGTGTGTTTTCATTTTGTGGTAAAAAGCACACAACATAAAACTCACCATTAGTGACAGTTAGTGCATTTACGATGTAAGTCAACCTCTATCCAGAACATTCTCATCACCCCTAAAGGACACCCCTTCCCCATTAAGCAGTAGCTCCCTGGCCCACCTCCCTCCAGCCCCGGGCAACCACTAATCTACTTTCTTTTTCAGTGAATTTTCCTATTCTGGGCACTTCATTAAATGGAGTTGTACAATATTGTGGCCTTTCACTTAGCACAAAATTTCCTTTTTACAGCCCAGTAATATTCTATTGCCTGGATCTACCCCTTTTGTTCAGCCATTCATCCACTGGGGGGCATTTGTGTTGACTACATGTGGCCGTATGTGGGGGTGTTCTATTACCCCCATTTATAGATGAGAAAACTGAGGCTCAGAGAGGGTGGGACTTGTTTATAGTCACTTGGCTGGGAGGTGGCAGGTGGGGACCGGGATGCATAAGGCACCCCCACCTCTCCCATCTCCCCTGGCACCCCCCCTTCCTGGGTCAGGACCCACAATGTCCCCTCAGTACTCCTCATTCATGCCCTTCCCCACACCATTCAACACAGCGAAATCACATTTCTTTAGTGGATCCTGGGGTTCTGCCCATGTCTCTGCCCCCAGAGCCCCACAGGGACCCCACAGCGTGGGTGTCAGGGCAGAACCCTGGGATCCACCTGCCTGGACTCAAGTCCTATTCCACCTGACTAGCAGGTGACCTCAGTCAGGTATTTTTCCCTCTGGGCCTCAGCTTCCTAATCTACAGAGTGGGGTAATAATACCCACCTCACAGGATTGACATGGGGATTAAATGAATTTACAAGATGTTAACCACAGTCACCACAGACTGTGTCAGCTACTGTTATGATTCAACTGTGATGCACGAGTTCTTCCTTGGAAAAAAAAAAAAGATGTTTCCCTCTTTCTTCCTCTTCTCTCTAAAATCAATCAATAATTTTTTTTTAATAAATAAAACTTTAAAAAAATATATGTTTTATTGATTTTAGAGAGAGGGAGAGGGAGAAATAGAAACATCGAGGCAAAAGAAACCTCAATTGGCTGCCTCCTGCACGTTCCTTACTGGGGACTGAGCCCGAAACCCGGGCATGTGCCCTCACCGGGAATCAGACCGCAGCCTCCTGGCGCACAGGATGACACCCAACCAACTGAGCCACACTGGCTGGACAATAACTTTTTTTTAAATTTGCTTAAATAAAAATGTCCTGCCTGCAGGTTTGTTCCATAAAAACATTCTATAAAAATGTATTCAAAATTTAACAATTCCATGCTTAATAGCTTTCCCCTTAACTAATTTTTTTGAGGGCAAGGACAGAGGCAGGGTCACAGGGATATTTGGAGGTGTCACAAAAGCTCCCCAACATCCCAAGTAACAGGAGACACTTACACTTTGCTGTTTAAATGCAGGTGCAAAACAAGTTCTCTGACTTTCCATCCCAAGCAAACATAGCCCCTGAGCCCTGATGTTGTAGAAACTACAGACCCTCCCAGGAAGGGACCTGCTCTGTGCCAGTCTCTGCTGTATTCTCAACCATGAACATGCCCAATAAACGTTTCTTGGTCCTGGCAAACAGTAGGTGCTTGATAATATTTTTTTGGTCTGGCATACAGAAGGTATCCGATAAATGTTTCCTGGGCCTGACCCATAGTAGGTGTTTGATAAAGATTTGCTTGGGGTGGGGGGCGGTGCTGGCACATAGTAGGTGCTTAATAAATGTTTGGTGGATGCATGAACTCAAGCTGTGCCCTTGCTTTTGCTCTCTTATGGCTGATAATGCACTGGGCTGCCACCCGAGCTTGGGAGGGGACAGGCGTCCTCAGGGAGAGATTCAGGTCCCACTCACCGATATACTCGTCCACTTGGATGTAGCCATCCTTGTTCTTGTCCAGGTCCTCCAGGGTTTCCTGGGGAGAGAGAGGCATTGGGGCTGGCTCCTGAGGGGCGCCGGACCCCTGGGATCGGGGTGTGAGGTTCTCTCAGGGGATCTCACTAGGGGGTGGTTGTAGGGCCACATGTTGGAGCAGCCTAACAGGGTGTGTGGGGAATCTGGGGGCTGTCTGGGGTGCCATCATAATGCAGGCCTTACCTGCACTTAGTGGCTGAGGCCAGAGAACCCAGCTGTCCCTATGTACAGGTTGGTTCAGAGGAGAGCCATCTTGCATCCCTAACAACTTTCTCACGTCCCTGTCCTCACTCTCCAAGGGCAGAAGCCTCTTTCCCTTTAAAAGACACCAGCTCAGTTGGTGGACCATTTGACACACTTTCAAAACTGCTGCTCTTAGTCTTTTTCCTTCACTTTTTGAGCAAACAGCTTCTGTTCCTCATTTTTGTGTTCAAACTCGCTCCCTGTGAGGCAACACAGGAACCTGAGACTCCGCTATGTCTTCTGGCAAAGTTGAGCTCCAGCATTTTAGGGTTGACAGATACATACAGGATCCTCAATTACATTCGACTTTCAGATGAACAATAAATAATTGTTCAGAATAAGTCTGTCCCACACAATATTTGGAACATACTTAGAGTACAGGATGCTGAGTCACTTCAATTTCAGATAAATAATTTTTTAATAAAAGTATGTCCCAAATATTGTGTGGGATATACTTACACTATAATATTTATTTGTTGGTAACTCTACAACACTTACATGTTGAAATTCCTGTTATTTATTGAAAGTTATTTATCATAACTTTCCTTTAGCTTCTCCTGTATAGCACTGTTTGGGCTAACAGTCATGTTTTGAAATGTGCGCGTGGGGAGGTTATGCTCACTATCCAGGAATGTGAGCGATGACAGAAGAGTTTAGGGTTCAGCAAACTTTTCCCACAAAGGGCCAGGTAGTAAATATTTTTGGCTTTGCCTGCTGTACAGTCTCTGTTGAACTGACTCAACTTCGCAGTTGTAGCATATGCAAGCAAATGGGTGTGCCTGTGTCACAATAAAACTTAATTTGCAAAAATATTCTGTGGGCTGGATTCGGCCACAGGTTCTAGTTTGCAGTCCCCTGGTTGAGACCATGGATTCAGCTGTCCAGGTTCAAATCCAGGCTGTGCCACTTCTCATCGGGGTGATCTAGGGCAAGTCGCCTCTTTGTGCCTAGATATCCTTATCTGTAAAACAAGATGACAGGCCACCACCATAGGGCTGCCATGGACAATTAAATTGAGATAATGCAGGTAAATGTGTTAGAAGGGTGCCTGGCACACAGGACATGTTCTATCAGGGTTTGTTAAATAATCTTAACTTGAGAGAATGAAGAGGTGTTACAACATTATCTGTTCTAAAAGATGGACATTGGGCCTTGCAGGAAGGGAAGTGTAAGGGGTTCGAGAAGCCTGGGTTAAGATCTCCTCTCTGATCCCTGCTGACCCAGCCTTTCCTATCTTGTAGCTGTATTGACACCCCCAGGCCAGTTTCACAGACCTGCCTGTACGAACTCTTCTAGTCCCTATAACCACAGTGCAGACAGGGATCACTATCAGTACCATCATTTCACAGATAAGGAAACTCCAGTCCAGAGAGGTCAAATAACTTGCCTCAGGTCACACTGACAGGAAGCAGCAGGGCTGGGATTTGAACTAAGCCTTCTGGCCTCAGAGCCCTTAACCCTAACAGCCTTGCCACAGACCCTAAAAGTAGCTTTGGAACTGGAGACGTCAGAAAGGGGTTACCTGTGGGGATAAGACTGTGGGTGACAGGGTAGGGACACGGGAGAAAAGAAGATTGTTCACCTTTCTTGCATCTTTTGGGCATTTAACCACATCATTATGTTACCTATTTGAGAAATACATATAATTACATTTTTAAAGTAATTTGTGAAGAGTTAGGCTTGGTGGAAGTGGGCCTAAATCCTTCCACTAATGGTGATGCTGGGGCGTCGGGATAGACTGGAAGATGTCACCCTCCACTGATCGGCATTTGCGGCCTGGGTTTCCTGGGGAAGGTGCCAGGGGACTGGAACTCCCCAGGTAAGTGCCGGAAGGCTGGCTTCACTCACGGCAACCACAATGTCCCGCATGTGAGGGAACTCCTCCGGGTGCAAGTAGGCTGTCAACTCCTCCCGAGTGGCCATCAAGTCCCCATCCTGGTCAGCCACCCGGAAGCGTCGCTCGTCCCGGGCCAGCATCCTCTTGTAGGTCTCTGCGTCCTCCACGTCGTGAAACTCCTCACCTGGGAAGGAGGGACGCAGTGAGATGTGCGTCCACGCCGGTAACGCCAGGCAAAGGCAAAGGGGTCTAACTCCGGGCAGGGCAGGAAGACCTCCACTGCATTATCAGACATCATACATATTCAGCACGTGCATATATGTGCTACCTTGTAGTAAGAGCTTACCATATACTAGCTCTTTACCTCCAGCATGGCATTTAACCCTCACAAAATGCAAGCAGAGTTCTTTTGTTTATTCTCTGCGTGGAGGAGAAACTGACTCCCAGAGAGGAAATAACTCGCCCAAGGTCTCGCATCCAGGGATGATGGACTTTGAGTTAACACTGGCCATTGGGCCCCCAAGTCATGCTCTGATGCAGCAGGTTATATTGCTTCAGGTTGCTGGGCAGAGAGGAGGGGAAGGGCGTTTTCAACAGAGGGAACAGCAGTGGCGGAGTATGGAGGTTTGAAGAATGTGGTGAGTTCAGGGAAATAGCAGATCCATTTGCCCAGGGCAGAAAATGCAGAAAAATGAAGCTAGAGAGGTGGGCCAGGTGGGGCTGAGGAGCTGGGACGCTCTCCTGGGGGTCCAAGGGAGTCAGGGGGAGCTGTGAGCAGCAGAAGGTCAGGTAAGCTCTGGGTGTGGAAAGGCCCCTCTGGGGATATATGAGGGACTGGCTGGGGTGAAGGTACAGGAGGGAGAGAATATGAAGGGCCCAGGGCTAGGAAGTGGGGGCGGGGAGGAGGGAACTCAGGGGGTCAGTGGGGATGGTAAACGGCTTTGGATGAGAGGTCAGAGGTCAGGGGCATGGAAGGTAGATGTCGCTGGTCAAGAATCTGAAGATCCCCTGTCCCAGGGTTATAGAGGTTGTGGATGTCAGAACGAGAAGCCAGATTGGTGGTTTCAGGGTGATGGGGTCTTACAAGTGAGTAAACCCTGGTCAAGGACCAGAGGTCAAAGGTCAGGGATTCCGGCTAATGGGCTAAAGGTTCTCAGGATCAGGAGTGAAAAAGGCCAGGGTCACGGTGTTTGTGAGGGGCAGGGGTGGGGTCCCGCCGCATACCCGGCGCGTAGTAGCCATAGGTGGCGTTGCGCAGCTCCTCCCAACCCACGCGCCCGTCGCCGTCTGTGTCGTACGTGTTCCAGGCCGCGCTCACCGAGTCCTGTATGTGCCGTTGCTGCGTGTGCGCGATCCACGAGCGGAGCTCGGCCAGCGACACCCAGCTGTCCCCATCCCCCGCGCGGTCCATGCGGTCCACTATGCGCCTGGGGGCCGGGCAGGGGCACAGGTCAGTTTCCAGGCCCGCCCACCCGGGGGTCCCCAACTCACCCAGGCTCCGCCCCTCAGGCAGAGCCACGCCCCCACTTGAGGCACACCTCGAAGGGGGGCTAAAGAATGCGGTCCCAGCGCCTCCCTCAAACGGGGGGGGGGGGGGGGGGGCAGGCGCGTCTCCATCCCGAGACCGCGCCCACCGCAGGGCTCCGCCCCTTCAACCCAGAGGCGCCCACGCCCATTCCACACAAGGCGGGCATGCGGCTGGCGCTGCGGTCCCGCACGCAAGGGGGGCGGAGCCTACACAGTCCAGGGCCACACCCCCGCTCTGGCCCGCCCATCGACCCCACACGCGCTCCGCGTCCAGCTAGTCCGAGCCCGAGTGGGGGCGGCGGGAGGGGCGTCACACTGCACCCCGTGCCCGCAGGGCTCCTGTCCCAAGTCTGCCTCTAGCAATAAAACACTAAAAAAAAAGACTGCCTCTGAACTACGACTGACGAGGCCACACGAGTCCCGTTAGCTCAGGCCCCGCCCCACGCCGCGCCCCCTCCGTGGCTCTGCGGGGTTTAGGACCCTCACTTCTGACCCGCCTCCCGCTCCGCCTACTCCCTGGACGTGCGGGTCAACCGCAGGCCCCTATCCCTCCAGTCCTGCTCCACGCACCGCCCTCTGCCTTTTTCCACCCGCTGTCAGGCACTGACCTGGGACCATCACTCGCAACCTCACGAGTTCGGCCTCCCCGCTCCCCTCCCGGTGCTCCAGCAGGGCCGGTGCACCGACTACCGCCCCCCCCCCCCCCCCCCCCCGTCGCAGGTCAAATCCCCGTAGGTCCCACCTCACACCCCTGCTGTCAGGTCTCGCCTGTAGACTCCTCGCTCCCTTGGCTACACTCCGACACCGCCACGGGTTTGGGTCCTTGCCCAACCGCTAACAGAGCGCTCAAGGAGCCTTATCTGTCACTGTCCCTAAGCCCCTGGATCCAGTCACCAGGGTCGAATCTGAGTCGTCCCTGCTGCCCCCCTCCCAAGCCAGGCAGTTTCTGCTGGGATTGGTCAGGGAGGGCTCTGTCCCCAGGACTCACACACACCCTACCCTGAGCTCTGAGCTGTTGTTAAGAGCGTGGGCTCCACAGCCAGATATTCTGCAGCCTCCTCTTACTGGCTTTGTGACTGTGGACAGGTCACTAAACCTCTCTGTGCCTCAGGTTTCCCCTCTGTAAAATGGGGCTAAATAGCAGAATATGGTTGTGGGAAATTCATGAGTTAGCCTTTGTAAAGCACTTAGAACAGTGCCTGGCATTGCAGTAAGTGCTATGCTAAGTGTGTTAGCCTCTCACCACTTTTCCTCCCTCATCCCTCCTTCACCCAAGCCCATCCATGAACAATCTCCCAGCCAGAGACCTGGCCACCACAGCTATCGCCACCCTGGTCTAGGCACCATCGTCTCTTGTCTCCCACCTTGACCACTGCAGTTATTTCCTCACTGGGCTCCCTGCTTCTTGCTCTATCTAGTCTGTTACCCAAATAGCAACTTGAGGGATTCCATTAAAAGCTAAGTCAGCTCACATTCTCCCTCTAAAGCCCTCCCATGGTTCTGACCTCATTCAGAGAAAAGCTTAAATCTTCACTATGGCCCAAAAGGCCCTGCACACCACTTTGCTACCTCTCTGTCGCCACCTCCCTCTCCCTTTGCTCACTGGGTTCCAGCCACAGGGGCCTCACTGGTCCTCAAACACATCAGGCCTGCTCCTGCCTCAGGGCCTTTGCACTTACATTCCCCTCTGCCTGGAAAGCTATCCCCCCCACCCCCACCCCACATAGCCCAAATATAACCTCACTGAGGCCTCCCCTGACCTCCCTGTTTTAAATCACAACCCTGAATCTTCCGGCCCCCATCGCTCTCCTACCCCAGACGGGCTTGGCTTTCCTCTGGGCTGAGCTGGTCGAATTCCTTGGCCACCTCTCGTCCCAGGAAAGCCTCATGGTCGTACTGGAAGTTCCCATGGGCGTCATCGTGAGCAGCCTCGCTCAGGGGAGCCTGGTGGTGCACCCTTTCCTGGCCATGAGGGCCGGCCTCAGGGGAGGGCTTCCCCTGGGCCCCGCGCCTGAGCAGCAAGAGTAGCAGCAGAAGTGATGGTCGCCACATCATCAGTCCCTGAGGAGCGGCGGAAGCTAGGAGTCAGGGGTCACAGGGGAAAGGACAGAGACCCGACAGGAGGGTGGGGGGAGGGGAGACCTAGAACGGGAGAGAGACGGTAGCCGGACGCAAAGTTTTGGGCTCAAGAAGGGTGGAGGTGGGAGGAGAGGGCTGGGTTCTCAGAGGTACAACCAGCTTTGGGGACTGAATGTCCTGAGGGAGTCCCAGAGGGGTCCCAGAGCTGCAAGTGGGGGGGATTCAAGAAGGAGACGTGGCGCACATCCCACGCAAAGTGTGGGGAAGGGTCGTGGCTAAAAGGAGAGAAACCATGCAAGCTCCCGGGAGTAGCTCCAGCCTGGACTCTCATCCTCCACCCGAGAGGGCCTGACCCGTCCTCCCTGGGCGGCCCCCAGCCCCCGCCTCCGTTTACCCGGTTATCCAGCCTCCGCGCGCTCTCACGCTCGGCCCCGCGCGCTCCAGAAAGATGTCCCATTTGGCGGCTCTCCAGCCGGGCCCCGCCTCCCGCGGCGCGGAGGCCCGCCCCCCGGCCAATGCGCTCGGCCGGACCCCACGGGGCGGGGCCGAGGCGAGGCGCGGGCGGGAGACGCCCCTCGCCACGTCCGCAGAGGGAACCCGAGGGTCCGCCTCCCCTCCCCCGCCCCGCGGCCGCGCGGACTACAACTCCCGGCGGGCTTCGGGGCGCGGGGCGCACGGCCTGGCTGCTCTAAAGGCTCACGGGAGGTTTATTTTTATCTTTCCCTTTGTCAGCACAGCTTAAAACGAAAGAAGGGAACCCAGGGGCCGGAGGAGCCGTCCCTTCCCGACAGAGGGAACAGCCAACTTCCGCTCCACCGAGGAGTCAGGTCAGGCTGCAGCCGAGAACCCCTCAAAATGCGCTAGTGGGGCAGCTCCGCTGGTTTGAGCGCTTTCCCGAAATGCCAAGGCTGTGGGTCAGGGCACAGACCACGAACCAACCAGCGAATGCATATGTAAGTGGAACAGCAAACTGATGTTTTGCTTTGTAAAATCAATTTAAAAAAAAAAAAAGTTCTCAAAATGCCTGGCACAGCCCTGGCCGGTGTGGCTCAGTGGTTGCGGCGTCGGCCTGTGCACCTGAGGATCCTGGGTTCGATTCCCAGTCAAGGGCAGGTCCCTGGGTTGCTGGTTCATCCCTGTCCTTTCCCCTTCCCAGGTCAAGGTGTGTGGGGGAGGCAACCAATGGATGTGTCTCTCTCACATCATGTGTTTCTCTCTCTCCTCCCTCCCCGCTCCCTTCCACTCTCTAAAAACTAACGGAAAAGTATTCTCCGGCGAGGATCAACGACAACAAAAAACAAACAAAAGCTTGGCACAATGTAGGCATTCAGTAAATATTTGTGAAATTTATGAAAGAAGAATATATGACTTGGTACATAAAGGGGCAAATTCCACATGGCAACGTGCTAGCCTCAGGAGAGATTTGAAGCCCGGGGCTTACACCATTATCCCCCCCCCCCCATTCCCTTACCTCCCCCACTGAAAAAGTTGAAATGATGAGAACACAATGACTTGGGCCAAAACTTATGTTATATGTGGAGGTGGAAAAGAGCCATATATTTTAGGAGGGGGAAATGAGGCAGATCACAGGAGGAAAAATCCAGAGGGAGGACATCGGGCCCAGGACTCCTTCCGGAGGCTCAGAAATACCAGGATTCCAGGAAGTCTCACAGCATGAAAGGGACCTGACTGCATTAGCTGGTGGCAGCCAGGATGGGGAAGACCAGGCAGTTGCTAAGAATGCTTTCATATCCTAGGAGTCAGCATCCTTGGACAGGCAAGGAGTGGGCAGGAGGGACCCTACATCGTCCCCACGGAGAGAGATCCAAGGGGCTGAGGAAAGAGAAAAGGGGAGGTCATCAGAATCTCTGAGATCCTCTGGGTCTCTGCTGCTCACCCGTGGGTGTATGCGTGTGTGAGTGTGTGCATGTGTGTGTGTGTGTCTGTCTCAATCTCTGTGCTACTCTATGGGTTTCTGTCCCCCTCTGAGTCTGTTTCCCCCACCCCAGTTCTCCACCCCCACCTCTCTCTGTGCCTCTGTCTAGATCTCTGCTCCCCTCTTTTCAGGTCTCTGTCCCCCTCTGTCTCTTCCCTCTTCCTGCTGCACACCTGGTAGCCCCTTCCTCCTCCTCCACAGCAGAGCTCCTCCTACAGCCACTGCCGTGAGCAGTAAGAGGCCGATGACGATTCCAATCACTGGCACCAAAGACGTGGCTGATGAATCTGCAGCCAAAGAAATGCTGTCAGATGTTGACTGGACCCTCTGTCCCAGCAGAGCCAGGACAGGGGGCTGGGAGTTCTCAGTCCCTCCCAATTTTAGAGATCCCAACACCAAGTTTGGGGGAGTGGGTGTGGGCAGATGAAAGACCAGCCAGCTGATATGCTGGGTCTGGGCAGAACACCCCCAGGTTGGATGTAAGAACCAGCCACAGCAAGAGTGGTCTCAGTCACACTGGCCAAGGGACCTGCAGCAGCAGGGGGTGGTATTAGAACTCAGAGAGGAGGGTGGGCACAGAGCAGTAGGTCAGATTCAAAGCAGTAAATGGTGGGTCTTGGTGAGGACTGGCAGCAGCAGGACGGAAGGTGGTCAAACTTAGGGAGGACTGTCCATAGTGGTTAACAGGGGGGCCAGACTCAATGAGGCCAGCAGCAGCAGCAGCAGCAAGGAAGGCTAGGGAGGACAAGAGACACAGGACAGAGGGCTGCCAGGCTTTGGAAGAATTGGCAGTAGTGGGGCACGAGGCAGTCAGACACGGGGGTGACTGGCGGCAGTGGGGTAGGAGGTGGTCAGACTCAGAAACGCGTAGTAACATCACCCAGTTCCACGATGAGAGGCTGCGGCAGCCCCGCGTGCTGCACCACACAGCGGTAGTGATGCTCGTCGCCACTTTTGACTGTTAGTGTCGACCAGGCATGGAAGGAGCCGTCGCCATTGGGGCCAAAGTCGCTCTCACCGGAGCCCACGGCTAGCCCATTCCTCAGGAATCGCAGTTGTAACTCCGGAGGGTAGAAGGAGAAGGCACTGCAGGTGAGCACAGAAAAGCCCGGGCTGCCTGGTCGGGCCTTCAGGCGCATGGAAGGTGGCTCTGCAGACAAACAGGCAGACAGGCCTGAGCCCCAGCCCACAAACCCCCAGGGCTAGGCCCAGTGCAGGGCCAGACAGGGACATAGAGAGGCCTCCAATCCTTTGGCTCTACCCAGCAGGCCCCACCATGTGCCCTGGACTGTGCTGCACCTGGAGAATATAACAGTAAAAGGAGCAGGACCTACCCAGGAGAACAGAGACCAGACCTATCCACCAGCGGGGTATCCAGCTCTCATCCATTCCTTCCGATAGCTGACATGTATACTGAGCATCTATCATTGACACAGCAGTGAACAAGACAGACAAAAGTGCCCTGGCCAGTATGGCTCGGTTGGTTCAATTCCTGGTTAGGGCACAAACCCAGGTTGTGTGTCGATCCCTGGTTAGGGTGTGTACAGGAAGCAACTGATAGATGTTTCTCTCCCACATTAATGTTTTTCTCTCTCTCTTCCTCTTCCTCCCTCTCTCTCTCTCTAAAATCAATTTAAAAAAACAAAGAATACAGGATGGTCATTATCAGCACTCTATTCAACATTGTACTGGGGATCCTAGCCAGTGCAACAAGATAAGAAAAAGAAATAAAAGGTATTAAAATTACAAAAGAATATAAAACATATCAAAGATGACATGATCCAAAAGAAGCTATATAAATTTAATAGAAATAAGTGAATTCAGCAAAATTTCTGGATACAAAGGAAATAGAAAAATCAATAGTATTTCACCCTGGCCGGTGCAGCTCAGTGGGTTGAGCATCATCTCGTGCATCAAGAGGTTGCCAGTTCGATTCCGGTTCAGGGCACATGCCCAGGTTGCTGGCTTGATCCCCAGTAGGGGGCATGTAGAAGGCAGACGATTGATGTTTCTCTCTCAGGGGTGTTTCATTCCCTCCCTCACCCTCCCTCTCTCTCTCTCTAAAAGAAATCAATAAAAACATATTTTAAAAAGCAATAGTATTTCTATAAACTAGCTACAAACAACTAGAAAGTGAAATTATTAGAATTACCATTTACAGAACCATCAAAAAATGTCAGTACTTAGGAATAAATCTATACAAAGAGGTATAAGATCCTACATGGAAAACTGCCAATTATTACACAGAGAAGTTAAAGTACATCTAAACAAGTAAAGGGAAATACTGAATTCATGGATTAGAAGACAATATTGTTAAAAAAAAAAAAAAGACAGTATTGTTAAGATGTCAATTCTCCACATTGACCTATAGATACAATTTAATTGTTATAAAAAATCCCTATAGGATTTTTTTTTTGGCAGAAATGTATATGGAAATGCAAATGACATAGACTGACCAAAGCAATAAAGCTGGAGACCTTAGCTACTAGATATCAAAACGTTCCAAAAAGCTACATTAATCAAGAGAGTGAGTTATCCAAAATATATTAAGAACTCTAATAAAAAAAAAAGGCAAAAGTTCTAATTTAAAAATGGGCAAAAGCCCTAGCCAGTTTGGCTCAGTGGTTAGAGTGTCAGCCCCTCATACTGAAGGGTCCTGGGTTTGATTCCGGTCAAGGGCACGGGTTCAGACTCGATGAGTCTGCAGGAGGCAACCAATCGATGCGTCTCTCTCACATGGATGTTCCTCTCTCTCTCTCTTCCACTCTCTGAAAAAAAAAAAAAGGGCAAAAGACTCAAACAGCCACTCCCAAAGAGTGGACACCCAACTGGCCAATAATGTGAAAAAGTCCTCAACGTGGCAAGTCATCAAATCATTTATCTGATTAATGAAAAATGAATTCACAATAAGATCCTGCTACACACCCACTAGAACTGATAAAATGAAATACAGAATCAACTTCTGGCAAACCTGTGGAGCAACTGGAATACACATACACAGCTGCTGGGAGTATGAAACTGGTTCAACTGCTTTGAGAGAACATGCAGCACACCTACTACAGCTAATCCCACAAGCAGACTATGACTTAACCACTCCACTCATGGGTATTAACTAAAAAAATGAAAATACAGAGTCATCAAAAGGCATGTATAAGAATGCCTGTAGCAGCTTTACTCGCAATAGCCCCAATCTGGAAATAAACCAATTGTTGATAAACTGTGGTATCAAACATGAAATGGAATAGTACTCAATAAAAAAATGAACTACCGATACACTCAACAGAGTCTCATGACACAAGCTGGGGTGAAAGATGCCAGACACAAACAAGCACATACTCAGAGTTGTATGAAGTTGAAAACCAGGCAACGCTATGGCTACAGAAATCAGATTAGTTGTTTCTCTTGGGGGGTATGGAATTGGAGGGGACACAAGGAAATCTCCTGGAAATGTTCTAGATCTTGATCTGGAAGGCAGGTACATGGGGACATATAAAAATTAATTGAAGTCCTGGCCAGTGTCGGCCTGTGCACCAGAGGGTCTTGGATTCGATTCTCAGTCAAGGGCACGTACCTGGGTTGTAGATTCGATCCCCGGTCCTGGTTGGGGCTCATGAGGGAGGCAACCAATTGATGTGTTTCTCACATTGATGTTTCTCTCTCTCTCTCTCTCTCTCTCCCTTTGACTCTCCCTTTGAAAAAGCAATGGAAAAAATACCCTCAGGTGAGGATTTAAAAAAAAAAAAATACTATGATGATTGAATGAACAAAACAGTGGCATGAGAGACAATAATGGCAGTGGGCTGGGGCACACTTTAGCCAGGGTGGCTGGGGATGGCCTTGCTGACGAGTTGATATCCAAGATCAAACCTAAAGCATAGGAAGGGCCCAGCCATGGCAGGATCCCCTGGAAGAGAATCGCAAGCAGAGGGAACAGCAGGTGCAAAGGTACTGAGGAGGGAAAGAATCCGACATGGTGGAGGGCAAGGAGACCACTGGAGCGAAGATGTCCTGAAGTTACAGTGACGGGAAACAGCCAGATCATGTGGGGCCTGTGGACCTCAGTGTAGTTTGGATTTTAGTCTAACGCTAGTGGGAAGCTATTGGAATGGTTTTAAGCAGTGACAGGATGGGAGCTCATTTACACTTTAAAACACCCCTCTGATTGCTGGATAGAGGATAGTCTCTATGTAGGGCCAGGAGGGAAGCTGGGATTGCAAGGTGCAGGGACACTAAGGACCAAGGAGCTCTAATTCCAGCCCTTGAGAATTGCCCGGATGTGGATGTCATTACAGCTCAGAGTGACATGTGCTGTAATGGAGGTCACATGAGACATCATGGGAGCCCCAAAGAGGCAAATGAAAGCCTCGTGGGCCAGAGGAACGTCCCTGGGTGTGATGCCAGTGGAAATGAAAGGAGAATGGCAGAGGTGAAGAAATGGGAGGGTTGGCGTGAGCTCAAGGAACTCCAGCTGATTCCACCTGGCAGAGGGGGGCAGATGGAGACTGTGAGGCTCAGGAGAGGGACAGAGGCCACACCGTCCGGGGCCCCAGTGCCAGGCTGTGTGCAGGAGAGGGGCAGGGTCACTTCAGGGGGCAGAAAGACCCTCTGGGACAAGTGGGGGATGGAGGCTGGACGGCCAGGGAGGGGGCAGTGGGGATGGAGAGATCCCAGGGGTCAGATTCCTCTGGCGGCTGCTCACCCTTCCATTCCAGGTTTGTGCGGCCCATCTCCAGGTGGCTCCGCAGGCGCTGGGGGCAGGAGACCAGCAGGAAGTCTGTCTCCTGGTGCGCAGCCTCTGGCTGCTGCATCCACTTCTTGCTGATGGCCAGAGCCTCAGGCCAGTCTCCATCCCAGACGCCCGTCGTGGGGTCGAAACTCATGAACTCCTCGCCATTCAGGGCGAACGTGGCCACGGGCACTGAGGTGTTGTCAAGGCCCAACTCACAGCCCAGCAGTCCCTGCAGGACGTAGGAAACTGGGGGACCCACACACAGGCGATCAGGGCCCAGGGGCAGGGCTGGGCCCCTTGCCCCTCCAGCCCCTCCTCCCTCAGGCCCGGGAGTCCGGCCCCCAGCCCCTCACCCTCTTGCTCCAGGACGGTGAAAGCGTCCAGGAAGAGCTGCTGCTGGCGCTTCATGTCCGCCGTCTCTTTCTCCCAGTACCAGGACGCCTGGTTCTCCCAGACCCACGAGGCGCAGGGGTCGGCCTCCTCCCGCAGGCTGTTGTATCTCAGGTACTGCAGAGGCCCCACCCAGCCCGACACCCAGAAGGCGGGGGTCCCCTGGGCCGGGGAGGACACGGCGGTGAAGTGGTACATGAGGGAGCGATGGCTCTCTGCAGGGAGACGGAGGTGAAGGGGGCAGACGGGGCGGGCACCCCAGAGGAAAGACAGCTGGACGGAGGGGACAGCTCAGGGATGGAGGGACAGACCGGGGGCGGGGGGGGCAGGGACCTGGAGACGGGGGCCAGGTGGCTCCCAGACACGCGGGGCCCAGCAGGAGAAAATGGAAAAGTGAACCGCGGCGGGGGACGCCGCGCCTGGCTCCCGGGGAACTTCAGATCTTGCCCGTGCGCCCCTTTCCCCGCGGGGCGCCCCTTTCCCGCCCCGACAGCCCCGCCCGGCGCCCCTCACCTGCGCGCAGGGTCCCGGGCAGGAGGACCAGCAGGAGACAGAGCCCCCAGGGCTGAGGCCGGGGGACCCGCATCCTGAGAGGGAGACCTGGGGCGGGAGGAGGCGCGTGACTGCGCGGGACCCCCGCCTCGCCCCTGGCGCCCCCGGATCCGCGGGGCTCGGCCACCTCGCCGGCGTCTGCTGGTGCGGGCGCGCGGTCGGGCTCCGGCCAGGACCCAGGCGACAATGCCCTGCGCCTCAGTGCACTTTCACCCCCTAATTTGAACCCTGTTGGTTAATTAATTACAGAGTCTGGATGGCCTGGGATTCGTTCTCAGGGCTCAGCCCGCCTCCGCCTCCGCCCTCGGACCCAGGAGTCCGGCCCCCCGGCCCTCCGCCCTCGGACCCAGGAGTCCGGCCCCTCGCCCCTCCGCCCTCGGACCCAGGAGTCCGGCCCCCCGGCCCTCCGCCCTCGGACCCAGGAGTCCGGCCCCCCGGCCCTCCGCCCTCGGACCCAGGAGTCCGGCCCCCAGACCCTCCGCCCTCGGACCCAGGAGTCCGGCCCCCAGACCCTCCGCCCTCGGACCCAGGAGTCCGGCCCCTCGCCCCTCCGCCCTCGGACCCAGGAGTCCGGCCCCCCGGCCCTCCGCCCTCGCACCCAGGGGTCCGGCCCCCCGGCCCTCCGCCCTCGCACCCAGGGGCCCGGCCCCCCGCCGCCCCCGCACCGGGAGTGCCGACCCCAGCCGGTGCCCCCTCGGCCGGCCCGGCTCTGCTCACTGCGGCCGCGATCCCTTCCCGCCTGCACCGAGCTGGCTCCCGTGACTGGTGACCCCAGTTCCTCTCTCACATCCTGTCTGGATACTGCTCCCCGACTCCAACTCCGGGAACAGGCAACCCCACCCCCCAGCTGCAGGGCACACCCCAGGCCCTGGGCCCAGACTCTGAGTTTTTGTCTCTGGCTGTCTTGGAACTTTTGTCCTTGTGTGTTTTTTTTGTTTGTTTCTCTTTCCGTTGCTCCCAGTTGTTTTCATTTTGAGGGTGTGAGCCAGACCGAAATTCCATGAGCAAGCTGAGAGCGGGCCCACGCCACTGGCGCCCCAGCCTCGTCCCCGTGGGTCCCTTCTTACCTCATTTACCCCCAGGCCTCCACTAGGTCCCTACCCCGGCTGTCTGCAGACACTTGGTGCAGCATTTCCTCCTCGGAACCCCTCCCCCAAGAGGCCCTTAAAGTGCCCCTGCACTTCGTTTTTGTTTTGTTTTTAAGAACAATATTTTTGTTTTAGAACAATGTTTTATTAGTAAAATAAAAACTTTGTAAAAAGGGATTACAGATCAAAAGCTCTTTTTACATTTATTGATTCAAGGTCCAGTTATTGCATCAAACACTAAATGGGCACGGCACATGCAAATCAAAACGGACACTTAGATTCCACTTCCACCAAATGATTCCATTAATGCAAAAAAAGAGTGGGGCTGGCCCCGGATATCATCTGGTTAGAGTGTCATCCCTATAGCAAAGGTTGCGGGTTTGATCCCTGGTCAGGGCACATCCAAGAATCAACCAATGGCCCAGGCGGGTTTGGCTCAGTGGTTAGAGCATGGGCGCTTGGACTGAAGGGTCTCAGGTTTGATTCCTGCCAAGGGCACCTACCTCAGTTGCAGGTTTGATCCCCAGCCCCTGCCCGGGCACATGCAGGAGGCAACCAATCCATGTGCTTCCCCCCCCCTTCCTCCCTTCTACTTTCTCTGAAAAGCAATGGAAAAAATATCGAGTGAAAATAAAATAAATAAATAATGCTTTTGTTGTTGTTGTTAATCCTCACGCAAGGACGTTTTTTCCATTGATTTTTAGAGAGAGTGGAAGGGAGGGAGGGAGGGGGAGATAGAAAGAGAGAGAGAGAAACATCGATGTGAGAGAGACACATCGATTGGTTGCCTCCCACACTCGCCCCACCTGGGGCTGGGGATCAAACCTGTAACCCAGGTACATGCCCTTGACCGGGATCGAAACCAAGACCCTCAGGTGCAAGAGCTGACACTCCAACCACCGAGACACCCGGGCCGGGGCTGGTTTGGTTGTTTTGTTTCATTTTTCCTCCCACTATTATCAATTCTTTGGGGTAATATACCCAGAAATGGAATTGCTAGGTCATATGACATATTAGCCAAGGTTCTCTATAGAAAGAGACGTACTTCAAGGAATTGGCTCACATGACTGTGGCAGTTTGCTGAGTCTAAAATCTGATAGGGGTGGTGGGTCGGCTGGGGACACTGGAAAGAGTGGCTGCCGACAAGCCCAAAGGCAGAACCAGGAAGAGCTGATTTGGAGATGAGTCCAAAGGTGTCTGCGGGCCTGGCTGGGAAGCTCAGCTGCTCAGAGCATTGTCTGGACGCACCAAGGTTTGGGGTTTGGTCCCCGGTCAGGGCACATACAAGAAGCAACCAATGATGCATCAACAAGTGGAGCCACAGATCGATGTCTCTCTCTGTGTCTCTCTCTCCTTTCCTCTCTCTCTCTAGAATCAATACACAAAACAAAAATTCTTTTAAGGGTGGGGACCCTTGCCACTGTGACTCCCTCACACCAAAGCATCTGGGATTCCATTCTTGGTCAAGGGCATGGACTGGTGCTGCAGGGATTCAGGGTGCATGGGGAGGCAACCAATCTATTTGTCTCTCTTATGTGGATGTTTCGCTCTTTCCCCATTTCTCCCTCCCTTCCACTCTCTCTCAAAATCAGTGGAGCCTGGCTGGTGTGGCTCAGTGGTCGAGTGTCTACCCATGAACCAGGACCTTATGGTTCAATTCTCAGTCAGGGCACACGCCGGGGCTGGGGGCTGGATCCCCAGTGGGGGGCGTGCAGGAGGCAGCCGATCAATGACTCTCATCATTGATGTTTCTCTCTCCCTCTCCCTTCCTCTCTCTGAAATCAATAAAAAATTTAAAAAAATGGAAAAAATATCCTTGGGTGAGGATTAACCACCAAAAAAAAAAAAAAAAAAGGGTGGGGGAACAACGCTGGAAACCTGCCCAGAAACTGAACTGGCAGAGATGTTAACGAACTGGAAAGTCAGCCATCAGCAAAAGGCGCTTCTCATTGGTCTAAACATGCTCAAACCAGGGCACCAACCCCCGGCCAGCTTATCATTTCTTCAAGGAAGCAAACACTGCAAAGAATTCATAGAGTGGCATTCGTACCAGTGTCTCTGCAAAGTGATGAAGAATTTATTCGAAATAGCGTACGTGACGGGCTGACACCAACCTGGCCGGCGGCCACGAGCCGGCGCTTCACGCCGGGAGTGCGGATCGGCCTCGCGCCGCAGCCTCGCGCCCTCCCCGGGCCGGCTGCTCGACGGCGACCGAGCGGAGCGCGGCCGCAGGCCTCTGCGTCCTCAACACCTCCTGACACGAGCTCAGGAGCACACGGTCCCCTCTCCGCCACCACACCCTTTTGCATAAGGACTTGAGCATTCTGGGCTTTGGGGTCTGCAGGGGCCCTGGAGCCAGTCCCCAGGGGCGCCGAGCACACCCGCCACCGCGGTCTCGCCCGCAGCTCCTCCGGGCCCCGCGCTCCTGCTGCGGTGCTTCCGTTCATTTGTTCTATTGTAAAATGCGCAGAACGTAAGATTTACCATTTAATGGAACTTCTTGTGCATGTGGTGCCCCTGATTCTCTCATGTATGTGGGGTTCCCATTCATATGTATGTATTAAATTTGGTTATTTTCTCTTAATAAAAAATAAATAAGACTTCCCATGTAATGAAATTTACTGCGTTCACAACGTGACCATCACCACTGTCTGGCTCCAGAACTTTTTCATCACCCCCAAAAGGACACCTACACATCAAGCAGCCCCCTCCTCCCCCAAGTCCCCTGCAATCTGCTTTTATGGGTTTGCCTCGACTGGGTATTTCATATAAATGGGAACCTACAATATTGTAGCCTTTTGTGTTTGGCTTTTTTCACTCAGCATGTTTTCGAGGTTCATCCATGTAGTCGCTCCTTTTTATGGCTGAATAATAATATTCCATCATATGGATCTATCACCTTTTGTTTATCCATTCATTCATTGATGGACGTTTGGGCTGTTTCCACTTTTTGGCTCTTACAGATAATGCTGCTATGAACATATATGTACAATTTTTTGTTGTTAATCTTCACCCAAGGATATTTTTTCCATTTTTAGAGAGACTGGAAGGGAAGGAGGGAATGGGAGAGAGAGAAACATCGATGTGACAGAGACACATCGATTGGTTGCCTCCCACACTCGCCCCACCTGGGGCTGGGGATCAAACCTGTAACCCAGGTACATGCCCTTGACCGGGATCGAAACCAAGACCCTCAGGTGCAAGAGCTGACACTCCAACCACCGAGACACCCGGGCCGGGGCTGGTTTGGTTGTTTTGTTTCATTTTTCCTCCCACTGTTATCAATTCTTTGGGGTAATATACCCAGGAATGGAATTGCTAGGTCATATGACATATTAGCCAAGGTTCTCTATAGAAAGAGACATACTTCAAGGAATTGGCTCACATGACTGTGGCAGTTTGCTGAGTCTAAAATCTGATAGGGGTGGTGAGTCGGCTGGGGACTCGGGAAAGAGTTGCAGCCGACAAGTCCAAAGGCAGAACCAGGAAGAGCTGATTTGGAGATGAGTCCAAAGGTGTCTGCGGGCCTGGCTGGGAAGCTCAGCTGCTCAGAGCATTGTCTGGACGCACCAAGGTTTGGGGTTTGGTCCCCGGTCAGGGCACATACAAGAAGCAACCAATGATGCATCAACAAGTGGAGCCACAGATCGATGTCTCTCTCTCTGAAATCAATAAAAAACAATCAAACAAAAAGATAGTCTCAGTTTCCCTTGGCTGTCCCAGCACCCCACTACCCAACCCTGGAGTCCCACTGCACCCCTCACAGCTCTGCTGTGATAACTGGCTTTAACTACAGTGCCCCTGGGTCCTGCAGGACCATCGCCAGAGGACTCCACCCTGCCCCTGGGTCTCTGAAAATTTCAGGCCCCACCTTCATGCTCCTTGGGTCCCCAACAGTATCCTGAGACCCAGCAATAAAGTCTTTAAAAGCCTCCACTAATGTCCCTGGACTAATTGGTTCCCCCATCCCTGGGATCCTTCTGAATGAGTTCTGAGTCCTCACAGAACCAGCGACTGCCACCAAAGGGCCCTCAGCCCCAGGGCCCTCCCCCTACCACCTTCAGTTTCTGTTGTGAAACTGAGCAGGCTCCCCAAACCAACCCCTGGGTTCTATTATTGAACCTTCCCACAAATGATGGATGGACAGACACAGAGAGACAGGTACCTAGGCAGACAGATAAATAAATACACAGATAGATAAGTAATCAGTCAGTCAGTCAGACAGACAGAAAAATAGATAGGAAAATAAAAACAATTCGACAGAGCCTCCAGGACCTGCTAAAACACCCCTAGCTGGCAGGAAACTGTCCGCTCTCCGGGACTCTGCTATTTTGCCCTCCCATGCCTTCCTCCAGCTAGAATGCTTTCCCTCATTCCAAGGTCCCCACCCTAAGGGACCTGAGACCCCACTGAAAAAGGGTCCTGAGGTTACAACAATCTCTAGGATTCTGCTCAGTTGCCTAGGACCCTAAAACAATCCCAGGAGACCCCCAAGGGGAGGACAAGTGCTTGGATTCCTGCCCCCATACACCCAGGACCCCAGTGCATGGTCCTGGGCCTTCCCAGTGGCCCAGGTCATGCTCTAACACTCACATCTTGCTCAATTGTCTGAGTCCTGCTTTCCCCATGTCTGGGTATCTCCTCTAGGTGTCTTCAGTCCTGATACAATGTCCCACCAGCTGTCACTTCGACACCTGTCAGCAACCTACTCTAACACTCACTGGGTCCTCTGAAAAACCCTTTGGTTCCTGATAAAATGTCCCCAGGATGCTGAGCACTCAGAAGGTCCCCTGGGTCCTGCTAAAATGGGTGCAGCCTTCTCTCATGTAGCCTTGAGGGTACTCAAAGGCCTCAGGGTGGCCTCTCTAAGCCCTCCAGGCCCTGCCGGGACCCTAGTAGATGCCTCTTAGCCCTCCCATGAAGGGAGGGAGGGAGAGATGGATTTGTTGTTCCACCTATTGATGCATTCATTGATCGCTTCTTGTCTGTGCCCTGACCAGGGCTCTACCATGAGGTCTCTAGGGTCCTGCTGAAATAGTCCAGGGGCTTCCTAGTCCATCCCCAGAACCATCAAAGTGCCCTAGGGGCTCAGGGAAAATCTCCCCAAAGGCTTTTACCCATGCGTCCTATATCCTGCTTTAGCAGCCATCCATCTACAGGGCCCTGGATGGTTGTATTAGTGTCCTATGGCTGCTGTAACCCAGCACCATAAATCAAGCGGCTTAAAACAATACAGATATGTTATCTTTCAGTTCCGGAGACCAGAAGTCCAACACGGTCCACAGGGCTGGTTCCTTCTGGCAGCTCCAGGGGAGAATCCTTTTGCCTTTCCCAGCTGTGAGGCCACCTGCATTCCTTGGCTAGCGGCACTTTCCTCCATCTTCAACACCAGCATCTTCTCTCCTCCCTGACCCCTGCATCTGTCCTTATATTCATCTCTCTGATCCTCTGCCTTCCTCTTATAAGGACCCTTGTGATGACATTGGTCTCACCTGGATGATCCAGGATTATCTTCCCATTTCAGGATCCTGAACTTAATCACATCTGCAAAGTCCCTTTTGTCATATAAGGTCTCATATTCACAGGTTTTGGGGGATTAGGGCAGAGACATCTTTGGGGGACCCTTATCAAGCCTACCAGTCACGGAGGATGCCCTCCCTTGCCCCTGCAAGACAGTCCCTGTTCTGATCTTCTTTCCCTCCAGTTAGAATGGCCTCAGGGTTTAGCCTGAAACATTCCCCCATAACTTCCCTCCTTCCTGCTATAAAAGAAAAAGCCCTCACGGTCCCTTAATGTCCACTGGGAGTCCCTTGTGGGTGCCCTGGGGTCCTGCTATGTCTTCAGGGGCCATTTACGGCATTCGCTGGCTGTTTCCTATGGTAACCCCAGGGTCCTGCTCTAATGAGGTGTCTGTGCCCTCCAGATCCCTGGGGTCTTGTTACCACGTCCCAAGGGGCCAATCAAAAGCAATAGAAAGCCCACGGCTGGACCAGTTACTAATCTGCTGGGCCCAATGCCAAATGAGAATGTGGGGCCCCTGTTCCGATTTTCAAGACCAGTCAAGCAGAGTATTAAGCCAAACTGAACAGCTGCTCCACCACCTTGGCCCCTGGGGTCTGTGTACCATGAATGTCCCCAGGGCAGCTCTGAGTTCTGCTCCCTGAATCGCCACCTAGACATCCACCCCTCCCCTCTGCACCTATACTATAGTGCCCCCTACTGACCCCAAGGGGCAATCACACCTGAGTTGAAAATCAAATCCTGCCTCTTCCAAGTGGGCTTCCCTGAGCCTTGATTTCTTTGCCTGTAAAATGGGAATAAGTGTGCCTACCTCAGGGGAGGGGCTTGGGCCGTCAAAGGTATGGCACAGGGCACAGTGGTAACACCTGCTTCCCCATCCCGGCTTTCTGTTAACTTCTCCAGGGTTGCACTAGGTTGACTGCAGGCTCTCAGCAGCCCCTGGATCTGTCTTGCTCACTCTCGCATCCCCAGGGGCCAGCACAGTAAATATTTGTGAATGAATGAAGGCAATACTGAATGGCCCTGGCTGGTTTGATATGCCCCTAAAATTCATTTGGTGTCAGTGTCCTATTAGGATGTTCCAGCAGAATCCATGCCCACCCCTGAAACAAGCTGTGGTCTCTGTTAGAACAGGTGCTGCAGTGTGAGACCCCAGAGTTTCCCCATGATGGGCTTCGGGCAGCACTCAAATACACTCACGGAAGCCACCCCAATTCACTTGGCCCACACTCCGCTCATAGCCTCACAGCGCTAGGGACCAGTTAAATGGATTCAGGTGCCTGCTACACAAATGATACTCATGGGCATAATGTAAACTCAGTATTGCAACCACCAGGTCCCGTTACAGGACCCAAGTTCCCACTACAATCCACATAGCTGTGTCCCGCTCTAAAGGGACACCACGGGGGCTGCAACAGTGATCGCCCATGTGGCTGCAACAGAATTTTCCTGTGGTGACTATGACAGGCACAGGGCCATCCAATCTGCCGTTTTCACGCCATGGGCCTAATGCCTGCTGTCCTCATAAACCCAGGGCCTTGCTATGAAACTGCCTGGAGCTAACTTCCCTGTTAGTGGGGTCTCCTATTAGAGGTATGCAACAGAACATTCCAGAAGCATGCTAAAATAGATTCAAGATCCCGTGACAAAACACCAGGGCTTCCACACCACCTAATACCTCTGGGGCGGTTGAGCATCTCGACCTAGGATCCAGGAGATCGTGGTTTGATTCCTGGTCGGGGCACATGCCTGGGTTCTGGCTTGATCCTGTTGGGAGCATGCAGGAGGCAGCCGATCAATGACGACTCATCATTGATGTTTCTCTCTCTCTCTCTCTTCCTCTCTCTGAAATCAATAAAGATATATTTTTAAAAAACACACCAAAAAACCCTCTGGGGCCACCTGCTGAAGACTCTTGTCCTGGGGCCTGTCCAAAGGAACAAAGGGACTCAGGGCCTGCGACAAGTACCGCCGGGCCCTCCTCTAACAACAGGCTCAGGGCTTGGGCACAATTACTTCCTTATATCACTTACCAGAACTAGATCTACCCCATTAACACACGTGACATTTCACCCTCTCAATGGGGGCAGGGTGGCAAGAACCCATTTTACAGGTTAGGCAACTAAGGCTCTGTGGTTGGGGGGAGGTCACCTGCCCAAGGTCACACAGCTAATGAACGGCAGGGCTAGAATTCAGAACAGAGCCTGTGGTCTTAATGTTTGTTTGGAGGTTTCTGCCCCAGTTCACAGCTTCCTGTTATTCTGTGTCTTGTCAAGCCTGCCCTGTGAGAATGTGGGGATTTAAGTTCAAAATTCACTTGTTCACTCACTTACCTAAATGAGTATGGAGCACTTACAACTTGCCCTACGCCCTGAGGATGCAGACATCCCTGCCCTCTGGGAGCTCAGATTCTGGTGCTCAAAAGGTAAATAAATACCTAATATTGTACAGAATTTGTACACTAAATCTGCAAGTACATCCTAGGTGGGTCTCACCTGTCCCCATAGATAAAGCAGGCAAGAGCCACTGGGAGGATCAGAGATTTTGCCAAGTGGAAAGAGGTTAGCGAGCGTTAGAGACTAGGAGTGAGGGAGGGAAACAGTGTTCCAGGAACAGGGCACAGCCAGTGCGAAGGCTCAGAGGGGCAGGGATGGTGGGGCACAGGCAGGCAGAGGGAGGGACTAGGGGCAGGTGGGAAGAGGGCAGGAGCACCCAGGCTTTGATCCAGGGTAGGTATTACATCTTAGCTGTCACACGTACAGTCCCACTCCTCTCCCAAGAGAGCTGTGGGGGCCCAGAGGTCTCTTCTAGGTCTTTGTGACCCACTAGGTGTCCCCCAATGCACATCAGGCACCCCCTCATCTGTGACTAGGTAGCCTGACTCGATGGGGTGCCAAGGAGACGCCCCAACGACTGCTGGGAGGAAATAGGGGAGCTAGTCTGTTGTTGTTGTAAACAGAGGTCCTGGAACGGAAGCACCTGCTGGGGGGGGCAGCCTCAGCTCCCTCAGGGTCCAGGGCCCCCTCCCTCAGAGTCCCTAGCCCTCCAGCACGGGCGGGGCGGGCTTGCAGGCTGAAATCCGGGCGGCGCCCCCTTCTGACCTGTCCCTGCCCCTTCCTGCCCTCTCTGATGTGGCCCCACTTCCTCTGGCAGGAACCCCCGCCCTCGCTGAGTAAAAAGGAGCCGCTGGGCTTCCCTAGAGGAGTGGCAGTTCTCCTCTCCTCAAGGCCCTGTCTCCCAACCCTTGTACCAGTGGTATACTGTGGTCCCTGGTACAGGCATGGGGGTCAGGGACCTGGGGACCCCAGCAGCACCAGGCCATGAGGGGCGACTCCAGCACGTCCCTTCTATCTTCGCACTTCCATCTCTGCTTGGGTGAGGGTCTCCCCCTTCAGATCCATAAGTCCTTGCCTCCTCCTTCCCCTTATCCTTTCTTGATTTTCTGGTCTTAACTTTGCCCCATTTCTGAAATCTGAGTCTGTCCCTGTTCTGTGTCCAGCTGAACCGTTGTCTCTCCTTATCTCTATGTGACACTCAAGGTTCCTCTTTTCCCGTTTTTTCTTTGCTTCTAACAGCCTTCTGCTGTTACCAACTGTCAACCCCTCCCATCTCCCCTTTCCACTGTCTGGCCGTCAGCAGCCTTTTCCTAAATTTGCATGGCCCTGTCCCCATTTCTCCATCTCCTACTTCTCTCCTTGCTCAGGGCCCTGCCTGGTCTGTCCCTCCTGGTTCCGCCTCCAGGGGCTTCCTACCCAGTTCTGAGCAGCCTGCGACCCTGCATCACTAAGCTGCGCTCCAGCCCGGCCTCATTTTGCACCCTGCCCTCAAGGCCATTTCCTTACTTGGATTTTCAGGTAAGGGAAGTTGCCAGCATCTGAGACCTGGAGCTCGGTACTCACTGGGACTCCAAGCAAAGAACCTGCCCCCTCCAAGGAGCTTGCTCATCTGCAAAGGGGCATGGTGCTCACTTGGGGAGGGGGACTCACAATGGGGAGCCCCTGAATAGCTCTCCACCCCCACTGTCAGGGAGAAAGGAAGGCCAGGTTGGGATCAAGGCCCTCAGAGTTCAGAGCCAGGCAGCTGTGACCTCAAGCCCCTTGAGTACGTCTGCTTCTTCCTCCCTCTCCCCAAGGAGGCCAGAAAGGGCCCAGAACCCAGGAGCCTCCACCCTCACTCACTTCCTCCCCAGAGACTGGGGGTAGGGGGGTGGGAGGAAGCAGCTCAATGCCAGGTAGAAGGTGACAAGGACCAAAAGGAGACAAGAGAGACGCAGCATCTTTAATACAGGCTGTCTTCGCCTAGAGGTGAGGGGGCAGGAGGCAGGATTTGGCCCCCATCCAATCCTTATATCCCAGAGGGTAAAAAAGAAAGCCAGCTCGGCCGGGCGTGGCTCAGCGGTTGAGCACCAACCTAGGATCCAGGAGATCTCGGTTCAATTCCTGGTCAGGGCACATGCCCGGGTTGTAGGCTCAATCCCTAGTTGGGGGCGTACAGGAGGCAGCCCATCAATGACTCCCTCATCATTGATGTTTCTATCTCTCTCCTGCTCTCTTTCTGAAATCAACAGACATAAAAAAAAAACCACAAAAAAAAAAAACCACCCCATTTTTCTCATCAACCCGCTTAATTCCCAGGGATCATACCTCCCCCTGGCAAGGTCACAGATACTGGGAGCCTGGCCCATGATGAGAAAATAACTTTATTATTTGGGGCAGTGGGCAGGTATCGAGCCTCAGAACTTCTGGAACTGCTTCTTGGTGCCAGCAGCCTTGGTGACCTTGAGCACGTTGAAGCGCACGGTCTTGCTCAGGGGCCGGCACTCACCCACTGTGACAATGTCGCCTATCTGGACATCTCTGTGGAGGGGGAACAGTATCTATGTTATACTGGGGGCAGGGGAGTGTGAGGCTGCCCCAAGCAGCCCCTAGAGGAGCCTCCTTCGTGGTCCAGTTTCTAGTTCCTGCTGCCCCCTTGTCATATTTGAACATAAGCTACATGCAAGGCACCAGGCTATCAGTCCAGGACAGAGGATGCTCTGACCACACCTCCATTTCAGAGAACTGGAGGCCTGCAAGGACGGTGGCTCGTTTACAGCAGCCCTCCCACACCCCAGCCCCTCAAGTTTACTAACCCCACAAGTACTCAGGGTGTTAACACCCAAACCAAGTCCCATGTCACTCAAACTTGAGTGCAGTCCACGCCCTCCTCTTTGCCTGGAAGGGTGGCTGGCCAGGAACCCACTGTGCTCACCTGAAGCAGGGAGACAGGTGCACCGACATGTTCTTGTGGCGCTTCTCGAAGCGGTTGTACTTTCTAATGTAGTGGAGGTAGTCTCGGCGGATGACAATGGTCCTCTGCATCTTCATCTTGGTCACCACACCTGGGGAAGAGGGAACAGATTGTGGGTCAGGGTCCCTGGCAGCCCAGAGCATGCTGGGAGCTGGGCAGGGCTCTCAGGCAACCCTGCTTCTGGCATCAGTTCTGCCAAGTGGCTTTCTCAGCAGTGCCTGTGGCAGGCATCTGAAGACCATCGTGAAAAGAGACATCACCTGCCAGGGCCCCAGGGGCCAGGAGTGCAAGTCCCAGCCCCTCCTCCCTCAGACCCAGAAATCTGAACCCAAGCCCTCAGACAACCCCACTCACCAGATAAGATGCGCCCTCGGATGGAGACATTACCGGTAAAGGGGCATTTCTTGTCAATGTAGGTGCCCTCAATGGCCTGAAGGAGTAAGAAAAAAAAGTAAGGCTTGACCAGGCAGTTCCTTAAAAAAACGGGTGGGGGTGAGGTTGGCCTCAGAGACAAACTACAATTCCCAGTAGCCCTCGGAGCGGACACTGAGATGGGGGCAGGGCAGCTGAGCTCGGGGACACGTGCACAGACAAGGGTCTCATTCTTTCTCCCGAGGGTCTGTACCTCCTTGGGCGTCTTGAAACCCAGACCGATGTTCTTGTAGTATCGCGGTAGCTTTTCTTTGCCGGTTTCTCCAAGCAGGACCCTCTTCTTGTTTTGGAAGATGGTGGGCTGCTTCTGGTAGGCACGCTCGGTCTGCAAGGAGAGGAAGCTGGTGGGCCCGGGGTAGGCGAGCCGAGCTGGAAGCCTTCCCAGGAACCCCTCCCAGGAACCCCCAGGTCCCCTCCGCTCCAAAGCCGGCCTCCTAGGCTTACAGCCCCAGAATTACCTCCTTTTAAAACGCCGGCCTCCAAGACCTACTGCCCCAGAATTACCTCCGAGAACACTCTTACCCCAGATGTCCCTCTGATTCAGATTAAACCCTAAACCCGAGGTTACTTTGGATTTTCGCTCTCAAACACTTCCCACCGCCTACAGAATTCACTCAAAACCCGGAGACACAGACTCGTTTCTCACACACCCCGGACACCGTTCGGCAAGGATTATTCCCCAAGACACAAGAACACCCACCCAGGAGTCACTTCTGGTCGAATACACGACTTTCAAGTGCGGAGCCCCGGGATCTACGAGGCGCTAATCCAGGTAACGCAAGACACGAGCCCTCGGCCCGAATTAACCCTCGGGAAATCGAGGGCGCCCAGAATTAACCCCCCAACGGGGACGCGGGGTCCCGCTCCGGGACACGCCCCCGGGGCCCGGGGAGGGACCTGGCACCGCGGCGCGGGCCTCAAGCACGCACCTGAATGTCCGCCATCTTCGCGGCCGCCTGAAAAAAAGAAAGCCGACGCAGCGTCCGGGTTTCCTTATCGACTGCGCAGGGGCTGGAGAGGAAGTGACGAAAGGGGACGGCGATTTGGGGCGGTGCCTTGAGCGCGACTCTGATGGACGGACGGCCCTAACCAAGCAGGTGATTGGGAGACTTGCACCGACGCCGCCATGATGACTGAGGGCAGAGGGGCGAGTGGGCTTGGTCTCGCGATAGTCTAGCCCTCAATGCACTGCACGCGCTAGTTCACGTTAAGAAGGCGTTGCTGGCCTGAGCCCTCCTACGTTATCGCGAGAGTTATAGAAAGGCGGTCAGGTTTCCGCGGGCCGTAAGACCACGTGGGCAACTGGGGCCCGCGTGGCTGTGTCCGTACTGGGTTCCAGCGGGATAAGGTGGCTGCCATGTTTCTGCGTGGTGGGAAAGCGCGAAATCTGAGGACCATGGGTGGCGCCGCCCATGTGAGGGGCAGGAGCTGCCCGGGAGGTTTTTCAGTGGGAGTTGTCTGTGTCCCATTTCATCCGCAGACCGTTCTGGGGTTTTCTGTCCGTAACTGTCCACTAGAACTTCCCGCTGTAATGGAAATGCCTCTATCTGCGCTTTCCAGTACCGTGGCCACTAAAGACCTGGATTTTTAACTTTACGAATTTTTATTATATTTAAAGTTATGTGGCCACGGGGCTGACGTCTGGGCAGTGCAGAATATATGAAATATAAATGCTACAAACTTACAATGTCATTTGAAAGTTCAGTTATTTAAATTTCTTTTACACTTGATAGCTTTGTGAATTTTGAATGATACGTTTTTCATTGTAGTTGTTTCAGCCCCTCGGGATAGCATTAACGGGGACTTTTTCTGTTACAGAACCTTCTGCACTTTATAATTAACTTCTTGAAGAAAAAAGCAATTTCTGCAATTTTGAACGACTTGGAAAGGATTTATGATACTAGTTTTTTAAGAAGGCAGGGCCCACAGTTGTTATCAGCAACGTGTGCTAACCTAAATATAAAAGTTATTTAGAAAAAAGCTAAAAGAAAACGCGTGCCCCGGTGGTTTACATCTCCAAGTGGTGGGATTAGGTGTGATTTCCTCTCTGGTTTTTAAAATGCTCTATATTTTGCAAATTGTTCAGAGTAGCTGAGGAGATTTTGATGATAAGGGAAAAGCGAAGAAAATACTGCTTCACTCTGAAAGGGTGGGGGCAACTTAGAGCTGTTTAAGGTCCTTAGCTTTTAAAAGTTTTTGAGCACAACCCACAATAGGAAATAGCTTCCCACGTTCTCATCAAACACCTCTCTCCTTTAGTCTCTGCCTCTTCCTCCCTCCCTGCCTTCCTTTCCCTTTCTTTTAACTCTTTCCTTTCCTTCCTGCAATACGCTGATTCGCCCCTCGCCCCACTTTCATTTGTATTCCATTTTATTTTATGGCTGGATAGATTTTTTGACCTGCATTGTGAACAGCCTTGGTGTCCAATAATAAACTTCAACCAACTCTAGTCATTACTTCTTAAGGGAATATTCCCCAGCCTCTGCCAGATTTCAGACATTATTTCTCAGCATTTCATAACAGAAATGCAAATGCCAGTAGATCTGGAGACATCCCCACTGAGCAAAGAAATGCCCATTAAAACACCCCCCTCCCTTATGGCCCTCCCGTGGACCGGTGTGCCCACAGGCTTTGGTTGGTGGTGGGCAGGTAGGCAGGATGGAACTGGAGCTTTGAAAACGTTCCTGCTCCTGGCCAGGGCTCCGATTCTCTACATCTGTCCACCCAGATATTTCATTTTCCTTCTCTAATGAACGATGCTGAGTGTTTTCTCATGTGCTTATTGGCCATTTGTACATCTTCTTTGGTACAATGTCTATTCAAATCTTTGCCTCATTTTCACTTTGTCTCCTTGTTACTAAGTTTTAGGAGGTTTTCCAAACTATCATTTTTTACATATATTTGGAATGTAAGTCCTTCAAAGAGAAATGCAAATGTTTCCTCCCAGCCTGTGGTTCACCACCTTCTTAATGGTCTTTTGAATTGGAAGCTTCGTTTTTTAACCATCCTGCTGCTTTGTTTCACCAAACTTTAGAATTAAGCACCTTGTCTTCGGTTACTTTTGGAGGCAGATCCCAGGAGTCCCAGGAGGGGTGGGATCACCACCCATGTTAGAGTGAGAAAACCTAAGCCATTGCTACCTGGGACATTTTGGAAAGATTAAGCATGACAATGGCATGTGTGGAAGTTATAATTTGCCTGTGAACTACCCTCAACTGGTCCCCTTTGTGCTGAGGTAAGGCATTTGAATACTGACTGAATTAGGAAATTATTTCTAAATATTACACACCAATCCCAGGGCAGCATGAACCCAGCTTCCTTTCCAGGACAGACTTGCCTGCCTTTGTCAAACCAGAGGGCTTTGTGTGGAATTCTGGCACCTACCATCTGAACCTCACCAGTGAAATGGGGACAGGCTCTGATGCAGGTGATGAAAGGTGACCTGAAGGGCTTATTTACCCTTTGGGGATTCATCCAGGCTAATCTGTCTAGTTTTGCCTTAAACTATGTTAAATACCCCATTTCTAGTACCTAGTTACCATGTGTGCAAAGTGTTTCTTGCCCATTTCTTTCTCCAAAGCAAGTGTGGCAGACTAGAGTAGCCCACCTCCAAGTCCCACAAATGGGGAGTGGCTTTAAAGTGCAGGCAATTCCATACCTTGCAGCTTAAGAGGGAGACAGCTTTAATAACTGGGCACCAGGCACCACAGGCCACAGTGGTTTGAGAAGGCTTCCCTAGGAAATTGTTGGCAGGTAAATCTCTACAAAGGTTAATTCTCCCATGAATGTCAGGTTATAAATAAATCAACACTTATCCGTTTATCTGTGGACAGACTCCAGCACAGCCTGTACTGTTAAGCCCCCTTTTCTTGCCAAGGGCCTGCCTTCATTGCAGACACACACTGCAGACGCCAAATTTCTTTAAAAATAATTTATTCATTTGCTGATCACAAGGTACAGGAACGTGCAAGTGCAATGCCTGGGACTCCGTGGCTGGCTGTCCCTGTCTGTCCATCTGTAAATTCCCTTGTACAGCGCCAGGTTCATCCTGCCCCCAAGTGTCTGCTACATCCTGCCAGCTACAGAGTATAGTATTTGACCATGTGGGAAGTTTAGACTTGAGTTTTCCAGGTTACTTGTAAATACTTAAAGGGAACTAGCTGTTCCAGCTGTTGACTTCCTAAAACTCTGAGTAGGTCACAAGCAAATTATACCAAACAGCTTAGAGCCATTTAAACTTTTAAAAAGGCCTTTTTCTTAAATAGCAGTGACTAAGACCCCTTCAGTGTCCCCAGCCTTCTAAGGCCCAGGGTGCCTGTGACCCCAGAACAACAGCCCCTGGGGATCTCCCACATCCTAGGGCGGCGATGGAGGAAGGGCAGGCCAGGCCAAGCATAAGGAATTAACAGTCAATTTTATTGGGCTCAGACCAGGAGTCCATGGGTCTTGAGGACCTCTGTGTATCTGTCAATTTTCTTCTCCACGTTCTTTTCAGCCTGTTTCCGCAGCCTCTGTGGGGATAGGACAGACTGTGGTCAGTGGCTGCTGCCTGGGACTACTCCCATCCCAGGAACCCAAACCCCACGGTGAAGGCCAGCCTAGGCCTTAAACAAAGCCCTGAGGGCAAGCAAGCCCCCTGCCCTCACCGTGAGCTGCTTTTTCTTCCGGTAATGGATCTTGGCCTTCTCCTTCCTCTTCTCCTCCAGAGTGGCTGTGACGGCCTGGTACTTCCAGCCAACCTCATGAGCCAGGCGCCCGAGATAGGCAAACTGGGGTAGGGGGAGAGAAGTGAAGTTGTAAAGAACTGGGAGTCTGAATTGGGGAGAGGGTAGCCATGGGAGGGGCTAATGACCTTTCTCAAAGGATCCTGGAAACTTAACCCAACTTCCCCTCCCAATCAGAAGACACAACCACAGGTCTAAGGAGCTCGCTGCTACTCCTGGCATCAGCTAAGCCATTGGCATTTTCGGCAGCGCCCAGTGGCATCCGCAGACCATCGTGAGAAAAAGCCATCATCTGCCAGTCTTGGGGGACCTAAAGTTCAGCCCCAGTGAGATCCCCATTTGACATAACCTGGAACTCACCTTCCGTGTAGGCTTCAGGCGCACAACCTTGAGGGCTGCAGGAACCACCATTCGCTTTTTCTGTTAGAGAAGGAGAGGGGCTTAGGGACCTGGAGTGAGGGACAGAGGGAAGAAGGCTGGCTGGGGCGGGTGTCTCAGCCAGTGCTGTTCTCATGAGGTTCAAACAATGTAGGTAACAGTGGATCATCACAGACACTTCCAGACATGTGGATGCCGTGGAGGGGACCTGGTTTCCCTTACCTTGTCATAGGGTGGAGGGATACCATCAAACACCTTGAGGCGGTCCAAGGCAGCCTGGCCTCGCTTGGTCTTGTGGGGCAGCATGCCTGTTGGGCAGAGGGACAGCAACCATGCTCAGAAGGGCTCCAGAAGACCCCCACAAAGACAGGGAGACAGGTGGCCTCAGATGGTAGTGCATGTGGAGTCATCTCATGGTTGGGAAACTCGAACTTGAGTGGGAGAAGTCCTCATCACTGGCCACCCACCTGGTCACCATCTGCAGCACCCAGGCCCAACTCACCTCGCACAGTCCGCCAGAAGATGCGGCTGGGGGCTCGGAAGTGGTAAGGGCCGCGGGATGGGTTGGTGTTCATCCGCTTGCGGAGGAAGGCTAGGTACTTCACTGGTGAGAGAGGAGAGCATGAGACCTTATAGTCCCCAGCCAAACGCTAGCTTCTTCCAACACACACCCACACTCCCAAGGGCCTATTCCAGAACTCAAACTAGCACCTCCAACCACAGGTGGGACCCCTTTCAGAGTCTATGGAGTCTGAGCACCTCACACATGTCAACGTCTCTAGCCCTTCTCCCCTGCCATAACTTACGCTTATTTCTGTAGAAATTGCCAGAAATGTTGATGCCCTCACAGCGCACAACCACCACCTTCCGGCCTAGAGGGAAAGGAAAAGTGAGGCAATCACGGGAGGCCCAGGTCAAGAAGTCACCCACTTGTCAAATTACTGAGGAATTGTAAAGGGAGGTCCTCCCAGGTAAGGAACTGACCACCAGGCCTAGAAAGCCAAGGGTCCCGCAGGGGAGCCTCTTACCCCAAGTAACAGAGCAGTAACTGGAAGAGCTGGATTCATGCTTAAACGAAGTATTAGCCCAACAACAAAAAATTAACCCCAGAGCCCACCCCAGGGGAGGGAGTGGCTGGCAGGTCTCAGAGCGGTGCATGGGGTTGATCTCATGGTCGTGAGACTCAAACGAAAGATGGTGATTGCTGCTCATCACTGACCTTCAGTCACAGCTCAGTGTGTGTGTGTGTGGGGGGGAGGCCCTGTAGGCAGACTTACCCAGCAGTACCTGTTTGGCCACGATGGCCGCCAGGCGGCCTAGGAGATGGCCTCGGCCATCGAGGATCAGGACCTGCTAAAGATAGAATGAGGGCTTAGAGTAACCCAGAACTTTCCCCATTTCCCACCCCAAACAACCATTGCTTTCTAATTGTTTCTGGTGCACCTTATCCCCCAGGATGCCTCCTATCCAGGTACCAGACCTAGGAACTAGGACCCAAGGCTCACTTTACAGACGAGGCCAAAAAAGCAACTGGTTGACTCGTGATTTCAATGAACGGGATAAGAACTCCTCTCACATCTCGGCTGCTTGAAGGGAAGGAATTTTTATGCCCAGATTATAGCTTCTTCATCAAGAGTAAAAGTCCCCACTCTTAGCGAGTGCTGGTTATATACGTTGTGATTGTTGGAAGGCAGAAAGGTACAGAATCTAAAGCCAGACTTCCTGACAATGTGACTTTGGGCAAAGATCTGCAGTTCTCCATGCTTCAACTTCCTCACCTGGAAGATGAGGATAACAATATCTGCCTCAGAAACACTGTGATCATTTCCCAATTACAGAAAATACAATGCAAACTGGGCCAGGCACACAGTAAACGCGGGGACATGATCCGAGACCTCTAGCACTTGCCTGGCCCCCAACTTGATTTTTCTTCCTTAACTAGAAACCCACCACATGAAGTCCACAAGGACCCCCTAATTCCAGAGTCTCCCCCCTCCCTCAAACAGAAGTTACACAAAGAGCCAGGGTGCTCAGGGGTGAGCTGCTGCTGCCTTCACTGAAGGCCAAGCGCTTAAGGGCCAAGGATGTCCAGGGCTGTGGAGCATTTAATTCCAGTCTCTGCTTTCAGCAACAGTACTTTAAAGCCCACCAAAAACAGAGGAAAAACCAATTCGCTCGTGAAATCCCCATAAGGAAGAACTCCGTGAAAGATTTCCGGGGAAGCCTGACCAGCACCCCACGGGTGGGGGTAAAGCACGGCCGTCTGGGAAGAGTGAAAGGACCCTCCATTTTGGCCAATCCTCGGCTTCTCAGCCCTCTCCCACGTGCTTCCCCATCGCCGGGAAAGACACGGGTCCAATTCAGCCAAGTACCAGCCCAGACCAAGGTAAACAAGAGCTAGTTTTTAAAATAGCTCTTCTTGGGCGGAAAGTCTCCATCGTCCCCCTCGGGGAGGAACGATGCCGCATTTACCCGGTTCTGGGACAAAGACAGTATCCGTATTTCCCCTTTACAGAGCCTTCTCGACCTTTTTGCTCTCCGTTTTGCTCAATTATGGAGCTAAAGTTTTACTACACACATAGATAAGGGAAAAGGATCCAATCCCGTTCCAGCCTGGCTCCCACCCAGACCCTCGCCGCCCTGGCCCACGCGGAGCCCGCACCTGCCCCTCCGCCATCTTCGGCAGCCGCCTGGGAAAGAAGGACGTCTTGGCGCAGGGTTTCTTATCCCTTGCTACAGGGGGCGGAGGAAGTGATGCTACGCGGGATACGGTGCAGCTTTCTGTCATTTCATTGGTCAGTGTCGTGCGCGTGCGTATGGGAGTCCTTTAGAAGGCGGGTTGTCTTCTGATCGTCCAATCCGGGAACCGTTCCCAGAGGACGTCGGCGGCCATGATTGTGCGGGGCGATAGATCACGTGGGCTGGGCGGGGGCTCTGCTGGGGCGGGGCTGTCCGTCCTCGGCCGCCATGTTTTTGAGGGATTGCTAACCTCTCTTGCGCACAGAGCCTAACGTGGGGGGAAGCGCCGTTTCCCCTCGAGCGACCGCAGACGGCAGGCACGTGGTGGCCCGTCCGCGGTATCGGACGCCTCCTAAGGGTTCCTGTAGTGCTGCCCCCGTCAGAGGGCATATCAGCCTGCACTGAGGCTGCCCGTGTCTCCCCCATTCCTGGTTGTGACTCTGCGGGGCCCAGGAAGCCTCAGAAAACAGGCATCGAATGAAAAATTGCACTCACTGAAAAACCAAGACTCCAACCCAAATCCGCCCACCAACAGACAGGCCTGACCAGAGCTGGTAGAAAAGGATGTTTATGTACAATTTCCTGGGCACGAGGGCTTTGCACAGAGCGGGGCCGGCGGGGCCGCAGCCAGTGCCGAGGGCTGGCGTTGCCTCCATCCCGGGGACAAAGTGACAGCGCCGGTGCCGCAGAGGAAGGGACCGGTCTCTAGCTGACTTCCTCCTAGTCCCGGCTCCGTGTCCTCAGGCAGGTGACTCCTCTCTCTGGGCCTCAGTGTCCTCTGTAAAATGGGGCGACAGATGCGTCTGTCTCACCGGGCTGTGAGAGGAGCCGTGGGCAGAGGAGGGGAGGCCGCAGGGTCCGGCCCTTCGCAGACTCGCCGCTGGAAACAGCTCCCGGCCCAGCCCGCGCCCGGGTGCTGGGGCCTCGCTGCCCCGGAGGCTCCTCGGCAGCGGTGGACACGCCGTAGGTCAGATCGGCGCCCTGGGCGGGGAGCCAAGGCCCCAGCCACGGTCCCAGCCGAGTGAACGGCGAGCCGGTGCACCTGAGTTTTACATTTTACCTAAATTGAACTTAACAGTGTGGTTATTGGGAGAGTGGTAACAGGTGGGCAGAGACCAGTCGGAAAGAAAACGACTCGATGTCCATTACTTCTCAAGAAAAATTGTAATAAAGGACTGTTGGGAAACGAATGCCGAAATGAAGTCATTACACTTAGAAACTGCCCTGACTGGGTGGCTCAGGTGGTTGGAGCGTCATCCCGTGCACCAGTCAGGGCACATGCCTAGGCTGCAGGTCCCACCCCCGGTGGGGCGAGTCCAGGAGGTGGCTGATCTCACAGGAGGTCTCCCTCTCCCCCCCCTTCCTCTCGCTCTAAGATGAATGAAAACATATCCTTGGGTGAGGATTAAAAAAATAATAAATTTAAAAAATGATCTTTGATTCAGTTACTGGAAAACTGTTTCAAACAGCTTCAGCAGGTGAATCTACTTTTGCTGCTGCTCATTTCATGAAATCTAAGTACAGATCAGGTATTTGGATTAAAATGTGGCATCTGAATTGAGATGTGCGGCGAAGGCAACATATCCACTGGGTTCTGCAGACTTGGTATGAAGAAAGGATGTAAAGTATACCGTTAATATACCGCTAATAGATTTTAAAAATATTGATTACATGTTGAAATAACATTTTGGATACACAGGGTGAAATAAAATATTTAAAGTAAACCATTTCTCCTTTTAAAAATATGGCTATTGGAAAACTTAAAATCCTGTGTGGCTTGTGTTCTATTTCCATTGAACAGTGTTGCTCTAAGGGCTTTGCACGTGTCACTTCTCTTTTCCTCTGGACAACTCTATGGTAGAAGGACTTTTATTAGTCTTTTGGAAGATAAGGAAACTGTAGCAGAAGAGTGACAGGCACAGAAGCCAGAACCAGATGCCCCAGAGTCAAATCTTGGCGGTGCCACTCACGAGCTGTGTGACTTTTGGGAGATTATTTACCTCTCTGTGCCTTGGTTTCAGCCTCTGTGAAATAATGGTACCAGCTTCTCAATTAAGTGAGTGAATTTGTGGAATACCTCAGCACAAGGCCTATGTCACTGAGGCACTATATGTGCAAGTGATTACTGAGAAATGTTTCTAGGTAGGTCCCTCTGGGCCCATCAGGAACCCCCTGGAGCCAGGCTCCTTCCTCTCTCCCAACCCTTCCTCCCTCTCAACTCCCTTTCCTGGCATTTGAGGCCTAGATTTTCCTGTCAAGTTTCTCAAACCCCCTCCCACACTGGCCCCAAGCTAGCCAGTCACTGGAACATCTTGAGCTTTTTCACACCTGGAGGGTGGTCCCCACCCTGTGCTCCAGGAGGCCACTCTCCCCTGGCTTCCAGACTCCTGCATCCAAACATCTCCCTGGGGGCTCCTCAAGCCCACAGGTCTCCTCTGGGCTCACTGTCTTTCCTTAATCTCCCTCTTCCCCCAGGCTCCCCGCTGTCTAGTCAGTCACTGGGCTGGACCCAGGGTCGTCTGTGCCATCCCCAAGCCTTTCAGGCTCCAGCCCTGTTCCTCCTGATCTCTGACTCTGCCCCTGCCTTTTCTCCAATCCCATAGTCCCTGCCTGGCTCAGCCCTTGTCCTCTCTCCCAGCCTCACCCAGCCTCCTCTTTGGACTCCAGTCTCTCTCTTCCAGTCTGTCCCCATCATGGCACCAGAGGGGACTTCCTGCACCCAGAGCTGACCCACCGCTCCCCTGCTCCCAGCCTTCCACACACGAAAAGTCCAGGGTCCTCAGTTTGGTGAAGACTCACTAAGATGAGTCAGTGCTCCTGGGGCCTGGAGGTGAGGCCACCCCTCAGCCCTCCCCAGCCCCTCTGCCCACCCTCTGGCTCACCTGCTCCCCAGGGCAGGGCATCCTCCGCCTACTCCTTCTCCAGTTCAGGCACCAGGCAGCCGCCAGCAGCATGAGCAGTATAAGGGCCCCGGGCAGCAGCAGGAGCAGCAGGGAGCCCCGAGAGGCAGGGAGGGCTGTGGCCCCCAAGGCCAGGGAACTCATCGAGGGCAGCGGGGTGGAGGAGCCTGAGGGGGGAGAGGAGCCTGGGTGACCAAGGAGAAGGGTCAGGCCAGGGAAAGGCCTGCCTGGTGCTGGCTGTGTGACCTCAGGTGGGCTGCTGGCCTCTCTGTGCCTGTCTCCTGATCTATAAAATGGGCACAATCATTATACCTACACCCTAAGGTTGTCACAAAAATTAAATGAGTGTATGTACAGAAAGAGCTTGGGACAGTGTCTGGCACACAGGAAGGTCACATGTTTTATAGCCGAACAAATGTTTATGTTTATTTGTGTTTTCCTCTTCTTCCCCTGATAGCCTGTGAGCTGCAAGTGGTGACAGGACTCTTATGTCTTATCTATCCCCAGAACCAACTACTAGTGCTCATTAAATAATACTATAATAATTTAATTTACAGAAGTTTCATACTGGAATGAACAAATAGATAATAAACAATGAAAGATACAATGTGAAGCTCTGACGGCTCTCAAGGCTCCGCACCATCTGGTCCGCTTCCTTCCCTCTGTACCCTCAACTCCCACTCTCTGCCCCTCGCTGGCTCCAGCCACAGAGGCCTCTGTATGCAGGTTTCTGCCTCAGGGCCTTTGCACTGGCTGTTCCCGTGTTCCCAACTTTCAGTGACTTTCCAACCAACCACTTTAGACCATGATTCCTGTTTTAATTGCCTGCATAGAGCTCCTTCCACGCAGATATTCTCCTGTTTATTTGATTGTTTGCATATTTATTGTCTGTCTCCTGGTCAGGGTGCCCCTCCACATATGCATGGACTTGGGGTCTTGTCTAGGTTGTGTGTCCAGTGCCAGACACCCAGGAGATGGTTAGTAAGACATGGTTGAGTAAATGAATAGTTATAAATGTAAATACAAATGACAAAGCTCAATATGAGTGAGAAAGATTGGAAATGTGGGGAGAAATTGAGAAAAACGTACCTAGAGTAAGAGTTTTGTTAAGTACTGCTTTCAGAACTTGACAGATCTAGTGGACAAAGTTTACAAGGACAGCGAGACTGGATAACATTGATAAGGTTGACAATATAAAAATCCTGAACAAGAGTGAATTTACCTTTTTAAAACAGCTATTAGAAAGTATACGCTAAAAGAAAAGAAAAAAGAGCCCTGTCCCGTGGCTCAGTGGTTGAGCTGTCCCTGTGCACAAGGAGGTCGATGGTTCGATTCTAGGTCAGGGCACATGCCTGGGTTGCTGGCTTGATCCCCAGTAGGGGGCGTTCAGGAGGCAGCTGATCAATCACTCTCTCATCACTGATGTTTCTATCTCTCTTTCCCTCTCTGAAATCAATTTTAAAAAAAAGAGACATCTTTTAAAAAAAAAGAAAGTACACACTTAAACAAGTGGCTCTCCACACATTGTACTTCTATGGCACAGGGCTGCCTTACAGAAACTGGCAGGGATTGTCATCCCTTCTCAGAGATGGGTAAACTGAGGACCAGAGAGGGGAATGAACTTGGGGGAACACGCCCAAAGTCACGCAGCCCATGGGAGTCGGTGGGGTCTGAGATGCCCTGTGCAGACGGGTGCAGGGCTGTGAGGGTGGAAGAGGAGGGGCCTGGGAGGGCTGGGAGCCTTTACCCGGCTGGCACTGCAGCTCCAGGCACCCAGAGAAATTCCAGCGGGTGATCCAGGGTTTCAAGGACACCAGCTGCTCGGAGATGTCCTGCAGGAGGTGGGAGATGTTGGTCTGGACGAAGCGAAGACAGCTAGGGAGGGGCTGGGGGCAGGGGAGGGAGACGTCACCACCATATCACCCCCTGCATCTCCTCAGGCCAAGGGCCTTCCCTGCCCAGCAATGCCCAGCAACCGGCCCTGCAAGGCCTGGGTGTCAGAGGGAGAGTTTGGACCCCTGCTCCCCCTGGTTGCTAGGGGGAAGCATCCTTAGCAACACCCAGCAACAGGGCCCAAGGAGGTCTGGGTCCAGGGGGCATTTAGATGCCCTCCTCCTGGTTGCTAGGGGAGAGAAACCCTTAACAACACCCTGCAACAGGGCCTAGGAAACTCCACGTTGGTGCTCTGGGCCCAGACCCCTCACCACCCTCCAGTGCTTGGAGGAACGTAATTCCCCAGTAACTCGCCCCAGCGAGACTGGGGTTCCAGCTCCACCTCCCTGGAGTTGCTCCAGAAAAGAAATCTCCAGTAAGGCCGAGTTGAGCTTCGTTTCCCATTTCCTAGGAAGGCATCTTGCTCCCTTCACTTGTCCCCAAGTTCAGGGCTGACCTGGAGGGCACATAAGGTGACAAAGTGTATCTCGGTGTCCACTGCCTCCAGCAGCTTTTCCATCTGGGACCCAGCCACAGTCTTGAGCTGCTCCATCCAGCGCTGGGCCAGGACGAGGCGCCAGAAGGCCCCGCAGAGCTTGTCCTGGGGAGAGACAACCAAGCTCTGGGTCCGAGGGCAGAAGGGCTGGGGCTCTGGACTCCTGGGTCTGAGAGGAGAGGGGCTGGGGGCCTGGGCACCTGAGTCTGTGGGAGGAGGGGCTGGGGGCAGGGGCTCCAGGGTCGCAGGGCAGGAAGGGTAGGGTCGGCAGAGTAGCCCCGTCGGGTGAGGAGTCGCTTTCCCACCCGCACCCCAGGCCCCTCCCATCTGTGACTCACGTCCTGCAAGTTGGAGGCGACAGTGACAGGGTAATCCTGAAGCAGGTAGTCAGACTGCGGGAGAAAACAGGTTCAGCTGGGCTGAAGGCGGGAGGAGAGAGACCCTGGGAGAGGGGGACAGGGCGCCACAGAGACAGAGACCCAGACGGGAACTGGGGCTCAGGGCCGGCCTGAGCCTCCGAGGGGCAGCAGAAGAGGTGGGGCGGGCGCTCACCAGCTTGCCGATGGCGTCTCGGAAAGTGGAGGAGATGGGGCTGTGGCGGAAGGAGCAGTCGGGGGTCCCACAGAGACCCGGGCTCAGCAGCAGCAGCAGCAGCAGCAGCAGGGAGATCTGTGGGGAACGGGACCTGTCGGGCTCCGCACCCCTCCCTAGGCTCTTCCCTTCTCCTTTCCCAGGGCTCAGTCCACTTCAGTTCCCGGCAGCGCCTCAATCTGGCCCACGGGTGCCCACCTCTGACCCTTTGTCCCTGTTTTTCTTTCCGTTTCTGTCCTATGCTGTCCAGGTTTCAGTCCCCTTTGCCCCAGCCCCCCAGCTTTGCCCAGTGACCTCGGTCTCTGCTCCCTCTGCCCACCTCTTCTCTGTGCACCTCTCTGCCCTTCTTTGCTCATCTCTCCCACTTCTCCTTCCATTAGGTCCCCTCTGCCCCATTTGTACCCACCTCCCTGTTTCCTCCCCTCACCCCGTCCATCTTCCACAGCTGTCCATCTCCCTGCACCCCATCCATCTCCCCTACTTCTGCCCATCTCCCTTCACCCCTGCCCATCTCCCTGCACCCGTCCATTTCCCTGCACCCCTGCCCATCTCCCTGCACCCCTGCCCATCTCCCTGCACCCCTGCCCATCTCCCTGCACCCCATCCATCTCCCCTACTTCTGCCCATCTCCCTTCACCCCTGCCCATCTCCCTGCACCCCTGTCCATCTCCCTGCACCCCTGTCCATTTCCCTGCACCCCTGCCCATCTCCCTGCACCCCTGCCCATCTCCCTGCACCTCTGTCCATCTCCCTTCACCCCTGCCCATCTCTCTGTACCCCTGCCCATCCCCCTGCCACTGTCCATCTCCCCTACTTCTGTCCATCCGCCTCCACCCCTGCCCGTCTCCTTCCACCTCACTGCACCTCCCCACCTGCCTGCCCATCATGACACTGCCCTCTTCCCCCGCCTTGTCGCCCAGTTATACGCACAGTTGGGCTCCAGGCTGGTGCCAACACTCTCATCTCCACCGGAGGCCCCTCATGCCTGTGGCCAGATCTTGGCAGGGACAGAAGAGCAGGTCTTGTGCTGACACGCCCCAGCCCGCTCCTCGCCCACCCCTTCACCTCCCCGCCCCTCCCCGGGCCCTCTGATGTGGCTGAGTTTCCGCCTCCTTCTCCCTCGGGTTTCCTGCACGCGCCCCAGTTACGATGAAAACTCCTCATCTCCCCTTCTAAGAACCCCGACGTCCGATCCCCGGAACCCTCCCCAGGCAGGGGCCCAGGAACCTGACCCCCACTCCTCCTCCCTCAGCCCCAGGAGGGGCACCCCAGCCCCGCCCCTCGGGGACCCAGAGCCCATTTCTCCTCCCGCACCAGGCAGGCCCCAGCTGGACATGGAAGGGGCCACGCCGGGTGACAGCCAGAGATCGAAAGTGAAAGAAAATTTTGGAGGGGGACAGTGAGTTGGGGTGGATCTGAGGCCAGGAGCGCCACCTGGTGGTGACAGGTGGCAGCTCAGCCGCGAGGGCGCTGGCCCAGGAGGGCTGAGGTGGGGTCAGTGGTCAGTTCTCCCTGGCAGGAAAGATGGAGTGAGGAGCTGGGGCAGGAACCCCGATCTGTCGCCACATAGCAGCAATGCACACAGGGCGAGGAGGAGGTCGCCCTGAGCTCTTCATCTCCTCCTTGAATTTTAGCACCCCCCCACCAGATGCTGAGGCCCAAAGCCTCGGTGTGGACTTTTGACTCTTGGCTTCTCACTGCCCACGTAGTCCAGTCCCTCAGCAACTTTGTTGGCTGTCACAATGTATCCAGAGTCCGTGCAATCACGTCTCAGCACCCCCGTGGCCATCACCTGGGGTCTGCTACCGTCTCCTACCTGAATACCACTGTGGCCTCCTCTCCTGGCCCCAGCCCTCACCACCCCCAAACCCCCACTGTTTGTTCCTCATATGCAGCCAGAGTTGCCTCCTGCCATTCAAATGGAAAGGCTAGGTCCTCACTGTGACACACACACACCTGTAAGATCTAGCCCAGTACCCTCTCTGCCTTGGCCTCCTCCCTGTGCCTGGGACAAGCACACTCCTGCCCCAGGGCCTTTGCACTGGCAGATCCCTCAGTCTGAATGTCCTCCCCCCAGATACCCGCATGGGTCATCCTCCATCTCATTCAGGCAAAGCCTTCCCTGATCACCCTTTTTCAAATTGTATCCCTGCTTTGCTCTTTCCCTTGTCACTCATCACCATCTGACATTGGGACGGCGGCTCCAGGACTCTGCTGGGTCTCCAGCACCTAGGACTGTACTTGAATCAGAGCAGGTGCTTAATCAATATTTGTTAAATAAATGAACAAGAACAAATGGATCCTGGCCTCTTTTCTTCATTATTGTTATATAAAAGAGAAGGTATCTGGCCTGGCCAGCAGGGCTGTGGCTGAGCGTTCACCCGTGAACCAGGAGATCACGGCTGATTCCCAGTTAGGGCACATGCCTGGGATGTTGGCTCGATCCCCAGTAGGGGGCGTGCAGGAGGCAGCTGATCAATGACTCTCATCATTGATGTTTCTCTTTCTCTCCCTCTCCCTTCCACTCTCTTTGAAATCAATAAAAAATATATATTTTTAAAAAAGAAAAAGAGAGAAGGCATCTGGCCCTGGCCCTGGCCAGGTAGCTCAGTTGGTTAGAACGTGGTCCTGACACGTCAAGGTTGTGGGTTCAATCCCCAGTCAGGGCGCATACAAGAATCAACCAATGAATGCATAAATAAGTAGGACAACAGATCAATGGTTTTTTCCTCTCTCTCCCCCCTCTCTCTAAAATTAAAAAGAGAAGGCATCTGGTCTTTCTGTTTCCTGGGAGACAACCTCTAAGGCCTCGGGAATCTCCCAGAGAAGTGATAGGAGTGTTACTCATGGGGGCCCCCTGCCCCCACCTGAGCTTATGCTAATGAATGACGGGAGGTGGGGGCCAATCACAGATGAGAGGGTTGGGGCTTTGAGAGCAGGGTATCAGCCTAACTTGCCAACCTCCCACCTCCAACCTGAGACAAAGGATCCATGTTGCTCTCCCACATCGATGTTTCTCTCTCTCTCCCTCCCTTCCTCCCTAAAATCAATTAAAAAAAAACAAGAGGTAAGTGTTGGTGAGGCGGGGGAGAAAAGGGGATCTCATGCACTGTTGGTGGGAATGTAAGTTGGTGCGGCCATTACAGAAAACAGTAAGGGGGTCCTCAAAAAATTCAAAACAGAACCACCTTATGACCCAGCGATTGATTCCACTTTTGGGTATTTACCCAAAGGAGATGAAATCAGTATCTTAAAGAGACACCTGCACTCCCACGGTGATTGGCAGCATTATTCACAAGGCCAAGACATGGGGACGACCTAAATGTCCACTGACAAATGACTGGATAAAGACGTGAAATACAGGCCTTGCGCAGTGGCAGTATTGTAACCATTGAGGTTTATCTGAGGTGTGATTATTGCTAATTGAGGGGGAAAAAAAAAAAAAAGCCTTACCTGGCTTGGCTCAGTGGTTAGAACGTCAGCCTGTGGACTGAAGGATCCCGGGTTCGATTCCGGCCAAGGGCACATACTTCGGTTGCAGGCTGGATCTCTGGCCCTGGTTCAGGTGTGTGTGGGAGGCAGCCAATTGACATGTCTCTTTCACATCAATATTTCTGTCCCTCTCTCACACACATACATACACACTTAGGGTGGGTAGGGTGCCTTCTCTGGGCCTCCACAGTGCCCTGAGCTTTATCTGTTATCATAGTATGTGATATCTTAGCTTATATCTGTGTGTCTTTCAACCAGAGCTGAGCCTACTTCGCTGCTCTCAGACCCTCTATGGCTCCCTAGTGCCCCTGGGACAAATTCCCAGCCCCTGCTGATAGCTCAGTGAAACCCATTTCAGACTTCTGACCTCCAGAATTGTAAGACCCCACACTTGAGTTGTTTTAGTTAAGCTGCTAACTTTGTAGTAATCTGTTATAGCTGCAACAGGAAGCTTATACACTTTCACCCACTAGAACATCAGCTCCATGAGGTCAGGTTGTCTTCTTCCTGTCTGTCTCCCCAGCACCTAAAGCAGTGCCTCCCTCACAGTAGTCACTCAGTTGATGTTTGTTGATTGGATGGCTGCATGGACCAGGAGTTCCCACCCCCTGGGCTCACATGATTGGTCAAGAAGTGGACACTGACCCAGGCTGGCCAATTAGATTTCCTCTCCTGGAGATGCTGAGGATCAGCAGTGGTTGGCGCTGGTGGTATATCACCTGCTGCAGTTGGCTTCAGCTGGTGAAAGCATCAGAATGAATAGCAAGGGCGCTGAGACAGCCTGTGGAATCTCGGAGGGAGTTGTCAAACCACAGATGGGAACTAGAGCCTTCCAGGGACTTTCCTCAACTCTCACATGCCTGTCTCTCTCCTGTCCAAACACCCAGATCCTGGGACCCGTAATCTACCCGGCCCAGCCTTAGTGAGATACTGACAGGAAGGTGCCCTTTCTCATTTGCTCCAAGGCCAAGATCAACCTCTAACTAACAGGTAGCACTCACTAAGCACAGCCTGTGTACTCTTCACTGAGTCAACCCAATAGGCTGTAACTATCAGTCCTGTTTTACAGATAAGGAAACAGGCTCAGAGTGGCCAAGAAGCTTTCCCAAAGTCATATGGCTACAAAGATTTGAATGAAGCAGATAGGCAGGTATACAAGTCCCGCGAGATCACGTGACCCACAGAAAGCACCTGCATTCAGGTTCTCAGCGCCTGGGTTCTCAGATATGTGTCTTGTCCTGTCTTCTCTAAGGTATCTCTGTAGCCTTCCAGAAAACTCCCTTTTATCCTAAGCTAGTGTGAGTAGGTTCTTTGCATCCAAAATAATTCTAAAACAGTGGTATGCTGGAGCGGCTCATGGGAGCTGTTAAAATTCAGGAATTCTGTCAGCCAGTTGTTCAATCACTTGGAACTTGGTGGAAGCATTTACACCACGGTAACTGGCACACGTTCCTCACCAGGCTCTTCATTCCCGAGAGCTCCTGTGTTTATTTTATACCAGCACACCACAGATTCCGAGAAATGCATAGGCAGAGAACGTCAAAGAATAGGAGCTGCCTGAAGAAGACCAGGAGAAACAAGAGGTCCTGCTGTCCTGGCCCAGGCTTCTCAGAGTCCCCTTTATCTGTTTCACAAACATTGTATTATACTGGAGCCAGCCCACTAGACTGCTGAATCACAGAACTAAAGTGACATCAATAAACCAAAAGTCACTGCTCATTCCCTCCCTCAGAAGCACAGTCAAGGTCACTCAGAATTTATTTGAGGGCACGAAAATCAAAGTAAGAAAAATGTTCCAGGCATTTGGAGTCTGTTGGGGGGTCCAACTCTTCTTCGTCCAAGATGGAGTGGGTGGCACTCAGGTGTCAGTCGCCCATGGGCAGCCACAGGGCCTTGGTCCGTGCTGCCCGAAGCTCTAGCTCTGAGCCTGCCCCTTCAGCCTCTTGATCCCAGGCCCGTGGGAAGCCCCTGTTCACCCACACAGGCTTCAGGTTTCCTGCTGAGGCCCATTCCACAAACTGGGAGCCCTGGCACAGAGACGGGGGGGTCAGGGTTTCCTCCAGCTTGTTTGATAAGCAGCTGCTTCCTTGGCAATGTACTGGAGGGGCCTGATGGCCTGACCTAGGCCCTGTTGCTATAAGCTCAGCTCCTGGCAAGCAAGCCTTGCAGATGCTGGGGAAACGGGGTTGACCTTTGTGGTGAGGGAACTTCCTCCCCGGCGGCAGCCCACGTTCATTTGGGGCCTGAGGTTTTCGTTGACAAGGAGTTTCCATCAGATTTAAAGAGGGTAAACTATGGGCTTCTAACTCTGTTGCTAGGGGACGGTCCTTAGCAATGGGCTGTCCAATAGGATTAGGTCTTCGGGCTGGGCAAGCTCTCAGGCCCCTGTTGCTAAGCACATTCTTTCTTAGCAACCAGGGCTCTACAGGGGCAGGCCCCCCTCAGAACCTGGTTGCCAAGGAGTTTCTCCCCCTTGGTAATAGGAGTTTTAAGGGGGCAGAGCCATGTTCCCAGAAAAGGAAGAGCCTATTGTGAAGTTTCAGACACAGAAGGTGGCACGGTACCTGGGCAGATCCGAAGTACCACAGGGCCTGGACATCCTGGTGCAAGGCCAGGCAGCGGGTCAGGTGGTCCCGGTCTCCTGTCACCACGTTCACCAGGCCTACTGGCAACAAGGCGTCCATATCCTAGGGAATGGAGAGAGTGGGCCACCCAGGGTTGGGAGGGAAGGAGTCTGAGACGCCGAGGGCAGTGGGGAGGAGAGTGAGCATCTGGGGGAGTAGCATGGGGCTCCCAGAAGGAACGGGGCTGGGGTCGCGACTGGTGAAGGCTTGTGGTCTGAAGAACATGGTCACTGGATCTAGAGGAGTGAAGGCTTGGGTTCCTGGATTGGGGTTACCACGGTTACCAAGGGGTGAGGGTGACAGCCAAACTCCTGCAGGCCTTGGGATACCTTTCATCTGTCTGATGCCCCAGGGGCTGCTGGGAGCAGCAGCAGGCAGGCGACTGTACCTGGCAGACCTCCAAGGCAAGGATGGGACAGGTCCCGCTAGGCACCAAGACCACGGTGTTGCCATGGACCAAGGCAGGGGCCAGCAGGGACACAAAGGCGAGCAGGGGCCACCCGTCTGGGCACACAATAGCCAGGACCCCCAGCGGCTCCCGAAGTCGGAGCACAGGGCCTCTCAGCTCAGCTACCTGCAGGAACAGACGCGAGGTCAAAGGTGGGCAGGGGTACCTGACCACACTCCCACGGCCACCGCCCTCACCCGACCCTTCCCTCCTCACATCCCCATATCTGCTTCTCCGTAACAACTCCAATAATAATATAACCCAGTGATGGTTCAGAGCTAGATGGCCTGGGCTCAAGTCCCAGCTCTATCAGTCATCAGCTGTGTCACCTGTTTTGTTTTGTTTTTAATTCTCACTGGAGGATATTTTTTCCATTGATTTTTTAAAGAAAATGGAAGGGAGGGAGAGAGACAGAGAGAGAGAAACATCAATGTGAGAGAGACACATCAATTGGTTGCTTCCCGCATGTGCCCCGACCGGGGTCAGGGATCGAACCTGCAACCCAGCTATGTGCCCGTGACCAGAAATCAAACCCACAACCCTTTGGTGCGAGAGCTGATGCGCTAACCACTGAGCGACACCAGCAAGGGCTCTATACTCTTTTTTAATGTGGTTTCTTTCACTCAGCATAGTCATGTGGAGGTTCACCCATGCTGTGGCACGTTCACTCCCTCTGACTGCCAAGTAAGAGTCCATTGTAAGGATGCACCATATTTTGTTTATCTATCAACCTATTGAGGGACATCTGGGTTGCTTTGAGTTTTCGGCTACTATGAATAATGCTGCTATAAACATTTGTGTGTAAGTCTTTGTGTGGATATATGTTTTCACTTCTCTTGGGTTAAAATCTAGAAATTAGCCCTGGCCGAGTAGCTCTGTTGGTCAGAGTATCGTCCTGATACGCCAAGGTTGCAAGTTCCATAGCTGGTTAGGGCACATACAAGAATCAACCAATACATAAATAAGTGGAACAAGGTGATATTTCTCTCTCTCTCTCCCTCCCTCTCTAAAAAAGTAAAAAATAAAAAATAAAAAACAGAAAACAAAAACCTTGCCCTGGATGGTGTGGCTCAGTTGGTTGGGTGTTGTCCCATGCACCAAAAGATTGCGGGTTCATTTCCCAGTCAGGCCACATGCCCACGTTGCGGGCTTGATCACCAATAGGGGGGAGCGTACAGGAGGCAGCCGATCAGTGGTTCTCATAGATGTTTCTCTCTCTCTCCCTCTTCCTTTCTCTCTCCTAAAATCAATAAAAACATATTTTTAAAAAATCAAGCAAACCAAAAACAATGAATGGGTTAAAAATGAGATCAAGGAAGAAATCAAAAGATAACTTGAGACAAATGAAAATGAAAACACAACAACCCCAAATCCATAACACAGTGAAAGCAGTGTTAAGAGGGGAATTCATAGCAATACAGGCCTACCTGAAGAAAGAAGAAAAATCTCAAATAAACAATCTAACCTTCCACCTAAAGGAACTAGGAAAAGAGCAAAAAACAAAGCCCCAAGTGAGTAGGAGGAAGGAAATAATAAAGAACAGAGCAGAAATAAACAAAATAGAGTCTAAAGAGCCCACAAAAGATAAATGAAACTAAGAGCTTGTTCTTTGAAACATAAACAAGATGATAAAACTTCAACCAGACTCATCAAGAAAAAAAGAGAGAGGACCCAAATAAATAATACCAGAAATGAAAGAGGGGAAGTAATAACTCACACCACAGAAATACAAAAGATTATAACAAACTACTACAAACAATTATATGCCAACAAGTTGGACAATCTGGAAGAAATGAATAAATCCCTAGAAATACACCATATTCCAAGACTGAATCAAGAAGAAACAAAAAATCTGAACAGATTGATTACAACCAACGATGTTGATTCAGTAATCAAAAAACTCCCCCCAAAAAGTTCTGGACCAAATGGCTTCACAGGTAAATTTTACGAAACAAAGAAGAATTAACACCTATCCTTTTCAAACTATTCCAAAAAATTCAAGAGGAGGGAAGGCTCCCAAACTCATTATTCTGATTTCAAAACCTGACAAAGACGTTACCAAAAAAAAATAAAAGCGCGTGTGCGAGAGATAAAACTATAGACCAATATCCCTGAGGAACACATATGCAAAAATCCTCAACAAAATATTAACAAACTGCATCCGGCAATACATTAAAAAGATCATACACCATGATCAAGTGGAATTTATTCCTGGGGTACAACGCAGGTTCAATATCTGCAAATCAGTTAATGTAACACATCAAGTAAACAAAGCGAAGGAGAAAAATCCCATGATGACATCAAAAGATGCAGAAAAAGCATTTGATGAAACCTGTGTAATTTTGTTAACCAGTGTCACCTCAATAGAGTCAATAAAAATAAAATAAAATAATAAAAGCTGTCAAATAAAAAAGAAAATCATGGCTACAGCCCACTGAATTGCTTTTATGGCCCAGGAACGGGTCCCTAACAGTTTGAAACACTAATCTGAGGTGGGCCTACGCCATTACACGGATGAGGAAGCCGAAGTCCAGGAGGCGAGGTTACTTGCTGGTGATCACTACTTGGGCCCTGGGTCTGGCTCGTTCCAGAGCCTTTGCTCTGACCCACTGCCCACTGCCCACCCTGCCCGCCTCCCACGGGCTCCTCTCACCTGCAGGCTGTGGCTCTGGGCCTGGGCACGGGCCCCCCACGCCCGAAGCCGCCTCACGCTCAGCTCCACCTCCGCCTTGGCCGCCTTGGGCTCCACTCCGTGTCTCTCCAACCTCAAGGCCAGGGCGGGCTCCCGGCGCTCCAGAGCAGCTGCCAGCGCCCACAGCAGGGCTGCCCGGGCGGCCGGGGACTGGCCCAGCCAGCTGTTGGGCGGACAGTGCGCAATGGGGGCTGGTATCCTGGTCCTGGCTCTTCCCAGGTGCTCCTCTGTCCACAGCCCTTACCCTGGGGGTGCAGGCCCCACAGCTCACTTGCCCGAGGAGGAGAGGGAGGGGCCAGGCCCCAATCTGCCAGCTGTGGGAGCTCAGACTCCCAGCCCTCGAAGTCCAGACCCCATAGCCCATCAGCCCTTGGGGGTCCCAGGCTACCCTCTCTGGGGCCTCACACCCCCTGGGTTTTCCTGCGTGACCCCGTTTACCCAGGAGCAGCCTGGTGAGCGGCCTCCACGGCACCTCGGATATCCTTGGCTCCGCCCTCGGCCACATAGCCATGGAGATTGCCCTGCGAGTCCTGGATAGGCCTGGAGCTTCGGGCCCCAGGAGCCTGGAAACGGCCCCCCACAAAGAGCCCATAGGGGGGTGCTGGGCTGGATTAGAGTGAGGAGAGAGGGTGGGTCCTGGAGTCAAGGTCTGCTCAGAACCCATGACTACCCCACTGGATGGACCATTCCAGCTCCCATGAGCCTCTGGGTGACCCCAAATTCTTGGCCCCAAAAGACTCTGGGAGATCACAGACCTTTATTTAGCAGAACTGAGGTCTGGATGGTGGGTATGAGGCCATAAGACCCAGAATGCAATTCTCAGCAGGACTCGGGGACCACTCCATGGCTCTAACAAGCCCCCCTTCCATCCATGGGGAGCCTGCCACAGCTTCCCTTTGCCCCTTCCACACCCTCAGGATTCTGGGAGTTGTGGGCCCTGGAACAAATAGCTCACCTGGGACCTGTTTCAGGCCCAGCCGGTAGGGTTGAGGGGACAGCAAGGCCAAAGGTGTCATAGTTGAGATTCTCAGAAAGGTAGGGCAGTCGGGCAGGGGTCCCGGAGGGTCGCAGATACCCATACAGACCCTGTAAGAAGGACAGTGTCAAGAGGATACAAGGTGGACCCAAGGCTGCCAAAGGAGTGGTGACGGCGGCAGGCGGGAGGGGGCGCACTCACATCTAGGCCCCCGTGCCAGGACGACCCACTCTCCTTGCAGCCACCCGTAGGCACCGCAGGGTCTCTGAGGCCGTGGGCATTGATCCAGACTGTGCCCACCCGGAGCCTAGGGGGAGACAGGATGTCAGAGAGCACAGCAGGAAGCTGTGGGGGTAGAGTCAGAGTGACTGGGGCGAGAGACCCAGGGAGAGATGGAGACATGAAGACAGAAGCTTGGGTGCTTTCTGTGCCCCAGTGGATGCCCACTGACCCGTAGCCCAGCTCCAGGGCCTGCCCCAGCCTCTCGCTCCACACACTGGCACTGCCTCCTCGGGGAGTCCCGTTGGCCATGGCCAGTGCCTCCTTGATTGTGCGAAATGGGGAGGCCACAACCAACGGCCATGGCACCTGGAAGGGGGATGAGTGAGTTCGAGCAGCCTGACCAGCCCCTCTTTCCAATACCCCCGCCCCCCATTAGGGGGCCAGCGTCCAGCAGTCAGCAGCCCCAGCCCCAGGTCCAGTGGTCACCCAGGGGCCTCTACTGTAGCCCATGTCTACATGCAGATGGATGAATGGAACAGGATCTCGGGGACCCTAAGGAACTCACCTCTGCCTGGGCACACGGGGAGGCTGAGGGCAGGTCAGAGACCAAGGTTGGGGAGAAGAAGGGGCTGTCTAAGGGCACATCACCAGCCTGAAACACCTGGGAGAAAGAGATCTAGAAGTCCACTCCCAGGTGTCTCCTCCCAGGAACCCAGAAGCCCAGGCCCCCAGCACCTCCTCCCTCAGACCCAGGTCCCTCCTCCCCCCGCACCGTGGAGCCTGCACCCCCGGCTCACCTGTGCACCCTGGCTCTGGGCCTCTCGCACATAGCGCTGGGCCAGGTCACATGCAGCAGCCCCTCGGGCCCCCATGTCCACGGCCCCGTCCAGCCCTCGGCCACCCCGAAGCCGAGCCATCCGCGCCTGGAGCCGCCTCATCGTCTCATCCCACACGGACTCCTGGATGAGAAGCCTGAGGCCCCCCTATTAGGAAAAGGGGTGTCAGGGTGGGCAAACTCAGGGCTTATGTGGGTGGACAGGTCCCCACAGAGGGCTGAGACTGGGGGACACACATGCAGAGATCAAGGGAGGATCAGGGAGAAGTGGCCAAGGACCCTGGCTACTCTCCAAGGCCCTGGACCCCAGGCAGGAGGTGGAGTTCCAGAAAGTTGGTGACTCAGAGTAAAGGCAGGAGAAAACCAGGGACATGTACACTCAGAGCGAGACAGGCCCTGCCCCTGAACGACCAGGAGAGCCAGGTGCGGAGATTTGGGAATCGGAGGAGATGAGGGGTCCCACACACACGACGGTGTAAAGATGACTTTGGGACACCAAGAATGGAAAATTAAAATGAACAGACACGTGGGGCCCCAAGGTCTGGAGACAGACATGCTAGGCCCCCAGGACATCAGGGGACACCAGCGGACGGGTCTTACAGGGCTGCGGTCGGACCAGGCTGCATCCACGATGCCCTCTATGGCTGAGTCCACATCCGCGGAGTCTGTCAGCAGCAGCAGGGACTCGGTCCCCAGTGCCAGGCCCAGCTCAGGACCCATGCCCGCCAGGGTCCGCCGAAGGGCTCGTCCTTCCTGAGGGACCCCCCGACACCGCAGGGTTCAGATGGGGAAAAGCCTCATGGCCCCCCAGCCCTGTCCTGTCACCCCCCTAGCCCTGAAGATACCTCGATGGCTCCACAGAAGGTCAACTTCTGGACTCCAGGCTGGGAGGCCAGGACAGGTCCCAGGGAGGCAGGGCCACTGATCACGTTGAGGATCCCTGGGAACGGTCCTAGTTCCCCCGCCAGCTGGGCCAGCAGGAGGGGCGTCGGGGAAGCAGGGGGCACGAGGGCCACCACAGTGCAGCCTGGGGAAGGTGGGCGGCTCAAGGACCCTGGAGGCCAGCCCCTCTTCCCCCAGACCCAGGAGTCTAGGCCCCCAGCTCCTCCTGCTTCAGACCCAGCCCCTCATTTACCCACAGCCAGGGCAGGGCAAATCCTCCACATCATCTCAAGGAAGGAAAACGTGGGTGGCAAGATGAGGCCAATTACTCCTGCAAGAACAAACGCGGCGGCTGGGACAGGCACTGCTGGGTCCTGACCAGGGCGGTGCTGGGGGCCAGGACTTCTGCTTCTCACCCATGGGCTCCCAGCCTGCCAGCGCCTCCTCCTGGGCGTGGGCCTGAACTGCATGGTACTGGAGCAGCTGCTGGGCCAGCGGGACATCCCGGTCGCGGACCTCTCGGACAGCCCGTCCAGTAGCCAGGGACTCCAGGGTCCACAGCAGCCGCTGGTGCTTCTGGATCATCTTGGCCAGCCTGTGGAGAAAGCAAGGGGGACGGTCATTCCCCAGTGTCCCTCGGCCTACCACGGCCTTGGAACACACCCCATATACCTGGACTACCCTAATCCCCATGAACCGCTGGGACATCCCCACCGCTTACCAGGGGTGGAGGACACTAGAGATTTATGGGAAATGAAGTCCGGGAAACAAAGCCTGAGGCTTGCCCACCGGTACCCCCAGGGGTGCTGGGGCTTAACTCTAATCTCAATTACATTTTTGGGAAATGGAATCTTTGTCTCTAGCTGCCCCAGGAGTGTGCTGGAAAATGGGCTTTGAGAGGCTCCACCAGCCCCACTGAGCTGCTGAGAAATGGAGCCCCGATGAGCCCCAAGGATATTTTGGGGAAAAAAGGCTTTGTTTTTACTAGTTCCAGTGAATAGTGGGAAATGGATGTCAAAGCCACTAAAGGCCCCAAGGCATGCTGGGAATATGAGCCTTAGTGGTCAATGAAATCAGTGGGATGTGGAGAACTAGTCTTTATTCTCAAGTCCTTCCCCCCTCCCAGGGGTGACCTCAGCTGCATCACCTGGTCAGGTGCTTGGCCCGAGAGGCTCCGGGGAGTCCGCTCCAGCTCTCCAACGTGGTCCTGGCTGCCTCTGCGGCTGCGGCCACATCCTCAGCCTGTGCCTGGAGGCAACTGGCCAAGTTCTCTCCTTGGGGGACAAATGGGGGGGAACCCAGACCAAAGAGGGGAGAGGCTGTCAGAACTGAGGGGGCTGAGATTTTCAGAAACTGGGATCCGGCAGTAAAGCTGGTCCCCAACCCTTCTGAGGGTCTCAGGTTTATCATCTGACAAATGGGAATAAATCTATTGGTCATTGCTCCAACTGCCTCCCACAGGCAAGGAAGGGATTTTGGTAGATAGTGACTTAGAACAGTATCCACAGGGACTTGGGACCAAATTAGAATAATTAGTATCAGGAGGAACCAGAGCTCAGCCTCCTCCCTGCATCAGCTGCTCCCTGCCCTCAGGGCCCCACCCGAACAGAGAGAATGGGGTGTCTTTGGTGGGTATGGCTGGGGGCATGGATGCCTCTCCCTCCCCTAATGACTGGGGGCACCTCCTACCTGTGATGGGATCCTGGCAAGGCACTGAATTCCTGTTTTCAGGCTTTAACCACTTTCCATTCACATAGTGACCCAAGCACCGGTCCTGGGTGTCCAGCCAGGCCTGAGGGAGGGGGAGAATTTGGAAAGGAGTCTGGGAGGCAGGTGGAGGAGCTCAATCTCTACCCAGTGTCCTCTGGGAGGGGGACACCTGCCTCCCTTCACCTCATCAACTAATTCTTTTCCTGTGTAGGTGGAAAATACACATAAACATAAGAAACACATAACATGCCCGGCCAGCATGGCTTAGCTGTTGAGCATCAACCTATGATCCAGGAGATCGAGGTTCAATTCCTGGTCAGGGCACATGCCTGGGTTTCGGGCTCGATCCCCAGTAGGGGGCATGCAGGAGGCAGCCGATCAATGACTCACTCATCATTGATGTTTCTCTCTCTCCCTCTTCCTTCCTCTCTGAAATCAATAAAGACATTGAAAAAAAAAACCAAACACACACACACAATATAAATCCACCATTTTAAAGTGTACATTCAGTGGCATTTAGTACATTCACAATGTTGTGCAACCATCACTTTTATCTAATTCCAGAACATTTCATCAACCCCAACAGATAACCCCGTAGCCATTAAGCAGTCACTCTCCCTTCCCCATTGCGCCCAACACCTGGTAACTAATAATCTGCTGTCTCCTGGATTTGCCTGCTGTGGGAATTTCACGTAAATGGAACCCTACAATACATGGCTGGCTTCTTTCACTTGGCACAGAGTTTTCTTTTCTTTTTCTTATTCTTGGCATGGTGTTTTCGAGGTCCATCCATGCCGTAGCCTGTTATGGACACTTCATTTCTTTTGATGGCTGTATGATCCTCATTATCTGCACAGACCACATTTTGTTTATCCATTCATCAGTTGATGAGTATTTGGGTCCTTTCTGCTCTTTGGCTATTGTGAATCATGCTGGTAGAAATGTACAAGTTTTTGTTTGCACACCTGTGACCCTTGCCAGGGCCCTGGAACCAATGCCCATGAGACTGTGTGACTTCTAAACCAGGTGGCTCCTGCCTTCCCTCCCATCTCAGCTGCCATCACTTGGGGAGGGACATGGACCCCCTCAAAGACAGTCTGGATGGTGCAGTTTATTTTGCTGTGACAAGTCTAACTGAGCCTAAGGCATAGCACATGGGCTTTGCAGAGGGGCAGCCTCCTGTGGGGACCCTGGAGCGAGGGGCCACACGGCCAGGGTTTGAATCCTGGCCCTGGTATTTACTCATTGTGCAACCTTCGCCAGATCTTATAATACCGGGGCCTCTGCTAAGCAGGCATCTGGAAGGTGGGGCTAATGACAGTCCCCTCACCTCACAAAGCTGTGGTAGGGATTAAATGAATCACGTGTGTTAGGTATTCAGGGCAGCACTTAAGACTTTCTACTAATTTTATTGCAGCTCACCCTCCACGTCGGCTTCACGTTTCTTTCTGCCCCTGGTCCTGACTTCCCCAAATCCTTGCTAAATCCAAGACACAATGCCCCTTTTTTCCTTCTACAAACTCTCTTAGCACCCCCGATGCCACTGTCTACTGATTTTTCTCTTCCCCTGCCAATTGGTCCTTCTCATTTTTCTTTAAAGTCAAATGGTCAATCAAAAATTCCTAATTCACCTGGCCGGTGTGGTTCAACGGTTGAGCATTGACCTAGGAACCAGGAGATCGAGGTTCGATTCCCGGTCAGGGCACATGCTCGGGGTTGCGGGCTCGATCCCCAGCAGGGGGAGTGCAGGAGGCAGCCGATCAATGACTCTCTCATCACTGATGTTTCTGTCTCTCTCTCTCCCCCTCCCTCTCTCTGAAGACATATTTTAAAAAAATACATATTTAAAAAAAAAGAAGTTTCTATTCAAACCCCCGCCCCAGGGAAAGAGACATTTTTGAAACAGTTGAGGATATCCAAACAGGAGCTGGGCATTAGATGACATTAAAGAATAACTGTTAACGTTAGGTGTGAAAATGGCAGGGTGGTTATGTTGTTACATAATGAGTCCTTATGTGTTAGAAATGAGGAGTGAAATATTTATGGGAAAATAACATGACATCTGGGATTTAAATCACTCCAGAAAAAGAGAACACGGAGGGAGACAACACTGGACCAAATGCTGATCATTGCTGAAGCTGCGTGATGGGGCATGAGAGTTCATAATATTAAGTACTCTGTGGAATTTTGCAAATTTCCCCTCAAAGAAAAACAAAACCGAAAAGAATGTCCACATGGTCCTGGCAGACTAGGTCAGTGTGAGATGAGAGCCTGGTGGAGACTGGGAACCCACCACTTGTGTAATGAGATCAATTGTCGCTAATGGATCCAGATGACTTTTGTCAGGAAACGTGAGCCAAAGGTTGCCAAATTTTCGGATTTTAGTTTCAAGAGAAGCTGGAATCCCGGATGTTTACATGGAATTAGTTGTCCATTCACATTTTCTCGAATAAAGTTTAGGCCAAAGAAAACATGTTTGTTGTCTGAGTATGGCCAACAGACTATAAGGTTGAGACCTTGGCTTGGGGAGAGGTGGGGCACCACAAGCTCTGGAATCCGAGGGATCAGGTTCAAATCTCAGCTTCCTCTTTCAAGCTGTGTGGTCCATGGGCACATTGCGTACCTCTTCAAGCCTGTGCGTGATCACTAAAATAATGACGGTAATCCCTTCCCCCAGTGGTTCTGGGGGGTTCAACGCCATTGTGTTGAGCAGAGGGTGACATATCGAAAGCCTCCAATAAATATAAGCTTTCATTACACTGCTATTTCAGGATATTCCACTTCTAACCTCCAAGTGTGGGAATTCTCTGTATGTCATCCCAGTTCCTTTTATCTGAGTTTACACATATTTCTAGATAATCTTGTCACTCCCACGGTTCAATTATCTTCCTACATTGGTGCCTCCCTGTCTCCAGACCTGAGGCTCAAAGTGGTATTTGAAGCCCGTCCCCAGGTCCCTCACACATTAAACATATAACTCAGCTCAGCACCTTTCCCCAAACCCTGCTCCTCCAGCGTTCACCATGGGGGTGAGGGGTAGGCCGGCAGGGCCAGGCCCCAAGTATTGTCCTTGCCCTCTCAATTCCCCAGACCCTGTTCCTCCTGCATGGGGGCCTCATCCCTCCTTTCCATCCACGCAGCCTTCGCAGGCTCTGGTCTCATCTTCCACTTGGACTATTATTCTAGCCTCCTCCCCTCTCCCTCAAGAAAAGCCCAAGTTCCTCACCCTTGGGTGCTAGAGGACCCTGCGAGATGACCATAGCCCTGTGGGGGAATTCTGAGGCACCTTACTTATCTACAGGAACCCCCAAAACGTTCTGGGAGACCCCGAGGGATCACAGGAGCCCTAGGGAATTCCTGAACACCGAAGGGCACGGGAGAGCAGCAGGACGCTAAGAGGCCGAGGAGCCTGGGGGCCCCTTGGGCCATTCTGAGGGGTTGCAGGTAATTATAAGTCCTGATGTATTCTGAAGTTCTGAGAGCTCCCGAGATCATAGAAGCCACCCAAGTACAGAAGGGGCCCTGAGGAATCCTGGGACGTCCACGGGGCTTCAGGGGTTCCGTGGACGATCATGGGCGCCCCACAGGAATTCTGAGCTCCGAGGGGTGGGGGTGAGGGGACCACGGGAGATTGATGGGGCTCTGAAGACTCACTGCCACCCCTCGGGGGTGGGGCGAGCCTGAGGACCCGGGGAGGCACCACCGCGAACTCGGGCCGCGGAGCACGAGAACTGCTAGGGACCAGGAGGCGGCCATTGCCAAGGCTCCGGGGACAACCTCCGGGAGCCGGTCCAAGGGGCGGCCCTAACGACCGCAGCAGAAAGGGGCGGAGTCGCGCAGCTGCCGCGGTGGATCACGGGAGTCCCCGCGCGGAACCCAGCCCGGCGACGGGGGAGGGGGAGGGGCAGCGCCGGCCCGACAGGTCCTCACCAGTGCGCATGCGTGGCTCTCGGGCACGGGTCCGTACTCCAGCGTGGCGAAGATCTCTCGGGCGCGGGGCTCTGCGCGCGTGGCAGCCATCACTCGTCCAGACTGCTTTCCACCGACTGCTGGGCGCTCTGCCCAAGGGAACGTCGAGGTCCGAAGGGCGGGACCGCCCCCTGGAGCGCAAAGGGCGGGCTTTGGGAGATAGAGCCTAACCCAACCTTAGGACCCGGTGACCCCGCCCACGGGGTGGGGGGGCGGGAAGTTTGGAGCATGCGCAGTCCTCAAAGGGGAGGGGGAGACAGGAGCAGAAAATATGTGGGTGCCTTGCAAACAGGAGAGTTCCAGATTTAGAAGGGGGGGGCGTATTGGTGTTTCTTTCCACCACCCTTTTCACAAAAGTGCAGCTTTCTGTCCGAAATACATTTGCTAGAGAATCGAACAGTTCAGAGATCAGCAGGGAGTCTTTTAAGACGGACACTGCAATTAAGGTATTGATAGCGTGCCGGCCTTGACTGTCCCGCCACGGGGCCCGACGTGGTTATCCGGAAGGAGAGGAAGTGTGATTCTAATCGAGAGCGGAAGTGTGGCGTTGAGTGCTCAGCCTCAGAATTTGATTTTGATTGGTTCAGGTGAAAGGCGTGGCCTCATACGTAGATTCTGATTGGTCAGTAACGGACGGGGGCAGGTTGTCGGAAGTGTGGCCTGCTCAAATTTCTGGTTAGAGGCGGGAAGAGTGGCCATTATTTACACATTTGGCACGTAGGACCTAGAGAGCATCTAGAGATAATTGACTCCCAACAGATCTGACGACGGTGTCTGACCTGAGTGGAATTGTAGCCTCCAGCCAGATTCTTAGATTTTCATATACAATAGTGGGTGTCGGAATCTGTTGAGGGCCCGGGAAGCAGACCCCAGAGTTCAGATCCCAGCAAAGGTTCCCCCACGTCGGGGTTGCTAGGGACGCCTAGGTCTCTTCCCCAGGGCCATGGCGGACTTGAAACTGCTGGTGCCGGAGCTAGACGAAGCAGAGGCAATGGGCGCCGAGACCGCGCGTTTCCAGGAGCTGCTGCTGCAGGTGCGGACTCACCAGGACTCCTGTGCCCCTGGGTATTTGGGGGACTTTTTTTCTTTTTCTTCAGAGATGGGATTACAGTTCCCAGAATGCACTATGGAGGCAACAGGGCCTATGGGAATTGTAGTTGGTTAACTCCAAGTTTGCTAAGCTCTGGGATAAATGGGAGTAGGATTGGGGTTGTTCTTTGGAATTCCTCAAAGGACAAAAGGGACATAATATGTCTTATTTCCTGCATGGCTCATATCCATAAATATTGCTCAATAAACTTTCGAGGAACCAACGAGGGGTCTGATAGCACAGACGCCAAGCCTGGAAATCATTTCCCTTCACACAGGCCTCCAAGGAGCTCCAGCAAGCCCAGACAAGCAGACCAGAATCAACACAGATCCAACCTCAACCTGGTGAGGAAGGCAGAAACCCAAAGAGAGTGAGAGAGATTCCCAGAGAGAGATGGAGAGAGACTGGGGGCAGGGGACACAGAGGAGGGAGGAAAGACACACAATAAGGGGGTTTAGAGGCCTAGGTGGGGAGGTGAACAGAGACCCAGAGGGAGATCCAAAGAGGAGGGGACAGGAGTGACTAGGGAGACAGACTCCAGGATAGTCAGAGGTCCTAGGGGTGGGGAGGGGAACAGGACCAGAAAGTGGAGAACTGAGACTCAGAGGGGGTCAGATCAAAAGGAGGATAGCTGAGGAGAGGGTGGATGGAACTCAAGACCCACGTGGAGAGAGATGGTCAGGACCAACCCATTCCCACCAGGCTTCTGCATAAAGACCAACTCATCCGGAGGGAAGGTTTTCATCAACATCTGTCACTCTCCCTCCATCCCTCCTCCGGCTGACGTGACCGAGGATGAGCTGCTTCAGATGCTAGAGGAGGACCAAGCTGGGTTTCGCATCCCCATGAGCCTGGGAGAGCCTCACGCCGAACTCGATGCAAGTCAGTGCCCTCAGGGGACCCAGGACTGGCCCCCTGCGTCCTTTCTTCCGTAGGATCCCAGAATCCAGGGCCCAGGACTCTCCTCCTGCAGGACCGAGAAATTTGGGTCCCCTGACCAGATCCTTTTTCCCTGTGGCATGTCCCTAGCCTCCTGGGCCTTCAGCACCAGCCATATAGGGCAGTCCTGGTTCTGCCCACCTGGCCAGGCAGGCACTTCTCTTTGCCCCACCCCAGGGTGGGGGTGGGCTGGGCAGGTGCTTCCTTAGCTGATCTTCTGGCTCGAGTCCTGGGCCAGCTCTCACTCATCCTTGTTTTCTCCTTCGCCCTCTTCCATGTCTCTGTCCCTCTGCCCTGTCTCACCTCTATCTCTGTTGCATTTCTGTCTCTATTGTATTTCTGTATTATCCATGTGTTTTCAATTCACATATGCCCCTTAAAGCCTCCTGGGACCAAGCTTTGGGTGGTGCACTGGGGAGTAGAAACTTATCAAACCCAGAACCTTCTATTTCAATATTGTGTGATTCTTGCTGCACTGGAGGGGGCTCTTTGCCCACTCCAAGGGTCAAGGAAGGCTTCCTGGAGGAGGAGATGTCAGATGTAAGACTAGAAGGAACTGGAGTTCATCAGGCCAAGATAGAGAGGAGGGTTCTGGGCAGAGGGGACAGAGGTCTCCAGAGGCCAGAAAGAATGATTGAACTAGATTGGTCAGTAACTGAGAGAGATGGAAGAAATTTACAGGGAGCAGGTCGCTATGGAAGTGAGCTTTCTTTTCTCTCCAGGTGGGAGGGGCACACCACACAGGGCCTCCAGTACCAGACTGAAGTACTCAGACCTTTGCCTAAGGTGTGCTAGGGAGCCATGGGAAGGCTGTGAGCAGGGGAGAGGAGGGGTCAGCTCTGGGACATAGTGGGGAAAGGACCAGAGGGAAAGAGACCGGAGGCGGTTATGAATCCAGACTAGCAAGTGGGGGTCTTGAGTGTTCACTTCTTAATCGTCCCTGGGTCTCTCTGGTTCTTGTGGCAGCTATCCTTTATTGTTTTCTCCTTGCCTGTGTTTGAGCGGTGGGGTTGCCCCGGAGGGCTGGGGGCCTCACCCCCTTTCTCTCCTCACAGAAGGCCAGGGTTGTACCGCCTACGACGTAGCTGTCAACAGCGACTTCTACCGGAGGATGCAGGTTGGGGGCGTGGCTGTGGGTGAGGCCTGGGCAGGGGCCTCTCCCTTTACCCCCGAACCCTGCTGCAGCCCCGCTTCCCCTTGTCTCCTAGAACAGCGATTTCCTGCGAGAGCTCGTGATCACCATCGCCAGGGAGGGCCTTGAGGACAAATACAGTCTGCAGCTGAATCCAGGTGAGGGGCGGGGCCTGGGCAGCCCATGGGAGACGTGGGGCTAGTGTGGGCTATTTTATTAGTCTCTAGGCTGCGGCTTCCAGGGAGCCGGCGAGGCTCCCCAAGGGTGTGTGGGGTGTGTGTGTGTGGGGGGGTGGTGGAGTGTGTGTGTGTGGGGGGGTTAGTGTTTGTGGGGCGGGACCTGGCTGGGGATTCCAGGTAAGGGGCGGGGTCTGGACAGCGTGGGAGCGTCCGAGTTGGGAGCATCTCATATTTTATTGGCTAATACCCTGGGAAGGGCGGGGTTAAGGTGGGCGGGCTTCCGAAAGGGAAGCAAGAGGGTGTGTGGTCAGGTCCCCTGCCACCTCCGCCCCTACCGGGGATCCCTTACAGCGCTAGACCCCTGAGGAGGAGCGGGGAGCTAAGGGAGCCCTGACCCATGTGATCTTTGACCCTGCCCTCCCTCCCCGCAGAGTGGCGAATATTGAAGAACCGGCCGTTTATGGGCTCCATCTCCCAGCAAAATATCCGCTCCCAGCAGCGTCCTCCGATCCAGGAGCTGGGGAACCTGTTTACTGCTGACTCCTTGAGACCTGAGGAAGGGTGGGCTTTCGATGAGTTCCCGCTCTCATATCTCCCCAGTGTTCTTTGCAATCCCTCCCTCTCCAACGGGGCGGTGTCCTGGGGCTCTGGGAACCCCCAGAGGGGAGAAACTGAACTCTCACTGGGAAGACCACCCTGAGGCAACAGGGCTGGTAGGAGCGAGGGAGAAAGGAAGGGAACCACGTGCCAGGCAGAGGGAACTGCCCAGCAGACTTGGAGGCTCTCTCAGTTTCTGGGTCTCATTCCTCTCCAGCCCTGAAAAGCCTCACCTGAACCTTTGGCTGGAAGCCCCTGACCTCCTTTTGGCGGAAATTGACCTCCCCAAACTGGTGAGTGTACCCTGGACCTGAGCTGGAGAATGAGGTTGGGCATTCAAGGGAAAGTAATGTGTGCTTGTCGGACCTGTGTGAGCCTGGCTAGTGCTGCCCTCTGAGCATGGCTGCCTCCTGTCCCAAGGGGCCCTCAGACCCATTTCCAGCGCCTCCTGAAAGATGCCCAGGGCATTGTAAGTGATCAAGCATGGAGAACGGTAATTACCATACCTCACCTTTACCCTGAAATGTTAGATCCTTTAAATATGGTATCAGCACTTGAGTCTTCTCTCTCCGGTCAATGATCTTATCATTCTGTGTCCTGTTGTCGGGAAGGGAAGGTTGAGCTGATTCCACTGATCCCCAGGATGGAGCTCTCGGGCTGTCCCTGGAGATCGGGGAGAACCGCCTGGTGATGGGGGGCCCCCAGCAGCTGTACCATCTGGATGCCTACATCCCCCTGCGGATCAACTCTGATGAGAGCAAGGCGGCCTTCCATCGGAAAAGAAAGGTACCTGAGTTAGGTGGACGGTGGTGTGGAGAAGCGGAGACATTGGGGGGCCTGGACTTCTGGGTCTGAGGGAGGAGGGGGCTGGGGCTGGATCGCTAGGTCCTGAATCCTCTCCTTTTCCTCTCCTCAGCAACTGATGGTGGCGATGCCCCTTCTGACCATGCCTTCTTGACCCAGTGTCTTCCTGTGCTCCCAAGTGAGGAGAAGGTGGTAGCTTCTCTAAAATTGAAATAAAAGATTTTTCCCCTTTGTTCTGTCTGTCTAGGAATACATGGTAAGTGGGAAGGACATTGGACTGTAGCCCTGGTGTCCCAAAGGGGTCACTGCTGCAGCCCAGGCCTCATCTTTTCCCCTGAATCTTCTCCCTGGCAACTGGCCTCCAGCCTTTCCCCTCATCAGTCTTCCATGTGGTCCCAGAGTGACTCTGCCCCTCTCTTCAGAACCCCTTGGCTCCCATCAGCCCCAGAAGGTCCAAGTCCCTCACTCCAGGCTCTGTGCGGTCTGGCCATTTTCTTAAATCCACATCCAAAGATATGCTTATTGATTTCAGAGAGAGGGAAAGGAAGGGAGAGAGAGAGAAACATCGATGTGAGAGAACGTCGATTGGTTGCCTTCCATATGTTCCCAGACTGGGGGTCAAACCCGCAACCTACCTATGTGCCCTGACCAGGGATTGAACCTGCAACCTTTTGGTGCACAAGACAATGCTCAAGCTAACGGAGCCACCCAGCCAGGGCACAGTCTGGCCTTCATGCCTCTTCCTCCCTCTAACTGTCTAATCACACTGAAAAGTGTCCTGACTACACCATTTTCAAACCTTTTCTTAGTTTCTGCTGTTCCCTCTCTTTAGTACCTCCTCTCCAGGACACCCAGGAAATTTCTAATTGTCTCACCCTCACGGGACATTTCCAGAGCCCCTTGGTGACCTGATCCACACCATCATCTCTAGCCCCTCTTATAAGCTGCCCATTCCTGGAGTTCTGCTTCATGTCATAGTCACAACAAACAATTTCTTACTTCCCAGTTCTGCAAGTATTGTTTCCCCTGGGCTAGATACCCCCACCCCCACCCTCATCTGCCTCCCTGTCCAGTCATCCCTTTTTTTTTTTTTTGAGCTTTCCCTAAAAAGCTTTTCAATCTCTAAGTTTTCTCTGATCTACCCTGGTTGAGTTAGAATTCTCCTCTGTGGGCCCTCAATACCTAGTGTTGCTCTTTTTTTTCCTGCTTTTTCTTTTTTTAAAATCCTCACCAGAGGGTATTTCTTTTCAGAGAGTGGAAGGGAGAGAGAACGAGAGAAACATCCATGTGAGAGAAACACATCGATTGGTTGCCTCCTATGCACCCCCACCAGGGTTGGAGATTGAGCCTGCAACCAAGGTTCGTGCCCTTGTGCGGACTCAAACCCAGGACCCTTCAGTCCACAAGCTGACACTTTAACCACTGAGTCAAACCCGCTGGGGCCCCAGTGTTACCCTCAGGGCTATGTCCGCTGCAGTATGACAATGCCTGATACCTAGTCAGAACTCAAATATTTTTTGAATATTTTTCCTTTTCCCATAGTCCTAGGTGTATAAGTAAATGGAGGAGCCTCAGTGGTAAACTGGAAGAGCAGCAAGGAGTCCAGTGTTATTGGAACGGAGTTGAATCGGGTGGATAGGGTTGGGGACTAGATGCTGAGAAGGGGAAAAAGTGAGGTAGGGTCTATAGGCATCTGAAGCGAACCTGGGCGCCGAGTCCACTAGAGGGCGTAACGCAGTCTCACAACTACAACTCCCAGAGGCCCTCGGAGCACGCCACCTTTCCGGAGCAAACAGTGAGGTCCAGCGGCCGCTGGGACTTGTAGTTCTCATCGGGACCCTCCGTGGGACTGAAGAACTCATTCTTAGGTCCCGAAAAGTGTGGGGCTGGGTCCTGTCTGCCTTCCTCTGTCTCCATGGTGATGGTTCCGGCGAAGGCATGAGATTTGGCAGCGGCTGGGCGCTCTTCCCACTCCCTCCTCTTCACCATCTGCTCCACCTTCGCACCTGGCCCAGAGCCGCGGCCGCTGCCTCCGCACCCAGGCCGAGGACGCTGCCGCCACAGGGTGGCGCGTGTGGACGGCTCTGCGGGCTACTCCTCCATCAGACCCAGGAGTCCGGCCCCAGCAGCCTCCTCTGTCTGACACAGAAGTCCAGCCCCAGCCCCCTCCTCCCCGGGAGTTTCTCAAACATAAGCAGAGACCCGTCGAGAGGCCGCGGCGGGCAGCGGCAGCCGGGCGACTCGGTCCGTGGCGCCCGCCGCCAGGCCGGTGCTCCTCCCACCCCCTGGCGGGCCTGTGCCGCATCATGAAAATTTAATCCCGAATGCATTTGCGGCCCGACGCGGAGAGGCGGTGGTGAAAGGAGCACCCTCCTGGGGCCTGGATCCGGAGGCGGACTCAGCTTCGGGGAGAGGAGCTGGTCTGGAGAAATGCGCGGGGCCGACAGAGGGAAAGTCTCGGTTCAGCCCCAGAGGAACGGGCTGGAGTTCAGGGGTGGAGTTAGAATTTAGTGGGCGGGGACAGATCCCCGCGGGAAGGGACAAAATTCAGGGGGAGGAGACGAACTGAGAGAGTGGACAGATCCCAAGATGGGGACGAAATTATTCGGGTCGAAACTGGAGGCAGGATAACTGTCCGGCATGGAACTCAGAGAGGAAGAAAATTGGCGGTCAAGGAGCTGGGGGGGGGGGCACCCAAAGGGGAAAAAACAGAAGGGAGTGGAATCCAAAAGAGGAAAGATGGAAACAAGCGGATGGAAGTCAAAGGGGAAGAAACTGGCCCGGCCGGCGTGGCTCAGCGGTTGAGCATCGACCTGTGGTCCTGGAGATCGTGGTTCGAGTCCCAGCCAGGGCACATGCCCAGGCTGGGGGCACGCAGGAGGCAGCCGATCAGTGACTCTCATCATTGTCTCTCTCTCTCTTCCTCTCTCTGAAATCAATAAAGATATATTTTTAAAAGGGGGGGCTGGAGAAACTGGATGGGGGAAGACCTAGAGGGGACAATGGGTGAATGGAAATGGGGGTTGAAATTAAGGGGAAAGAATTTCCTGAATAAGAAAAGAATCTTCTGTGTGAGAAAGTTGGAACCTGGAATGACGACGCCGGATGGGGATGGGATTCGGGGGGCGAGATGTGGAACCGGAGGGCGCAGAAATTAGGAGGGGTAAGACTGAGAGGATGGGACGCGGAAGGTGACTCAGAGCCAGAAGGGACTGAAGGGGACGAAAATGCGGGGATGAAATCGAGGAAACTGAAGTGGGGCGGGGGGCAAACCTCAGATGGGGAAAGGAAAATCTGGGATAGAAGGAGCCGGGGGCAGGGGTGGAGCGAGGGAGAGTAACCCCGGGAAGGGACGGAATTGGGGCGATGCAACGAGAGAATTCAGAACCCAGAGGTGTGGTCTAGGGATGGAAGGGCGGGGCCCGACCGTGGTCGGAGGACCGCGGAGGGAGGACCCAGGTCCACCGCGAGGGGCGGGGTCTGGCCGGTGGGCGGGGCCTCCCGCCGCCCCGCCCCCGGCGCTGAGTTGAGCTGCAGCCCCCAGGCAGCCGGCACTCGCAGCCTCCTTCCCCCCGAGCGGAGCTGCGGGGCCGGCCGGGCCGGGGCGGACCCCGGGAACCCGGACGCGGCCGCCCGGGCCCGCGGGCGGGGGGATCGGCGGGGGTCCCGGCGGCAGGGCAGCCGCCATGGAGTTCCGCAAGGAGGAGTTTCGGAAGCTAGCGGGTCGCGCCCTCGGGAGGCTGCACCGGTGAGCGCGGCGGGGGTCCTGGGCGGGCTAGAGGGCGAGGGCCCAAGGGGGACGCCCATTCCCACCTGGGCGCAGACCCTTACGAGATGCATGGGTGGGGGGTCCACCCATCTGTCCAGGTTTCTCCCTCTGCCTCCGACGGCACCGTTCTCCCCGGTTCTATCGCGCTCATCATCTCGTTCATTTTCCTTCGCCCCACCCCACTCCAGTCTCTACCCTTTTCTCTGGGACTGCATGTTCCCCTCTCTGGGGCTCTGACCCCGTCCCACTCTGAGTCTCTGTTCACCCCTCTTCTCTCTGCGTCCTTTCTCTGGGCCTCTGTGTCCCTCTTAGGGTCTCTAGTCCCCTTTATCTCGGAGTCTCTGTCCTCTCTGAGTGTCTGGCCATTGCTCTCACTAGACCTGTATCAACCCCCGTCTCTATCGGGGTCTCTCTCTCTAGGGGTCTCTGTCCCCCTCTCTGGGTCTCTGACTCTCTTCTTTTGGGTCTCTGTCCTCTCTCTTTGGGTTTTTACCCCCCTACTCTGGGTCTCTCCATCGCTCTGTCTTTCCCAGTTTCCATCACTCAGAGCGTTTAATCTGAAGCTAAAGCGGATTGGGGCCCATTGGTTCTTGCCCTTGAGGAGAGTTAAGCTGGGAGGAAGGAGCCAGGGTGTCCTGGGTCTCCGGGGGAGAAGGTAGTTCCAGGCCAAAAATTAGGCCTCCCAGGGATGTAAGCTAGAGCTGAGAGGGACTTCCTACCAGCCAAGGAGATGACCCCAGTGACCTGGTGTCCCCAGGGCAGCCTGGACACCTCCCTGAGTCTTTCACCCCCAACCCCAGCCTTGGCTCCAAGTCAGAGAAATTACTCATCTGCGGAGAGGCCTAAAAATATCTGGCCACAGTGCGGGGAGGAGAGAGCCTGATCAGTCCCTGCTGCCATTCCCTCAGACCCCGTCCCTGTTGCCACAGCCCTGGCCCCAACTTTCGTTGACCCTTCGTCCATCTCACTGGGCCATGCAAGTCCTTCCCTAAGTCTAACACTAGCCTTGCTTGCTGCAGATCACCTCCTAGCTCCAAAGTTACCCTACCCTCTAGTAACACGAGAGAGAGATGGAAATAAGTCTGGACAGAAGGGAGGGGGCAGGAAGATGGCTCAGTGGTGGGGAGGCGGTGGGGAAGCTGAGATAACCTCACCCCTGCTTTTCCCAATCTCCCAGCCCCTCCCCACCCCTTTTCTCGCCTTCTTTCACGAGTTTCTCAAAATACATCAGTGAGAAGTCAGGAGGCAGAGAGAGCCTTGCTGAGGAGGGAGGCTGGGGGTGGTGGTGCAGGAGGGATGTGTTCTCAGGCCCCTTCCTCAATCTTTGTTTCTCAACTTCTCACCTAGTCTGGATTTCTCTTGTCTGGTCTGTTTCGGCCTTACTCTCGCCTCTCTACTGCCTCCCAGGCCCCCAGAGGCCCCAGGGCTCAGAGCTCCCGCCAGGACAGTCACCATGGAATTTGTGCATCTGAATCTTGGGGTTCACTGTGATAGTGGAGACAGGGGGAGATGCTCTGTGTTGGACACAACACCCTGATTCCACTTAGTCCTCTAGACGAAGCTGAGGCACAATTCGAGAAGGTGGAGAAATTGGTGGAAGAGCACAAGTGTCATCATTCAAACCTAGGTCAGCCCTTCCCCAACCTGAGGTGGGGGCAGCAGATTTTCCTCAAGATGAGTGATGCTTGAGTGGGTGGAGAGCTTCCTCAGACCAGGAAACAGACGACAAACTAGGTGATTTAGGACAAGGACATGGGGGGAAGGGGAAGGGGAATGTAGGAGAGACAGGAGTCAAAGGGCCTCCTCTCTGAGTGCCAAGCTTCGGGCAGGGCGGTGCTGGGGCCAGGAAGTGATCAGGCCCCATCACTCTTCTTGTGGGTGACCTTGGACATGCTACTGTCATTCCCTGAGCCTCAGTTTCCTTAGTTGTACAATGGGAAGAGAAGAGAGAAACAAAGGGATGTAAAGGGACAGAGATCTGGGAGAGTGGACAGAGAACCCGAGAGAGGCAGAGACAAAGATCCAGAGGCTGACACCTTTACTTTGGCTGACTGAGGGCTGCAATCACGTCTTGAGTTTCAGGGTCAAATAGCATCTGATATCAACCTGGGTCAAAGTCTAATCTCATTGGCTGGCGGTTCTGATGGCAGCGGGCAGCCCCGACCACCCTGTACTAGTCATTCTGGGGGCCTCCACCCCCCTCTCCCCCACTCTCTGTCCCCCTCTCTCAGGGTCTCATTCCTCATCCCCCTGGGTTTGGTCCACTCCCTCACTCTCTTCCTCCCCCCTTCTTGAGTTCTAGGCTGGGGAGGGTGACTGTGTTCTCTCATCTCCCCACCGCCTCCCCCCCAGGCCGTCTGGCTGTTCTTTCCTCCCCCGTCCCAGGCTCCCTCGCCTCCATCTGTTCCAGCCCCTTCCTGGGATCCAGCCCGATCCTCTGGCTGCTTCCCCGCCTCAGAGAAGAGCCGCACCTCACCAATCACGTCCCCAGCCTGTCTCCTCAGCTTCCTAGTCTCTCTGTCTTTCAATGCTCAGGTTCTGTGTGTCTATGTCCTCTCCTGGGGTTTCTGTCCCCGGTCTTTGAATCTCTATCCCCCTCTCTGGGTCACTGTTCTGTCCCCCCTTCTCCTGGGGTGGCTCCCCTATCTTATCTTCTCCTTGTCTCTGTGGGTCTCTGTTCCCTTCTCTCTGGATCTCTCTCTTCCTTCTGTGTCTCTGTGTTTCTTAGGCTCTGCCCCTTCCCACCTCCACCCTCCTCTTGGGTCTTTCCACACCTCTGGACACCTCTCCCTGCACCCTCTCTCGGGACTTGAGGTCGCCCTCCAAGTATCCTATCCGTCATCACAGACTCAATCCCTGATCCAGAATGGGCGGGGGCGACAGCCTCACTGGGGACTGAGCCAATCCCCCTACCAGGGCCATCTGTCCCTTGCCAGGACACCACCCGTCACTCCCCCTCCCTATCCCTTGGGCTGACAGCCTGAACTCAAGGTTCCCCAGGGATGCCCAGCTGGGCTACTGGAGTCCAGCGCCCCAGAAGCCTCCCCACCCCCAAGTCCCTAGGAAGGGACTTCTGGTGGCTAGATGGAATCAGCTGGATGTCAGCCCCACACCTGGGGCCTGGAAGCAGGGAAGGGCACGCCATAGGGGGCAGGGGAGGAGGGGTCGGTATATATAGCAGAGGAGGCTGGGAAGCAGCTGTTCTGTTGACACCTTTGCTGAAGCATCTCCTTAGCGCCTTTTGCTTCCTCAAATAGATTCATATCTGGGGGAGGGGGCTAGAGAGAGTCTCTGGGCCTTGGGGTGGGGGCTGGGGACACAGGCTTTTGGATCGCAAAGGGTAGCGTGGGGTCTAAAACTGCTGAGTTGAGAGATGACAGGGATGGAGAGAAGGGAACTGAGGACTTCGACACCTGAGTCTGGGGGAGGAAGAGGCTGGGGGCGAGGAATTCCTGGTCTGAGGGAGATGGACACTGGGGGTCCAGGTTACTGCACGCTGGGGAGAGGAGGCGGGAATATGGGCGCAGTTAGAACCCTGGGTCTCTTTCAAGCAGGAGGTTTTGCCCTGAACTCCTGTGTCACAGGGAGGAGGGGGCTGGGGCCCTGAACGTCCGAGTCTTTGACTCTTGCTGCCCCGCAGCCTTCTGGAGAAGCGGCAGGAGGGCGCGGAGACGCTGGAGCTGAGTGCTGACGGGCGCCCAGTCACGACGCAGACTCGGGACCCGCCCGTGGTGGACTGCACCTGCTTCGGCCTCCCCCGCCGATACATTATCGCCATCATGAGCGGCCTGGGCTTCTGCATCAGCTTTGGCATCCGCTGCAACCTGGGCGTGGCCATCGTCTCCATGGTCAACAACAGTACGACCCACCGCGGGGGCCACCTGGTGGTGCAGGTAGCTCAGGGCGGGAGCCGCGGTACTGCCACGCCCCTGGTGACGCCAAATTCGGCCGGGCACCGCCCAGGCCACGCCCCCCACGGCACAGCCTGAGTAGCCCCGCCCATCTGTGCCGCCCCCTCAGCTCTGACCTCGCCTCAGGGATCATTCCTCCCTAAGCCCCGCCCTGATCTACACAAAGCCCCGCCCCTATTGAGTTCGGGTCCCTAATTTCAAAATGTGGACTCTGCCCCAGCATTAGGTTCCTTATGTGTTGCCCCTTCTCCATTTTGGGCCTCCTAGCAACTTTGGCGCCATCTGCGTCCCACATCTGTCCCATTGTCACATCTTTATCCAGTCCCATCACAGGCTCACCGCTGAATTTTAATCCTGTTTTTTCTGAAGCTCGGTGCTGCTAAATCCCACTTCGTCTGCTCTGGCCATTACCTAAATCCTGCCTCACATCAGACTTTCTCCCTATTTTAACTTCAGTGTAGACAATGCCTCTGTCTCAGAAAACAAAGTTCTAATTATGGCCGTAGTCTTACCCGCCTCTAGCTCCTTCCAGTCAGGCCCGCCCCTTTGGCTGCTTCTTATCCTTGACTAAAACCCATCCAGGTTACCCGGCAAATTGTTCTTAAGTTGGTTAGAAGTAGAGAAAGAATCCTCACCTCGTATATGGGCCAGAGAAGGGGCTCTGAGGCAGGGAAACAGGTCGACTGAGGTGTCTCGGCAGCAACAGGCCGCGTTGCTAAGACAGTACCGGCCCTAACAACGTGGAGAAGCGGCCTTCGGCATGGACCGAGGGTGACTTGAGCTCTGATTGGCAGGGAGAGGGATCCGTGTTGCTGATTGGCCGAGGGACTAAGTCTGTGGGTGCTGATTGGTGGAGAGGCAGAGCCTGAAGAAGGCGACTGGTTTGATGTGCTTTTTGGCCCACAGAAAGCTCAGTTCAACTGGGATCCAGAGACTGTTGGCCTCATACACGGCTCCTTTTTCTGGGGCTACATTGTCACCCAGATTCCCGGGGGATTCATCTGCCAAAAGTTCGCAGCCAACAGGTACGGGGACGGGGGGGGGGGGGTGTCTCAAGATGGGCGGGAACTACCGTAGTGTGGGTGGAGTTAGAGAGTGTGGCCTGGCCTTTGGGGGCTGACTGGGAAAATGGGAGGAGCCTGGGGTCGGGGTCTCAGAGAAACGCGGGGTTTGTGATTGTGAAAGGGGGCAGTCACAGGGAAAGTGGGGCCTGGGGTTCCGGGGAACCGGGTTCTGCTGTGGGCAGAAAGAGCAGAATCCTAGGCGGGGTGGGATTCGGACCACGGGCTCTTCCCATCAGGGTTTTCGGCTTTGCTATCGTTGCTACATCCACTCTAAACATGTTGATCCCCTCGGCTGCCCGAGTCCACTATGGCTGTGTCATCTTCGTGAGGATCCTGCAGGGGCTGGTAGAGGTAAAGTCCCGCTCCATACGACCAGGCCCCCGTCTGACCCCACCTCTTCCCGTTGACCTTGGCTTTCTTCTCCCTAGGGGGTCACGTACCCCGCCTGCCACGGGATCTGGAGCAAATGGGCCCCTCCCTTAGAGCGGAGTCGCCTGGCGACCACAGCCTTTTGTGGTGAGAGGAAGGGGCTGGGATCTAGATTTGTGGGTCTGAGAGAGGAGGGGGTTGGGCACCCGGCCCCATGTATCTGTGGGAGGAGCTGTGACTCTTACTTCTGTGTCCCGGCAAGACGGGGCTGGAGGTCCGCACTCCCGGATCCTGAGGGTAGATAGGTCTGCTCTCTCCCGCACCCTCGCCTTAGGTTCCTATGCGGGGGCGGTGGTCGCGATGCCTCTCGCCGGGGTCCTGGTGCAGTACTCGGGATGGAGCTCCGTGTTCTACGTCTACGGTGAGGGGCCCGGGCGCCTGGGTCCGGGGGGCGCTGGGGCGCAGCGAGGCCGGTCGTCACCTCGCTCCCATCCCCCTCCTGGCCCCCCCTAGGCAGCTTCGGGATCTTCTGGTACCTGTTCTGGCTGCTCGTCTCTTACGAGTCCCCGGCGCTGCACCCCAGCATTTCAGAAGAGGAGCGCAAGTACATCGAGGAAGCCATCGGCGAGAGCGCCAAGCTCATGAACCCCCTCACGGTCCGAGCCCAGGCGTGCGGGGTGGGGCGCGGTGGGGCCTGGAGAGAGAGGGGGCTTGGGACGCGCGGGGGGCGCTGATTAGCAGGTCCTGAGGGCAGGGCTAGGTGGCCAGGTGGGCGGAGCCACTGGTGGGGCGTGGATTAGAATCGGAGGTTTTGCTTCGGCGCTGGGGTGGGTGAGGCTAGATTGAGGAGTCGAATGGAGAGAATTCCGAGGCCCACATCTTTGGGTCCCTGGGGGTCATCGTCCGGTCGGGACACATGCACACCTGAGGGACCACTGTAGAACCAGGAGCCCTGTATTCCTGAAGTGTCGCGGCGAGGCGAGGACGCCAGGCTCCCCACAGGGACGTGGTCGGGCTGGCGCCCCTGGGTGCCTGGAGGTTTTAGTGAACTGGGGAAACCTGGGTCTCTGCGGGACTGTAGTGAGGCTCCTGAAGGGACACGGAGAGCGCGCAGCCCTGGCTTCTGTCTTAGCGCCCCTCCGCTCGCCCCACGCAGAAATTCAACACGCCCTGGCGCCGCTTCTTCACGTCCATGCCCGTCTACGCCATCATAGTGGCCAACTTCTGCCGCAGCTGGACCTTCTATCTGCTCCTTATCTCCCAGCCCGCCTATTTCGAAGAAGTGTTCGGCTTCGAGATCAGCAAGGTTGGGCCCAGGAGGGGAGGGAAGGGGCGCAGGGGGTTTGAGGGAAAAGGGTTTGTGCCTGAGTCCCAAGGGGTTGGAATGAGGGACCGGGAGGAGCCAGTGCGCACGACCTGAGCCCCTGCGCTGCACTCCCACTGGCGCAGGTGGGCCTGGTGTCAGCGTTGCCCCACCTGGTCATGACCATCATCGTGCCCATCGGTGGCCAGATCGCGGACTTCCTGAGGAGCCGCCGCATCATGTCCACCACCAACGTGCGCAAATTGATGAACTGTGGGGGTGAGTGGGGCGGGGTCTAGACCTGGCCAGGGACAGCCCGGGTAGGGCAGAGCGCGGCTGGGCGCATCCAGGGGTGGGGCCGCAGAAGGATGGGGTCGGGCCAGAGGGGGTGTCAAGGGACGTGTGTCCAAAAAGGCGGAGTCAGGGTGAGCCTGGGCCTGGATGGAACTGAATCTCAGGTGGCAGTCACAGGGTGTGTGTGTGTGTGTGTGTGTGTGTGTGTGTGTGTGTGTGTGTGACTAACTGTCCAGGTGGAGCAGAGGCGAGATCTACTTGAGTCTGGGAAGAGCAGGGTCTACACAGGACATAGCGGAGTGGATGGAAAGGAGGTGATGAAGAGGAGCGATCAGTGGGGTACCTGGAAAGACAGGGGTCTAGGCGGCCGACTGCCTAAGGAGTGTGGACAGAGAGGGAAGACGTGAAGCTGCGCGGGTGGGACTGGGACCTGCATTTTTGGGCCTGGAGGGCCCAGTGGAGGCGCTGGAGCCTGTGCGCCTGGGTGGTCCAGGGCCAGGCTGAGGGTTGGCGCTGGTGGAATGAGGGGCAAAGCCAGGGACAGGCCTGGAGCGGATTGAGGCAGGTTGGGGGGGATTAGGTGTGGAGAGGCGGTGAGGGGCAGCCGGCACTCAGATGAGGGGCGTCCGGTCCGCAGGCTTCGGCATGGAAGCCACGCTGCTGCTGGTGGTCGGCTACTCGCACTCCAAGGGCGTGGCCATCTCCTTCCTGGTCCTCGCTGTGGGCTTCAGCGGCTTCGCCATCTCTGGTGAGAACGGAGGATCCGAAGCTTGGGGGAATCTGGACAGCGCTGTGGGGGACTTCCTGGCTCAGGAAGGGGACCTCCCAGCCTGGCGAAAGGTGGACTAGAAAGAGCACCGGGGAGGGGAGAAAGGGAGAGGGGAAGGGGGAAGGGACGGCTCAGAAGGAGTCACTGGAGGGAGATTCAGGTGTGATGCCTCCTGGCTCATCTTGCCAGGGTTCAATGTGAACCACCTGGACATCGCCCCGCGCTATGCCAGCATCCTCATGGGCATCTCCAACGGCGTGGGCACGTTGTCGGGCATGGTGTGTCCCATCATCGTGGGCGCCATGACCAAGCACAAGGTCGGTGCAGGTGCCCTGATCCACTCGCCCTCCACCTCTGTGCATGCACCTCCCTGATGCCCGGCACCCTCCCTGGGCTCCACCCCGCCCCCTGTAGGCATCTTTCAGCTTCTCCCTAGATCTGCCTCCCTTTCTCTGGGCCTCCCCTCCCCTCTCAGATTCTCTCTTCACCTCCTGTTTCTCTGGCCTCCCACCTCCCCTCCCCATTGTCTCCCCACAGACTCGGGAGGAGTGGCAGTATGTGTTTCTAATCGCCTCCCTGGTGCACTATGGGGGTGTCATCTTCTACGGCGTCTTCGCTTCTGGAGAGAAGCAGCCATGGGCGGAGCCTGAGGAGACCAGCGAAGAGAAGTGTGGCTTTGTTGGCCATGACCAGCTGGCGGGCAGTGATGAAAGCGAAATGGAGGATGAGGCTGAGCCCCCTGGGGCACCCCCTGCGCCCCCTCCCTCCTATGGGGCCATACACAGCACAGTTCAGCCCCCAAGACCCCCACCCCCTGTCCGGGACTACTGACCATGTGCCTCCCACTGGATGGCAGTTTCCAGAACCGCCATTCCACACACCTCTGGCCTGACAGTGTCAAGGAGCCCCAGTCCTCTCTGTTCTGCCTCAGGCCTAGGAAGCACTCTCCCTTGTTCCCAGTGCTGTCAGATCCTCTTCCTTTCCCAATTGCCTCTCAGGGGTAGTGAAGCTGCAGAATGGCAGTTTCAAGGATACCCAAATTCCCCTAAAGGTTCCCTTCTCCACTTGTTCTGCCTCAGTGGTTTCAAATCTCTCCTTTCAGGGCTTTATTTGAATGGACAGTTCAGTCTCTCACTCTTGTGGTTTTGTGGCACCTTCCCCCCTTCCTTTAACTCCAGGGACCCTGAGATTACTCAGCCCCCTTTCCTCTCAGAAAAACTCAACGTCTTCCTCTAGAAGTTTCAGATCTCTCCTAACTCTATTCTGCATTTTCCAGGTTGGTTTAACCAATCACCCATCCCCACTATTTTAGAGATTGATTCTCACCAGCGTTTCTGAGGGAAAATGGCGGTTTCAAGATCCCCTCCAACCTCTCACCCCTCCCTCCACCAGCAGATTCTGCTGAAACACCAAATCCCCTGAGACCTTCTCCCTAGCTTAGCGCAATGTCTAGGGAAACAACCAAAATGGTGGTTTTATTAGTATGCCTCACTTCACCCCTATGCACTTTTCTGACACAGTTTTCAGGTCTAAATAGTGGCTGCTCAAGTTCATCAATGGTTTGAAGCCACCACCATTGAACTTCCCCATGGTGGTTTCAAGATGTCCCTCTTCCCCCCGATTCCTTGCACTTTATTCTCCTGGGTGGTTTCAAACTACCCTCATTTTTCTCAGTGGCCATTTCTTGTGTCCCTCAGGGGCTAAGTGACTCAAAATTTGGGATGCTGTCCCTTTCAGACACCTCTTTTGGCTTAGAATATGGGGAACATATAGGAGAAGTCAAAAAATCCCAGGAAAGGGAATGAGGCTGGGGGTGAGGGGTGTTTTCCCCGGGCAGGGTGTGTCTTTGTGTCTGTCTCTGTGACTGTAAATCCTGCCCTGCCCCACTCCCAATAAAATGCTTTGGTGTACATACCCAGTCCTCATCATTGGGTCAGTGGTCGTGGGAGTCACAGGAGTTCTATCCCCCACCTTCCTCAGACCCAGGACTCCTAGCCCTCAGCCCCCTCCTCCTGCAGACCCCTTGTTCTGAGACCCCAGCCACCCTCCTCCCCCAGGACTCAGGCCAGAGGAGGTGTCTACGGGAGGGAGCACGTGATTTATTCGGCCTCAGCCGGTGTCCAGCCACAGCCAAAGCATCTCTCTGTGTTGGACTGTCTGAGGGTACTACTATGTAGCAAAGCATGCCGGGAGGACAGGATCTCTGGGTCCTTCCTCTGTCTGGGGATGGCGCAGGTCTAGAGGGACCGAGCGGGGCTCACACAAAGTTGGTGGGGAGCGCGTCGGGGGAGAGCGGCTCCAGGCGCTGGGGGCGGTCCCCGCGGGGCGGCGGGGGCAGCTTGGGCGGCAGGGGAGGAGTGGGCGGCGGCTGCTTGGTGGAGATGTGTGAAGGGATCCAAGCGTCGGGCGCATAAAAGTAGAGATCGTAGGGCTCCTTCGGAGTGTCCAAATGCATAACTGGGAGCAAAGGAGAGAGGTCATCCAAGGGTTAACAAGGAGCCTGCCCACACCGCTGCGCCGAGGGCCAAAGAGGAGGAGGAGGCGGGAGAGAGGATGCTGAGGGTCAAGTGCACGTGGGTTTTCAAATCAAAGCGCTGGGGCCAGGGTGTAATTGAGGGGGCGCGTTGTCGCGCACTAGGGGCGGGGCCTGAAGTGCAGGGGCGGGGATTACAGGGCTCCGGGAGGGAAGGGGCCGGGTTTGTTTGGACCTGTGGCTACGAGCCTGCAGCCAGTCCCAGTTGGTCTGGGGGAGGCACTGGGCTTGTGTGTGTGAAATTTCAGAGAATTGGGGGCAGGACCTTACTTGGAGGGGTCAGGGCTTCTTTTGACCTTGGATGGGGGAACTGCATTTCTTGGCGGGGAGCCCTAAAGTGCCAGGCGAAACCCGGTAAAGGTAACGGGCAGGCATTCAGGGCGGGGACTGTAAGGGTCACTCACCCGGCTCGTCTCCGTCGTTTGGAAGCCTGTGGTGCGCGAAGGGCCGGTGTCGAGTCGCGCGGCGGTAGAGACACCACAGCAGCAGGAAAATGCCAATCAGCAGCCCCGTCCCAGCGAAGAAGAAGCACAAGGCCCCGCCCGCCGGGCCCCAGGGGCGCCCCGCCGGGGTCCCCCCTGCAGGAAGAAGGCCGGGAATGAGCACTGTGAACTCTCGGCCTCTCCTCCCGCACATCCAGGATCCCAGGTCCCAGCCCCTCACCGGTCTCCTTCACTCGTTCCACCACGATGATAGTGTCGACTCTCTCACCTCGGCTGCGCCGCTGGGGGGCACGCAGAGTGGCAGGGGCGGGATGACTGGGGGACCCTGGAGGAGCAGGGGGGCCGGCAATCCGAGATGAGGAAGGAGGGGCATCTGGACCTTTCGGGCTAGAGTTTTGGGAGGCGCTGGCCTCAGCAGCCCCAGGAAAATCTGAGGCCGGCAATGTAAGGGAGTTGGGCTGGGCGGGTGCAAGGGTTTCTGGCTGGGTGTTCAGGGGCGGCTCATTTAGGGCAGTAGCTTGGCCCGTGAACCGTGCAGGCGTTTCTGGGTGAAGACTGGTGGAGAGTTCAGGGTCAGAGTCCATGACGATCTCTGTTGCATCTTGGTAGTGGGTTGTGGGGAATTTTGATGGGGGAATTTCAGTGGGGCGGGTGTTGTGGGTTACACGGGATTCTGGGTGGGGGGTGTTGGCAGGGGCAGGGTCCAGGGTCTGAAGGAATTCAGAGTTTGGGGTCTTAGTGGTGTTGGGGTCATGATGGAATTCTGGAGTTTGGGGGTGAAGGTTTTTGGTGGGTTCAGCATCAGGGGCTTCTGTGTGTGACATTTCAGTGGAGTTAAGTTTGGGAATCTCTGGGAATTCCTGGCGTGGAGTTTGGGTAGGGTCAGGATTCAGGGTCCCAGGAAATTCTGGGTGTAAAGTTTTGGAAGAATTCGGTGTAGGGGTATCAGGGGATTCTGAGTGTGGGATTTCAGTCGGTTCAAGTTTGGGGGTCTCAGAAGGTTCTGGACGTGTCATTTGGGAGGGGCTAATTTTAGGGGTCTCCAGGGTTTCTGACATTGAGGTGTTGAGTGAGTTAGGTTTGGGGGTCTCAGGAGACTCTGGGTGTGGGGGTTCTTGGAGGTCAGAGTTGGAGGTGTCAGTGAAGTTATAGGGAGAGGGCTCAGGAGGGACCGCAAGAGGCGCCTTGGAGGGCTCAGGAGAAGCAAGCTCAGGGGATTCTGGGTTAGGGTGGTCTCGAGTGGAATTTTCAGAAGCATGAAGAAAGGTCTCGGGGGAGTGGTCCATCCTCGGGAAGGTGGAGCCCGCAGTTGGCGAGGCCGAAGGCGCGGCCTGGGAACCCAGCCCAGCGAGGAGGAAGACGAGGTGGAAGAGCATGGGGCCGAAGGATTTCATAGCTCGGAAGATGCCTATCGCTGCGGGGGAGCGGGAAGAAAGGGGTTAACTCGGGAAGTTGCCCTGGAGTCCATGCCCACGCCCGGAGGCCACGCCCACCCTCTAGGGCCGTGCCCGCTAGTCCCCAGGTGGACCACATCCCGGGCCCAGCTCCGCACCTGGAAAAGCTGGAGAACCTACTGCAAGTCCCTGAAGGCTGGGGCGTTAGCCGCTGTAGCTAAGCGACACTGAGGCGCGGGGCTTCTTGGGAGTCGTAGTTAATTTCCTTGTCTGTTTCCCCAAGTGGGTCCCATAAAAATTGGGAAGAAAATGACACATCTCCAAGTCTCCAGACCTACTCAACTTTGACTTCAGAGGATGTAGATCTATGATTGGACTCGGGATCCCTTTCTCTCCAAGGGCCCCAGGGACATCTTGACTCAATAGTTGTTTACACTAGTGGAGGCTGAGAAGGAGCAACTGAGGGCTGGGGGTCTGAATGCCTGGATCTGAGGGAGGAGGGAGACTCTTGGGTCCTGGGTAAGAAGGCTGCTGGGGGTTCAGACTTTGGGTTCCCAGAGGGTGGACGGCACTGTGGGTCTAAATTCATGGTTCTTTACAGAGGAGAAGCCTGAAGGTTCAGATGCTGAGAATTTTGAGGGAGCCAAGCTTGAGGGGCTGGATTACAGGGGAGAAAGGAAACGAGAGTCTTGAACTGTTGGATCCTGAGTTAGAATGAAATTAGGAACTCTGAGTCTTGGGTCTTCCAGAGATAGGGGTTTAGGGGCCTGGATTCTTCAGCCTGCAAGAGGAGAGAGCTGTGGGGAACTCAGGTCTCTGTTTATTGAGGATGGGGCTTAGATTTCAGAGTCTCAGGGGCTGGTCTGGGGCAGAGATGCCTAGGTCTGTGGTCAGGTGGAGGTAGAAGTGGAAGACACCTGGATGGGACAGGGTCACTTGGGGCCCTGGGGTCTCTTACCTGTTCAGTGGGGTCCAAGATAACAGCAGGTGAGCAGAACTGGATGCAGAGATCAGTGAATGCTGCAGAATTGCTCTGGGTGGAGCAGCAGGAGGTAGGGTCCCAGGGGCAGAGGTGATGCACCTGACCCCCTCCCTGGGGATCCTGGGAGCCCAGTGACAAGCTTGGGCTCTTAAAGGGACAGAGATAAAGGACATTGTCTCTGGAGTGGAGAAGGGAGTTAGGGACTGGATCATCCAAGCTATTTTTCCTTTGAAAGCAGGGCTCTGTCCTCTCCTACACCAAGCCCTAGAGTCCAAGTCCCTGGTGCCCTCCTGTGTCAAGACCCAGGTGTCAGGCTCCTCAGCCCCTTCTCCTTCGATCCAGGAATATAGATCCCCAGGCCCCTCCTCCACCAGAATCCAGGAATCAGGTCCCTCTCCACTTCATTTATAAATCCAGTAGCCTGAGAGCCCAGCCCCTGTTCCCCTCCTTCTGGGGAACTAGGAGTCCAGCTTCCCATGCCTTGCCAGATTGCTACTGCTTTTGGGACTTCCCCACCTTTGCCTACCTCCCCACTGTGTAGAGTGCACCCTCTTAATAGCCACTGTGGGTGTGGATTGGGGTTTATCTTCATAGCACCCCCAAACTCCTCCCAAGAAGGGTTAGACACATCCACAGGGTAGCTCACGGTCCTGTCTCTCCCTTTTTTCTTTTTTTTTTTTTATCCTCACCTGAGGTTATTCTCGCCCCCCCCGCCCCCACATTGCTTTTCAGAGAGAGTGGGAGAGAGAGAGGCAGAGAGGAACATTGATGTGGATTGAGCCTGCTGGAGTCGAACCCAGGACGCTTCAGTCTGAGGTGACGCTCTAACCATTGAGCCACGCTGGCTAGGGCGCTCTTTCCCCTCTTCACCAGCTCTAAGACCCTGCTGATTTTTTCTTCACCATACCTGCCTCCACATTCCCCACCACACATACCTTTGTCTTCTTTTGCCTTTCCCCCTTCCCTATCTCACGCTGTGTCTCTCTGGTTCTCTCCCTGCCCGGATTTATCTCTGGGCATCTCTGTCCAGGTTGGCTCTCCTTCCATTTCCTTCCCTCTTTCTGAGAGCCTTTCCGTCCCTCATCTCTGCCTGGCCCTCTTTGTCAGTTTCCTTTATTTCCTCCCTTCCTTTCCTCTGTCACTGTCTCTGTCTGCCTTCTCGTGGTTACTTCCCCTCTTTGTGTCTCTGCTTCTCCCCATCAGTCCCTCTTCTGTGGCTTTTCCAGTGTCTCTTTGTGTGTGTGTCTCTGGCTTCCGCTCTGATAGTCCCTTTGCCCGTCTCTATTTTTATCCCTCTGACACACCCCCAGTGTCCATCTCTCTGTCTGTCTGTCTCTCCCCCTCCCTCTTCTCCTCTGGACCCAGCTCCTGGTCCCAATTAGTTGGTTGCCGCCAAGGCAGCGGCAGGGCCCCCACCCCCAGCTCCTCATTACAGCTGGCAGCTCCTAATGAGCCTGGGGGGAGGCTGACCCCGCGCCCCCAGCCCCCTGGTCTGCGTCATTGCCCGCTGCGGGGGCTGTAGAAGGTATATAAGGGGGCTGCCTGCCTCACTGCCCAGCCCACTGCGCAGTAGGGGGTCCTGCGATCAGCCTGCCGGGGGTGGATAAACTCTTGGGTGCCGGGCTAGGACACGGGCCTCACGAAGCTCTTCCCTGCTCTCCACAGGTGATGGAGACTCACCAGGTGGCCAGAAACTCCCGGGTGCGGCTCCTGCTGCTACTTCTGCTGCTTGTGCCCTGGGGTATCGGCACTGCCTCGGGTGTCGCCCTGCCCCCTGCGGAGGTCTTCAGGTACGTGAGATGCCCAGGATTCCCAGAGGAGTGAGGAAAGAGACCCAAAGGAAAAGGGAACAGAGACTCAGAGAGGGCGATAGAGACGAGGGGTTAGGAGAGATGCCGGTGGACGGAATCAGCAAGAGATACAAAAAGATAAATTCTGAGAAAGGCCTTGACTTAAAAGGAGTCAAAACAGAAAGGGATTTGTTCCTTGAACACCGATTATTGGGGTTTTTGGGATGTGCCCGGCCCTACACTGAGTGCTGAAGCGGACCAGGGCATCCCACGCGGTCTCTGTACTCAGGGAGCTCGGAACCTGGAGAACAGAGACAGAGACCACACGGAGAGACAGAGGGACAGAGACCGACCCACTCCACAGACAGTGCAGTAACAGGGCTTCGAGTTAGACCACCAGGAGAACAGGCTGTGGCGGGCGGGGGCCTGGACTTGAGCTAACGACGTCTCTCGGTCTCCCCACAGCCTCCGCTCCCCAGACCGAGCCTGGGCGGGTCCGGCCACCCCGGTGGTGTCGCGGCGGAGCCTGGCCCTGGCAGACGACGCGGCCTTCCGGGAGCGCGCGCGGATGCTGGCCGCGCTGGAGCGCCGCCACTGGCTGAACTCGTACATGCACAAGCTGCTGGTGCTGGATACGCACTGAGCTCCCGCCCTCTGGCACGTTAATAAAGACCCTGCTGTGCATCAGGACTTTGCCTCCTTCCTGCGCCGGTGTGTGTGCGTGTGTGTGTGTGTGTGTATGTCTGTGGGTGGTGGTGGTTACACTGGCACGTCACCCCTCAGTCCCTTCTTTCCTTAAAAAAAAAACTATCCCAGCCTGGCCCATGTGGCTCAGTGGTTGAGCATCGATCCATGCACCGAGGTCACCGAGTTGGATTCCGGTGAGGGTACACGCCCGGGTTGCAGGCTCGATCCCCATCAGGGGGCGTGCAGGAGGAAGCTGATCAGTGACTCTCATCATTGATGTTTCTCCCTTTCCCTTCCTCTCCCTGAAATCAATAAAAACATTTTTTTTTTTTTAAAAAAGGGTTTCCCCCTCTCTCGCAGCAGATTCCAGCAGCTTCTTCAGGGTTTTCTGTGTCCTTTCCGGGAGACGAACGGAGCGGCAGGTTGGGACAGGAAGGAGAGAGAGTACTAGGAGTCAGGCTCCTGGAGGCATGGGGCAGGGGAGGGAGGGGAGACACCTGGGCTGCCAGCGAAGCGAGAAAGCAGCCAATCAGAATCAATCTCTCTCTCTCTCTCCCTCCCTCTCCCTCTCCCTCTCCCTCTCTCTCTCCCCCTTCCTCCACCCCCTCCGTGTCTCTCTCTGTCTCTCTGTCTCTGTCTCTGTCTCTCTCTCTCGTCTCGGCCAGCCCTTCAGTCCCTCCCCTCAACAGTGACTACGGCAACCTACTTCACACCAGATGCACCAAGCACCCTGCGCGCAGCACCTGCGGACCACACTCTGATTGGTCTAGAGAAGAGGGTGGAGCCGGGAGTGGCCTTGATCAGGAAGGGGGCGGGATGGGCTCTTGGTGATTGGCAAGTTCTCCCATCATTTGCATTTCCGGAAGATGGGCCACGCTGCAATTAGGCCATGAGGTCTGCCTGTTTCTACGTTATTGAAATACTAAATAATGAATAACTGTATTCCTTAAAATCATCCAGAGGTGGCCAAATTTTACAAATAAACAAGACTCTGAAAGGAGTAATTTCCCCAAGTTGCCAGCGCTAACAAAGCACAGGAGGACAACTGGAACCCAAACCTGTGCAACGTCAAAGTCTAAACATTTCCACTACCCTGATAGAGAAATGGAATTACAATCTTATGAACAGTTACCATATGCCCGGCTACACTGTGAGTGGCCTCATCCTGTGTGCTGGAGGGCCTGGAAGCTGGGTCTCGGCCTGTACCTTTCACATACTCTACTTCCTCCTTTGATCTCCACAGGGAATAACACCCAGACCCCCATTTCCAGATGGAGAGCCCAGGGCTCAGAGCTCCAGCCACCTCTTGGAACCCTGATATCTACCCCATCCCAAATGAGCTCCTTTTCATGGTTCCCCATCTTGGGAATGGCTTCGTAGTTTATCAGTCACTGGGTCAGGTGCTGTCCTTGTCCTTCCCTCTTCATCAGCTTTCACAGCCTGTCAGTCCCTGACTCCGTTCTTCCAGCTCTACCTCTGTCCACCCTTCCCTTCTTTCCACCCACAATCTAGGCCCAGCTTAGACCTCATCCTCTCCCACCTGGACCACAGCCCCAGCCTTCTCCCCACCTCCTACCTCAGCCCCACCCCATTATTCATCCCCTACACAGGCTCACAAGGTCTCTTCCCCACCCTGAGTTGTTTCTGTCCCTTCTATGCTTGCAGCCCTTTCTTGGGCACTTAGGAGTAAATTTCAAGCTGGTGTTCAAAACCCTCCATGGGCTCTTGCCCACCTCTCTACCCTATCTTTCAGCACTCTGTAGCCTCGAATCCTTCCCTGGCTCCACATCTTTTTCTTTTTAACCCTAGCAACATGGTGCTGCCTATGGCTCTCCACACACAGAGGCTCTTTCCCACCCCTTGATCTTCATACTTGTTTCCTCTGCCTGCAACATCCTCCTCAGCCCCTGCTCACTGTAACCAACCTTACCCATCTTTCAAGACTAAATGCAGGTGTCACTTATCTGGGAAGAAATCTCTAGCCTCCAGGCTCTTAGGTGCCTTTTGGGGGCTCCCGGGGCCTGAATCTACCTCTATCACTATCTGTCTTTTAATAGGTGTGATTCTGCCCCACCCTTGCTCAAAACTCTCCCAAGGAGCCTCTGTGGTGCTGAAACTGTTCTATATCTTGACCTGGGTTGGGTTTCGGTTTTGAGTGTTTACATATTCAAAAATTCATCCAACTGATACTTAAGATTTGTCCATTTATCTGTATGTAAGTTACACCTCAAACATAAATAACCCAAAACAAGCAACAAAACCTCCCAAAGCTCCCATCATTCTTGGGGCAAATCACTAAGTGTTTGTGGAGTGAACAAATGTCACACTGGTCCACTTCCTGCTGGCTGTTTGCACTGGAGCAGACATTTGTGGTCTGTGTCTGGCCCACATCTCTCTCTCCCTTTCTGCTGTGAGAGGTGCTTGGTCTCCCTTGCAGTGAGGGGTGATGACGCCAAACCATCTGGCCAACAAGACATAAACACAGGTCTGCTGCTGGCTCTGGGAAGGCTACTGCTTTTTTTTTTTACAAAAAAGAGGGGACACATCCCCTTCTCTCTGCAGATATGACATATGAAGCTACAATGTCAGCCATCCCCTGAGAATGAGGGAAGGGCCAGGAGGATCACAGAGTCACAGCGCGCTGGCCCCGAGGCTGTAGAGACTGAGCTGTGGGCTTACCGCTGTTCTCCAGGCTTGTTTTGTGAGGAAAATAAAACCCTAGTACTTACTCCGTTATTGGGCGTGTTTTGCTACTGTCAAGAAATATAGTTGTCAACATCAAAAAACCAAGACTTCACCTAAAGACCCCATACAGGAGTGTAGATCCTGCAATACCGCAGGATCTCCGTACTGGGATAATCCCAGATAACAGTGGCACAACAGGAATAACAGTAAAAAGAGCCGAAGAAATTCACTGAACTAGACATTGCTCTGAGGGAATGGGGAGCATGGCTCACACTGGGGGGGGGGCGAGGTAGCAGAGCTGAAGGTGGGGCCAAGTGGGGGGTGGGGACTGGCCCAGCAGCAGGATGGAGAGCAGCAGCAGCAGCAGGAGACCCAAGACAGGTGCCGGAATCAGCGGGTGCCCAGTGACCCTGATGGGGTGGCAGGACAGTGCTTAGGGTAGGGCCCAGGGGAGCCCAAGCACCCTGATGTGTGACCACCACCTTCCTTCTGGTGATGCCTTGGGGCTCACCTGAGCTGCTGGGGGTGCAGGGGGCACAGGCAGACCTTGCCCCAGACTGGTCTCCTTACTGGGACCAGCTTCTTCTCCACAGGTACCAGGGCTTGCTGCAGGTCTGGTGGGGCAGGGCTGCTAGAGAGAAAGGAGGACAAGGCAATCACACTAGACTTTGTCCCCAAGTGCCCTCCCAGTCTCTGTGGGTCCTGGTACCTCTCAGGAGGGCTTCTTGGAATGTCTCCAGTGTGAGGGTCTCCCAGAGGGATGAAGAGATCAGCCTGGAAGGACAAAGGAGGTGACAAACTTGAGACACAGAGTCCTGGACAGAAGTGACCCCATGGAAGGGGGTGGAACACAGTGAATGGTTCAATGTATGAGCTTTCCCAAAACACACTGCTGGGTTGGGGTCCCAGCTCTGCCAGCTTCTGGCCATGTGTCGTTTGGCATGTCACCCCACTTCTCCATGCTCCACTTTCAACACCTGCTGGACAGGGAAAATGACAGTATCCACCTCACAGGTCTGAAGTGGAGACTGACTGAGTGAATATGGGTTAAAAAAAAAGTGGGAGGGGGCTCAGAACTGTGCCTGGCACACAGTGAATGCTCAATAACTGTGTGAGCTACTCAAGTTGATTATTTCCACTTCCATTGGATTCTGGAAGTATCCAATGGCAATAAAAATAAAGTAATAAAGAATAACAGGACACCAGTCCCAGGCACCACCTTCACCATTGTCACCTACTGTGTGCCTGCTCTGTGTGAAGCCTGGAGTCAGGCCCTTTACAACATGATCCTTAACCCTCACCCAACCCTGAGAGCTGGATGAAGATCATTCACCATGCCAGCTTGAGAACCAGAGGTGGGGCCCAGGCTCCACAGTTGTGGCAGGAAGGAGGTGGGCTTTGGGGTTAAGATGTTCAGAGAGACCATCTTGGATGGTGTGGACCCTGAAGGGTGCCAGGTGCCCGGAACGGCCTGGCACACATTTGGCTCTCAAATCCTCAGCCGAGGACTGCAGGCTCCTTACCTCATTTCCTTCCCTCCCTTTCCTTGCCTAAGAATGGGGATTGTCGCCTGCTGCTTTGAGGAGCAAAGGATCCAGCGTGTGTGGTGCTGGGCAGGGGGGTGCTGTGCCTTGTGCCTTGAGGGAGTTCTGAGGCTGGCTGGGGAGAGGGAGGGTCCAGCCCCTTCCTGTGTGTGGGCGTAAGTACGTGTGCACTTTCGCAATCCGGGGGTGTAGCCACGTCTGTGGTGCAGCGGTTGCAGCCGTGTGTGTGCTTGGGGGGTCCCCTGGGAACATTCTGGCCGCCCACTGGCCTGCAGGCCACCACCTGCAGCACCATCCGCTCTCATTAGCTACAGTGAGGGCCTTGTTATCTCTTGGCCAAATGATTTTTCTGTCTGTTCAGGGGAAGTGGGGGTGTGGGTGGGAGCTGGGGAGGAGCTGTGATGACATCAGTCCCCTCAAAGGGCCTGGAGTAGATGGGGACTGGGGAAGGGTACTGGGGACTGCCTACCGTGACCTGGATCTCTGCTTCCTCCTCTTCCTCTCTTCTGGGCAACCTGGGGCAACAATAATGTCACTGTAAGCATTTTCCCTCAGCCTGACTCCCATTTGCCCACTGAAGGGCTCAGGGGAACCTTTAGAGCTGGGGTTTTGAGGAGGATGGACCTGGGGTCTGTGACCTCAAAAAGGGGACAAGGGTCTCTTCATCTCACTGGCTTTCTCAGTTGCTACTTTTCTAGTTGATTCCCTAGGTAGGAGCCGAGGCTTCTAGCTCTCACTCCCCAAAACACCTAAGGCCTGTGTAGACCCTGTCCCCTACTTCCTGCCTGCTGGGTTGCACCATTTTCACTCAGTCTCAGTTTTACTGGGTCTTTTTTCAGAACTTGGACTCCTGAATCCAACTGTGTAAGCCCCCCTCCTATCCTAAATAATTTCTCTTAGGGATGTGAGCCTCCAGCCTCTGCCCCTCCTAGGGTCACAGCTGCCTGAGTTCCTGAAATGCCTCTTTGGAGACTCAGGCCTCAAGCTGCCCAGATGCTCCTTGGAGACTCAGATGTCCACACTACCAGCCATCACCTTCACTGGGGACAAGGTATTTGACCCTCCACAGTTTTAGATCTAACATCCTCAGGATACAGCTGTTATCTCAACTAGCATCCCAAAAGGCAACCAGACCCTCTCCAGGTTCAAGCCCTTATCTCTAGTCACTTCTAGGGCCACAGGATTTCACTACCTCCCTGCGCTCCCAGCTTCCCAATCTGTGTATCATACTGCCCCTGTCCCTGGAAACTCAGATGTCCAGCCCCTGCCCCTGCTGATGCTTAGACCCTCCTCCCATCCATTTCCTGGTGACTGAGGAGAGGTCACAGCTCTGGAGCCCCCATCCCACCCAGTATGAGCTTTCCCAAACAAGTCCAATTAGAGCTCCTGGCAAGCAGCTTCACTAGTTGCTACAGCTAGGAGGAGTCTGAAAGAGAGGAGGGGAGAGGGTGGCATCACAGGAAACCAGAGGCCCCAAAGCCAGGGCCCCAAAGAGGGTTGGTACAGATATTTAGTGCTTTCTCTATCTTCAAAGGCCTGCACAGGAGCCTCATAACAATCCCAGGGCTGGGGCTCCACGGCATTATGCCGAATGCTCCCACCATCCTCTATCACAAAAGGACTGAGCTTGGATTTGAACTCCAGGTGTCTGATTCCAGAGCCTTCATAATCTCCCAACTGCCTGGGTGCTCCCCAGGGGCCCAGTCTGGGTCTCATTTATTCCAGGGTTCCCTAGAGACCTTGGAGAGATATGTTCAGTGAGTGGCTGAGTGACTGAGCTGTCCCATCTTCCTGACAACCGTTGTCTTTTATCCAAGAGTCTCCTATATGAATACCATTCTTGAAGGACCCTTCAGGCATCACCTCCCCAGGAAGCCCTCCCTCCATCCCAGGTGGGGTCAGGTGCCAGCTGTCTTCCTGGAACTATATGAGTCAGGGCTGTTTCCCCCTAGGCGGGGAGTCACTGAGGGCAAGGCTGGATCTGACTCATCCTGGTTCACAGGCCCAGGTTCGGCTCAGCATGAGTAAATGAATGAATGAATAAATGAGTGATAAGAGGCTCCTTCAGGGCTCTTCTAGTTCTGTACTCCATCTGACTGAGAATTGGGTGTCACCTCGAGGCAGAAGAATGGGTTTAGGAGGATCAGGCTTCTTACCACATTGACTGCTCCTTCCTTCCTTCATGAGGGTATGCTGGCTCTCCTTGGAAGTTTCTCTGTGAGGGAAAAAAGTTAGGTCTCCCAGGCTGCAACACCTCAGACACCAAACACACCATCTTCAAAAATCTGCCCTCCTCTTGGGCCCCCTCCTCGGGGACAGATCTATACCCCCCCTCCCCAGAAACCAAACCTGGAGCATTATTCTGGACCCTACCAAGCCCTTTTTGCTTCTTCAGGACCCAGGAGTCCAGATCCTCCAAACTTTTAAACTTCTCACCTGGGCTCAGTGTTCCTCTTTCAAACCCCATTCTCCTCCCAGGTTCCCAGGCTTGAGATGGCCCCATCATCTGCTCTCTCTCAGGACCAAAGCCCCTCTGTTTTCTCCAGAGAATCTTATCCTATGGCCCCAACTCAACTCAACACTCTTTTCTAAATATATCCCTGAGCTCTAGCTTTGTGCACTCACTGCTCTGGAGCAGCCCACTCCTCTCTCCATGTCCCTCACTCACCTCATAACATCACAAGATAAGTTCATTTCTTCTCTTCTCTTCCCTTTCTATCACCCTGAACCCCAGCCCAGATATCTGTCTGCAGCTCTGTCTTCCCTGCCCCAATTCTTTCTGTCCATCCCTTTTCTCCATCCAAAGGCCTGGCCAGGCTCAGGCTCCATCCTCTCCAACTGTACCATTGCCTCAGCCTCCTCTCTGGCCTCACCTCCTCAGTCCCCATGTGGCTGGCTCCAAAGGGATCTTTCTACATCCAGAGCTGCCCTGCCCCTCCCTGCTCACAGCCCTGCTGTGGCTTGATGGAGAAAGTACAATCTTTTAGCTTGATTGCCAGGGAATTCCTTTCATGATCGGGCCCCAGACTCATCTCTCACTAGTCACCCCAATTGCCCTCTATTCTCCAAACATATCCGATTTCGAACCTCCACACATACTGCTTCCACTGCTGGAAGGTCATTCTTTCCTCACACCACTTCTTTTTTTCTTCAAAATAAACTCAAGTGTCAGTTTCCCTGTGATCTCTTCCAATCTCCCACCTGACACTGGTACCCCCTCCTCTGGGCTCCCACAGGGCTCACCCCCCACCTGTAGCACACTGATCATACTGCACTGGCATGGTCCATTTGTGTGATCTCTCCACTAGGCCTTGAGTGCTAAGGGTCCTGGGTCCTGAGTGACCCAGCTCTGTGTCCCCAGGACCCAGAGCAGGCAGCACCCTGAGACCTGGGTCAGTTCTCCTGGCTGGGGTATCTGAGGGTTCATGGCAGAAGCTCATTTCCTCTGAGGAATGCAGCCCTGCCCTCCACAAGCTGTGTGAGAGTGGACATGTGATCTCTCTGAGCCTCAGTTTCCCATGAGTAGAAGGGTGAGGAATGAGGAAGCCTACCTCACAGAGAATCTGGGAGAGGTAAATGAGAAATCAAATGAGAGCATCATGTCAAAGAAAAATACAAAAGCTTCTCTCAACCGAAGGAAAAAGTGAGCAGAGAAGTGAGTTTCTCCTTTAAGGGTGGCAAACAGCTTTGAAGTGGTATAGATTTCGACAATACAGAGTTGTTTATAGAGCTGTTCAGCAATACTTTCTTTAAAAAATTTCTTTGCCCGGCCAGGTGTGGCTCAGCGGTTGAGCACTGACCTAGGATCCAGGCGATCGGGGTTCGATTCCCGTTCAGGGCACATGCCCGGGTTGCAGGCTTGATCCCCAGTTGGGGGCGTGCAGGAGGCAGCCGATCAATGACTCTCTCATCACTGATGTCTCTCTCTCTCTCCTTTCCTCTCTCTGAAATCAATAAAGATATATTTTAAAAAAAATAAAAATCTTCTGGTTGCCCTGGCCAGGTAGCTCAGTTAGCTAAATATGCCAGGGTTGCGAGTTTGATCTCCAGTCAGGGCACATACAAGAAGCAACCAATGATGCATAAATAAGGGAAACAAATCCATGTTTCTCTCTCTCCCTTCCTTTCTCTCTCTAAAATAAATAAATAAATAATAAATAAATAAATAAATAAATAAATAAATAAATAAATAAATAAATAAATTTCTTTTGGCACTAATAGATTAAAACCTCACTTTTTAGTTGTGGACATTAAAGATGAGTTGTTTCAGTTATTTCAAATGATGTAATATTATTGTACAGATAATTACAGAAGTCATAAAACAATGGCTATTGTTGAGTTCAAGATTTCATAGTGGGTTTGCTAAGGGAAATGCTTGACGTATCTTTACTGTGTCAGGAGGAACAGTTCACTTCCCACTGTAGTACCATTTTAATTATTTTATTATTTTATTTTATGATTTAGTAACTTCATTCTTTATTTTGCAATTACAGTTTACTTTCAATATTATTTTGTATTGGTTTCTGGTGCACAGCAAAGTGGTTAGACAATCATGTACTTTATAAAGTGTGTCCCCTCATATTTCCAGTACCTACCTGACTCCATACAGTTATTACAATATTATTGACTATATATTCTCTATGCTGTACTTTACATCCCATGACTGTTTTCTAACTGTATGTAGTACCATTTATTTTTTTAAAAGAGTTTATCTTTTTGGTTAATCCTCACCTGAGGATATTTTTCCATTGATTTTTTTAGAGAGAGTAGAAAGGAAGGAGGGAGGGGGAAGGAGGAGAGAGAGAGAGACACTGATTGGTTGCCTCCTGCACATGCTTCCACCAGGGCCAGGGACCAAACCTGCAACCCAGGTATGTGCCCTTGACTGGGAATTGAACCCTCTGGTCCACTGGCTGGTGCTCTAACCACTGAGCAACCCTGCAGGCCCAAGGATATGTTTTTTATTGATTTTAGAGAGAGAGGAAGGGAGAGGGAGGGAGAGAATCATTGATGTGAGAAATATCAATCAGTTGCCTCTTGTATGCACCCTGAATGGGGATTGAACCCACAACCTGGGTATGTACCCTGACAGTGAATCGAACCTGCAACCCTTCAGTGTATGGGACGATGCTCTAAGTAACTGAGCCACACTGGCCACACCATTTTAAATAAGGTGATTTCTGACAGTGTTTCCTAAACAACCACCACCACAAAGAAATTTATGTGTTTGCTATCTTCACTTTTGTCTACCACACTAGCAGGCCAGTCCCTAGAGGGCAGGGACAGTGTCCTGTCTGGCTTAGGCTCCCTGTTCCTCAGTGGTTGCTCAGTGAACATTTGCCTATTGAATGGGGAACAGTGCAGGCACATGGAGTCCCAGGTCCTTTTCCCAGCTCTGGACTCCACTGGTCTCACAGCCCCTCCTCCCATGCTCACCTGTCCTTCAGTTGGGATTTCAGGTAGAAACTCAGCTTCCTCATCACTCTCATTGATGCCCTCCTCCCACCGCCATACCCCACACAGAGGGCTGGAGAGATTGGTGGCTGCCTCTTCTTCTTTCTGGGAGAAAAGTTGTTTCTGAGGTCAGGGAGGGCCAGATTAAGGCAGAAGGCAGGTCAGAGATGGGGATGGAGATGGGCTGATGTGTGGAGATGGGAGGTGGAAGGGAGCTGATATGAGGCTGGGCTGGGGAGTAGGTGGAGGCAGGACCCAAGAAGGGTTTGGTGCCAGGACCAAGAACTGGATTAGGGATGAGATTAGGACAGATGGTCTTGAGGAGAAATGGGGTAGGGTGAGAGTCAGGGCTGGGTCAGAGTTGCAGCTCGAGGTGGGTTGGGGTGTTCCTAGGGGTGCCAGGCCCACCTGCTGAATGGCCTGGATCTCCATGCCCAGTGATGGGGACAGCAGCTTGGTCCAGTCCACTCTTCTCGCCTGAGACCCTTTGGGTAGCCTGGCCACACAGTCAGGAGGGGGAAGGCTTCTGTGCCTGCCCACCACCTGTCCGTTGGCCTATGCTTGGGGTTGCCACCCTGCCCACCTTGGGGCTGAAGGCTGGGGGTCCCTGCTCTTGGGCTCTCCTCCTGCCTCCTCCACCCCTCATGTTCCACTCACTCATCTGGCCCCTTATGGATCTGACTCAGCTGCTCCTCCAGGTGTGAGATTTCCAGCCTCAGTTCCTGCAAAGGAGGGAGGGAGGGACACCTGGCTTTCCATTCTTCCCCCACCCCCACCCCTAGGCTCCTCTTCCAAGGTCAATTCCACTCCCCTGACTTCTTTGGGCTCCTCAAGAGACATATTGCCAAGGGACATGGGGAAGAAAGCAGTGAAAGAAACTTAAGGAGGCCAGCGAGAGAGAGCAGCAGGAACCCAAAAGGTAACCTGGCAGCCAGGAAAACTAAGCAAAGGGAGGCAGAGACAGTCACATGGAACAAAACACAGATGGACACAGGCTCACAGAGAGACAAGAGACACACCAAGTGTAAGAGACTCATAAAGACCAGGGACAGAGAGAGGAGTCGCCTTGGGAGACAGACTAGACACAGAGAGGGGCTGAGGCAAGAATCTAAATAAGCCAGGCAGATACACATAGAGATAAGGAAGGGAAATGCAGTGAGGAGACACCCACAGAGAATAAAAGTGAAGGGAAAACATACACAGAGTGAGAGAAAGGAAAGACAAAGTGAAAAGGCAGAGAGACGGAGAGAGAGAGAGAGGGACACACAGACAATGGAGATGGAAGTGAGATGAGAAGACTTGGGACACAACTGACAGGGACAGAAAGAGGCAGTATATCTTGGAGATGGTAAGAGAAGTGGGGAGAGTAAGGCCACACAGGGGGCCACCAAGGGCGGGTGAAGGAGCCTGGGTTACCTGGGTTGTTGTTCTGTACTCTTCCAAGGTCTTGGCCAGACTCTCTGCGTGGCAAGTGCACTGGAAAAGCCCAAAGCCGACTGAGACTGGGCTCAATCCCACAAAGACAAAGACTAGGAGTGGGGGTGTGGGGTGTGGGGTGGAGGGCAGGGTGAGCTTGGGGGAAGGGCTAGGGCCTGAGGGACAGCACCAGTTTTGGAAAACAATAGAAAAATTTTAGATTAAATGTGAAAGGCATATGCAGACGTAGGACAAAGATTTGTGGGGCTCAGGCAGTCAGTATCATTGGCTTAACACGGCAGAGATCCTTTGTGCTGGGGGAAGGGTGTAGGAGAGTTGGAGAGCAACAGAGAGGAAATAGGCCCTGAGCCATCCCAAGCCCAGGGTTAGCCATGAAAGGGGCAAGAATGGAACCACAGAACCCCTAAGACATATGGGAATCTTAGCGAGGAGTTTCCCAGCTCAGTCACAGAACCAGCAAGGCATCTTCCTGCAGGGTCATGCTTGTGATCTCAGGAAAACTCTGTGACCTCTCTGGGCTGCTTGCTTATCTAAGGATTAGAGCCAGGCAGGACTTCCCTTTCCAGACTCGGGGCAGATGGGCAGGTGCACATGGAAGCAAATGTCATCCCCACCCCAGCCCCCTCACCTCAGAGAGGTCGGTGTCTCGTTGGCAAATGAGGTGTTCACACTCATAGAGCTGCCGCTGCCAAGGAAGGAGTCTGTCCATCTGGTCTGCCTCCCAGGATGCTCCTCAGCCCTGCCCTCCCTGGGCCTGCCCACTCCCGAACCCCTCTCCTCAACCTCCCTGCAGGTCTCTGGACATCAGCTACATGGACAGGGATTTCAGTCAAGTTGCCTGGCAGCCCTGGGAACCCAAAGGCTCAATGGAAGTTCCCAGCTCTCACGGGGCCTCAGTGGCTGAAACTGGAGGTGGCAAAAATGACCCTGGGGGTAGTGGGAAGTTGTCAAGGCACTAGGGTGGGGTGGTACCTTCAAAATATCCTTCTCCATGGCCAGCTCCTCAGTTCTCCTCTTCACTCCATCCCGCTCGGCCAGTAGCTTCCCATTCTGGAAGGAGGAAGGGCCAGGTATATTCACTTCAGCAAACGGCAACACTAATACTCATAACTGACATTTGCTGACACTCGATGTGCATCAGGCCTCATGCTAAGCACTTTATATGTTTTAGCCCATGTAATCCCTCTGACATCCTACGGAACTTCAGCTTTGACTTCTCTGTGCATCAGTCCATTCCTCATCCATAAGAATGAAGATAAGATAGGACCTACTTCAAGGGGTTGCTGAGGATTAAATGAGCTAATTGCTAACATTTACTGAGCACCTTTCATGTGTTAACTCATTTATTATCCCCTATTTTATTGATTTCAGAGAGAGGAAAGGAGAGGGAGAGAGAGAGACAGAAACATCAATGATGAGAGAGTCATTGATCGAGCCCGCAACCCGGGCATGTGACCTGACTGGGAATCGAACCCCAATCGCCTGGATCCCAGGTCGACGCTCAACCGCTGAGCCACGCCCGGCCGGGCTATTATCCCCTATTTTAAAGATAAAAGCAACTCAGCCCTGGCCAGGTAGCTCAGTTGATTAGAGCATCGTCCCCATATGCCAAGTTTGTGGGTTCCATCCCTGGTCAGAGCACATACAAGAAGCAACCAATGAATGCATAAATAAGTGGAACAACAAATCCATGTTTCTCTCTCTCTAAAAATCAATAAATAAAATTTTAAAAAGATAAAAGCAACTCAGACACTGAAAGGTTGACTGACTTGCCCCAGGTCTACAGGTGGTAATTAATGCAAATACATGTTAATAGCACAAAGTATTTAGAACAGTGCCTGACATATACCAAGTGTTTGGTAAATGTTGTATTAAAAATATTTTTATGTGGAATCTGAAGAATATAAGTGAACAAAACAAACAGACTCATAGATACAGAGAACAGACTGGTGGTTGCCAGAGGGGAGGGGGTTCTTAGGGGACTGGGTCAAAAAGGTGAAGAGACTGAGAAGTAAATTGGTAGTTACACAATAATCATGGGGATGTAAAGTACAGCACAGGAAATACAGTCAATAATATTGTAATAATTATGCATGGTGCCAGGTGGTACTGGGAATATCAGGGGACCACTTTGTAAAGTGATTGTCTAACCACTGTGCTATACACCTGAAACTAATACAAAATATTATTGAATGTAAACTGTAAGTGAAAAAAATTTTTTTAAATATTTTTTAAACTTTGGATTATAAATTTTTAACACACACAAAAGTAAAAATAGCAGTATAATGCACTCCCATTATCAATCATCTACCCTCCAGGTTTTTTGTTTTGTTTGATGTTTAACCAGATTAAAGCAAACCCCAGGATTTATATTATTTCACATGTAACTACTCTAGCATTTTATTTTATTTATTCTTTATTTTTGTTAATCCTCACATGAGGGCATTTTTTCCATTGCTTCATTGCTTTTCAGAGAGGGTGGAAGGGAGGACGGGAGAAACATTGATGTGAGAGAGACATATCGATTGGTTGCCTCCTGCACACACTCTGACCAGTTATGGGGAGTGAACCCACAACCCAGGTATGTGGCCTTAATTGAACCCACGACCCTTTGGTGCACAGGCTGATGCTCTAACCACTGAGAAACACCAGCCAGGGCTACTCCAGCATTTTAATCTACTTAAGGGACCTTTCCTTTAGCAAAATCACAATACCTACCATTATCATTCTTTTATTTTTATTTTTTTAAAATATATGTTTATTGATTTCAGAGAGAGGAAAGGAGAGGGAGAGAGAGAGAGAGAAACATCAATGATGAGAGAGTCACTGATCGAGCCCGCAACCCGGGCATGTGCCCTGACCGGGAATCGAACCCCTACCACCTGGATCCTAGGTCGACGCTCAACTGCCGAGCCACGCCCGGCTGGGCCCATTATCATTCTTAACAAAATCAATAATAATTCCTTGGGATCATCTTATACCCAAGTTGTGTTCTTCTAAAATTCTGGTTGTCTCTCAAATGTTTCACATTTACTTTGTTTGAATGAGGATCCACAGGCTTTTGGTTGAAATGTCTCAATTATTATCTGAGTGACCCCCCACCTTCCAATCCTGGCACTTTTTTGGGTCCTTTTGTGGAAGAAACCAGGTTATTTGTCTTATAGAAATTGGTGTATTTGGATTAGGTTTATTGAGTTCTCGTTCCCTATGGTGATGTTCACCATGTCCCTGCGTCTTCTAGGGGGTAGTCCCAGGGCCTTGTCCAGACTCTTGTTCAACTTTTTGGCAGGCAGATTTCACAGGTGCTGCTATACATGTCATAATATATCATTCAGGAAGAATGTAATGTCCTAACAATGTTTTCACTGCCATTATCTCCAATTTTACAGAGGAAATTCAGGATTGAAGAGGTTAAAAAACTTGGCCAAGGTCACATGGTAAGTGGCCTCAAACCCAAATCTGATTCCAAATCCTGCCCTTACAACCCCAAGACTCTCCTCTGAGCCTGATGAAGCCTTGGCTGAGAATGGGGAACCAGATTAATCTCCTGTACCAAGCTCATCACTTGAGGTAGAAACCAACGCAGAAGCTGATGATAAGGTGTGGTGAGGTGGACTCTGATGAGGACTGGGGCCTGGGCCTGCTGGCAGTCCTCATGAAGGGCTTCCTGAGGAGGCAGTGCCAGGGGCAGAATCCTCAAGGCTGAGGAGTTATTGGGGAAAAGAAGGGGCCAGGAGAGAGCAGTGGGCAAGGCCACTATGAAATGGGACTGAGAGTAAAATGGCCCAAATTCCATTCTGGAGTTTCTGGGCACCAAAAGTCCAGCAAGTTGTAGAGTTTTGATGAGGTCGTCATGGAGGAAAGCATTTCTAGGCATGGAGGCAGTTGATTTCCCTTGCCACGTCCCTGGTACTGGTGCCCCCGGGGATACCAAGGCCAGCTCCTCCTCTTCTCTAGCCCGCCTTGGCTGCAAGTCCTCTATCAGCTACCCTCCCTCCCTCTCAGTCCCAGCTAGCCTGGACTGCCAGGTGAAGGGCAGAGGAAGGACGGATTGGCCAGGAATGCTGTGTCAACATCTGTCCACCTGGTTGGGATTTGCAGGCTGGATCCTGGGCTACTCGGCAGGGAACCTGGTTACTCAGCCGCTCCTGCCTTCTTCTGCAGTAACCTGAGCTCTGCTCTGTAGGTTCTCCGTAGGAAAGCTGAGTGTCTGAGTGTCCCTTACTCCAGCATTATTCTACTGTAACTTGAGAACTCGATCTATAGATGCTCTGTAGGCAGCTGACAATGAGGAGAAAGGTGGAGGGGAGGGATCCAAGAATAGCTCCAGTTATTGAGCGCCTAGGATGTCCCAGGCGCAGCTCAAGGCACTGGACCTGGCAGCAGGCCTTCTGGGCTAGGAAGAGGCAGAGACTGCTGGCTGCCATTCACCGTGCTTATTCCTTCTTCTGCTTTCATTGGGGGTCCCCTACCCATGTAGGCAGGTGGGTCTCAGCCTCAGCCCTGGGGGTGAATCAAGATGGAAATCCTGGCAGATTCAGGAGACTGGGCAGCAGGCCTTTTCCCCCTCTAAGAGGCTGAGGATATTCTCCCAGCCTCCCTGGTGACTGGTTTGGTGGTGGCAGTGGGTTGTCATGTGATCCAGTTCCATCAGTGACATGTAAGAGAGGTCTGCTGGGGTGGAGGGTACAGTGGGGTACTCCTGGAAAAGCTTTTCCTTATGATGAAAAGAGAGAGCCACGAGAGGAGCATATGCTGGGCCCTTTGTCCCTCTTTATCCTACTTTGAATGAGAACATGAAGTTGGGAGATGTTGCAGCCCCCTGGGATCACGAGGACAGACAGACAGACAAACAAGACAAAGAGCTGCCAAACCAACCCAGAAACCTTCAAAACCTCTTGTTAATCAGCATTCTGGACCCATCAGGGGCTATATTACCCATGACAGGGAGCGGCTTGGCTATAATCATTTGCCACTTTGGTCAAAGAGATATAAGAGGGAAGTTCTGCCAGGGGCTTTAGGGAAAGCCCCTTTTCTTAAAAAGAGAAGTTCTAGAAGAAACAGTCACATCCTGTCTGTATCCCATGCCTCATCCTGCAGCAAGATTCCCATAGCCTCATGGAAGGGAATTTTCATGGAAGAGCCAGAAAACAATAGTAGAAAAATTTTAGATTTAAATGTAAAAGCTACATGCAGACGTAGGACAAAGATTTATGGGGCTTAGGCAGAGTCAGTATCACTGGCTTAACTGGGCAGAGATCCTTAGGGCTGGAGGAAGGGTGTAGGATAGTTGAAGAGAGCAACAGAGAGAAAATAGGCCCTGAGCCATCCCAAGCCCAGGGTTGGCCATGAGGGGTCAAGAATGGAACCATAGAATCCCTGGGATGTCTGTGAATCTGAGAGAAGTGGTTCCCAGCTCAGTTGCAGAACCAGCAAGGCATGAGAATAGAATAGAAATAGCCGTGTGAGTTGTTGAGGCAGAGAGGGCCCAGGGAGGCCCCCATGGCCACAGTCACAGGAAAGCAGCTAACCTTTGCTGTGCCCCCAGAAGGGTATAAAAGTGGCTGAGTGAGAACCTCAGCGGCCTTTACAGGGGCCACCACCAGCAGATGCAGTGAGGACTGTATGTCCAGAGACTAGAAGGCAATGCCAGCCTCCCAATGGATGCCGGCGTGCAGTGGTGACTAAGGCCAAGGACCAGATGGGACTACGAACATCAATCTTGTCCAGCAGAGAGAACAGATGTTGAGCGAGGTCTGCTGCCTCCTGGAGCACTAAGGTGCTGCCTGAGTCTCCAGCAACTTAGATGCCACCTTGTGGGGGGACAGCGATGAGATTCATCATCAAGTGATGAGTTTCAATTTCCACCTAAAAGGACTAGGTACACCCAGAATTAACTCAGGGGATGTTTTCTGTCTCAGAAAGAATGTGGCTCAAACCAGACGTGAGGTTCAACTGGGCCTGTTCATATTATGTGCTGGACTCTGGGCTAAAAGCAGTTATTTAATTCCCATAATAACCCTGCTGAAGAGATACCCTTCTCCATTCTTAGAAAATAAAACTAAGGCCCTGGCCGGGTGGCTCAGTTGGTTGGAGCATTGTCCTGTACACCAAAAGGTTGCAGGTTTGATTCCTGGTCAGAGCATATACCTAGGTTGCGAGTTCGATGCCTGGTCAGGGTGTATATGGGAGGTAGCTGATTAATATTTCTCTCTCACATCGATATTTCTTTCTTTCTCTACCCCCCCTTCCTCTCTCTCTCAAATCAATAAAAACATATCCTCGGGTGAAGAATATAAAAAAAACAAAAGCCCGGCCAGCGTGGCTTAGCGGTTGAGCATCGACCTATGATCCAGGAGATTGAGGTTCGATTCCCAGTCAGGGCATATGCAGGGTTGTGGGCTCGATCCCCAGTAGGGGGCATGCAGGAGGCAGCCGATCAATGACTCTCATCATTGATATTTCTCTCTCTCTCCCTCTCCCTTCCTCTCTCTGAAATCAACAAAAATATATTTTAAAAAAAGAAAGAAAAGAAAAAAGGAAAGGAAAGGAAAGGAAAGAAAGAAAAGAAAAGAAAAGAAAAGAAAAGAAAAGAAAAGAAAAGAAAAGAAAAGAAAAGAAAAGAAAAGAAAAGAAAAGAAAAGAAAAGAAAAGAAAAAAGAAAACTAAGATTGGGAAGGGGCAGTCACATGCCTAAAGGTTGCCTGTCATGTAAGTGGCAGAGATGCAACTTGTACTCAGTGCTAACTTCAAGGCCTTTGTTCTTTCCAGCATTAAAAAAATACTAATATATGAACAACACTAGCTAATTTTTAGTAAGCACTTCCTATGTGTCCTGCCTTGTGCACAAGGCTTTACAAGCATCCTTGTTTAAATCTCACACAACCCAATGAGGGAGATTCTATCATTTTACCCCTTTTTACAGGTGAGGACACTGAGGCACAGAGTGGGGACCTATGCTTATGTAGGTAGCCTCAGTTGAACCCAGGCCGTCTACCCCGTGCCCTACACTCTGACCAACTGCGGCAGTTCTCGCATGCAGTGACGTGACCTTCAGAAACATTCACATGTTATTGTGATCCTGGGTTCTCCCTCCCCAGACTGAAGGGTGTTTGGTCTGCAGGCTGCTGGGGGTGTCTGAGGCACACAGGGTAGGACAGGAGAAGAGGTCGGGGTGGGCACTGGGCCTCAGCTCACCTCCTCCTGCAGAGACTCCATTTCAGCCACCAGATGCTGCTGCTCCTTTTCCTGAGAGAGGATAAAGGCTTCTTTTGGGGCTTCCTTGCCCCCATATTGCCCTTCCCCCACCCCTAGGATCACAACTCAGGCCTGAGTCACTGAGGAGCAGGATTGGGGAATGGGTCTGGGGAGCCCTGATGGCTCCTGCTGTCCCCTTTGTTTTTAGAGGAATGGCAAGTAGACCTGGCCTCAAAGTCTGAGGCAAGCAGGACTTGGAGGGACAGAGGAAGCCTGGGTGACCTCTGCTCTTCCCATTCCACAGTCAGGCTCTGTTGCTCAGGCTCCAAGAAAGGGAGAAGGAAGAGGACACGTGCCCCTTGCCCAGAACCTACTGTCTGCCGGGCCTGCGCCAGAAGACTGCGATTCTGTTCCTCCAGGCTCTTGGCCAGACTCTTCAGGTCCTCCAGCTCCTCATCCATGGCCTTGGCAAACTGCAGAGCCTGCTGGGTACTGAGTATGGGCAGGGACACGTGGGCCATGAGAAAGAGGAAGAGGGATCCATTTAGAGACAGAAGCAGCAGAGAAATCCCAGACAGAGACCTAGAGATAGAGGGGGATGGAGACCCACAGAGAAGAGACTCAGAGAAAAAAGGGGGGAAAGAACTGAGCATGGGGAACAGAGACCAGTTTCTACCTAAAAGATTAAGGGGTGTCAGAGGGGGAACAGGACAGACATGAGGAAGACAGAGCACAGAGAAAGAGTCTACGGAGATGGAGAATAAGAAAGGGAAGAATAAAGAGAGAAGTCTGAACCCCAGAGGCTGAGAGACAAGAATCAAGGAGAGACAAAAGAGAAAGATAAAAGACAGAAGAAAAGAAGAAAGGGACAGGTCGGGATCATAGACATGCAGCAGGAGGTACAAAGAAAGCAAGTGGAGAACGAGGCTGGGTCAGAAGGGACCCAGGGACTCAGGACGGTGGACGTGGACCCGGCCCACCTGCGGAGCTGCTTGCGCAGGGCCAAGATCTCCTCCCCGAGGCGCGCAGACCCCTCCTCGGCAGTCTCCACGCTGCGCTGCAGTTTGGCATTCTCCCCCGCCAGCCTGCGGTTACTGAGCTCCAGGTCCTCCAGGCTGCTCAACAAGTCAGCTGTGCCAAGCCTGGGGGCAGAGAGGGCCAGGGTCACCACCCACAGCCCCAGCCTCCTTTCACGGGTGACGGTAGGCGGTGAGGGTGGTGGGGAGATAGGCTCTTGTGGAGAAAGAGGAACAGGAGGGAGACTGCTCCGCTCTCCCTGAGCTGTTAGCACAGCCCGTCCCTCACCCACTCCCAAAGGACCCCAAGCCCTAGCCAGGCCCTGGGAAAGCTGGAGGGCATGGGCAGGGAGAGGGTAGAGAGGGGCCTGAGGATAGGTACAGCTCAGGTCTGGGGTCTTCGCCTCCGAAGCTCTCCAGGTTGGCTGGCTCCTCGGTGTCTGGGCATACTGGAGGGAGACAGACAGAGGATAGTGGGATCCTCAGTGATGTTAGATATTGGGGTGACCCAGGACTCTGGGCTTGTTCCTTCTCTGGCTTCCACCCTCACATTTGCTCTGGGTGATCCCATCTGCTCCCAGGGCTATAACTATACCCGACATTAGAAAAGCCTCTTGTTCATCAGTACCTTGAGCTCAGGCTGGATCTCCCACACAGCCCTGTAATTTTCATGACCAACACTGGGCAGCACCTTAGCTGCCCCCAAACCTGTTCCTCCTCCCAGTCCACCCCCCCATGCCTCACCTGGGTCCCTTGCTGCTGCTCACCCTCACAGTACAATAGGGCCCAGGCCCTGTCCCCTCCTCCCTGACCCTCTGTGCTCCACCCCATCCTGGCTCAGGCCTCGCACCCTCACCACAGCCCCCTCCCCAACCTCCTGGTCTCCAGCTTCTCCCTTCTGTCCTACCCCTACCCAGAGCTGACCCGCTCCTCCCCTGCTCACAGCCCTCCATTGACCCCCAAGCCCAATGGGAGGAGGTTCAAGGAATGCCAAGTAAGCTCTATTTTATTTGCTTTTGTTTTTATAAGGCTGGAGAAATATAACACAAACATTTGTTTATGGAGTACCTCCTGTGTATGAGGTCCTAGGGTTACAATGGTAAACAAATCAACTAACCAAACAGCAGGGCAGGTAACTAATCAGATGATCAGATTTCTACAGGAAAGGAACACAGCTCTGAGTGTGTGAGTGTGTGTGAGTGTGTGTGAGTGTGTGTGAGTGTGGAGAGCAAGGGACATTAGCCTGGGGCATCCGGGCTGGCCGTTGATGAGAGGTGGGCGGGGCCTTGTGGGGCTCTATAATAGAGCTGGTGTTAGAAGGCTTTGAGAACAACCCCAGAGGAATGAAACCCCCAAAGCTCAAGGAAGGTGGGGAGGCAGTCATGGAGGCTGCTAGAAAGCCAAACTCACAGCTCCAGGCTAGAGCAAAGGTCCCTGGGGTCCCATTCTATCCCCTGCTCTGTTGCTAAGTGGGAAGTCCCCCCACTGTCTGACCCCAGGCCAGCCCGCTTCATTCTATATAAAGCAATCTCACCAGATGGCAGCTGCTGGGAGGTCAGGGGCCCCTCGAAGGCAGTCTCCTCTTCCAGCTCTAATCCTCTATATCAAAGAGATGACGCTTAGAGCCCCCTGCAGCCACCCTCAAACCCAGCAGGGGGATTCTGGGTGGCTGGAGGAGGGGCCAGGTTAGGTGAGAGCAAGCATGGTGGGGAGGAAGGTGAAGCCAGATGGCAAGCGCCCGGGGCCAGATGGAAAAGCAGGAGGGCAAGGACTGGGATTGGAAAAGGGATGGTGAGGGGCATCTGTTAACCCCCTTTCACCCCCCTTTGCCTCCTTCCAGCCCCTTTTATGTCTGCCCCCAGACCCTCTTCACCTCCCCATCCCAGGCACTTTGTCCTTAGACTCTGCTGCTCTCCTACTCATCTCTTTGTTTTTTGTCTCCTCAGCCTCCTTCCAACTACAGGAGGTCCCTATGCCCCAGTAAACAGGTATGACATTAGATCTTAGGGAGGACTTCCCAGGTGAGGGTGGAGGTACAGGGACTTACCCATCCATCTGACAGGCAGCGATCCAGTCCCGCATGACGACCAGGAAGGTGTCCAAGTCCACAGTGGCCTGAGGGCCCTCCCTGTTGGGGTCCAGGCTGCAGGCCAGTGTTTGGAGACGTGCATCCTGGGAGCCCTGTCCTGTTACAGCCTCCAGGTAGGCTAGGACTCGGGTCACAGCCACCAGGCCTGAAGACAGAGCATACCATGGAGCAAATGGGGAGAAGTGGGAGTTGGGAACATTAGGATGACACTGGCTGGGCTGTTGGCACCCCTGCACCACAACCCAGCTGAGACAACTTGGGCAAGTCCTTTACCCTCCTCTGAGTCCACTTTTCACTTGGACTTTTTCACAAGTCATCCCTATCTCAGAGGGTAGACCAAAGAGAAACAGCTGTGCCCCACCAGGCCCACAGTAGCTGCCCTCCCACCCTCTCCCAGGCACCAAAGCCAACCCTTTTTCCTTAATGTCCCCTCACTATCCTTGCCTGAAAGGCCCCCATCCCTTATCCACTCCCTCCTGGAGCTTCCCACAATCACCCATGTCCTACAAGGCCCCCAAGAAGGGCGCTAGCCCATCCCTCTCTCTACAGCGCCCCAGTTTCCAGCCCCCATCTCTGCCCCTTATTATTCCTTCTCCCTCCCAGGCCCAGTGCTCCCAGACCCTGTCCATTTCCCTCCCACCTGTCCTCTGGGGGTCACAAGCTTCGAATGTGGAGTTGAGTATTTGCTCCTCTAAGCTGAGCAGTGTCCCTCGGCGCCCCTCCTTGGGCTGGTCCCAGAGGTATACTGAGGAGACAATAGGGTCAGTCCACCAGTGAGGAGAGGAGTGGCCAGGTCTCCTTTCTGGTAACAACTTGGGCTCCTAAAGGGGGGTGGAATTCATTTGGAGCTGCCTGGAGTTGGGACTGGTGGGGAACTGCAGGAAGCTTCGAGTGGGTGCAGCAATGTGAGGGTCTTTGAACCACCTCCCTGCCCCTCATCCTGGGGATGTGGGCCCCATCTTTTGGGCCAGGAAGTTGCCCCTGCTGTCTGATCCTTTGTGTACAATCTGCTCAGGAGCCCAGATAACAAATGAATAATCACCCTTTCCTCCTCTCTTCCTCTGCCTCCCAGGCTGTGCTTAGAGGGTAACAGAGGTGGGGGAGGGCAAAGGAGAGAGGATTCTGGGAGGAGCTAAGAGTGAAGGGGGGGCCCAGAAGCCAGGAACAATCAGATAACATCCCGGCAGCCTGGATCGATTCTGCCTGCCGCATCTCCGGTCTCCTAGCCTGCCTGGTGGGCTGGGTCTCTCTCCTCCAGGAGCTCAGAGCCCAACTGCACTACTGTGGGAAGTTGTTTCTCTTTTTGGAGCCTCAGTTTCCCCACCAGTAAAGTGGGGACAGGGTAGAGTAATCCCCATCCCCAGGGCTGGGAGGGTTAGGTCTGTGTATGTGAAGAGAGCACACATGTGCATACTGTGCACATCCCAGGGTCTGTTTGTCCACTGCTATATCCACAGTGTTTGTATAACAGGCACTCAATAAATGCTCCAAGATATAGGAGGAGATCCTCTACCCCAGGAACCACTGGGACAGCCCAGCATCTTTCTGAGGGCTGGAAGTGACCTTCAAGACTCCCTGCATGCTGGGTATAGCAGTGGGCTGAGCACAGGCTACAACATCTGGCAGACCTAGGAGCAACCCAGGCAAGGGACTCAGCCTCTCTCTGTCTCTCTTTTTTTAATCCTCGCCTGAGGATATTTTTTCCATTGCTTTTCAGAGAGTGGAAGGGTAAGAGGCGGGGGGGGAGAGGGAGAGAGAAACATTGATGTGAGAGAAACACATCAACTGGCTGCCTCCTACACACAGCCTGACTGGGGCCAGGGATGGAGCCTGCAACCAAGGTACATGCCCTTGGCCAGAATCAAACCCGTGACCCTTCAGTCCATAGGCCGACGCTCTAACCGGCTAGAGCTAGGACTCAGCCTCTCTGAGCCTCAGTTTCTTTGCCTGGAAAATAGTGGTGGTGTTCCCCCCCTCTTAGAAAATAAATGAGATAAAATCTGGAAAGGCCCTGGCAGAGGGCCTGGCATGTAGTGGAAGTTCAGTATAGAACTGAAAATTTACTCGGCCCCTCCTGAAGGTTTTGCATGCACCATGGTGGCTGCTATTATTAGCCCCACCTTACAGAAGAGGAGGCTTAGGCACAAAGAAGTCAGGAACTTGCCCAAGGTCACCTGTTCAACATATGAGTACCCTTTCTCATCCCTCTAAGCCTTCTAAGGTTCTTTGTAGCGAGCTCAAATTCAACCCCCTTGGGTTTGAGCCCATGCTCCTTGGGAAGGAGCAGGAACCCACATTTAGGGGAGACACCAGGGCCTGTGCCCAGGGCTTTCCCTGCACTCTTGTTTCTTCCTCTTACCATGCTCCATGTTATGGAGAAGGACCTCAAGGCCTAGCGAAGTCACTTTCCCAGGGCCACTTAGCCAGGGAGAGCAACACAGAGTCAACCCAGGAGGTCTGATTACAGATCACGTGTGGTCTGAGGTTCTGCCCAGGGCACTGCACGAAGATGCCACTGTGCTTCTCTCCTGTTTTCTTTCCTTCTTTTCCTTCGTCAGTGTCTCTCCCTCTCTGTGTCTCTGTGCTTGCTCTTTTCTAGTTTTCTCTTTGGCTCTTTCTCTCCATCTTCCTCCCCATCTCTCTCCCCATTATGTCCTCTCTGTCTCCATGTCCCTTGCCCTCATTTTTTTCTCTGCCTCTGTGCTTCTCTTTCCATATCTCTGTGACTCTCTTTGTTCATTCTCCAAGCCTTCTCTCTCTATCCTCTGCTGTCTCTCTGTGCCTTTCCTCTCTAGAGCCTTTCTCTGTCTCTATCTCTCCTGGGTGTGTCCCTCCCTTTCCTTCAGGAGCCTCTCAAAGCTGGCTCAGCTCTGGCCCATGGTTCCTCGGTGGCTGCACGCCCTCTGCTGGTGGCAGCGAAGTGCTCCTACCTTCCTACCAGGAAAGCCTCCAGAGGCCAAAGTCCAAACCTGAGGAACCAAGAAAAGACTCAGGCTCTGCTGCTGCTGGACACTGGGAGCCTCTAATAAAGGGGCCCTGCCTCTTTCAGAGGGTGAGAGCCTCCTCCCCCATCACACTGAGCTCCCCACTTAGCAGATGAGTTTCAGAGAGGGCAACCTAGCATCTTGCTCCTGGAGCGGCTTTCACATGCATGTGGTTTGCATCCAGTCAATTCAAGGATGTTAACTGAGGTGTCAGGCATTGTTCTAGGGTACCACCTCACTTCCTGTGGTTTGTAAGCACCTGAACTGTGGCCAGTGTGAACTGAGATGCTCTATTAGTATAAAGCACACACCAGATCTTGAAGACTTAGCATGAAAAAAATATCTCCAATCCATTTTTATATTGATTACATGATACTATTGTGGCTGTATGACATTAAATAACATCTATTATTGCCATTCATTTGGCCTGTTTCTTTTAAAATTTATTTTAAATGTGGCTACTAACAAAATTTTAAATTACAGATATGGCTGGCATGTTGGACAGTGCTGCTCTAGGAATTGGAAATACCAGGATGAATAAAGCGGACCCGGCCTGGCGGGAGAGACAGTGTGTAAACAGATAAACCAAACCTATGTCAGTGCTATGAAGAGAGGGAAAGCAGGAAAGAGGAGTGTGTGCCAGGGCAGCTGCTTTGCAGAAAGCAGAGATCTGAAGGAAGCGACGGTGAGCCTGCAATCACTGGGAAAGGGTACTCCAGGCAGGGAACACAGTTCATGCAAAGGCTTCTGCTCTGGGCTCCCAGAGCAAAGGGGATAAGGGGTCCAGACAAATGGGCAGGTTCCTTCCTTCCACCCTGCACCAAGGTGGAGCCCCAAGCCACCTCTCCCAAGTCCCCCGAGTCACAGCCTGGTGTTCGCTCACCCACTGCTCCCTCCTCATCCACCCATGGAGAAAGAGGGGCCCAGCCACCTACTTTGTGTAGCAGGGCCACCGGCGGGTCTCTCTGGTAGGTCCATGGGCCACCCTTGTTGCTCCACAGCTGCTGGAGAAGTTAACAGCCTCCCTCCATCACTGGGAGGGAAGGAAAAAAGACTGGCTGCTCTGAGAGCTCCTAGAAGGACAAGCAGGGGAATGGCCTCCTCAGACCAGCCACCTGAGGGTGGGGACCTGCCCTGCCTCACCTGTGCCCCAGGCCTTTCTGGGTTCTCAGAACCTGTTTGCCCACCCCTGTCTCCATCACAGCAGCTCCAGCTCAGACCTGTTTTATGGATTGGAGGTGTGGGTTGGGAAAGGGGGACCAGAAGAGTGGGTGGCAGAGATCAAAGTGGGGTTAGTGGGTGGGGGCCACTGCCTCTTCACCATCCCTCCTCCCCACAGCTTGTCAAGTCCCCAGCCCTGTCCTTCCTGCCCAATGACTCTGCCCTGTATCCTTCTTTCCTTCCCTACGGCCCAGGCTCCGGCCTAGTCCTCTCCCCATGGGACCTCATTGTAGCCTCTCCCCTGGTCTCCCAACCTCCAGTCTCCCACTCCAGTTCATTCCCACAGGGCCCCCGAGCTGACCTGCCCCTCCCCTGCTCAAGATTCTTCCATGGCTCCCCAGCACCCCATGGACAGAGCCTAGACTCTGGACTTGGCATCGAAGGCCCTGCCTGGCCTGGCCCCATCCAATCTCCTCACCCCAAATCACACTTGCTGCTCCAGTGACTCTGAACTGAGTGTTGTTCCCTAAACCAAGCTTGCTGTTCCCACCTCTGGGTCTCTCTGTCTGGGACACCCTCCTTGCCAGCCCTTCCAGTCTCAGCCTACATGTCTCCTCTTCTAGGAAACATTTCTAAACGAGGTGCTGTCTCTGGGTTCCCGACCACCTTGGGCTACTGACATCCCTGCCATATCAGCCTGTTTTTGAATTGCTGGTATCCCACTCGAGTTTGACCCCATCTCTCCCCTAATCCTAGCCCTCTCATGGCTCCCTAGTGCCTGCAGGAACTAAGTCTTAGCCCCTCTGGTTGGTGTTGTAGAGTGGTCCCTGCAACTTCTTGCCGGTTTTTGTCACTTTTCTCTTCATTGGCCCACCTCCAGGCCCCTCACCCTCCTCATAACCATGGGAGCTTAGCATCTTCCCATGTTCCTCCCAGGCCCAGGCCACAGTGCAGCAACATTCCCACCTATGGCCTCTGCCCTGCCCTGAGTCCCTGGAGCAGTCAGGGTCTCCCTCTTCTGTGCCCCGAAAATGCCATGTCCTGCCTACATTATAATCAGGTTGATCTTACGACTTCTTATCCCAACTCCAGGACACTTTCAAGAGCGAAAGGGATGCTATTAATGATTACACTGGATAGTAGTGCCCATCACGCTGGACTAGCACACTGGGGCAAACAAATGGTCAATGCAGGGTCCTCTGGGGCCTGTCTGTTCTCATCCCACCTGCCTAGCTCCATCTCAACAAAAACTCCCCGCACCCTGCCTTCCCTGGCACCAGATGGGGTTCACAGCTGTGCCGTGCACACTTCTTGGTGGTTTTTAGAATTCCTAGAAAAAGCCATCTTTGAGGAGAGATCCTTCCAGGGTTTGGATGACGCTGGAGGGAGCAGATGGGGAGCAATGGCCCTGGAACCTGAGTGGGGAAGGTGCCTGCAAGGGTGTTGACAGGCACAGGGAGCTTCTGACAGGGTTGAGGGAACAAACTCCTAGTGAGGGACCAAAGGAGGCTCTGGCCAGACTCAAGGGTCTTTGGAGAAAAGAATCTCAAGCAGTAGAACTCAGGGAGGAATTCTGGGAATTTTAAGGGGGTCTGGATTTCTGGGGTATCTCTGATTGGAACTCTTGGGGGGGGGTCACTGGATTTCTGGAATTTCTCTGACTGGATTTCTGGGGTATTTCTGACTGGATTTCTGGGGTTTCTCTGACTGGATTTCTGTGGGGGTTTCTGGATTTCTGGGGTATCTCTAACTGAATTTCTGGGGTATCTAACTGGCTTTTGAGGTATCTCTGACTGAATTTCTGTGGGGGTCTCTGGATTTCTGGGGTTTCTCTGACTGGATTTCTGCAGAGTCTCTGGTGATCTGAGGTATCTTACTGGATTTCTGGGTTATCTGACTGGATTTCTATGGGGTGTTATTTTCAGAGCTCTCTGATATTTGGGAGGGGAATGACAGGATTCTTGGTGGGTTTGACAAGATTTCTGGGGATCGGACAGGCTTTCGGGGGTTCTCTTTTAGGATTTGGAGAGAGGAATGGGGTCTCTGACCGGCTCTGAAGAAGTCTGAGAGAATTTCTAAAAGATTCTGACAAGATTTCAGGGGTCATCTATAAGATTCCCTGGTGGGTTCCTTTCAGGATTTCTCAGGGGATTTGGTCAGGATTTCAAAAAGGCCTTTAACGAGATATGGAAGAGGCCCTGACACCGGGGCTCCGTCCTACGACTTGGGAGTTTGTCAGGATTTCGGGAGGGGCTCTAACTGGGCTACCTCGCGCTGCCAAGGCGCACCTGAGGTCACGACCTACTCCGGGGACACAGGCGAGGGCCACGAACGACGAACGACGAACGACGACCAGCAGTCGCCTCCGGTGGAGGTGCGCGTACGCTATTCCCGCTCGAAAAGCGAAGAAAGCGGGGGGCGGGACCGAGCGCGCACGCGCGGCGTCTAAACCCCGCCTTGTTGGGCTCCTCCCCCGACGCAGGCGCACAACAGGGGGAAAGTGCTCTCGAGTCTCGTCGGTTACCTGCCACAGGGAGGCTGCGCATGCGTAGGGCTGCTCTGGCGCACGCCCAGCCCAGCGGCGCGTGCGCACGCCCGTCGGCCGAGTCGCTGAAGGCAGGAGGGACTATCGCTGGTGGGGGAAGGGGCAGGAGGCTCCGTGCTCTGCGCTGGGGCCTTATCCGCGTCACCAAGCTTCAGCGAAATAGGCCCAAGCAAGGGAGGGCTGGGCTCAGAAGCTCCTTGTTTATCCCCACTTACTAGCTACCAAGCCGTGGCCTTTCTGCCCTCTGTTTCGCAACAGGCTGCCCGTCACCGTCACAATAACGTCCCAGCCTCACGACTCCTGAGCCCTTTTGTGGCTCCAGTCCCAACGTATTAATAGATCCCCGAAGGATTCTTCCCCAAACTGTTCCATTCCCTCCTTTAGAAGAGAATGCGGACAAAATATTCTCAGCTTTCCCTGCTAGACTCAAGAGAGACAGAAAATTACATCCAAAATTGACTCCCAAGAAGGGGGATTTGGGAAAAAGATGTCCCAACCACTCAACCTCTCTGCCAGCTCATATTACCCACTTAGAGCTGGTCCGAAACTAGTGAGTTATCACAACTACTTGCTCACAGTCAATTACAGATGGAAGTTCTCATACTATCCACTTTTTAGTGGTCCTCATCACGTGTCTTAAAACGTGACACGTTCTGTATTTGCGTTGTCTGTCTGTCACCCCAGCAGGGATGTGAGCTATTGTAGTAGGAGCCTGCTTGCGGGCTAGAACAGCCTGGCCCCAGCTGAGCGCTTAAAAAAAAGCTGAATGAGTGAATGGACCGAATCCCTGCCTCTTAAGTGCTGGGCAGTGTAGAATGGTGAGGTTGTGGGCCTGGAGTCAGACATTCTTAGGTTTGAATTTTGACTCCATCACTTCATAGCTATAACCTTGGCACAATGGCTGCTCTCTCTGAGCCTGTTTTCCTCCCAGAAATGATAATTGCTTCTTAGGTTGCCTTGAGGACTTAAGGTGGCAATCCTTGTTTAATAGTTATTATTTTGGCTATTAGTTGATGGCTTGTTGTAAGGCCTGGGAAACAACCTGCTTGGCAGGTGATGTGGTGAGTGGTTAAAAGGGATATGGAATCGGACAAACCTAGTGCCATTGTTGTGAGGCTTTGATGACTTCACCTCTTTCTCTAAAATGAGGACAAATAGTAACCACCTCTTGGGGTCTTATGGGAGTTCAATAAAAATGTTTGCCAAGTGTTTTGTTGGCACAGGCTGGCAAGTGGTAGATCCCATTCGCTTTATTAGTATAATTTCATTCTTTCAGTTTATATTCCTTCAGTATTTCTTGTTCCTTCCTTTTTCGAGGTCTGGGTAATTTTATAACACCTAAAAAATTAAAAAAATTCTTATAGTATAGTGGTAACATATAGTGATAAATCTTAAGTTATAGCTCAATTAAATTTTTATAGCTTTCTAAGATGAGTGCTTAGATCAGTGATATTTTTAGATTATTTAGCCTCTTTTCTAATATATGCATTTAAGGCCATAATTTGCTTTCTGAAAACTTTTTAAAAATATGTTTTTATTGATTTTAGAGCGAGAGGGAGAGGGAGAAACATTGACAAGAAACATCAACATTGATTGATCGGCTGACTTCTGCACAAACCCCTGCCAGGGATCTAGCCCCAAACCCGGGCATATGCCCTGGCATGTGCCCTGACCGGGAATTGAACCAGTGACTTCTTGGTGCATGGGTTGGCACTCAGCCACTGAGCCACACCAGCCGGGCCTAACTTCTTGATCTACACTCCATTAGTTCATGTCACATTTTCATTATTATTGTTTACTAATTTGACCTGTGCATTATTTCAGTGGTATATTTCTTCATTTCCAAATATTTTATGACTGCCTAGTTAGCTTTTTATTGTTGGGACTTGCCATGGCCTGATTGGCTGAGACTTGGGGACATATTCTAAAAGGAGATAGTGCTGTTAGATGTAAGAACTTTATTTCCATAAGGACCTTGGGGTGAGGTCTAGTGGGGGGTACATACAGATGTTCCCGTCCCCACCCTTAAAGCTGCTGGGAGGGCCTGAGAATGTACAGGAAGTGTGTTTTGCGGGCAGGCAGCCTGAAGTGGGCTGAACCCTGGGTCCCTTTTTGCAGGGCCTCCTCTCGGGTCCCCTCCAGGAGCCCTTCTCGGATGGCCTGCAGGCGGTGTTCCTTCTCGCTGAGATAACGGTTGCCTTCCTGGGCATTCTGGTGGGACCTTCGCCGTGGTAGCTTCATAATCCAAAAGGCCACTCGGGGATGGGGTTCCGGGTGGAAGCTGTCCATGACCTTTGGGATGGGCAACAGGGCCTCCTTCTCCTCTATCTTGGGTACCTGGGGAGGAGGGACAAGGAGACCATCTCAAGCTCCAAATGACAACCCCAGGACTCTCAGACCCCACTCATTTGCCAGCTACAAGCTGCTTTGGGAGTTAAAAACTCACTTAGCAGTTTACAAAGCACTTGGGTTTATGAGCACTTTTGGATTAAAAATACTTGGAAGTTTATAGACTACTTTGGGATTGAAAACACACTTTGGAGGTTTCAAAAGCACTTTGGGGTTTAAAATGTGTGTTGGGATTACAAAACACTTTAGAATTAAACATACTGTGAGGTTTGGAAAGCAGCTTGAAATGTATAGAGCACTTTGAGATGAAAAACTCTTGGCATTACTAAAGAATCATGACCACAATTGCAAAGTGTTTTTTTGTTTTGTTTTTTTATAAAATATTAGCCAAGACTTTAACTGGAAAGTCATGATTAAGAGGGACATACCTAGACTCTGGTTGTTATCAGAAAAGCTTTAAGGAATTAGGATTGAAGTTGAAAGCTGACAAAAGCCCCTTAGAAAAACAGCCTGGTACCTTGCTTATTATTTATATGGTTCATGGCAGTCTTTCCAGGTAAGGAACAAAGATAGAACCTTAAGACATTTTGAGGGATTTCAAGAACTTGAGGAATTCACCCAGACAGATAGATATTGTAGGCAAAGACTGATGGTGACTATGTGACTTGGCTTCTTGACCCAAGAGGCAAATTAAAGCTCAATCTGGAGATTCCTTATGAAATTCCAGCAAAACATATTTAAAAGAGTCTATATGATCAATTAGTATTCTTGTGTTTATGCAAATAATCAGGCCGAATTGAAACTAGACTTAATGCAGTAAATAAATTGGTCTTAATTTGGCTCTTTGATAAAAATGAGGGTGATTTTAGGGAGAGAAATTGCATTTCCATAAAATCTATAATACACTGTTGTAGATATTAGACTCTAGTTCAGTTAATTGTCCTCAAAGTTTTATTTTTCTACCTATAAACTGAACTGGATCCTGAATTTTTCTAGTTTTCTTAAATACCTGGCTACAACCCTCCAAACTAATGTTTCATTTTTCTCCCATCCTTTGGCAAGGCAAACAACGTCCAAAATCAAGGCTCACTAGCCAGGGGCCCCTGATGTCCTTGCTTGGATGCACCCTTTCATAAGACCATTTGTCATGAGTCTTGTCATTCTAGCTTTAGCCCCAATAATATTAAGATTGATAACACAATTTGTCTCCACCTGATTACAAATCCTACTAGCACTCTGGGAATACTGTCCCTTGCCAACTCTAGACACCATCAAAACCTCCTTCTGTACCCAGGCCCCATCGTCCCTCTGACAGAGAGCAAGGACCACTTGGAAGGAAAACTCTACCCCTATTCAGCACAAAGCAGCTACAGAAGAGACCCTATGCCCCTTTCCCTTAAAGAATTCAGAGCCAAGAATCCTTGAGGGGGAAATGTAGTAGGCAGTTAGACAGACATGAGCACAGTAGGAACAATAGGCCATGTACAGAAGGTCACCAGGGAGGGAAGCCCCAGGTGTGCCTAGCAATGGACAAAACTGGGGTAACAAATATCAGAGGGTGGGACCTGGCCCCCAGGGTGACCTGTCCTCTCCTAGCATATTGCTGGTCATGCAGTTCAGACTCTCCTCTGATCTTTATTTCTCTGGCAGGTTGCTAGTCATGTGGTAGACCTCCTCTAAGGAACAAGGGGGCAGAGAAGAGCCTCATATGACTCTTATACAAGTCCTTGCATGACCACTTCCTTAAGCATTAAGGCCTCAGGACAATGAGGTTCTGGCCAGCATTAAATAATCTTAAGAGAGTTTTGGTCAAACTAGAGATAACCTCTAGGACTCAGTTGCGTTTCAGCTCCAGGCCCAGAAAATTAGCTGCAATGTGTGGTCCTTGACTAAATCCTGGTCCAAAATCAAATCAGCTCTTATAGACAGCAGTGGGGACATTTGAATATGGACTGATGTCTGTTTGGTCCTTGCTACTCAGAGTGTGGGCTGTGGACTAGTGTCACTAGCATCATCTGGGAGCTGTGAGACATGCAAATTAGTGGGCCCTGCCCCACCCCACCCACCTAGTGCTAATGAATCAGTCTGCATTTTAGTAAGTTGAGGTCCTGTAGGCTGAACTGTGCTCCCTCCCAATTTATATGTTGAAGTCCATGCCCCCAGGACCTCAAAATGTGATCTTATTTGAAAATAGAGTTATTGCAGATTTAGTTAGTTAGAATGAGGTCATTATGTTGGGCTCTAATCTGTTCTGGCTGGTGTCCTTATGCAAAGGGGAAATTTAGACATAGACATGCAGACAGGGAGAACGTCATATGAAGATGAGGCAGAGATGGGCGTAATGCATCTACACACCAAGGATTGACAAACACTGCCATCAAACCAGCAGAAGGTAGGAGAGGGGCATGGAAGAGACTCTCTCACAGCCCTCAGAAGGAACCAACCTTGATCTTGAACACCTAGCCTTCAGAACCATGAGACAATACATTTGTTATTTAAGCCACCCAATCTGTGGTACTCTGTGATGGCAGCCATGGCAAATTAATATGAAGATAACAGTTTGACATCAACATTAAATATCTTGGGTGTGAAAATGGTTCTGTGGTCATGTAGAAGAATGCATTATTCTTAGGAGATCTGCTGAAGGGGTTAGGGGTGAAGTGTCATGATGTCAATAATTTATTGTCATATGGTTCAAAAATACAAAAGTGAAAATAAAGTAAATGTGGTAATAAAATGTTAGCAAGTGGTGAATCTAAGCCAGTGGTTCTCAACCAAAATCTGGAGACATTTTTGGTTGTCACAATTGTTTGGGGTGGGGGTGGTGCTTCCATCTAGTGGGCAGAGGCAAGGTTGCTGCTAAACATTTGACAGTGAACAGGATGGCCCCATGCATGGATAAAACAAAGAGTATCCACCCCAAAATAACGATGGTGCCAATGTTGAGAAACCCTGCTCTATGGTAAAAGGAACACAGATATAGTTATTGTACTATTTTCCCCCAACTTTTCTGTAAATTTGAAATTTTTGAAATAAAAACCTCTGTGTGTGAGAGAGAGAACCATATGGATTTGCCAAGCATTCAGAGGTTCTTAAAACTTTTAGGCTAAAAGAAATAAGTCCTGCCTGGCTGGAGTGGCTCAATGGTGGAGCATCACGACCTATGACGGCTGGGGCACATGGCTAGGTTTCGGGCTCGAGTGCAGGAGGCAGCCTTTCAATGACTCTCTCTCATCATCGATGTTTCTATCTCCCTCTCCCTCTCCCTCCTCTCTGAAATCAATAAAAACATATTAAAAACAAAAAAGTCTTTTGGGGTTAGAATCATTCAAAGGTTTACAAAGGTGAGATACATAAAGCGTTTAGGGTTCATAAAGCACTTTGGAATTAAAAATCACATTTTGAAGTTTTTACAAGGGAGAGGTTTACCACTTTAGATTAAAAAATACTTAAAGGTTTGCAGAGTACTTTGAGATAAAAACACACTTTAAGGTTTGTGAGGGAGAAGATTACCAGGCACCTGGAATTAAAAGCACTTCTTGGTTTACAAAACCCTCTGGAACTTACTACAAGAGTGGAGATGTACTCTGAGGTCATAGATCTCATTACTAAGAGCTGGCTAGTCCCTTTTGACAGATGACAAAACTTTGTGAGGGTGAGGGTCGGGGGGTGGGGGGTGGGGGCATGTTCTAACCTTCCAGTCACTCTCCAAGCTCCCATCTCCTGGCTCAATGGATGCCACCACCTTCTCAGAGATCAGCACCTCTCCTGTCTTGTTGTCAGTCACCTGTGAAGATAGGAGGAGAGAGTGAGAGCAAAACTCCTTTCCTCCTCTTCCCTCCTCCCCGCAGATACTGCAGCATGAGGGATCCGAGGGAGACTCCAGGAGGTACTTCCCGGCATAAGCACCTTGTCAATCTGGAGGTGGCTGGCAAGAGTGTTGTTCCCCAGCTGTCCCTCCTGGTTCTCTTCTTGGTGGTAGTTCCTAGGGAGGCCCCGGAAGTCCACGGGGGCAGAGAAGAAGCTGTCCATGCCCCGTAGCAGGTCATCCTGGGGTCAGAGGAGGGACAAGTGAGCTGTTGGACCTCAGGACTCCTCAGTACATCTGCAGCTCTGCCAGGATGTCCCCCAGGCCTTGCCAAGTTCCTTTCATCCCCCCTTCCCTCTCTGTCTTCTGACCCTTAGGACCTAATTAGTCACCTCCTGCCGCCATCCCCCATCTCTTCTGCCTCTATTCTCTGCCCCATTACCTTCCTATTCTTGCCCCTCATGTCCTACTATCTTTGTTCTATCCCACCCTTGAGTCTCTTGTCTCTGTCCCATCTCCCTCTGCCTGTTTCCCTCCCTCTTTCTATCTCTCAGTCTCCCTGTTGCTCTCTGCCCCTTAGAATCCCTCTCTTCCTGCCTGTCCTTCTGCCTGGCCGCGACACATCTTCCATTGTCTCCCTGAACCCCTTCCATCCCTCAGACTTCATCTGTCCCTGTCCCTCTTTCTCTGGAACCTCGTCTCCCCAACCCCTGCCATCGCTCACTTTCAGGAAAAGCCGGGTGAAGCCTTGTAGTAGTCTCTGGAGGCCTAGGAAACCCGAGGAGCTTTCCTGGGCGTCAGCATCGCGGATCGGGGCTGCAGTGGAGGGTGGCACCCAGGCAGAGGGGAGCAGCAGCAGCAGAACCAGCGCGTGCCACATCGTGGGGCGGCCCAGAAGGCTGTGGCATCGGTAAGGGTGAGAACCCCCACCCAAGACAATCATGCTTTTCCTATCCCTTGCCCAGGTTTTACCCCTTGTTCAAGCAACCCCCCCAATCCCATTTCCCCCCTCCCTTTTTCTTCTGCTCCCACCCCCTCCATCTTGTCAGGCTCCGCGGGTCCTCCCAGGCCCGACTCTTCTGGGCTCTGCCTCATACCCGGATCTCATTCCTCTCCTTCCCTCACATTCATCCCCAGATCTCACGTCTCACCTTCTCCTTCTCACCTCCCGGGCCCGCCTTTATAGTAGACCACAGTCCGGTCACCAGACTCTCAGACTTGGGCCGTCCAAGGACTGTTAAATCTAAACAGTTCTGGTCTCGAGCTCGAGCGGGATACCTGGAGCGTTGAATGAGCTTCACGAGCCCCAGCCGCGCCCCTTAAGGCCTGGTCACGCCCCCCACATGTGACCTCACCCACTAGCCCGGCCCTCTATTGGTTAGTCACGCCTCTATTCTGTTAGCCACGCCCCTTGAGTCCGCTCGGCGTTCTACCGCGGTCGCGCTCAACGTCCAGACCACGCCCCTTTCGGTTGACCCGGGCGTTGGAGACCCAAGCCCTGCCCGTCCCGCTCCAATCGCAGGTGGCCACGCCCCCTGCCCTAGGGCCACGCCTCCGAGCTCCGGTCCCGCTCGCAGCGCCCTCAGTTTCTTCCCTAGGCTCCCTCTGCTCTTGAACAGCCCTTCAGGTTAGCCCGCTCCTTATTTGTGTACCTATCTCAGAGTTTCTCCGTTTCGCTTCTCGTCTTCTCCAGGATCTGAAACCGCTAATGCAACTCAACAGAGGGCAATGTGGGGACGCTTTCGGCTCCACTAAAACCGCCCTGCTCTCTCCGGATAACCGAAATCCAGTCTTCTGTCCCAGTTTCCAAGAAACTCGGGATCAGGGCTCCCTCAGGTCCCCAGAGTCCGGGCGGCAGCCTCTTCTGGTTCTATGAGTTTGAACACTCAGCCCCTCTCCCCTCAGGCAACCGAATGTCTCTCTCTGTCCTAGGACAGCGCCGCCTCAAGGCCACGAGTGCGTGTGGGTGCGGGAGTCTCCGCCTCCGTGGACTCCGATAACTCCCGGTCTTGCCCACGACTCTTAATTCTGGTGAGGTCACAAGGAAACCGTGTTATTACAGAAATCAATCACACACACACACACCCCCAATACTTCAATCCTCAAAAATATACTTGAGGCTGAACAGGAAAGAACCTTTTGTGCTCGTATCACTTCCACATCCCCAACACACAAACGCACCAGAGGGCCAGCCGTCCAGGGCCCCAGCCCCTCCTTCCTCAGACCCAGGAGTCCGGACCCTCAACACCCCTCCTCTTGCACGAATCTAAGCACACGAATCCTGACGTTGCTACCAGACCCCAGCTAGACTTCACCTTTCCTTTGCCAAAGCAAAAAATCCTCCCCCAAACTGTCACCCTCGGATCCCCCTTCCCGCAGTCCGGCGTCCGGGCCCGCCCCCCCTCCGGTCCCTCCCACTTTTCCCAAACAAAGCTCCCGGGCAACTTTCTCCTTCGCAGCGCCCCGCCCGCCCTCGGCTCCCCAGCCCCAGGCCGGGAGGTAGGAAGGCGGCGGCGGGAGTCGGGGATCCTGCTTTGGGGTGTGTGAGTTGGGGTGGAAAGTTACGCGTTAGGAGTTGAGGTGTGTGGGGGACCGTCTGAATTGCATGACGCCTTTATTTTATTGGGGGGGCTCGAGTTTGCGCTTCTGACCGAGTCTGAATGCGGGGCTGGAAGTTTCGCCGGAGTTGGGGTGTCTGCCGATGCGTCTAAGTTCGGGAGTGTGCGCCCGGGAGTGGGCGAGGGCAGGGAACTCTGCCGGGTATGTGTGGGGTGCGAGTGTCTGCGGCGGTGTCGGTTTGAAGCGAGAAAGGACCCTGTTGTGTGCTTCTGACCGAACTGATTTGTGTTTGTCATTTGTGGGCGCCTGGTCCTCCCCATGGAGAAAGGGGCCTCGAGGGTGGCAGAGGGCGGGCTACAGAGCTTTCTGGATCTTCAGGCTCCTCTCTTGGGAAGTTTGGGGCCTGGGGCGGGAAATGAGGGGGACCTTTCTTAGCCGGCTCCTCCGTCCCTTTGTCTGGCCACATGGGGGAGAGCTGGGCTGGGATTTTGGCCTATGGGGGTCCTGAACGCCGCAGCGCCATTGGACTCGGCCCGGGGTCTTTGTCTGCCTCGGCCAGGACTCCAGGGTCCTAGGGAGGAGGGGGATGGGAGCCTGGACTCTGGGGTCCTGGGAAAGCTGTGGAAGACGTGGAGCCGCCAGGGAGGCGGGATCTGACTGTATTGGAAAAAGTTTTCCCCCGTTCTCGGCCTCCGGAAAGTCACTGGGAACTAGTAGAGTTGGATCCGAGCCCACAGTGCAGGGGCTGGGAGGGGAGGGGCGGGGCCGGGGGCTTGAGGGGAGGTGTCCTCGCTGGCCAGCCCCTCCCCTGATGGGGGTTGTGGGAAACTGGGGGAGGGGATGCCTGGGCCCTTTGTTCTGGCTCTCCTGATGGCAGGGAGCCCCTGTCCCCCTCTCCCCCCCAGTCTGTGGTTCTGTGGGTCTGTCCTGGTCTCCATTTGAGTTTCTGCCCTGAATCTCTGTCCCTCTTCCTTCTGGCTCTCCGTCCCCCACTCCCTCTGAGCCTCTGTCCACCACCCTCTGTGTCTCTGGCCCCCTCCCTCTGGGTCTCTGTGCCCCCACATTGGGTCTCTGTTCCCTTCTCTCTGGGACTCTGTCCTTTTCCGTCTCTCTGAGTCTCTGTCCCCCGCTCTCTGGATCCCTTCAGCCTTACTAGGGCCTGTGCCCCTTTTTTTCCAACAGCAGCTGCTGCTCACATCCTACCACCTGTTCTTGGGGTGGGACTAAGATCTCACTCACACACCCCTTCCTTACAACTAGGCCCTGACTCCTGTCTTCTTTAAACTAGTAATCCATACCCAAATGACTGGCCCTCATGGGCCCTGCACATTACTATGGGGTCTTCAAGACTTCATCACAACCCAGGCTCCACTGGAAATCCAGAGGAGAACACTCTTCACCCTAAGCTCCCCAGAAATCCAGCCCCTTCTCCAGGACCTAGAAGTCTCAGCCTCGAACCCTCTGCCCCCTGCCTCAGACACAGGAGTCTGGACTCCCAGCCCTCCAAGCTCTGAGGTCCTCCTGGGTGGGTCGGAGGAAACTTGCTGAGCTCTGTGTTCTTCCAGGCCCAGATGGGGGAACCCCGGGCTGGGGCCCCCCTGGACGATGGCAGTGCCTGGACAGGAAGTGAGGAAGGAAGTGAGGAGGGCACCGGTGGCAGTGAGGGGGCTGGAGGAGATGGTGGCCCAGATGCAGAGGGTGTCTGGAGTCCAGACATCGAGCAGAGCTTCCAGGAGGCCCTGGCCATCTACCCACCTTGTGGCCGGCGGAAAATCATCCTGTCTGATGAAGGCAAGATGTACGGTGAGTCTGCCCCTCTCCTTTGCCCTGGCCCCCATTGATTAATAAAAGATAATAAGTGATATTTATGAAGCTTTAAACACTGTTTGCATAAAAGCACTTCATATCCTCATGATGACTCAATAGGAGCTAGCATCCCATTTGCACAGATGAGGAAACTGAGGCCCAGAAGGGCTGCGTGATTTGCCTAAGGCCACAAAGCTAACATGTGGTCGAGCTGGGATTTGAACCCAGTCATAACTCTTTCTTCCATGTAGAGCTCAGCTTGCTGTGGACCTCTGGGAACTACTGCTTCTCTCTCCTTCCCTGGTGTCCCCTCTGTTGAGAAGTTCTGCTGAAGGCCTAACTCTGTTCCATCTTTGACTCTTCAGGTCGGAATGAACTGATTGCCCGCTACATCAAGCTGAGAACGGGGAAGACCCGGACTCGTAAACAGGTGTCAGGACTGACTTGTGGGCTTCTGTCCGGGAGGGGCTTGTCTTCTCAGGGCTTTACCAGTATGGGCAGGTTCAGGTTCAAGGGGGATGTGGTTCGTGTGCTTTTGTCTGTCTTCTTGGCACCTCCATGAGTATACTCTGTGCCTGTTTGGTATAGGTCTCTTAGCAGTTGTGTTAGAACCAGAGCTAGAGAGACCAAAAGAGCCAAAGAGAGGATGGGGGAGGGAAAGGAGACCTGGATTTACTGGGGGAAGATCAGAAGTGTTAGTGAGAAAAGTGTGGCCTTTATGCTCACATCTGTTTGCATACTCTTGAGATAGCTGGCATATTATGTGTGTCATCTTCCCATGTTCTTGCAGTTCTGTGGGGTACCTGGGGGGAGGAAAGGGGTAGGGGACACAAGGGGCAAGTGACTCTGGCCTGAATCTATTTCTTTGTCACTCCCTCCAGGTCTCTAGTCACATCCAGGTCTTGGCCCGAAGGAAATCGAGGGAAATCCAGTCCAAGCTCAAGGTAGGGACCAAAACAGACATCCTGAGAGGGGGACAGGGACCCAGAGAGAGGGGACATAAATGCAGAGAGAGTAACAGAGATCCAGAGAAGGAGGGACAGAGGCTGGTATGTGTGTGTGTGGGTGGACAAGAGACCAAGAAATGGGAACAGATTCACACAGAAAGGTGGACAGAATGGGGAAAGCACAGATCTAGTGTGAGGGGTTAGTGGCCCAGAAATGGGGGTGGATCGAGACCCTGGTTAGGGAAAGATCCATAGAGAGAGGGGTATAGAGATCTAACTCGGGACAGGTAAGAAGACTGGGGTGTTGGGCCTCTCCTCTGGCTCCTGCTGTCTTCCTCCTCCCTCTCCTCACCCCTCCTGCCCTCCTTTTGCTCTTCCTGGCGTCCTCCCCGCCTTTTCCCTCTTGTGCTGTGTGGGTCTCCTCTTGGTCTCCTCTGGTTCATCTTCCCATTTCCCTGTCCCCGTGTGGCCTGCCTGTTCTTTCTGTGCCCAGATGTCTTCATTTCCTTTTGGAGTTTTTCGGATCCCTTTTCTTTCCTTCATCTGGATTCCCTGTTCTCTCTTGGCCGCAGATCCCTCTGAGTATGGAGTCTTTTCTGCCTCTTTCTTTGGATTTGGGGACCATCACTCCTGTTCCTTTTTTGTACCCAGAAGCCTCCCCTTCCTTTCTCTCTAGGTCTAAACATCTTTCCTTCCGGTCTTTCTTTTTTAAAAATATGTTTTTATTGATTTTAGAGAGAGAGGAAGGGAGAGGGGGAGAGAGAGAGAAACATCAATGAGAGAAACATTGGTCAATTGCCTCCCGAACACATCCCAATCGGGGGTTGAACCCACAACCTGGTCATGTGCTCTGACCAGGAATCGAACTGGCGACCTTTTGGTGCACGGGACAATACTCAACCAACTGAACCACACTGACCAGAGCTCTCTTAGTCTTTTGTGGAGTTCACTGTTCCCCTCTGTCCTATCTCAGCTAGGAAATGTTCACTGCCTATTCCCTTTGGGTTTGAAATTCTCATTTCCTGTTGCCTGCATATCAGGAAACCTTCACTTCCAGTTCTTAATTGACCTAGAAACACTCATTACTGTCTTTCATTCTAGGCATTGGGAACCTCTTCCCCGCTCTAGGCCTGGCCCCCTCTGTTCCATATTCATCCTTCATTTCACTTTCCGCTCATTGCTCAGCTCAGGGTGGCAGGCTGTAGGGAAGGAAGGTAGGGTGTCCAGGCCTCACTTCCTAAATCATGTTTTCTTTCCTTCTTTGGCACCCTTCCCCACTCCCATGGGCAGGCCCTGAATGTGGTAAGTCCCTCTGCCCATCCTCCCACCCACTCCCTTACTCCAGACATTCCTGAGGAAGGCAGGAGGGGCAGGGGGCAGTAGTGAGAGAGATTTGGACCCTCCCTCAACCCTTTGCCTGGACCCCCCATCTGTGCATCTCCCGATGCTTACCCTGCCCTGTCATTGTCCCCACCCTTGCTGTGTCCACTGTAACTCCCCATTAACATGGACCTTCAACTCTTCCTCCAGGACCAGGTTTCCAAGGATAAGGCTTTCCAGACCATGGCCACCATGTCCTCGGCCCAGCTCATCTCAGCACCTTCTCTGCAGGCCAAACTGGGTCCCGCTGGTCCTCAGGTGGCCTGGGTTGGGGACTGTGAGGTTCAGGGCTGGAGGGTGGGGTGTGTGGTTTCAACAGTGGACTAACGGTCTGACCCCCCTTTGTCTCATCTCCAGGCCTCTGAGCTTTTCCAGTTTTGGTCAGGGGGCTCTGGGACCCCCTGGAATGTTCCAGAGTGAGTATTTTCTGTCCCGCCTCAGCACCCATCCCCCACCTCCACTCTCTCCCACAGCTCTTTCTTACCCCATCTCCCAGTTCCCACCACCCTGTGAACATAGATTCTGGAGCCAGGGTATCTGGATTTGAATCCCAGGCAGGAGGGTGGGGTGATGGTCTGAAGAAGACGACTAGGTCTGAGATGGGATAGTGAGGAGGGGACAGGGGAGAGAGTCAGGAGGAGGAGAGATGGTGTTGGGGCTTGGTGGGCTGGGAAGGAGGGAGGAGGCAGAGAGAGTGCCTGGGGTCTGGCTTGGTGACTGGGCTTGGGGGGACTATCCAGAGATGTGCAGCCTGGGGAAGGAGCGGGTTTGGGGAAAAAATGAGCTCAGCATGGGACTTGATGAATGTGAGAGGTATGAAGGATGCCTAGTCAGATTGGCTGGGCCCCAGAGACTCATGGGAAAGGCAGTTGTAGGTCCAGAAGTAACCAGGAGGGTTGAATGGAGCTCCAGAGTCTCACGGGAAAGGCAATTGTTGGTCCAGAGGCCCCCACCAGGGATGAGGGAGCCCCAGAAGCTCATGGGAAAGCTCGTTCTTATCCCATAGAGGTGGTTCTTGGGCATGAACAGGTGTTCTCTCAGAATTAGAAGGCAGACAATGGGCCTCAGAGGTAAATGCGAGTGTTCTTTATAGCTCCGAGAGAGCCCTGAGGGTGAGGATATGTTTCTAGCCCAGAAAAATAGAAATAGGCCCCAGAGGCACCTGGGAATTACACTTTTCAGCCCAGAAAGGAGTCATTGGGTCTAGGCTGGGTGTTGGTAGGGCAATGTGACCTCAGGACGGTGAGGCAGGGGTGTTGAAGGTGCTGCCAGAGAAAGAGTAAAGTGACAGGCTGTGGGATTCAGGCTGGGAGAGAAAGTTTGCTGGGGCGTGTTGCTGGATGGGGACACACGAAGGATCTGAACAAGTCCCCAGAGCTAAAGGGAGGAGGCTGATCTGGAAGGGTGGGTGGTTCAGCAGGTGCCACACTGGTTTCTGGGGTTCTAATTTTTATGGAACTGATAGTCAAATTGAGGAAACTCATGTTAATTAAATCATGTGCATAAACACAAAATTGAAGAGTGTGCGTGATGTGGTGTGAATACCTGCAACAGGTTCTGGGGTGAGGGAGAGAGTTCTGGGGGGTTTCTCTGAGGAGGTAATGTTGGAGGCTGACTAGGACTTCACTAGATGAAGACTAGGAGTGGGAACATTTTAGGCAGAGAAAGCAGCATGTGCCAAGGCCCCAAGGTAGGAAAGTTTGGCAAATTTCAGGAACTGAGAGAAAGCCAGTATTGAGCCATTGGTCAGTCAGTCATATGTTTACTGAGCAGCTATTAAGTGCCTGTTACTCTGCTTGGATTGGGGACACAGCATTGAACAAGTTAGAATTCCTGTCTTCATGGAGCTTATATATTTGGAGAGGGGAAGAGACAAACAATAAACATATAAACAACTAAATAAGCATTAATAAGAAAGGGATAAATGTGGGAAATAAAGCAGGGTGTATTTGCTTTACTTAAACAGGAGTCAGGAAGGCTTCTGAGGAGGTGACATTTGGGCAGTGGCCTGATGACAAGAAATGAAATCAGTGGGTAGGGTACTGGTCATGTGGTTTGGAGTTTAGATTTCAGAATTTGGATGGAAAGTCAGGGCCCTTGGGAGTCAAAGTCTGAAAGTCCCTGGAGTTTGTGTCTTTCTGATCTTGATCTTTGGATCCTTGACCTCTCATTGACCTCTGACCTCATCATGTCTCCTTGACCTCTGACCTCTCAGTCTCCTTACCACCATCTCCTGGGATACCCATAGGTCTTTGGCCTCTAGTGCTATGCTATCAGATAGTACAGTCACTAGCCACATGTGGTTATTGAAATTTAAGTTAATTCAAATGAAATGTAATTAAAAATTCAGTTTCTCAGGTACCTGAGCCGTATTGCTGCTCAGTAGTGTGTGGTGAGTAGACACACGTGGTCAGTAGCTACGGTGTTGGATGGCACAGGTATAGACATTTTCATCACAGAAAGTTCTATGGACATACTGCTTTGGATTCTGTTGTGCTGCCTCCTAACCCCAAAGTTTGGCCTAGTATCCCATTTCTGGGCTGCTGGTCATTTTCTCCCTACCCTCCTAACCCTTCAGCCTCCTTTTTCTCAAAATTTCCTATTCTCCCCACCTCTTGAGACCCCATTTCTGTTCTCTTTCTGCCATTTTGTGAGCTGTACCAAACTATCATTGAGACTCCAGGCTTTGTGGTTGGGACTTACCTGGTTCAAGTCCAGGCTCCACTGTGCCCAGCTGAGTGACTGCATGGGTCAGGTGACCCCCGTGTGCCTCAGGTTTCTCCTGTGCAAGTGAGAAGAGCAGTTATCACACCTACCTCATAGGCTGGGAGGCTTCAGTTAAAATGTGCACATAATGTGCCAGCACACGGTCCAGCTTGTCCTGTTCCTTCAGTAAACAGTAGCTGGTATGATTAGCATCTTTCCACCTGCTCACCCTCAGCTTCCTTTCTCCCTCAGTGTGAAGCCATTCTCGCAGACACCGTTCTCCTTGTCACTGACTCCCCCATCTACTGACCTCCCAGGTAAGAGTCTGCTCTCCACCCTCCTTCATCTCCTGTCCCTTTCATCAACCCTAAGTGCCTTTCCTTCAACCTTTCATTAATCAGGGTCACATTCCTACTGAGGTCCAGCTTGGAGGCAGTGTGTGTGGGGGTAGGGAAGGATGAGTGACAGAATTTATAGTGGTTAAGAGCATGGCACCTATAGCCAGACACACTGGGTTTGTGTTCTGCCACTTGCTAGCCTAAAGGACACTGGGAGGTGTATTAGTCAGGATTCTTTCAGCTGCAAGTAACAGAAACCCAAGTCAAGCTAGATGACAAAAACAGCAACAACAAACAGAAAACCCCTCCAGAATGTATTGGTTCAGGTAACTGATATTTCAAGTATTATGGCTTCAGGTATGACTGGATCCAGGGGCTCAAATGGTAGCATTAGGACTTACTTGGTTCTGCCTTCCTCTGGTGACTTCATTCTTCTGCCCATCTGATAGCAAAGATGGCTTCCAGAAATCCATGCTGATGTGGTCCTACAAACTCACATTGAAGAAAAATTACACTTAGGTTCCACAGATTCATCAGTTAGGAATCCTCTTGGCTGCAAGTAACAATACCCAAATTAATAGTGCCATAAATTAAAAGGCTTTAATGATTCCACATAACAAAAAGTTTGAAGGTGGGCTACTAATGTGCTGACTTAGCAGCTCAGCAATATCAGGACTAGCATCTCTATAGCATCCCTTGGACTCTGTCTTACTGTCCCTAAGATGGCTGTTGTGACTCCAGGCATCATGTCCCAAGCAGGACTTGACCAGAACCAAAAGCTTTCTCCTCCCAAAGTTCTGTCTTTTTCATTCAGGAAGAAACTCCTTCCCAGAAGCCCCCGAGCAGATTTCCCCTAACGTCTCATTGGCCAGAACTGTGTCACATGGCCACCTCTAGCTGCAAGGGAGGCTGGGAAAGTGAGTATTTAGCTTTTTCAGCTTCTAAGTGGAGGCAGGCAAGAGAGAACAGTGCTTTATATAGTCCATAAATGTTAGCAATTTTTATTGTTTGTTTTTCTCTTTCTAGGGTACGAGCCCCCCCAAGCCCTCTCACCCCCTGCCCTGCCCCCACCTGCTCCGTCACCCCCAGCCTGGCAGGCTCGGGCCCTCGGCACTGCCCGGTTACAGCTGGTGGAATTCTCGGCCTTTGTGGAACCCCCGGATGCAGTAGACTCTGTGAGTGCAATTTTGGGATAGTCACTGTGGGTGTTTTGGAATGTAGAGGATTAGAGAAAGGGGAAGCATAAAGTAGTGGTTCTCAAACTTTAGCAAGTATCAGAATAACATCGAGGGCTTATTAAAACTCAGATTGCTGAGCTCTGCCCTCAGAATATTTGATTCAGTAGGCTTGGTCTGGGGCCTGAGAATTTGCATTTCTAAAAAGCTCCCAGGTGATGTTGATGCTGCTGGTCGCGAGACTACACTTTGACAACTCTTAGCATAAAGGAATTGGAAGTTCATGAGGCCATGGGTTGGGAAGATCAGAGAAACTCTCTAGGACATCATTTATTCATTCATCAAACACTTCTGAGTGCCTACTGCACACCAGGCTTTGTGGTGGATACTAGGAACTTGGGAAAGGAAAACTCGTTTCTAGGCTTGAGCTTTTGCTGGGCTGGGAAGGAGACAGATGCCATATTAGTCAGGGTGGGCTAACTGTTAGAAGAAACAACCCTAGCACCCAGGGACTGAACATCATAAAAGTTTCTCACTCATGTAACATTTCCGTGTGTGTGTTCAACAGGAGCCTTTCACACAGTGATTTGGGGAATCCAGGCCTCTTCCATTTTGTGGGTCTGACATTTTCTAGGGCTGCTGAATTCTCTGCATCTGGCTGGCAGATGGTGGAAGGGAGAGAGTGAGGAGGTTTTATGGGTCTGGCTTGGAAGTGGCAACTATCAGGTCTGCTCATGTCCCATTGGCCAGAACTTAGTCATGTGATCAAATGTAACTGCAGAGGAGTCTGGGAAATGCAGTTTAGCTGTGAAAAGAAACGAGGGTTTGAAAACATAGTCTCTGCCACAGCCACATAAACAGCAATTACTGTATATAGTGGTCTTGATAGAATCCGAGTCAGATCAGGTTAAAACCCTCCCATCTTACTAGGAACAAAAGCTAAAGTCCGTTTAGTTGCCCACAAAGTTCTGCATGATCTCACCCCATTCTCGCTCTGCCCTTATCTCCTGCACTCTCACCCTTGTTTGTTCAACTCTGGCCGCACTGGCCTCCATGCCCTTTCTCAGACATGCCAGGCCTACTCCTTCTTCAGGGCCTTTGCACCTGCTGTTCCTGCTGCCTGGAATATGCTTTCCCCAGATACCCTACTCTATCCCTCTATTCATTCAGGCCCCTGATTATCTTCCCAAACCGCCTTATGGAAAATGCTAGCTGCCATCACTCTCCACTGCCTTATTATGCTTTATTAGGATTTTTTCATAGCATACATTACTCTCTGAAATTTATATTATCTGAAGATGATTTAAATTTTTTTCTCTCTCTGCCAGTAGACTGTGAGCTCCATGAGGTCAGGGACTTTACCTTGTAGCCCTGGGACCCAGAACAGTGCCTCTACACTGTAGATTCTTGATAGTTTCCCCAATGGGGGAAACTAAAGTTTTTATGGGTGTACAGAGAAGTAATTCTGCCTGGAGAGTCAGTGAAGGCTTCCCTGAGATGACAACATTTGAGTTGGGCTTTGAGGGTTACATAGGAGTTTGCCATGTGCAGAACAGGATGTTTCATATACAGAGATGGAAACAAATAATCAAATATGGTGGGAAACTGGTGAGGCTGTGGATAGATGCTGGTTCTAGAGGAGCTGGCATTGCCATGCTGAGGGACCCAGATTTTCTCCTGGTGATGGTAGAGAGATCCCATCTGTTTGTGATCAGTGGAGGCTACCAGAAAGAGGCATATTTGGATGATCTGGAAAGATGGAGGAGGATTTGTATCAGAAGAAAAGATGGGGAAGATTTCAGGATATGGACAAGTGATAAGAACGGGAACAGAGAGGAAGTCTTGGTGTGGGCTATGTGGATTCTCACCCATCCATCCATTTATCCATCCATTGATGGAACATTTATGAATAGCTATTCAAAAATGGCCAGGTTGAGGGGTTGGGTCTTTGTCCTGGGGGCACTGGGGAGCCATGGGAAGATTATAAGCAGGGAAGGTTGAGAGTCAGCTCTGGAGCTATATGAGTGATGAACTGGGGAGGAGAGATTGGGGGCTGGGAGGCCAGGCAGGAGGCTGGGGTGAAAATGGGAGAGGACAGGGCTGTAAGGATGGAGAGCAGGGGACAGGGCAGAGAGTTGGGCAGTAGGGACAGGGCTTAGGGACTGAGGTACTGTGGGAATGAAGGGACAGAGGAGAGTGGGGACAGTGCCTGGGAGTTGGGCCCAGTGTCTGGGTGGACAGGGTGGGACAGCTAGCAGGAGGAGCTCTGGGGGTGGTGACAGGGGTGTGACATTGGCTTGGGCAGTGAGGGCTGGAGATCCAGCCCATCTCCCGCTCCTCACTTATGAATGTTCCTCCCCAGTACCAGAGGCACCTGTTTGTACACATCAGCCAGCACTGCCCCAGTCCTGGAGCACCCCCCCTCGAGAGTGTGGATGTCCGACAGATCTATGACAAATTCCCTGAGAAAAAGGGTGGTCTGCGGGAGCTGTATGATCGTGGCCCCCCCCACGCTTTCTTCCTGGTCAAGTTCTGGGTGAGTTCTGCAACCAAAAACAAAAGTGCTCATAAATCACATGGCCTCCCAGCTAAGGCCTCTGGCTCTACCAGGTCAGCCTGGGCCTTACCATTCTTTTAGTTCAGAGTATCAGCCCCCTTTGCAACAAGGAGCTCCAAGGAGTTTTGCCCCCAGGAAGGGATGCATGGGACCAGTGCAGGCCTAGGGATAGGACTTGGACCTCCCCAGATCCCACTAGATTTTGCCACACCCAGTCCTGTGACTGATATGGCCCTTGGGATTGGGTTGTGTTGTTTCAGACTTCCCTACATCCCACCTGACCACACCAAGCCTTGTTGCTAAGGAATGTCCTGGAGTATTTGGCCTCTAAAGAGGGGATGCTACATTCCACCAGACCCCGTTGTTAGAGAATGTCCGGCCTTGAGGGTTGCCATTGAAGGAGCTGGGGAGTGGCTTTGTAAAGTCCTGTCTTTATTGAACAATCACTTATTGAGCACTTACTAGATACAAGGCCCTATGCCAGGTGCTACATATATAACTGTGAATAAGGGTCCATTTGTGTCTTTCTTAGGCTTATTTGGTTTGGTGTCCAGTACAATGGCTGATGCTATAGGGGTTCAATAAATGTGAATGTTTAAGGGGTGTTAACCCTTGTGGTAACCAGGGCAGTGGAGGGATCTAGTCTCTGAGAAGGAAGCCTGCTTAAGGGCCTGAAGTTTGCTGGCCTTGCTGGACCCATAGCTACTGCTCTTATAAAGGGTTCTAATGTGTGAAGTCAAGGCCCAGGATGGCTCTGGGATGTGCTGCTGAGGTCTTAGGCATTGTCAGGACTTAAGACAGGCCGCACCAGGTCCCAGGTCTGGAGAGCGACCTTTAGGAGCCCAGCATCTGAAGGGACACAGGGGAGTGGCTGGAGATGCCTTCAATTTTTGTCTGGCTTCACAAGGCCCTGTTGCCAGGGTGATGGATGGAGTCAGGCCTCTGAGGAGAGATCTAATCACCCTGGAGAGTGACCTAGTCAAGTTAGTAATTAGAAAGACGAAGAGGTGTGCCTCCCAGGAAGGTGACCAAGGGGCTCAGGCCAAAGGTGATATGAGGTCTTAGGCTTCATTAGACCCCACCTGGCATAATGGATTGTCTGCTCATTTGGACTCTGGGTTAATGGAGGGGTCTGACCTCTGAGAATCGGCTGAAAGGGCCCGGAAGAGTGTTCTGAAGAGGAGTCAGGGTCCCCTAAGCCCCGTCAGGCCCCGTTGCTAGGCAATAGCCCCTTGCCTTAGCAACCAGCGTTGGGAAGGACTCTGAGGTAGAACCTCTGGTTGCTAGGGAGTAACTGCCTCCTTAGTAACTAAGCCCTTGGAAGGGGCTGAACTTTTTAAAAAAAATATTTAGAGGAAGGGAGAGGGGGAAAGAGTAACATCAATCAGTTGCCTCCTGTACACACCCCAACTTGGGATCGAACCCAAAACCTGGTTATGTGCCCTCACCGGGAACCAAACTGGCAACCTTTTGGTGCACAGGACAACGCCCAACCAACTGAGCCACACAGGCTAGGGCAAGGGGCTGAACTCAGGAGCAAAAAGTGGAATTCCAGGTCTCCTTTGGTGGAGGGCTTACTAGGGAGAGAGGTTCAGAATCATTTGGGGACTCCTACTTCTGTAGCACTGATGGAAGGCTGGGTCTTCTCCAGAAACCCACCCTTGGGGGGGAGGGGGACTTTGAACGCTGAGGAAGAGAGGTGGGCAACTACAGGGGCAAATGGGAGAAATTAGGCCATAGGGCAGAACTCCCATGTTAGAAGAGTCCCCACCACTTATAAGGGACATCCCCTCCAAATTACCTATGTCTCCCCATCCCCCAGGCGGACCTGAACTGGGGCCCGAGTGGTGAGGAGGTGGGGGCCGGCGGCAGCAGTGGTGGCTTCTATGGCGTGAGCAGCCAGTACGAGAGCCTGGAGCACATGACCCTCACCTGTTCCTCCAAGGTCTGCTCCTTTGGCAAGCAGGTGGTGGAGAAAGTGGAGGTGAGGCCAGAGGTGTGGAGCTCTGGGCCATTGAGCGTCCAGGCACCTGCTGATTTGGGGGTGCAGAGTAAATGGACCAGGAGCCAGGACAGCTCAGGCATTGGGGGAGTCTTCATGGCAGGGTGCGGGTGTCCTAGCCTCTTTGGGGGTTTAATGTGTAAGCTTAGAGCTAATATGGAGTTCTAAAGTCATAGTCACATATAGGGGTCACTTTGAGGGTTCAAAGGTAACATGTGGGACAGAGATTTAGTGACTAAGATTCAAAAGGTTCTTGTGAATCTGGAAGAGTTCAGGGGTCACAGTTGGGCTGCTGAGGACTTGTGGGGTCTAAAGTTCAGAGGTCACAGAGTTTGGAGATCTGATTAAAGGGCCTTTGGAGGATTTGAGGGTATCGGAGGTCAGAGGAGCTCGGAGGTCATTGAGGGTTCAGAGCCCAGCTTTGAGGGGCTATGGGGAGTGTCTCTAGTTTTCAGGCTCAGTGATCCTGAGTTGGACACCCAAGGGTTCAGGCTCCCGTCTCTGGTGACTGCGGATGGGGCAGTGGAAGAGGGAGGATGGTAGTCAAGAGTGAGTGTGGCAGTTGAGAGGCACAGAGTGAGGCTGGGTTCCTGGGGTGACCCCTGTGTGTCTCAGTCACTGTCCTCCCCACTCCCTGCCCCCTGGTTCAGACGGAGCGCGCCCAGCTAGAGGACGGGAGGTTCGTGTACCGCCTGCTGCGCTCACCCATGTGTGAGTACCTGGTGAATTTCTTGCACAAGCTGCGGCAGCTGCCTGAGCGCTACATGATGAACAGTGTCCTGGAGAACTTCACCATCCTCCAGGTGACGCACTGGGGCTGCGCTGCAGCAGAAGTCCAGATGGGAGGGGAGTGCCCATCACAAACCCTCAGCCCCAGGGACCCTTTCACCTGGGGGACTGGCACAGTGGGGGCCCTGCAGTGGACCCTTGGCTTAGGTGACCCCTTTCCCAGGGAACTGATGTGGTGGAGACTCCATAGCATTCTCATGAGGGGATTCCCCTTCATTGGGGATACTGACCTGGAAGGACTCACAGTGGGTTCTTAGCTAAGGGGACCCCCTTTACAGGATCCTAACCTTAGTCCAGGAAACATGATATGGTGGGATCCCTTGACCCAGTAACACATGATACACTGCCTGATGTGAGGCCATTCAAACAAGGAACCTGGCATGTTGGGCATCCCCTCTCCCTGGGAAGTGTGACATGGTGGGAACCCCTTTCCTGGGTACCCCATGATAACTGAGGGAGGGCACAGTGGTCCCTTCTCTCCCTTCCAAGCATAAACCTCTTCTCCTGGCCTCCTTGGCAGGTGGTGACAAATCGAGACACCCAGGAGCTGCTGCTCTGCACTGCTTACGTCTTTGAAGTCTCCACCAGTGAGAGGGGGGCCCAGCACCACATTTATCGCCTGGTCAGGGACTGAAGGGGGACCCAAAAAGTGGCTCACCCCCAGAATACCCTCCTCCCAGGAAGGACCTCCAGCTTTCCTCAGGCTTATTTGGAGAGGGGGCTGCTCCCTGTTAAGAGGGGACCTTGAAAGCTGGGTGGTGAGTTGAATGGGCTGTGACTGAGAGGAAAAGATGGATGGATTCTGATATTGGGACCTCACAGGGGTCTGTGAAAGGACAGATCACTCCAGAGCATCGGGGGCTGGGGACCGGAGTAGCCCTGAGGGTATAGCATGGTCTCTGTCTCTAACAGGGGCCCTCCCCACTCTGTTCTGGGTGTTTGGGAGGGCCCTAGTTACATATTGGCTTGCCCTTCTCTTTGTTTTTCAACCTCCCCTTTTCCCAATCTGCCTCTCCTTACCACCTCCACCCTGTGATCCTGATATCAAATATTGAAGGTTAACCCTTTCTGTGCAGGGCCAGGTGGGCCCTGGGAATATTTTTTTTAATATAACAAGAGATATTTATAAGTGGGTGTTAGGGTCGTGACTTTTTTCTCAGCTGAGCAAGCAGTGGGGTGAGGCTTTTTAATGTTATCCCCTCTTCTACATGAGCCACGGGCTAGACTGTATTGTTTGCCACCCCCACCCCTCCACCCCCCCCCGCCCCAAAATTGTGTTGGTTTGTGTTTTGACAGAGGATAAAGCTATTTTACCAAAACACAGGGGATTTATTTGGGGTTTGGGTGAAAAATAATCTGTGGGAAGTGGTAGGGTGACAGATGAGTCAACGAAAGGAGGTATCTTTGGGGACAGGAAGTTAGTGGCGGGAAGCCCCAAGTCCCACGAGAGAGGTGACAGCAGTGGGGCAGGCAGACACTTGGGTCCCTGGGGGGAATGAGGAGGCAGAGGGCTCAATGGCTGGGGAGAACTGGGGATTAAACAAATATTTACAGGTGGTAAGGAAGTGCCCTGGCATTTGAAGGGGCTGGGGTGGGGCTTTGGGGAGGGTGGGGCCTATCGGTACCGGGCGAGCCTGTTGTAGACGTGGTCCAGGTTTCTGCACAGGAATATGGACAGCATCATGAAGCTGAGCTATAGAGAAAGGAGATGCTATCAGAGAGGTCGAGGGGGTGGCAGTGAGAGGGAGGTGGGGTGGCGGGGTCCTAAGAGAGGAAAGTCAGGGGATGGGGCCAGAAAAGAAAATGAGGCATCAAGAACTGGGTGGGGTGGGGCTAGTGGGAGAACTGGGCCTGGTTGTGAAAATGGGGTACAAGACGGGAGTTTGGGGGAAGATAAAAGTGGAGAAGGGTGGAGTTAAGGGTAAAAGGGCAGCAGGTCCCCAAAAGGGTGGGGCAGAAGGAACCCAGCTGCGTCTAACATAGGTCTTGAGTCTAGAAAGTAGTGAGATGCGGAGCAAGCCCAGGGTCATTTATTCTGTCTTCCTCTCTGCCTCCACCTCTAATTCCACCTTGGGCTCCACCTCTGCACCCGCGCTCCCGGTCTCAGGCTGTTCCTCCTCTTGATCCCAAAGCGGCCAGGGCCCCAGAGCCTTGGGCAGCTTGCCCTGCGGGGGCTTGTCCCCCCAGCTGGGGCAAGCATCCGCCATGCCCCAGCCACCCCACAGACTGCCGCTACGCCCGCTGCTGATCAGCACGCCACCTCGCCCGCTGCCGCCATCAGCGCTCTGGCCGGGCCCAGGGCACGAACCGTCAGCGCCCGGCACCTGCGGCTGGGGTTCCCGGCGGAGAGCTCTTTGTGGCAATAGCAGGCTCAGCCCCACCACACTCACCTGCCGGGAAAGGGGAGGGATATTGCGGCCAATAGCAAGAGGCTGGTTTGCCGAGGAGGCCAATGGGAACCTCGCGAGGAAGGGCGCACAACCTCCCCGCGTGCAACCAATCGGAGCTCAAAGAGGCTAGGTCTCCTCCCAGGTAGAGCGGCAGAAAAGCCTGGAGTGGCCGACCTCACATTCAAGCCCCTTTTCCAGAGAGGGAGGACGGCTAATTTGGGGCGGGGCTGTCTAAGGATTTACAGCCAATCGCGAGTGAGGGTGGGACCAGATTACCTCGAGTAGACCGACGCCCAGACAAATGCCCACTATAGAGATGAGGTTGTTATGTAGCCACTTTTGGAGGCTCCGCGCGCAACCCTGGGAGTGCAGGGAAAAGTTAAATGTAGGCCTTTTTCTGGGATTCGCCCTCACGCCCCGCTTCCCTAGTTACCAGGGTTCTCTAGTCACTGCGCGCTGAATAAGCCTACAGGTGCCTCCCTAGGTATAAGCATTCTAGGTCCTCCCATTTTAGGCCCCGCCTTTCCAAGGAACCCGCCCCTTCCAGGGCTCCGCCCCTCTAGCTGCGCGTTCTTTCCCGCAGCCCCAGCCTACTTGTAGGCCCCGCCCCTATGCTGCGGCCCTGCCTCCCGGGACCACGGTCCTCGCCGCAGCCCTACCCCCTCCGCAGGCCGCTCTCCTCTCACCTCACGGTAGGTGTTGCTGTTCGCAGGGACGGCGCAAAGGTCTAAACCGTGTTGGGGCCGCGCCGGTGGTCCGACCCGGCTGAACTGGGAGAGGGAGTTCATATCGAAGATCGAGGAGTCGTTGGTCGCGGTTGAGTTGTTGGTCGCGGTTGAGTTATAGCAGGAACAGGGCACTCTGTACACCGACTTGTTGCTGCTCAAGCTGGAGACACGGAACCAGTCCTGAGGAGAGTTCCAGCCGCAGCAGCGCAGCTGGGAGAGGGACAGGGTCAGAGGGACCGGGACTAGAGGGATGCACGATGATATGGGGAATCGGGACTGGGTGATGGTTTGAGGTCATGTTGGAAGTAGAGGGTCGAATAGTGGGTGCAGGGTGGAGGACGATGGGCTGGGCTGGGGTCACTAGGGAAACATGGGGTTGGGAGAGAAGAATCACGGGGCGACCTGGGGCTGGGGAAGCTGCAGAGTCACGTTGTGGACCGAAGATTGGGTAGGCAGTGGAAATTCAGCCTCAAGTTAGGGGGCAGGTGGATGGGAGGGCGGGGCCCCGTAAGTGACCAGGAAATGGAGTCTCACGTGGGTCGAGTCCCGAAGTACCCAGAGTCACTAGGGGCTGGGGGTGGGGTCGAGCTAGGGCTTTGGGGCTGAGGGCGGGTCTTTTAGAGGCAGAGGGCGGAGCCTTTCCAGTGTCGGCTTGGGAGCTGGGGAACGACCATAATGGGGCCAGTTATGTTATCATCTGAGGGCGGGGCCCCGTCAGGCGTGGCAGGAGGTAGGGTAGGTAGTTAGGGTAACGTTAGGGTCCGGGAGCTGTGGTACGGGCTACTTCAGGGCAGAGTCTTCTCCACGTAGAGGGCAGAGCCACATTAGAGTCCAGAAGCTAGAGGGAGGGCTACTCATCGGGGCGAGTGGGGGCCTCACACACCTGGAACTGCACGTAGTCCCAACTCTCCTCCGCAGCGGACTTCTCTGGGTTGGCGCGGTAGTTTTGGATCGTCTCCTGCACGATGTCCTTCACCTTCCGCTCCAGCTGGGAGGCCGAGAGTGAGGCTAGAACCCCACCTGCCTCCCCACCCCATCTGTGCCGACCAACTCCAGCCACTCACAGAAGTCTCAGCCCCAAGGGGGTCCCTGAGCATCTTTATGCGGGCATCCGTTCCGCACTGAATGGCTACCTATGTCTCTGTTCCTCAAAATTTCTCTGCCTGTTTCTACCGTCTTTCTGTTTCTCTCGCTAGTTCCCACAATCTCTCATCAGGCTTCTATCTCTTCCTTGAGCCTCTATTTCTCCGCATGTTTTCTCTCTTTTCTGTTTGTTTCCCTTTGGATCTCTATGTCTCACTAATTTCTGTCTTCCTCCGTCCATGTCCATTTTTCTGTCTCTCCCTGTCTTTACCTCTCTGTGTCTGTTAGTCTCTGTATCTGTTCTGCCTTCGTGGCCCTGTTTCTCTCTTCTGCCTTTCTGTTATTTCTCTTTGTCTATGTCAGTCCCTGTCTGCCTTTATTTCTGTCTTTTTCCACCCTCCCACCCCACCCCTGCCAAGTCCACCCACTAGCTGCAGAAGAGTAGGCAAGCTCACCCGGATCCGCTGAGTGGAGATGAGGATCCCCAGGGTGATTTGCGTGACAAACAGGAGCAGCAGGATCCCAAAATACTGGGGGCCAGAGTGGAGAAGTCAGGCTGAGTCCCTCACAGGATGCAGGGGTTCTATTTGAGGGGAGAAGGGAGTGGTCCTAGGGATGGAGAGGGGGCAGAGTACTCACCAGGCCCAGGAGGCAGCGGAGCTCCTTCAGGGCCCCCACACAGCCCAGGAGGGCAAGGCCCATGGTGAGGATTCCTGAGATGGCCAGGGCCTTGGACCAGATCTGCAGGGGCATGAAGGACAAGCCTGGGGGAGGTGGGAGGCAATGACATTAGGTCTTATGTGCACAGCTTCAGGCAGCCCCATTCCCCAACCATGCAGTAGGGAGAAGTATCCTGGGGGGCCTCTTTCTGGGCTCCTGGGCACCCCTTTCTCTGGGTCTCTGATCCAGCCCCACCCTGAGTCTCTGTCCCTCTTCTCCGGGATTCTCTCCTCTCTCACTCTGTCCCTCTTCTTTCCTTCAGCATCTCATTCCCAGTAGTTTCAGCCCCATCACCTTTCTGTGACACTGCACCACTCAATTTAACCTCCCTGAGTCTAGGAGATAATGATATCTATTTCCTGGGGGTGGTTTTGAGGGACGGCTTGGAGGCATGTCTTCAACCCAGTCCTCAATACAGGGCAAACACTTATTAAATATGAGCCATTAGGAGTTTGACTATTACCCCATTATTATTTCCTACTATTATTATTGTCATATCTACACTTCTACTTCCTTCTTGTGTGACATCCAGTATGTGACTTCCCCTCTCTGAACCCCAGGAAAGGTTTATGGGAGGATCTGATAGGCATTTGCACAAGATCTGACACATAGGAAGTGCCTGAGAAACAACTATTATTGTTATTAGTGGTATGCACAAATCATTTGTCAGAGGAAGACACTGAGGCTTGGAGAGGTGCGGCAGTGGAACTTTGCAGCAGAGCCTGGGACCTTCCTAGGGAGTGGGGCACTGTGGGGCTCCTTGGGACAAGAGAGACTCCTGGAGGATACTTGCTAGGAGGAGGATACTTGCTGGGAGGCTGGGCCCATGCCTCCCCAGGAAGGCCCTCCCCCACTGCCCTGGCCCCTTACCCACAAATGACACAAAGCTGGTCTTGTCCACGAGTATCCAGATACCGAAGCAGAAAATCAGGCTGCCTAGGACCTGCGGAGAGGAGAAGAGAATACTGTGGTGGGCAAGTAGGGATATGAGGTGGGGCAGCTGCGGCAAGGACTGGGGCCCGGGCTAGGTAGCCATGAGACAACTTACAAAAAAGAAGAGGTTGAAAACGAAGAGGAGGTACTTGATGAGGCTGAGGCAGCTGTCCTGGGCAGACATCTTCACCTGGAGGGGTGAGTGACCAGAAGAGGAGTTGGCAGTGGGGAGACAGGGAGAAAGAAGCGTTGAACGAGAAAGGGAGAGGCTAAGAGACAGAAAGGAAGAACAGAGAAAGAGGAAGTGCCAGGGGTGGAGCTTCACCCACTCCCTCTACACACAAGGTGGTTTTACTTTGTCTCTGTCCCTGTCGCCTTCATCCACTCCACTGGGATACACACCAGTACCTGAGGGGCCTTGGAATTTGTGGACACCAAGGACACGCTGGGCAGTTCCTCCCAGGTTTCCATGGCTCAGGTTGAGGGACCCACAGGGACTCCAAATCTACTTGTACCCACTTCCTCTGGACACTAGGACCCCAGGCTGCCCCTGGACAGCAGCCGACCTCACAGATACTCTGACCTCACTGCCTGCTAAGCTCTGCCATCTCTGCATCCATCTCTGTGCTTGCCTCTCAGCCCTGGGTTCCTTGTCCTCCCCTCTCTGGGTCTCTGTTCCCTTCTCTCCGAGTCTTTATCTCCTCTCTGCGTCTCTGTCCACTTCTCTCTGGGTTTCTCTCTCCCCGAACCTCGGAGTCTCTATCCTCTCCCTCTCTGGGTTTCTGGCCCCTTCTCTGCATGCCTGTCCTCCTTCCTCTGTTGATCACCCCCCCCACACACACACACACACTTCTGTCATTGCCCCTCTCTCAGAGTCTGCATCCTGTTTTCGGCAACAAGTGTAGGCCAGGTGCTCCCCTGTGCTGGGGCATGGGCTGGGCACCTGGGGGAAGTGAAAGTGCTGCAGGCCCCAAGTGGGAAGGTCCCTGGGAGTGAGGGGTGGCTGAGCAGTGCCAAACACCCATAGCGGAAGCTGAGCCTCAGGCAGTACTTCCTGCCTCTGCAGTGAGGCCCTTAGAGGAGGAGGGCCTAGAGGAGTCAGGATGAAGCCTGGGACCTTGGCAGTTAGATCCAGGTTTGCAGTACCTGATGGTCTCTACGCCTGAGCTGCCTGCCTAGCAGCCTCTGAAGTCTCCCCTGGAACCCCACAGGCTCCCCATTCTTGTCAAGTCCCAAATCCTCACAGATGTTCCTACCATCCTGACATCCATCCAAGCCCTGGAAAACCAGCTCCTCTTAGGCATACATCACCCTTTCTCTCTTCTAAGAAATCTCATCTGCTATCTTTTTTTTAAGGCTCAAAATGCAATTTATTTTCTTATTGTCATCAAAAATCAATTCATAGTAATAGTATTCCGATTTTTGACTCTGGGCTTCCCCTCCCCAACTTTATTGAGGAATTAACTGCCAAATCTAATTGTATGTATTTAAAGTGTACAACGTGATGATTTGATAAACACACATTGTGGAATGATTTACCAACCTTAAGATAACACATTCATCATCTCATAGTTTGTGTGTGTGGTTAGAACACTGAAGAACTACTTTTGGCAACTTTCCAGTATACAATATACTGTATTATTAACTATAGGCACCATGCTGTAAATTAGATCCTGGGAACTTATTTTTCTTATGACAAAGTTTATACCCTTTGATCTACATCTCCCCATTTCCAGTCGCTGGCAACCACCATTCTACTCAGTTACTCTAAAAAAGAAAAAAAATTTTTTTTTTTTAGATTTCACATGTAAATGACATTTTGTCTTTTTCTTTTTTCTTTTTGTTAATCCTCACCTGAGGATATTTTTTTCCATTGCTTTTCAGAGAGTGAGAGGAAGGGAGGGAGAGCGAGAGAAACAGAAACATTGATGAGGAAGAGACACGTCTACGGGTTGTCTGCCATGCCCGCAACCCATGCACGTGCCCTTGACTGGGAATTGAACCTACCACTCGTCGGTGTCCGCTGACGCTCTAATCCCTGAGCCACACTGGCCAGGGCTTGTCTTTTTCTGTCTGGCTAATTTCACTTGGCACAATGCCCTCCAGTTTCATCCATGTTGTCGCAAATGGTAGGATTTCCTTCTTTTTTGTGGCTGAGTAATAAACACTCCACTCTGTGTGTCTGTGGCAGGTGGGTCGGGCCCACGGTCCAAAGAGGGAAGCAAGAGAAGCATCAGCGCAAGCGTGGACGTAGGACCTGTGCGTGCGTGCGTGCGTGCGTGCGTGCGTGCAGGGAGGGAGGGTGTTGAAAAGGACAGAGGGGCAGAATCAGCTGCTAGGTCACGTGTGCCAGGAGGAGAGCGTGGCGCATGCGCAGAGGAACTGAGGCCTCGAGCTGGCGGTCTCACGAGGCCTAAAGCGGCCTGAGATGGTCGCTAGACTTCTCAGTTGAGGCTTCTTCACCCTTGTTTTCGCCTAACTGACCAGACCGAAGCAGCCAGGCCTCGAGGCTGGGGTGAGGATGACGGCGCTAGGGCGCCCCGAATCGTGTATAGACCTGGGGTGTGTGTGGCCCGGTGCCACTCCCGAGAGGTAACAGGGTACAGGCCATGGGACCCGGGCCTGCTGGCCGCCAGAGCTTCTATGGAACTGAGGGGTCAAAGAGGCCTCAGAGGTCCCTCCTTTTTTCTCCCCTCGAATCCAAGAAGCTGGCCTTAGCCCCTTTGCTCATTGACTGTGATCCGGTTCCCAGGCCCGGCCTGCACACGGGCCTTGGCTGGGGCAACTCGCTGGTGAAATGCGTTGGTTCAAGTTTCTGGACAGCAGACACCAGTTGCAATCCCATTACAGGCTTGTTGGGGACGATGTTGGGTCTCACACTTGGACCATCACCAGGACCTTTCCAGCTTCGAAGAAGGGTCTACCAGGAGACCAACAGGCCTGATAAGTGTCCCAAGTGGCCAGTTTGCAGAATCCAAGTTTGCCAAAACTCAGTTCTGTCCCTGAAGGGTCATATTACCAATTCACCAACACACACACACACCCAAAAACAAAAGCCCGGAACTTGTTTTAAGGAACACACGTCTTGAATGTGTTCAAGAAAGGGGGATATATTTTTCATGAGCACAAGTTTCTTTTTTTTTTTTTTTAGTGGAACACAGTCGGGGATTGCATTGAATCTATAGATCCAGCTAGGAAGAACTCATGAACATGGAACATCTTTCTATTTAGTTCTTTGATTTCATTCATCAATTTTCTACCTATAGATTTCGAACATATTTTGTTAGGTTTATACCTGAGTATTTCATTTTGGGGGGTGCTAATGTAAATGGAATTATGTTTTTAGTTTCAAATTCCACTTGTTCATTGTTGTAGGAAAGTGATTGACTTTTGTATATTAACCTTGTATCCTGCAGCTATGCTATAATAGCTTATTAGTTCCAGGGCATTTTTGTCAATTCTTTTGGATATCTACATAGACAGTCATGTCATCTGTGAACAAAGACAGTTGCATTTCTTCTTTCCCAATGTGTATGCCTTTTATTTCCTTCTCTTGCCCTACTGCATTAACTAGGACTTATAGTATGACATGGAAAAGGAGTCAGTGAGAGGGGACATCCTTGCCTTGTTCCTGCTCTTATTGGGAAAGCTTCTAGTTTCAGTAAGCATGGTGTTAGCTGTAGGTTTTTTGTAAATATCCTTTTTTGTTGTTGTTAATCCTCACCTGAGGATATTTTTTCCCCATTAATTTAAAATAATTTTTTAAAATTAATTTCTAAAAAATACATCTTTATTGATTTCAGAGAGGAAGGGAGAGGGGGAGAGAGGGAGAGAGAGAGAGAAACATCAATGATGAGAGAGTTATTGATCGGCTGCCCCCCACCGGGGATCGAGCCCACAACCCCGGGCATGTGCCCTGACCTGGAATTGAACCTTGATCTCCTGGATCCTAGGTTGATGCTCAACTGCTGAGCCACGCCCGGCAGGGCGATATATCTATCTATCTATCTATCTATCTATCTATCTATCTATCTATCTATCTATCCATATATATATGTGTGTATATATATCTTTTTTTTAGAGAGAGATTGGAAGGGGGAGAGGGTTAGGAAAGGGAGGGAGATAAAATGAGAGAGAGAGAGAGAGAGATCGATTGGTTGCCCCTCACACATGCCCCGACTAAGGCCAGGGATTGAACCTGCAACCCAGCTATGTGTCCTTGCTCAGGAATCAAACCTGTGACCCTTTGGTGTGTGGGACAACGCTCTAACCACTGAGCAATACCGGCCAGGGCTCTAAGTATTCTTTATTAAGTTGAGGAAATTCCTCTCTATTCCTAGTTTATTTATGTAGTTTTAATCATGAATAGGTGTTGGAATTTTCAAAACCTTTCACTGCATCTGCTGATACAATTATGTGATTTTTATTTTTTAGCTTGTTGATGTGATGGATTACATTAATTAATTTTTGAATGTTGAACCAATCTTGCATACTTGGGATAAATCCCACCTGATTATGGTATATAATTCTTTTTATACACTGTTGGATTAGGTTTGCTAATATTTTGTTAGGATTTTTGTATCTCTATTAATGAGAGATATAGATCAGTAGTTTTCTTTTTTGTAATGTTTTTGGTATCGCGGTAATGCTAGTCTCTTTGAATGAGTTAGGAAGCATTCCCTCTGCTTCTATCCTCTGAAAGAGATTGTATAGAATTAGTATAATTTCTTCTCTAAATATTTGTTAGAATTGATCAGTGAACTCATCGCACCCTGTTCTTTCTGTTGTTTTTCAGCACACTCTCTGCCCATTCTCTTGTAGCATATTTGAGGAGTCACCGGAAGGTCAGAGTGGTGGAAGCACAGAGAGCAGAGAGGAGAGTGGCCCCAATATGAGGTAGAGCACCATGCCCTCCTGGGGTAGAGCAGCTAGGGGGGACGGAGGTAACCAGACTAACAGCCAATAGTTAGTCACAGCGGGAGGTAAGAAATGCTACGAAGAAAAGTAAAAGTGGGTGGGGTGGAGAGTGGTGGATAGGTAGGCTGCTATTTTAGATAGGTGGGCAAAGAAGGCACTTCTGGTGAGGTGATATCTGAGCAGAGACCTGGGTGTTTTACAGATGAGAAAGCTCAGAGAGGGAAAACAACTTTCCTAGGGTGAAAGGCAGATTTAGTACTAAATTAGTTTCTTTGATTCAAAAGCCCTCTAAAAATGGTACCTCCCTCTGTAGGAAGTACACCTAATGTTTTCAAAAACTCTGAGTGGTATTCCTGGCTATTGTTAGCTTACCTATCTCTGCCCTTATCCTGTGCATCAAGTTCTAAGAAGTAAAACTTACATCAGATTATTGTTTGTGCTTTGAATTTCAGTGGTGGTAGGGACAGAAATAAAAGGTTTGCTTTAAAGATATGTTGAGGATTATTTTGAAACTCAGTCTCCTTATATCTGAAATCTAAAATCTAGTCTTTGGTGTCCTTAAGGTCTACTCAGGAAGGCAGACTTTCCCTTGAAAAAGTGGAACCTGCTCTAGAGAGCCTGTCTGGAGAGGCCCAGTCTTCACAGTCTTTACAGTCTTCACTGGCAAGAATATCATCTACTGAGTCAACCGTTTTAGAGCCTTTCCCAGGAAGCAAGATTTGGGAAAACAAGGACATAGGGAACCGGTCTCTGATGCCCTGTGTTTCAGAGTCCCAGGCTTTGGAGGACCGAGCTGCGAAGGCTCAGGCCTGGGAGACTCAGGCTGCTCGGAGAAGGAGCAGCCAACCCAAGCAAATCCCTCATTTTGGGGTGGAAGCTGCCCCATTCCCGAAACGGAAACCCTCACTTAAGGTGGCGATATCAGAGAAGGAAAATAGTGAGGTCCTCCTCATTCGTCCACTTTGGTTCAGCAAGATTGAGTACATGATGGCCCAGATAGGCTACTCCCTGAGGGCAATCCATCTTTGGCGTTTTCCCTACCTGTGGCTTCAAAATGGAGGTTGTAAGTCCGGGGACCAGGAATCATGGGTCCACAGGGGGCTAGCAAGACAGAGGCCTATCCAGGTTCAAACTCCAAGGTCTCTGGAATATGTGGAGGCTAGAGACTTGGTACTCTGAGCAGGATAGGAGCCAGGTGCCTGAACACTGAGGATGGTGAGAGGGGCAGAGGTTCAGTGTATCTGAACATGAGGACAGTGAGGCTGGAAGCCTGTATCAGGGCTAGGGGTGGAAACTATGTATCTGGGTCTTCCAGGATTTGGGGGCCAAGGGGCTGGACATCTGGGACTGTGATGTGGAAATAGTTGAGTCTTGATGCCTGTGGCCCTGAGGGGGATCACTGGTGAGGCATGTGTTTTTTTGGACTGTCAAAGAAGTCCACGCACTGACAAGCCAGATGGTTCTCAGAACCCCTACTTAAATCCCCTGCACAGGGAGTTTTTTCATCATCTACATCTTCTTGCTGTTCTTGATCGGGATTCCTCTCCTCTTCCTGGAGATGGCAGTTGGTCAGAGGATGCGTCAGGGCAGCATTGGTGCATGGAAGAGCCTCAGCCCCTGGGTTGGTGGTGTGGGGTATACCAGCTTCGTGGTGAGGAGCCTGCTGCCCAGGCCTATCCTTTATACCCCACCTGCATCCCAACCTTTGTCCTGGAATGGGTCCCCTGATTTCACTTCCATGAGTCAAGTCCTTCAGTTCCCCAATCCCCTGTCAAATCCCCTCCTTTTTCCTGTCCCCACTTTTCCTCCCCAGCCACCGCCTCCCTGGCCCCACAGGTGTGCTTCATTGTCGGCGCGTACTTGAATGTGGTCAATGCCTGGACCCTCTACTACTTGAGCCAGGCCTTCCAGTTTTCCGTTCCATGGGAGCACTGTCCTCTACTGAAGAACTCCACTGAATTTGGTGAGAAGGAAGTGAAAGAGGAGGAGAGAGGGGAAAGGGAGGTGGGAGGGAGGGAATTTGGAAGAGGAGGAAGGAGCGAGGAGGGATAAAAGGGAGGCAGGTAGTAAAGGAAGCAGAAATGAGCGGAAGGGATGTGGGGGGAGGGCTAATGAAGAGGGGAAGGGCCACCCTGTCTAGCAAGCAAGTCCAAAGCCAGATACCCCCAGATCCGGCATGTGCACAGACAACACCCTCCATGTACTTCTGGTACCGGCTGACCTTGAAGGTCTCAGACAGAATTGAGGATAATGGGCCACCAGCCTTCAGTCTGAGCTTGCCACTTTTGGTGGCTTGGTGTCTTCTTGGTGCTTTCATGATTAATGGGATCAAGTACATCGGGAAGGTGAGCCACCATTTTTGGATTCCTTAACAGTCTCAGATACTTTAGCCCTCACCTAACATTACTACTCGTTGATCTTACGATTTCTCGCTCCCTCTGGCTTTTCACTCCCACTAGCCCTGAACCCTGCTGAAAGCTATCTTCTAACTCCTCCTCATTTCTGGCTAAGAATTTTTGATCCCTGCTGACTGTTGGTTGGCCCCCCACTGGTACATGGTTGCTGAGATGCCCCACTCTCAATTCAGGTAATGTCTGTCTTGTTACCAATGCCCCATGTTCTCTTGGTCTGTTTGCTCATCCGGAGTCTACAGCTGAGTGGGGCAGGATTCGGCCTTCAATATTTGACGCTTGTGAAGGTAAAGTATGTCTTCTTCACTCCCCATCAGACCTTAGAGGACACCTATTGTCTATCCTTAGGTGTCCTTTCCCCACTAGCTCCCTCTGTCTCCCCCCTTATTTTGTTAAGGTTCTCCTCTTCTTTTTTCCTTTTTTTAAAAAATATATCTTTATTGATTTCAGAGAGAGGAAGGGAGAGGGATAGAAACATCAATGATGAGAGAGTCATTGATCGAGCCCACAACCCGGGCATGTGCCCTGACCGGGAATCGAACCCCAATCGCCTGGATCCTAGGTTGACGCTCAACCGCTGAGCCACGCCCGGCCGGGCAAGGTTCTCCTCTTGTTTGACATCTCTCTTTATTCTTGTGTTCTGCCTTTTAGGGATCAGCTATGTACACCGTGAATACCTGGTCCCAAGCAGGGGCCCAAGTCTTACTTGCCTTGGGTCTCGGCTTTGGCCCCATTGTCTCTTTATCCTCGTACGTGGATCCGTCCAACAACTGTCTCATTGATGCCTTTGTTGTGGCTCTGGCCAACCTGAGCTTCATGATTATTGCCATACCTTTTGTCTTCTGTATCCTGGGCTCCTGGGCCAGCGTCATCATGAACAACTGCACTGAGAAGTAAGGCCAGCCCCTTAGTTGAGAGTCTCAGCCTCAGGGAACTACAAAACCCAGAGACTCTAACCTTCCAGGTTCTGCAAAGACCCACATTCACACATCTCAACCACAAGGGCAACCTCAGGTGCACTCCCAAGAGTGCTTTCTCCTAGAACGAAAAACAGAAAATAGAACCCCTGTCCCAGATTATCCTTCTCAGAATGCTTTTCTAGCCCTAGAAATCTTCAAACTCAGAGATCTCCCAACTGTTCACCAGAGAGTACCTCTACAGAGAAATGCTAAAAGTGGAAAATCTTCAAGGTTACTCTAGTCCCAGACTGCACTAAGGCCACACCTTTCCAAATTCCCTTCTGCCCTCTAATGCTGTCATTTTTCACTGTCAACTCCTGAATTAGGGGTTTCATTCAATTTGTCATACATAAGCCCCAAGAGTATGCTCAGAACTAGAACCTCTATTGTCTTCTCAGCCCTGTTTTATTCTGTAGGCATTAATAAAAAACACCCCTCAGGTGTTTAGAAAGTACTCTTTGTGTGCCACAGACACTTGGGCAGGTGAATCAGACCACAGTCCTTGTTTTCATTGTGTTTTCCGTTTTGGAGGGAGGAAAGGAAGGGATTTAGATACTTAGACTACAGTCATTAACTCGTGGTAACTGGTAGCAGGAGTGATAGGGAGGACAGAAGACAGAGCCATTCATTCTGCCTGGGCTGGTCAGAGAAGAACTTCTAGAGGAGGTAAAGCTAAGCTGAATGTGTCCCTAGTAGTCCTAACCCACGCAAATAACCACCCTTTTCTTCTAGAAGAAGCCGGGGCATATACATGTGCACACATGCATGTGTTGTATCTGACATATATCTTCTGGGCAAAGTTGCTTTGGATGTCCCCTTTCCCTACTGCTTCTGTCTGTACTTTGATTTTTGTCTAATAATTCCTTATTGTTATCATTTTTATTCTTTTAAGAAGATTACAAATTACCTTTCAGGCTTTTAAATTATTTCCAGTGAGAAGGTTGGTCCAGATATTTAACTTGCCTGTTACCAGAAGAACGTACAGTATTTTATTTTCTACAATGTGATCAAACGCTACTTATTTTCCTGCAGCTTACATTTTGCTCTTATCAGTAAGTGTAGGCAAACCTTCCACTGCAGCTCTTACGGAGCAATGAGCTGTTTTTAAGGAGTTGTAGGTATTAGCCAAGTGGAGAATGGTGGCAAGGGTGGGACTGGTCTTGGGCATGAGAAGCTATGGCAGGCCCTGAAACTGTAGTAGTATGTTCCCCCCATGACCCTCTGCACATTTCAGAGGGTCATGGGGGAAAGATAAGGTGAGAGAGGTCAGCAGAGCTCAGGTCAAAAAGTCCAAGAAGCAGTTGCTCTCTCATCACTCAGCACCATGGGAGAATTACGCATGCCATCACCTAAGTCAAGGGAGTTCCCACTATTCTGTATGCAAAGCTTAGAAGGTTGATTTTTACCTGCTAGTCTAAGGCAGAAGGAAGGGCAGAGGTAGGGGGTGAATAAGAGACTGCATCACTAGACCAGGGACCTCAGAGTCCACAAGAAGACTATAGGAAAGACTTCTCCCAGAGTCCCCCATGGTTATACATTTTCCAGGTTCACACAAATTCATGATCCTGAAGGTGGGTGCCTGCTTGGTTTCATCTAGGCTCTACCTTATCCAAATCAGTAATGCTAGGCTAGTGATGTCTTTTCTTATCTGGGAGATAAGGGAAAGGAGATGGTGTCCTAAGGAGCCAAATGGTTCTGTGAGATTCAACCCTTTATCCCCAGGAATGCTGAATTGCTTTTGAAGCTGGTAACCCTGGGGGAACTGCCTCCTGAGGCCCAGTCCCCTCTACCCACGAAAGGTGACTCAACCACTGTCTTCAACTCCTGGCTCAACAGCCTTCCCCAGCCCATCAAGAACATGGTCCTCAGCCACATTACTGAGTGCAACATAGAGAAGCAGTTTTCGAAGGTCAGTACATAGGTGTGCTGGGCTGAGAGTTTCTCAATGCCTTCTGTAAAACAGAAATTTCACCTTTTATTAGCACCAGAAAAAAAAAAAAATCCAGAAACACCAGGATAACCTGCAGCCCTGGTAATGCAAAGAAATATAGCTTGCAGAATGCCCTTCCCTGGCTGGTGCTGGGTGGATTGGTTTTCCATGTCAGGGGTCGGCTTGGAGATCTGATTTTCTCAGTGACCCAGGGCTTTCAGGGAGTTCGCCAGGGAAGGTAGAATGCATTTTTATCTCTAATGTTGCTGTTAAGTTCAAGGACACTAACTCCTGCCTTTCCTTCCCCTGACAGGTTGAGGAGGGCCCAAAGTTTGCATTCCTGACCTTTGTTGAAGCCATGTCATTCACTTCGGGGTCTGTCTTCTGGTCCATCATCTTCTTCCTGATGTTGCTGACCTTGGGGCTGAATGTCATGATGGGGATCATGCAGAGCATCCTCACTTCACTCCAGGACACCTTTTCTTTTTTCAGGAAGCATGCAAAGCTGTTTACAGGTGCTCTGACCTTTGGCCCTATTCCCATCAATGACCCTGCTTTCTGAGACTCTAACCCAGCCCGGGCATCACCTCTCTTGGCCTTTCCCCCAGCAAGACCTCTGACCTTCATCCAGGTTCATTGTTTCCTCCAGGGTTTGTCTTTGGGTTCATGTTCCTGTGCAGCTTCTTCTTCATTCAACCTTCAGGCGTCTACTACATCAGACTGCTGAGTGACTACTGGATGATCCTCCCCATAATGATCATTGTCATATTTGAAAACATAGCCGTGGCCTGGGCCTATGGGGCCAGGAGGTGATCACTTGGGTCTATAGGGAAGGGTGACCCTTTCTTTTTACCTCCATTCTCACTCAACTAGAGTGACACAGGGACTCTTAACTTCAGGGCCTGCTAAGAAACTTTTTAATTTACTCATTTAACATATTTATTGAGTGCTTAGTATGTGCCAGGCACTTTTAGTCACTGGGAATACGGTATCAAATAAAATAAGCATACCTGTTCTCAGGGAATTTACATTCTAGTGGCAGAGATAGTCACTAAGTGAGCAAAAATATTATATGGTAGTAATTGACAAGAGGAAATCACAGGGGAAGGTAAAATGATCCAGAAGGGGAGTTTGTATGGATGTTAGTTGAGATAGGATTACAGGGAACTCCTTTCTGATAAGGTGACATTTGAACAGACTCCTGAATGAAGTGAGGGTAGGCCCCATGAAAAATTCTAAGGAAGTGTGTTCCAAGCAGAGGGAACAATAAGTACCAAAGTAAGAGAAGCGTGTTGCCCGCAGGCTCTGAGGAAGATCAGAGAGGTTGGAGCAGAATGTTAGGGGCTGAGGTTGGAGAGGTAAAGGGGCATCAGGTAGGGCCTTTGGCACTATAGTGGGACTTAGTTTTTTATGCAGAATGATAGAGGAGGCATTAGAGTGTTTTGAATAGGGGAGTGACATAATCAGATTTTTTAAAAGATGCCTGTAATTACTGTGTGTAGAATAGACTATGAGGAGTTGAAAGTGAAGGAATGAGAGCAGTAGTGAGCTATTGTACAATAATCTTTTAAATGGGAACTAACAATGGCTTGGGCTAGGGGGGTGGAGGGGCAGATTGAGAGGTGTGGTCTAATTCTTCAAGGAAGAGTGACCAGGAGGAGGAAACAAAAGAATCAGGGACTGGGAGCTAGTAGACATATCTGTGGAATGGGAGAGTGGGAGAATCCAAGTCACACATGGTGCTCCTGAGCCCAGCTTTTTATCAGGCTGGTACGTGGATATCCAAGTGGTATATTTCAAGGGCAGAAGGCTCGGTTGGCAGCGTTTTCAGGTGACAGCGGCTCATTTATGAACTCACTCCACAAATATTTCTTGAGACTTTCTCTGTGTGGAGAAAGCCTGTGGTACTGGGATACAAAGGAATTAGAATTAGGTCCTCCTCTCAGAGCCCAGAGTCCAAAGAAGAAGACACATACAAGTGGACAATCAGTACAAAGCGATAAGTCTAGAGGAGAGGTGCCAGCGGCACTCTAGGGGCACCTGGAAAGTCAGAGAAGGTGTCTTAGGGGAGAGGATGATTGAGTAGAATCTGGACAGATGAATAGGTAGACAGAAAACAGTACTCTAGGCCAAAGGACCCCACTTGTATACTTACTAAATTTGAGAACATGCACTAAAGGAGTCTGGATGCATGGGCTAGAAGAAACTAGGAAAAGTTCCCTGGGCCCTGGCTGTTGCTCAGTGGTTAAAGCGTCAGCCCACGGACTGAAGGGTCCCAGGTTCAATTCTGGTCAAGGGCATGTACTTCTGTTGCAGGCTCGATCCCCAGCCCTGATTGGGGCGCATGCGGGAGGCAACAAATCAGTCTCTCTCATGTCAATGTTTTTTCCCCTCTCTCCCCCTTCCACTCTCTCTGAAAAGTAATGGAAAGAATATCTTTAGGTGAGGATTAAAAAAAGAGAAAAGTTCCCTGAGGGTCAAGTGTTAACTTTTGGGGGGCCTGTGTTGCTCACTATGGGTACCCAGCACCTAGAAGAGTTTCTGGCACATCATAAACACTCTCATGTTTAGGGAATTAGTGAAAGGGACTTGGCCTTTATCCTAAGGACATTGGGTACCCATGAAAGATTTTTGAGCAGTAGAGGAATGTCTGAAATGTTTTCTTGGGTTGAGAGAAGATAAGAGGATGAGGCTTGAGCTGAAGCAGGGGTTTGGAAGTGAGGTAGAATATTTGAAAGATGCTAACAAAGCTCAGACTTGCTTTGTCCCCCAAGGAAGGGCAAGGTGCAACTGGGCCTCCCACAGTCTCATCGCCCTTTTTCCCAGGTTTCTTGAAGACTTGGAGACTCTGTGGGGCTACCCCATCTATCCCATCTTTTTCTGGCTATGGTGCTGTCTGTCTCCAATTGCGCTGATAGTCCTGTTTTCTGCCACCATGATTATTCTGCCTCTGAAGAACATCACCTATGTGGCCTGGGACTCAAGCAGTGTGAGCCTCCCTCTCCAGACCCCAGACCTTTCTAGGGAGCGGGGGACAGATCTTTCAGCCCACTCTTGACCTAAATACCCTATCTCACTCTCCTCTCCCTGAAGACTCAGTCGTCTGCCCTGGTTCCCCTCCTACTCTTCCCTTTCACAATCTTTCCTCTTCTGGGAGCTTCAATGTTCTGAACTCTTCCCATCTCTCCACAGTCAAAAGAGACGCTTCGACAATACCCGTCATGGGGGGTGCTCTCGATGATTGCCCTTTCCCTCACTGTCATCCTCCCCATCCCCATGTACATTTTATACTACCTCACCCAACGCATTCCCCTCAAATCGATGAGCTTGGATGAGTCTCACATACCCTCCAAATCCCAACCCCTAAGATTCCATCTAAGACCCGTTAAAGAGGTCCAAAAGAAGGAAGTCATATAAGGTGACAATGAAACTGCTAATCCACCAGTTGTGTGATATCCCAACTTCCTTGATGTGGCCTGATATCACATATCCTCAAAACAGATCTAACAGGCAACTCTTAATATCAACTACCAACTGTTGATGTCCTTGGACCCAGAACTCCTTTTATTCCCAAGAGTAGGGGCTTTATTTAAGGGCCTCTTAGTCCTGGCTTTGCAGCCCCCCTTCTAGACCCCCTCTGGTTGCCACTGTCACTTTTCCCATCCCCCTCCTCAGTGTGTACACAAGCCACTCACATACACTGTCAGTAATGCCAACCGAACCTGACTGGTATGGAGCTGGAGGAGTAGTGCTATTGGTCAATAAATCAGTCCACTGGGACTCCAGGAACTGGGTGTGAGCAGATCTGTTTTATTTTCTATAAATGTCTCATATTGTCTTTTCTTCTTCTTTAAAAAATATATCTTTATTGATTTCAGAGAGAAGGGAGAAGGAGAAAGATAGAAACATTAATGATGAGAGTCATTGATTGGCTGCCTCCTGCATGCTTTCCACTGGGGATCGAGCCTGCGACCCAGGCATATGCCCTGACCAGGAATCGAACCTCGATCTCCTGGGTCATAGATCGGTGCTCAACTGCTGAGCCACGCCCTGCTGGGCAGATATTGTCTAAAGAAATCATTTTTTATTTTCAATTACAGTTGACATACATCATTAAATTAGTTCAGATATTCAATCTTACTCTCAGGAGTCTTCCATTCTTTTGAGAGCTAAATATTTGGCCCTGAGTTGCTGCCTTCTCCTTGACATGGCAAATTCAGTTGCTAGATTACTGGATTTGTTTTATCCAGGGACTGGCCTTTAGCCAAGAAAAGCCCAGGACATGGTTGCTTCAACAATGATGGAAAGGATATTAATGTGCTTGCTAATGGACATGGTACTCCTATCAGAGGTCTAAAATCATTAAGAGTTTCCAAGACCTCCCTGGCCAGTGTGGCTCAGCTGGTTGGAGTGACATCCCATGCACTGAAGGGTCATGGGCTCGATTCTTGGTCAGGGCACATACCCAGGTGGCGGGTACAATCCCCGATCCGGGCATTCATGGGAGGCAACCGATCCATGTTTCTCACATCGGTGTTTCTCTCACTCTCTATCCCCCTCTCCCTTCCTCTCTCTTTCTGAAATCAATAAAAACATATCCTCAGGTGAAGATTTTTTTTTTAAAAAAAAGAGCGCTAGTCCGTTTGGCTCAGTGGTTGGAGCATTGGCCTGTGGACTGAAGGGTCCCTGGTTTGACTCCAGCCAGGGGCATGTACCTTAGTTGCGGGCTCAGCCCCATTCAGGGGGAGTGCAGGAGGCAACCAATTGGTCTCTCTCACATCGATGTTCCTTTCTCTCTCTCCCCCCCTTTCACTCTCTCTGAAAAGCAATGGAGAAAGTATCCTCGGGTGAGGATTTAAAAAAAAGAGTAAGACTGTTGTAGACTGGGTGATACACACAGACTGAGTCATCTGTGGACTCACACAGTGTTTGGGAACTACCAAATTGTATCGCTGAGCCCACCAGGGTTCCATAGCTACTTGGTAAGAGATATCTTTCCACCACAGGGCTAAATCAAATGAATTTACCTAGTGAAGGAAAACTGAGTGGGGTCTCAAGGAACTTGAGGGAGTGGTGAGACCACAACTGAGCTGAAGTACTCCCCAAAAGGAGATGGAGTCAGTCAGTGGCTGGGGACGGGGCTGTGGGTAGAAGTGGTTGGGATTCCAGAAGATCCAGAGAATGGGTTTCCTTTAGATGCTCGAGAGGTTCCAGGATTTCGGATTTGCTTAGCTCCCACAGGCAGATTGCCTCTGCAGAAGCTTCGGTGACAAAGGAAGAAAAAGTCGACATTCCCAACCTTTCGTTGGTGGGCGGGACTCTAGGGGCGGGTCTGGCGAACCGAAGGCGGCAGAGGCCCAACGTCTCCAGGCTCCCGCAGTTTCGCCACGCCCCTCACGCTCAAGCGTCGGGCGGACGCGCTGCGAGCCTCCGTCCCCAGCCATTGGCTCCTGCACCTTGTAGCCCCGCCCCTCACGCTCCGCCTCCCCTCCCCCATCCAAACGAACTGTCCCTCGGGGCCCGCGCTGTCGAGTCAGGTAAGGTGGGACCGGGAGAGAGGAGGCAGTCACCTTCTCGTGAGCAGATCGCCTGAGTTTTCAGGCGCCTTCCTTTTGGGAACCCAGGAGTTCATCCCCTTTCTGCCCCCCAACCTCTAGTTCCAGCTTTGGGAGTAGAACCTGCGGGAGAGGTATTGGGAAGTAGGGGCTTACCGGATAAACCGGATAAACGGGTGGGAGTGGAATGAAGATCGCGGCGTGTACCCTCCTGCTCTAGATTTCTCTTTCCTCAGGCCACTTGTTGAAGGCCTTTTGGCACCTAACGGCAGAATTGTTTGAATTGGGAATATCTCAGTTTGCTAGGGGGTACTGATTACAGTGGAAGACTGGTTTCTATCATGGGCACTTCTCTACGTAGCTCTGGGGGTCCTTATTGTCTAAAGCCCGGTTTCGGGGTACCCTTGTGTATGAGGGGTTATCTCCTGGACGGCTGTGAGAAATCTCTGGCCTTATTTAGACAAACCAGAGCCCCATCCCTAGGTAGGATACCTTACACACGTCTTCACTTCTATTCCTCATGAGGGTGGTATGACATACAGGTATTATCATCCTCAGTTTTCATCAGGAGACCTGGAAGAAAAAGGGATTCACACAATGACTGATGGGTAGAGCCACTGACCCTTTTATTTTGGAAATTTTCAAACACGTACAAAAGAATAACAATGAATTTCTTTGTACTCATCACCAATGTGGTTTCATCTCTCCTCACCCAGTGCATGCCTCCCCAAGATTTTGAAGCAAATCCCAAATTTATCATTTCATCTGTAGATATGTCGTCAGTACCTATCTCTAAAATATAAGAACCCTTTAAAAAACTGACAAAACTTATCACACCTAAAATAAATAACAGTAATCCTAATATCAAATATTTAGTCAGTATTCAGATTTTCCTCTGTCTCATTTTTTTCTGGTAGCTTTATCTTTTTTAACAGCTTTATTGAGATATAATTTACATACCATACAATTCACCCATTTATTTAATTTTTAAACATATGTCTTTATTGATTTCAGAGAGAGGAACAGAGAGGGAGAGATAGAAACATCAATAATAAGAGAGTCATTGATCCTGCAAGCCCCGCACTGGGGATCGAGCCCAGAACCTGGGCATGTGCCATGACCAGGAATCAAACTGCGTTCTCCTGGATCCTAGGTCAATGCTCAACTTCAGAGCCACGCCAGCCGGGTTCCATGTACATTTATTTTAGACCCCTCTTGTCAATTTTTACAAAAATCCTGCTGTGATTTCAATAGGAATTGCATTGAATCTATAAATCAAATAGGAGAGAATTGACTTTGTTATACTTGGAGAGTTTCAACTCATGAGCATGTTATATCCCTTCATTTATTTAGGGCTTCTTTATTTTCTCTTAATAATGTGTTTGTGTGTGTGTGTGTGTGTGTGTGTGTGTGTGTGTGTAAAGGTCTTGCTCAGCTTTTGTTAAAATTATTCCTAGGCATTATATGCCTTTTGGTATTATTATAGAAGGTATTACTTCTAAATTATTACTTTCTAGAGGCAGGCATATTCTTGGTATCTTTTCCAGGATGGTGGGGACTCCATGTTCCTATCCACACAAGTATAAAAGGGTTGGGGAAGCCTTGGGTTTTTGTAAGATTGGTCTTTTCTTTCCTTAGCTCATACAACTAAAATCTAAAGTTCTTTATATCCTTAAGGTCAAGAAAGAAGGAGGCCCCATCCCTGCAGAAGCAGGAACTAGAGTCTACTCAGGATGATGACTATTAGTGAAAACAAGGAGTCCCAAGGTGATAATTCCCAGATGTCTAGATCTTCAGATTTCCAACCTGTGATATCTAGGTCTTCAGATTCCAAGGTCGTGATTGCTAGATCTCCCAATTTCAAATCCATGATTGCTAGATCTTCAGATTCCAAGTTGGTGATTGCTAGATCTTCAGATTCCAAATTCGTGATTACTAGCTCTTCAGATTTCAAGTCCACGATTGCTATATCTTCAGATTCCAAGTCTGCGATTGCTGGATCTTCAGATTCCAAGACCGCGATTGCCGGATCTTCAAATTCCAAGTCCATGATTGCTGCATCTTCAGATTCCAAGTCTGTGATTACTACTACCTCAGTTTCCCGAATAGAAAACTCCGAGTTGTTGCTTACTGAAGCATTGCATGGGGAGGGACAGAATTTTGACTGGCTTGAAGATAATTACAAAGGCAGAGACAAAAATGAGCAAAAGGATGGAGGCCTCATTGACCGACCATCCTGGGCCAATAAAATGGAGTATCTCCTGGCCCAAGTGGGCTACTCCATTGGGCTGAGCACCATCTGGCGCTTTCCTTATCTGTGTTTTCACAACGGAGGTGGTAAGCCTGGGACCAGGAATCTCGAATCCATGAAGGGAGGAGGAGCCAGAGGCTAGTCCTGGCTACTCTGGGGCCTCTGAGATACGTAGGGCTGAGGATTTTTAAATCCTGAATGGGGCAGGAGCCAAGTATGTGAACACCTAGGACCTTGGCAGGGTGGGAGCAGGACATCGAAATACTTGGGTTCATAAGGATGGTAGAGCTGGAGGTATGGGTCAGGACTGGGAGTAGAAACTAAGTATCTGGGTCTTCTAGGAACTGGGAACTGAGGGACTGGACACCTGGGACTGTGAGGGATGTAGAAATAGTTGAAGCCTGATGCCCTTGACCCTGAGAGAGGTCACTGGTAGGGAACGTGTTTTCCTGGACTCCCGAGAAAGTCCAGGAACTAAAAAGCCAGATGGCCCTCAGAGCCCCTCCTGAATCCCTTGCACAGGGAGTTTTGTCATCATCTACATCCTTATGCTGTTCTTGGTCGGGTTTCCTCTCCTTGTGCTGGAGATGGCAGTTGGTCAGAGGATTCGTCAGAGCAGCATTGGTGTGTGGAAGAACATCAGCCCCTGGATTGGTGGTGTGGGGTATACCAGCCTCCTGGTGAGGAGCCCTGGGCTGCCCAGGCCTACCCTTTACACCATCCCCTATCCCAACCCTTGTCCTGGAATGAGTTCCCTGATTTCACTTCCTTTGGTCAAATCCCTTCAGTTCCCCAATCCCCTGTCAAATCCCCTCCCTTCTGCTGGCCTACCTTTCTTCCCCTGCCTCCAGAATTCTTCATGGTCCCTAGGTATGCTTCATCGTGGGCTTGTACTATAGTGTGCTCATGGCTTGGAGTCTCTACTATTTGGCTCAGTCTTTCCAGTCTCCACTGCCTTGGGAATTATGTCCCTTACTGAGGAACTCCAGTAATTTTGGTGAGAAGAAAGGGAAGAAAAGGGCAAGTGGGAGGGCTGAGAAAAGAACAGGGGAATGAAGAAAGAAGAGGATTGTTGAGAGAATAGAGATGAGCAGGCGGGTGATGAAATGGGACTGGGGGGAGGGGTAAAGGGGAAGAAGGGGAAGTACCTGGGTTTGCAGTTTCCTCCATGGCCAGTTCACCTCAGATCCTGAATGTACACGGACAACGTCCACCGTATACTTCTGGTACCGGCATGTACTGAAGGTCACAGATGAAATTGAGATAGGTGGGCTACCAGTCATGCACCTCAGTGTCTCTCTCTTTGTGACCTGGTTAATTATTTGCATCTCCATGATCAAAGGGCCGAAGTCCGCTGGAAAGGTGAGCTACCTCTAACTTACTAATCTGATGGACTCCCTTCTACCTGAGACCCCTAACATTCTCCCAACCCGATGCCTGTAGGTCTCCACTTCTCACTCCTCCTAATAGGACCTCTGATTCCCAATAGCTTTGATCCTCCTCTCCTAGCTTTTGCCTTTGCTGAGCTCTTTTTCTCAACCACACTTCCTACCCAGATGCTGTATGTCTCAGTATTCCTTCCCTACATCATCTTTTTCTGTGTCCTTGCCCGGAGTCTCATGCTGAAAGGAGCAGGATTTGGTCTCCAGAGTTTGTTGGTTGCTAAGGTGAGGTGCCCCCCACCCTTTAATCCTCTTACCCCAATGGTTGTCAGTCTGGTAGAGGCCCTCCGAGCTCCCCCACACTCCCTTCTGCTCATCCATCTCCATCACCGTGTGCCTCTCTCCCCGTTAGATACCAATTTGCACGGCACTTCTCCCCAGGTGCCAGCCCTGTACTCTATGGAAGTGTGGCGCCGGACAGGGAACCATCTCTTCTTGTCCATGGGCTCCGGCTTTGGCAGCTTCACTGCAATCAGCTCATACGTCCCTCGGTCCAACAACTGCATCATGGATGCCTTTGCTGTGGCTCTTCTCAACATGGTTATCTCAGTGACTGCCACGGTGTTTGTATTTTCCATAATGGGCAACCTGGCCACACTGAACAATGAAAAATGTTACTTGATGTGAGCCCAGTCTTTCATATGGAGAGCATCACAAAGACCCAAGTCTTAGAAATAGCTCATAGAACTCCAGCCTAGGCCCCCATTCCTCGGGGATGTTGGCTCAGTCAACGTGGGTCTCTCAAATTGGAGCCTCCTAAACCTTAGAAACACTTGAATCTCTTTCTCTCTTTAAGAGCTGCCTTTCTAAACTAAGAAAACCCCAAACTTGGACATTTTCAAAGATGTGTTTGCCCCATTCTTAACTGGAGACTGGCATGAAAAAATTAGGGGGTAACTTCAGCTGAACCAGTAGACCTAAAAAAGGGCACACAGCACCAGAGCCCCCAGATTCATTTCAAAAATACTTATCAGACATTTATTTATAAAACATCTATCTACCAACTACTTTTGAGTTCTGGAAACATAGCCGATGATGAATCAGACCACCATCCCTGCCCTCAGAAAAATCAGTCTTTTGAAGAAGCAGATACTAAACAGATCATCAGGACTTAGATGATAACTGATAGTAGGATGGTGGGGACACACAGAAGAGGGAGCTTCTAACTTCCTGGGGCAGTCAGAGAAGGCTTCCTAGTGGAGGCAGTTCTGGCTGAGTCTGTCTCACTAGTATTCTTTCAAATATTTTCCATTCATAAACCTATACGTAAAATTTTTTAAAAATTGGATCATATTATACTACCTTCTGCAACTAGTTGATTTGACCTTATGAAAATAGACCTTGAACAGCTTTCCATGGCAGTAAATAGAGTTCAGTGAGCTGAGTAAGGATTTGTAGGAATTTACCACATGGAAAACGGGGGTGGGAGCAGAACTGGGATAGGCAGAGTTAGGGTAGTTCTGGGCAGAGAGAATATCATACCAAAGGTACTGAGACAAGAGAGTGTGGCAAGTTGAAGGTTTAATAGTTGCTGTGACTGAAGTGTCAAAGATGAGGACACGCGAGTGAAGAGGTTGGAGAGGCCAGAAGGTCAAGAAAGCTGAGGAGCTCCCATGGGACCCTGAGATTGTTTAGGAGGTGGTAAGGCTCCTAAAACCCTCAATCATACTACAGGAAAGACCCCTCCAGGGATCCACTTCAGTCAGAAATCCTCTAGCCTCACACAGACACCTTTGGGATTGTGGGAGTAGATCTCAGGCCTTGCACACCGGGATCCCTGAGACCTCAGTGTCAGCATAGGCTTTACTCTGCACCAGATCAGAAGCGAAGCTAGTGATCTCCTTTCTCATCTAGGATATAAGAGAGGAGAAGTTATTTTAAAGGCCCAAATGGTTTTATATGATTCCATCCCTGCCCCCAGGAATGCTGAGAAAGTGATGAATCTGGTCACTGCCGGGGTGCTGCCTCCTGAGCTCCGGCTCCCAGAGAGTCTGTATCAGCATATGAGCTACAGCTACCCCACATGGTTTGGCAACCTCCCTGAACAAGCCAAAAGCATGGCCCAACCCTATTTGTCCAATTGTGACATATCTGAGAAATTGAAGGAGGTAGGTAAGGGTTGGGGACGTGTCCCTGGAGTTCCCCCTCATACCCATCCCCCAGTGCACTAGAAGCTCCAGCTCTCCTTAGCTGTCTGTAGAATCCAGGCAGGCAATTTTCAGCAGCATCCTGGACAACCAAGATAAGGTTTAAGGCCTCCTTTTGTGATAGGGCAATTATAGGCTCTGTAGCACCAAGCACTAGAGTTTATATAAGCCTGTTCAGCTCAACCCAAAAGAGCCACTAGACCAGCAGCTGTCATAGGAGGAAGCCCTCATGCCTCAAGGCCAGAAGAGTATAATGTCCACTAACAGTGCTACTGATATTTTCCTGGGGGACGGGACAGGAGCTGAGTTAGTACTTTACAGGCTGAGCTCTGACCCCTTCCCACTCCTCCCTCCACTTACAGGTTATGGAGGGGCCAGGTGTAGCCATTGTGGCATTTACTGACATCATCTCTGTGTTTTCTGGATCCACCTTCTGGTCTATCATGATCTTCGTGTTCCTGGTGACCATGGGGCTGAGCACTATGCTAGGGATCCTGCAGGGCCTCATCACCCCTCTCCAGGACACCTTCTTGCCCCTTAGGAGACATACAAAGCTGCTCACAGGTACTCTGACCTATGACCCCACTCTCACCTATGGCCATTGTTTAGCTTAACAACCTTGCTTGAATTCTGACCTTGATCCGAGCCTGATTTTTCCCTACAGTGGGTGTCTGTGTGCTTATGTTCCTGGGCAGCCTCAACTTCGTGCGGCCCTCGGGCAGCTACTATGTGAACCTGATGGATGATTACTGGGCATCTTTGCCTCTCTTCTTCATTCTCATCTCAGAGAACATGGCCATGGCCTGGATCTATGGGGCCCGGAGGTGATGTCCCAAGCCCAGGATCTCCTTCCATGCACCCACACAGCCAGGGTCTCTAGGGAGCGTGGGCCCCTCCTGCTCTCACTGGCAGGTCTCTGATCCCAGGGCTATGGACAGCACCCAGGAGGGTAGGAAGGAGAAAGGTATGGGCTGGTTTCCGGAGAATATAGATGAAAAATGGCAAAGCGGTGAACAGTCTATAGCAAGTCTTAGGGACTTCCGAGCCCTACTTATAACCAGGATAGTCTGGGCATCCGAAACATGCAACCCCATGCTTTTCAAAGTGTGCTCTATGGACCAGCGGCACTGGCCTCACCTTGGAGCTCATTAGAAATGCAGAGCCTCAGGTTCCATCCCAGACCTATGCACACTAACATTTGAGAAGCACTGTATCATCCAAGGGTAGTGGTGTTTCCAGGCGATAGCGGTTCTCTACATCAGTTGGCTCATTCACATACTCACTCGCACTCAAGTATTTCTTAGGGCCTCCCACATGCCAAGAAGTCCTTGTGGTGAGTACCGCAGATGCTAGGATAAGTTATAGTTAGTCAAGACATAGAAGCAGATCCATGGGCAGGGTGGTAAGTAAGCCTATGATCGAGGCAGCCAAAGGTGCTATAAAAACAGGTGGTTAGCTAAAGAGAGCTGAACAGTCGGGCAAGGAGGGGATGCCTGGACAGAATCTAGACAGATGGAGGGGAGTTTATCAAGGGAGAGAGAGAAGGGCATTCTAGGCGGAAGGAACCAGACTTGCATATGTAATGGGCTTAAGAAAGTGTACGAAGGACAGCTGACTATATGGTCTTGAAGAAACTACGTTTAGGAACTTGGCTTTTGTCCTGAAGGTAAAGGGGGATAGAAATGGTATTTTTAAAAACCTGGGGCTGGGACAGAAGTTAGCCCAAAAAGGGATGCATTAGAGGTAAGAAGACTGGTTTGGAGATGAACAGAAAGGTCTAAGAAATGTTAAGGGCTCTCACCAAGGCTAGGTTTGGACTGACACCAAAGGCTGGGTAATACTTGAATGGCCCTTCCAAAGCCTTATGACCCTTCCTCCCAGGTTCCTTGCAGACTTGACAATCATATTGGGCCGCCCTATCTCCCCCATCTATCGTTGGCTGTGGTGTTTTGTGTCTCCACTTGTGCTGCTGGTCCTGTTTGTAAGCACCCTGACTCATCTGTATCTGAAGCCCATCACTTACATGGCCTGGAACTCAAGCATTGTGAGCCTCCCTCCACAGACCCCAGACTCCCTTAGGGAGTGGGGAAAGACTTTTCAATCCACTCTTGCCTCTGGGACCCAGCCCTCTTATTCCCTGGGGACTCAGTTATCTAGTCTCTTGCCTTGGTTCACCTCCTACCCCCAGCTTTGCATCTCACTTCAGAGAACCTGGGTATTCTAAACCCTCCTCCCTTTTCTCCACAGTCAAATGAGACAACCGATAATTATCCATCATGGGCTAAAGTCCTGCTCGTATTGCTCATTGTCGTCACCATCTTGCCCATCCCTGCCTACTTCTTGTACACCCTCTTGAAGATGATTTTACCAGTCTCCAGGATGAAGCGCAGGGGTACAGTGTTCATTAGACATGAAGATAAAGGGGATAAATCACAGCCCCGCCCACGCCTTCATGTGGGGCTAAACCAAAAGAAGATGAATAAAAGTAGATAACCAGAGAAACAAATCTGCCATGTGAGTAATTTCTCTTGTAAACAAAGACTTGGCTTATTCAGCATAAGATCACTGGCTTTTCAAAGTGGGACTCCCTGGCTGGCAAGTTGACATTAAAAGAGGTAAATGTAGCACCTGCTAATATAATTGAACCTAAAGCCTTTTGTTTTTCTGGATTGGGAAGGTTTTTCTGGCTGATGGAGATCAATATAGTCATTCTGCACATCTCCCACACTTTCCCTCCCCAGACTGGTGTTCTTCGACTTCCAGAATCTGGCTGATGGTGACTGCTGACACTGCTTCTCCTAGGCTACCTTCCTCTTGAAGTTGGTTTATGTAAGGTCTGGTCCCTATGAAACAAGGGCAAAAATGGTGGTGGTAAAGTCAGTTGAGTGAAAATTTATTTTTGTCATTAAAAAAAAGTCTCCAAATCCCACTCTTGCCTTCCCTTGACTCTGTTAAACTCAAATGCTAGAATTCCAGATCTCAGCCTGGTGCTTCCTGTAAGTAAACTGGACCAGAGTGGGACAATTTACTTAGAAAATGGTGGGTTCACTGATTATGGCAAAGTGGTTAAATATCTGCTAGCTGGTGACCTCCTCACATATCTCTTAAATACTTGGAATAGTTGATTACTTTACCAAGTCTACCAATGGACTTAAAACTTCACACAACTGCCCTGGCCAGCGTGGCTCAGTGGTTAGAGCATCCACCCCCACACTGAAAGATTGAAGGTTCCAGTACTTCAGTTGTGGGTTCACTCCCTGCCCCGTCAGGGCGGGTTCAGGAGGCAACGAATGGATGTATTCTCTCACATCAGACTCACATTGACGTCTCTTTCCCTCCCTCCCTCCCTCTCTCTCTCTCTCCCTCCCTCTCTCTCTCTCTCTCTCTCTCTCTCTCTCCCCTCCCTCCCTCCCTTCTACTCTCTCTAAAAAGCAACAGAAAAAATATCCTCAGGTGAGTATTAACAAAAAACCCCAAAACACAACTTTACACAACATCCTATATTTTTACTTAGGTGGTCTAGGAGCCTGAAGGAAGGGTATTTGGCAAGAAATGGTGGGGAGAGGAGAGGTTGACTGCACAAATTGAAGACTCAAGGGGGACTTCAGTTGGAGCAATGTGACAATAAAATAAGACAGACAAAACACACCATATTCTAAGACATCTAAAATATAAAATAAAATATATCTTAACAGTCCTCTTTAAATGCCTAGGTGAGCTTAAAAGAAATTAAGGGAAACCTTTAAGAGGTCAAAAATTAAGTCTAAGCTTGAATTCAGATAGATAAGCAAATGTTAAAGCTAACAACTACTTTGAGGCAATTGTCACTCTCTGTTAATTCAGAGAGTTTGGTTTTAAAGGCAGGTGAAGACAGAGTCTTGGGTCCATGAAAGAAAAGGAAACCTTCATACATAGAAAGTTGAAAGACTATGTCCTCTGGAACGGAGTTAGATAGGTCCTGTCTCTGATAGGAGGGAAGTACTGTCTTTTTTGAGAATTTGTAACCCCAAACCATCTCTCATGTGGGATTTTGGTTCAAATTTACATGAGCTGTGTAGTCTGAAAAATCCAAACTGAGATTAATATAAAATGTTCTTGGCCCCAGAATCTATCAAAAGTAAATATAAATAATCTATGGGGGAAACCGATCCTCTATCAGGCCTCATAGAATTCCCAGATAAACTTTCAATGAACACGAGATCACAAAAAGAAGTCACAAAACACACAAGGAAACAAGGCACCCTAAGAGAGGGTTAGCAGAACCAACAAGTAACAGAATCAGACCTATAAAGACCTAATGTACCAGAATTATCAGGTACACAATATAAAATAAATGTGCTTAATATAAAGTCAAAAAGAGGTAGTTGAGTTTAAGAGCAAGGAAGAAGAGCTTCTCAGATTGATCAGAGTATTTGAAAAAGAACCAAAAAGAACTTTCAGAAATGAAAAAAATCATTACTATTAAAAGCATCAATGGATGGGTTAAACAGCCAATTAGAAAACTAGGAAAGGAAACAAATCTAAAGAAATTACCAATAATGTAGCCCAGAGGAACCATGGTATAGAAAATATGAGATTGAGAGACATGGAGGACAGTGGGAGAAAGTCCAACATCTAATAGGAGCTCCAGAAAGAGATCATTGGACGAATAGAGGTGAGGCACTATGTAAAGAGAAAAAAGGCGAACATTTTCCAAAATATAGAGAAATAATAACAATGATTAATTTGTAAGGTTGAAAAACTGACAAAGAGTCAGCTGTAATTGAAAAATTAAAAAAATGATTTAAAAATTTAAAAATAAAAAAAAATTAAAATAAGAAACTGACAGAGAACTAAAATACTGGACAACAATAACACATAAGCTAGAAACAGAGCATTCACCTCAACAAGATAATGTTAAACTTTAGACTTTGATAAGGATGCATGTTAAAATTTTAAAATAACTACTAAAAAATTACCAATTATAGAAACAATCTATAATTTCTGTATTAAAGTAAATAATGATAGCTTCTCTAACAGATCAAATACAAAATCTCACTGATGCCATATAATCACATTTTATTTCCTGCTTACATCAGAATATAGAAGATCATAGCCTGGGATGGGGGAGGTGCTCTACTTCCCTACTTCCCTCAGTCATTAGGGACTTCTTTCATCTTGGGGCTCTTCTCTAGATTCTGCAGTTCTTGCCAGTGAGCCAGTGGATGGGAAAAAATGAGTTTTATGGACCAGGTCTGAAAGTGGAGCACATCACTTCTGTTCCCATTCCATTGGCCAGAACGAGAAGGCTGGCAGGACAGAGGAGTGAAGTTATTAGAAAGCACTCATAGTCTCTGCCACATTCACAAACTGCCAGAGGAAAAAAAATCAAAGAAAAATCCACCCAAAAGAATGCAAAATGAAATGTAGAAAAAGTGGGACAAGCAGAAGATAAAATATTAGAAATCCACATATACTAGTAATCACAACTATTTACAAATGAGCTATTACTAGTTAAAAGACAAATATTGAAGGCTGAATGTTTTCAAACCCAGCTGTCTGTTATTTGTAAGACTCACCTGTATAACACAAGGACACAGGAAGATTTAAAGTAAAAGGAAGGAGGAAGTTAAACCAGGTATATACCAAACAAAAGACAAAATACACATTACAGCAATAAAATATTATTTGAGATAAATAGGTTAAGAAGTATTTATGAGGAAGATACAAAAATTACAAATTGCATTGACCTAATAATATAGCTTCAGAAATATAAACCACACAGGACTATGAGGAGAAATGGACAAATCCAACATTTTGGTGGAAAACTAAGGCATCTTTATCAGGAAACCACAGGTAAGTGGGAAAACAGTAAATACATAGATTCAAACACAGTTAACAAGCTTGACATAATGGACAGTATGCTGAATCCTGTATTTAAGACTGAGAGAATACACATCTTCTCAAGCACACGGAATATGAATTTGTTCGCAAGGAAAGAGGAGAAACAAGATGGAGGCGCAGGTAACAGCTGCCCCCGCCGCCTCCCGCAACCACATCAAAATCACAGCTAAAACGCAGAACCACCATCACTCGGAGCCTCCTGAAATCTGGCTGAACAGAAGCCCTACAACCAGGGAGCTGAAGGAGCACCGAGAAGGTAGGAGGGGCAGATGCGCAGGCGGGTGGGGGCTGGATCCCGGAGACCCGGCGGCGGGCCCACACCCGGTGCCGCGGGTAAACCCGGGAGGGAATCTCAGCGGAGGAGTTTCCCGGAGGAGTGAGGGGTCCCAGCCCCACAGCAGGCCCCCAGCCCAGGGCTCCAGAGCCGGGAGGAGACTTCCCACAACTCCGGGCTGTGAAACCAGCGGGGACTGTCCCTGAGGGTCGTGGAGGCCGCGGGAGCCCCAGCAGCTCCTCTAAAGGGCCCGGCGCGGACTCACTCGGACGCTCCCTCTGAGCCCAGCGCCGGGCAGCAGCCTGAAGGGACCCCGGACACTCGGGGGGAACTAACCTGCCTGAGATCCGGGCGAGAGGTGGAGGGGCGGCTTCCTCCCAGGCAGAAGGGCTGGCGGAGGCCATGGCTCCTGTGGCGAGTCCTCCCCGCACACAGCTGGCAGGCAGGCGCCGTGTTTGAATCGCCAGCACCTGACTCTCACCTTTGGCCCCGCCCCGTGATCCCCGGAGGCCCCGCCCCTCCCCACCTGCAGCTCATCCAGGCCATTTCCAGGGGCTTTTCTGTGCACGTGGCCTCTCGAGCCTCATGCTTAGGACTTTCCCCAAATCTCTCAAACAAGCAGCAGCTGCCCCATAGGGCTTGATAAGTGGCCCCAGGCCTGGCACTAGCGGCAGCTGCATTGGCTCATAGCTTGGCCTCTCCTGGGCACCTCCAAGCCCAGCACAAGCACCAGCCATCTAGGGACTGCTGTGTAGCTCATGCTGAATGGCCCTGGGCAAGGCACTGGCAGAGGCTGACTTTGCACCTCCAGGAAGGCCCCAAGAGACAACCCTACCACATCCATGAGTGACACACTCAAGGGGCGCACTTGGTGAACACCAAAGCCCCACTGAAGTAAATCCTGCTCCATAGGGGTGTCTCCAGCACAGCAGCTCTTTGGCTGTAGCTGCAGCTGGTCCTCACAGCTGATTGGCCGGGGCATCAATTCCTCCCAGTGACACCAACAGCAACCAAGGCTCAACTGCAACAGGACAGTGCACACAGCCCACACAGGGGAGCACCTAGAAGGCCCAGCTCAGGTGACTGAGGAGGCTGAGTCACTGGGCCCTACAGGACACCTACTACACAAAGCCACTCTACAAATTCCAGGAGACACAGCAGCTCTACCTAATAATAGAAACAAACACCTGGAAGCAGCCAAAATGTGGAGGCAAAGAAACATGTCACAAAGGAAAGAACAGAAGAAGTCTCTAGAAGAGGAACTAAATGAAATAGATCCAAGCAAGCTAACAGATACAGAGTTCAGAATTTTGTTTATAAGGATGTTTAAGCAGACTATTAGGGAAATAACTGAGAAAATCAATAACATAATAAAGTACCGATTTGAAATGAAGGCTACACGAACTGAAGTGAAGAATAATTTATAGGGAATCAACAGTAGAGTAGAGGACGCTGAGAATCAAATCAGCAATTTGGAACATGAGGAAACAAAAAACACCCAACCAGAAGAGCAAAAAGAAAAAAGAATCCAGAAATATGAAGATAGTATAAGGAGCCTCTGGGACAACTTCAAGAGGCCCAACATTCGTATTTTTGGGATGCCAGGAGGGGAAGAAAGACACCAAGAAATTGAAAACCTATTTGAAAAAATAATTACAGAAAACTTCCCCTACCTGGGGAAAGAAATAGACTTACAAGTCCTGGAAGCACAGAGGGTCCCAAACAAGAGGAATCCAAAGAGGCCCACACCAAAACACATCATAATTAAAATGCCAAAGGTTAAAGACAAAGAGAGAATCTTAAAAGCAGCAAGAGAAAAGCAGCTAGTTACCTACAAGGGAGCACCCATATGACTGTCAGCTGATTTCTCAACAGAAACATTGCAGGCCAGAAGGGAGTGGCAAGAAATATTCAAAGTGATGAAAAACATGGAACTACAACCAATATTGCTCTACCCAGCAAAGCTATCGTTTAGAATTGAAAGTGAGATAAAGAGCTTCACAGATAAGAAAAAGCTAAAGGAGTTCATCACCACCAGACAAGCACTACAGGAAAAGTTGAAGGGTCTTCTTTAAGAAGAAGCTAATGAACAAAAGAATCTGACGAACTAAATAGATCCAGAGACATTGACACATGCAACAGACGATCATATATCAGAGGGAAGGGGGATGGAGGGTGGGAAGAGATTAATCAAAGAAGTAATATGCATATATGCATAACCCATGGACACAGTCAATAATGGGGTGAAGGCCTGGGGAGGGAGTGGGAGCGAAGTGGAGGGGGTCCATTGGGGGGAAAAACGGGACACCTGTAATACTCTCAACAATAAAGATAAATTTTTTTAAAAAAATTGTTCACACAGTAATCCATAGCACAGCCCTGGCTGGTGTGGCTCAGTTGGTTGAGAGTTGTGTGGGGGCACTGAAGGGCTGTTGGTTCCATTCCTGGTGGGGGGCACACGAGAGGCAGCCAACAGATGCTGCGTTTTTACATCACTGTTTCTCTCTTCTCCCTTTCTCTCTCTCTCTAAAAATCAACAAACTATTAGTCAAAGAAAAAATTCATAGCACAAGCTTCAACAAATTTCAGATAATTATTATACAGACCATGTTCTATAACCACAGTGTAATTACATCAGGTATGAACAATGAAAATATAACAAAAGAAAAAGCCATACCATTGGACATTTAAAAATCACACTTTAAGAAAATCATGGGTCAAGGGCTACTTCATAATGCAAATTAGAAGCTACATAGAAGTAGGCATAAAACATATCAAATTGCTGGGAGGGAGCTCTATCAATAAATGAATTTTTAATTATATTTCAAAAGAAGGCTGAAAGTTGATGAGCTAAATGTCCAATTTAAGGAGCTAGAAAAAGAACTGAACAAGCCCAAGATAAATGAAAGGAAGAAGAAATAAGTGGAAGAAATGAGCGATGTAGAAAATAAGACCAGCGCAGTCAAAAGCTGAATAAATAAATTAAATAAATAAATGGGGTTTTTTTTACAAATGCAGCTGAGATTCCAAAAAGTTAATAAGAGAAGTCAATGAACAACTTTCAGCCTTGAAACAACCGAATGAACCAAGTGTTACAGGACGGGGAGGGGCTAAGCCCTTAGCTGGAGGGCGGGGGTCTCAGGCTGCCTGGGAGCCCCGGGGGGTTGCCCTGGGGGGCCGCAAGGTGGCGGTGGGGTTCGCAGCCGGGGTGGCTGCTCAGAGGACAACCGCTGTGCGAGGCGCCGCTGTCCCCGGTCTCCTCGTGGACACCTGCTGGGAAGAGCTCGGCGCGGCCGCGGAAAGCGCCCAGTGTCGGGGAGTTAGAGCGGCGGCCCTGAGGGGGCGCTGCCTGTGGACCCCGCGGGCTCTCACCTGCGCCCCGTGCCTCCGGCTCGTGGCTGCCAGCGCTCAGCGCGTTAGGCCTTCCCAGCCCGCTCTTCGTAGAGAAGATTTGGGGATTCGTACCCCAAATCCAGTCGTTAATTCCGTCTGTTTTCTCTCTTGCGTCTCAAGTTTCCTGTTGTCCAGAAGTCTAAGGTTCTTTTTTTTTTTTTTTTTAAGATTTTAAAACAATTTTTAGAGGGAGATTTTTAGAGAGAGAGGAATGGAGAGGGGGAGAGAGCGGGGAACGGCCCACAGCGGGGATCGAGCCCGCAACCCGGGCGCGTGCCCTGCCCCGCAGTGGAGCCAACTGCGGGCCCTGAGCCCAGACGGGTGACCGAGCAGGAGCGGGGCCAGGGGCTGGGCCGGGGGGCTGGGGGCGCCTCGGCTGTGCGCACCTTAGGTGAGCTGCCTGAATCGCCTTCCCGCTGCAGCGAGACGTGCAAACCGCCTCCGGCCGGAAGACGTGGCTCCGGCGGACCTCGGACCCCCGCGCGCACGGCGCGCCCCGCCCCCCGGCAAGTGCCCGCAGAAGCGACCGGTCTGCTCCGGACTCGCGCGCCAGTGGCGGGTAAAGGGGGGTGCAGGAGTCCTGGCCCCCACCTCCTGACCTCTCGGGGACCCAGGCGTCTGTTCCCCGGCCAGCACCCCTCCACCTCTGGACCCGGACCCCCGAGCCTCCCCTCCCGTCTCCCTTTCCACGAATTGAGGGACCCAGGCGCCCTGAGTCGGGGAGGGGCGGGGCGGCTGGTAAACGCTAGCGGGTGCGGCAGGAGTCGGGGGGCGCCTCGCAGCCCCGGCCGCCTGCCCTCTCCCGCGCTCTCCCCCCTCGCCGAGGCGGCGGATGGAGCGGCCCCGGAGACGCCGCCTTCCCAGCAGGTGACCGCAGCTGAGGCCCGAGGGGTTGGATGCTGTAGGCGCGCCCCTCGCCCACTCGCTCCCCAGGTGGATTCCTGGGACTCTCCCCTGGGGATCAAGAGTGTCTTAGCCTCCGAACAGGTTGTCGCTTCCTCGATTCTCCGAGAGCCTGGCGGAGAGTCAGCCGAGCAGCGGACGCAAAGGCCGAGCGCGCAAATCCCCGCAGCCCCGGCCGGACCGGTGACCGAGGCCTTTCCCCCGGCGGGCGCCACCTGGCGGCAGAGTGAATTGCAGGTACAGGGCCTTGAAAGGGCGACATGGGGTGGCTGCAGCTGGAGGCAGGGTGGGAGGTGGGGGCCAGACCAGACGCGGGCCGAGCCCGCAGGGGTCCTGGGGGCTCAAGTAACAGGGCTGGCCGGCCCCTCGGGAAGGTTTCAGCAAACGATCGACTTGGTCAGGTTTATATAATGACTCTGGAATATTAAGTAGCCATTAAAAATATTTTAAAAGAATATTACCTAGGAAAATAATCATGATATAACATGGATTTAATCATGATATAACATGAAGGTTTGCCCATGTTTTCTTCTAAGAGATTTATAATTTTACTCTGAAATTTAGGTCTTTCATCCATTTTGGGTTAGTTTTTTTATATAGTGTGAGGAAAGGATCCAATATCATTATTTTTCATGTGTATATCCAGTTTTTCAATACCATTTGTTGCAGAGGCTATCCTTCCCCCCACTGAATGCCCTTGGTATCCTTGTTGAAAATCAATTGACTATATATATGAAGGTTTATTTCTGGGTTCTTTATTTCATTCTATCCTATTGTTCTATATGTGTATCTTTATTCTAGTATCACACTGCTTTGATTACTATAGCATTGTAGTAAGTTTCCAAATTGGTAAATGCGAGTCTTCAACATTGTTTTTCCATGATTATTTTAACTGTAGTAAGTTTCCAAATCGGTAAATTTGAGTCTTCAACATTGTTTTTCCATGATTATTTTAACTGTACTAGGCCTCTCAAGTTTCCATGTGAATTTTATCACCAGCTTGTATTTTTCTTCAAAAATATAACAACACAGTTTTTGCCCTGTATTTTATTTATATAATGTATAACATTAATTGATTTCCAGATGTTGAACAAACTTTGCATTCCTGTGATAAATCATGCTATATAATCCTCAAAGGACGCAGCCTCAGGCATGCACCATCATTTTAGGATGACAGTGGTTTTTAGGATGACTCTCTTTTTCTCTTCTGATCACACCCTGATTTTAAGATCCACTAAATTCCAGATGATTGCTCCATTTTTTGGGAGAATGTTCTAAAGCATAATTGTTCCACAATCTGATTGGACAGTGCTCATTCTATAACAATTATTAAATATTTAAAAATTCTTTTATGTTCGTAAGGTGAGAAAACAGTCTCAATGAGGTGAAAATATTTGCCCAAAGTCAATAACTGGTGAGATGGGCCAGGATTTAAACTCTGGCCCTCATTGTTTTAAAATATTCTTTCTCATGGAGTTTTACAGTCCGGCATCTGAGACATGTTCATTAAAATCTGCTATTTTTGGTGACCCCAAGATTCCCTCAGGAGTTAGTGGACCTGTCAGAAGAAAGCCATGAAGTCCTTTGAAGACACATCAGAGGACGAGGCCCCCAAACATGCCCAAACTTATACATCCTTACCCTTGAAACTCACAGCCAAGGATATTCTGGCCACCAAGACCCAAAACTACTTTGCTCAGGCTAAAAGAACTGAGAATGTCTTGATCCAGATCGCCTTCTCCATCGGGCTAGGCAGCATATGGCGTTTTCCTTACCTGTGCCATTGGAATGGAGGAGGTAAGGCCAGGGACGCAGCTCCTGAGTTTGAGGAAGGAGTTTTAAGGATAGAAGTCTAGACTCCTGGGTCCTGGGGGAGTAAGAAGCTAAGGGGGGGCACCCAGACTCCTAGGGCTAAAGGGAGGGGCCAGGCCCCCGGCTGCCTGAACACAGCTCCTGGCCCCCCTCAGGTGAGTTCATCCTGCTGTACTCCTTCATGCTCCTCTTGTTCGGGATCCCCCTCTTGTACATGGAGATGATCTTGGGACAGTGGCTGCACTTGGACAACATCCGGATCTGGAAACAGCTCACCCCCTGGCTGGGCGGCTTAGGCTACACTAGCATAATGGTGAATGAGGGGCCTGACCAAGAGGCATCCCAGCCCCCCCTTGTGGTCTCCAAGTCCCCCGTCTCCACCCTATTTGCCCCTCAGGCCCACTGTGTCCGCCCCCAGGTGTGCATCTTGATAAGCGTGTACAACAGCATCATCATGAGCTGGACCTTCTCCTACCTGGGCAACTCCTTTTACTACCCCCTGCCCTGGAACCAGTGCTCCATGGTGAAGAACACCAACGCCACCGGTGAGGAGAGGGAGAGAGGGGGCCATCAAGGCCAAGGGAGGCTGGGGCACCGAGGAACACGAGACAGGGCGGGAGAGCCGAAAGAGGGCGGGGAGAGCAGGGGCAGGCTTCAGGTGGGGCGGTGCCTAAGCGCCTGGGTTCCCCAGGCCTCCCCTGCCTTCGGACTGTGCCCCACCAGTACTTCTGGTACCACACCACCCTGAATGCCTCAGCCAACATCGAGGAAGGGGGTGAGCAACTCGCCCTGAATCTCACCCTGGGCACCTTCATAGCTTGGTTCTTCCTCTTCATCATCATGACCACAAGGCTAAAGAGCTCAATGCCGGTAAGCCAACCCGGGCCGACCCGCCACTTCACCTTTGCAAGTCCTGGGATCCTCAGGATCCCTGTCCCAACACCACCCGCCTCCTTCCTGATGACTCTCTTCTCCAATCCCCATGACCCTCCTACTCACCCAGAGGACAAGCTCAGCTATGGCCACCCAGCCTCTCCAGCAGGGGTCCTGAGGAAGATGGTTGACTCCCCCAGGCAGCTGTGTCAAGCACTCCTCTCTAAAAGAGCTGCTCTTCTCCCGTCCACGGCAGGAAGGAGAGCCTCCTGTTAACCCAGCTGCCTCTTCACTGTCCCCCATTCCCACGTCACATATTGTGGAGGGTCCTGTAGGCAGAAAACCTCGCCCCCAAGCCTTGCATCTTCCACCTTCCTGCATTTTGACAGAGCCTGTTAATCCCCAAAGAAGCCCACTGGCACTGATTCCTTTCAGAATTTCCCATTTAGAGTATTTTATTCCAATCCATACTCCCAACCCATCCCCATGGCACCTGGAGAATTTACTTCAGGGTGACCATTAGATCACTTTACCAGCATCTTCTGGATCCTCATAGATGCCGGATTGCCCACATCTGTGCAGGCAATCAGCGTTCACCGCACGCATCCCTGGAGGCTCAACTTACCATCTCCCACAGCCCCCGAAATAAACCACTGATGCCAAAGCAGATTTTCCTAAAGGCTTAGTGGGGGCATGCGGGGGTGGGGGTGGGGGCTCACCTCACCTACCCCACAGCAAACCAAAACACTTTCTCTTCCCAGTACCCTCTCCTCCCCCTTCACCTACGAAGTTGTTTCCCGCAGCCTTCGGCCCCCCTGGCTCGGCTCCCCTTTGCAGTTCCTAGGCCACAAAACCAAGTCCATGATGAATAATGCCCAACTGTCCCACCATTTCAAAGCCATCTCCCTCACCCCTGAGTAGCTTTTTGGTGGATCCCCCCCCGTAATGACATTGTTGTCTCCCTAGAATAATCCTTCCAGAGCTCTCATGTCACATCTGGGCCACCTTAACACTGCTCACCTTCACCTCTCTACCGCTGCCCTGTGGTCCCCACTGATGCCTCCGTCTTCCCCTCCTCCCCACTGCTCCTGACTCCTGGTTTCTGTCCTGACCCACCTGGACAGATGCTGAGTCTCTCGATATTCCTCCCCTACATCACCCTCCTCTGCCTCCTGATCCGATGTCTCTTCCTGGAAGGCGCGGTCACCAGCCTCAGACGTATGGTGGTGACAGAGGTGAGTGAGGCCGGGGACTCCATATCTTCTCCCTCCCTCAGCTCCCCAGAACTTCTCTGAATCTCCTCCCCCTACATCTTCTTTCCTTCTGCCCTAGCCTACCCCTCATCCCTCTGCTCTCCACCCCAGCCTGCTCCTCCCCCCGCTCACTGCTGGTCCCACCCTCTGGGCCCTTGCCCAAACTGCTCTAACCCACCTCCATCCACAGCTCTCTGACTGGGCCTCGCTGGACCTGTGGCGTCACGCGGGAGGCCACGTACTCTATTCCCTGGGCCTGGGCCTGGGCACCATCATCAACATCTCCTCCCACAGGGCCAGAGGCAACAACTATATCCAGGTGGCCTTATTGGTGGCTGTGGTCAACCTGGTGATCTCACTGCTGGTCACGTCTATCATCTTTATAGTGCTGGGGTTCTGGGCCACCACCAGTGGCCAAGCCTGTGTTGAGAAGTGAGTAATCATAGCCTTGGAGATTCAAAAAGAGGTTTCCCTCCCTCTACCTTAGCAATTCCCCAGGCTCATAGGCTGTCAAGCTCAAACCTCACCAGTAATTAATAATAACAATAATAATAACACATACATATTAATAACTCAGAGAAAACAGCCAAAAGGGGAATATTCTAATAGCCACCACTTTATAGATAAGAACATGGTCTCAGAGACATGACTGTACAAAGGTTTCCATAAATTGCAAATGGTGTAAAGATTTCAAAATCAATTATTTAATTCAAAAAGGAGGCAGTTACAGCATTCTGAGCCCCAATCAGTAGTTATTGCCCTGGGCTGCATATTGGAATCATTTGGGAAGCCTTAGAGGACACTTAGGTCTGTCACCCCCAGAGACTGGATTTACTGGGCCTGGGGATGTACTCAAGCATTGGGATTTTTAAAGCTCCAAGTGCTCCAAGGGTAAAGTGAGCTCTCCTTAGTTCTATTTGAAGGCAGAGAGAAAAAACTTCAACTAATTAAAACTGCCACCCGGCTCCAGCTCAACTCAGCTCTTAGAAAAACATAATTAGCTCTCATCAAGCTGCCTGTTGAAATAAAAGGCTTAAACTTATTGAGACTAAACAAAATAAAACAATTAACATGCCTTTCTCCATTGTGCTTCTATATAAATGTTCAGCATAAAATTAAAAGTCTCAAAACATTCCCAAACCCAGGAAAAGATAACCCATGGCCAATAGAAAAAAGATCCAAAGATCATTCAAACATTAGAATGAGCAGATAAGAACTTTAAAACAACTATTCTAAATATGTTAAGGAATTTAATAGAAAAGATGAAAAAAATGCCTGAGGACAATAGGGGTATTTTAGGAAATATATGGAAACTAAAAAAGAACTCCATGAAAATTCTAGAACTTAAAATGTTTATTAAAATTAAGTTTCATTGGATTTGATTTTTTGTTTTTTAAATATGTTGTTATTGATTTTAGAGAGAGAGGAAGAGAGAGGGGGAAGAGAGAGAGAAAGAAAAAAAACATAAGTGTGAGAGAGAAAGTGATTGGTTGCCTCCTGCACGCACTTCAACTAGGGATTGAACCAGAAACCTGGGCACGTGCCCTGACCAGGAGTTGAACCGGTGACCTTTCAGTGCACAGAATAATACTCAACCAACTGAGGCACACCGGCCAGGGCTGGATGTATTTAATATGGGTTGGAACCAGCAGAATAAATAATCAGTTAACTTAAAGACAGCTAAATAGAAGGCTAAAGTGAAGCACAGAGGGGAAAAAAGAATGAGAAAAACTTAACCAGAGCAGCAATGACCTATAAGACTAGTGTATCTATAACTGGAGTTGCAGAGGAAAGGAGAAAGAATTGGGGCAGAATTTTTTAAAATACTGGGCAAATTTCTTCTAGATTTTATTAAAAGCATCATCCCACAGATCCCAGAAGCTCAGAAAATCAAATACAAAGGATAAATACCAAAAAAAAGATCACACCTGGGCACATTGTGTTTAAATTTTCAAAAGCCAAATATAAAAAGAAAATGGTTAAAGAAATTAAAAAAAAAAAAATGCCCTGGCCAGTGTGGCTCAGTTTGTTGGAGTATCATGGCATACCAAAAGGTGGCAGGTTCAATTCCTGGTCAGGGCACATACCCAGATTGTGGGTTCAATCCCCAGTCAGGGAGCATACAGATCAATGTTTCTCTCTCTCTCTCTCCCCATTCCTTTCTTTCAAATCAATGGGGAAAAAAGACATTTTAGTTTTTATTATTTTTAAAATATATCTTTATTGATTTCAGAGAGAAAGGAGAGGGAGAGAGATAGAAACATCAATGATGAAAGAGTCATCATTGATCGGCTGCCTCCTACACACCCCCAACTAGGGACTGAGCCTGCAACCCAGGCATGTGCCCTGACTGGGAATCAAACCCTGATCTCTTGGATCCTAGGTCGATGCTCAACTGCTGAGCCACACCCGGCCGGGCAAAAAGGACATTTTTTAAAAGTATGTTGCATACAGTGGAACAATGATAAGAATTATGGCTAACTTCTCATCAGAGACGATGGAAGTCAGAAGACAATGAAATGAAATATTTTAGAATTCTGAAAGAATCTGTGTTCTTTATTCAGCAAAAATGTCCTTAAACAATGAAAGTGAAATGAAGACATTTTCAGATTAAGATGAGAGAATTCATCACCAACAAACCTCTATCAAGATAATGCTAAACAAAATTCTTGAGGCTGAATGGAAATAATTCAGTTTTGGTTTCTATTAGATTTCATAAAAGTATACAGTTGAAAAAGCAGTTCACATACCCAAGTTGTTCAGAATATACTTAAAAGTTTCCCAATAACTGAATAACCTATATTTTAATTAAAATTTAATTTAAAATTTATTCCCTTGGTCATATTAGCCACATTTCAAGTACTCATATGCACATCTTGTTAGTGGCCACTGTATTAGATTTCACAGCTCTAGAGTAATCATAAAAAAAACCCAAAACACCACACAACAAATAATAAGAGGCACACCTAGAAAGTCAATAGAAAAAATAAAATGAAAACAAAATTATTTGATAAATACTCCCCCAACCCAAAAATTAGAAGAGGCTGAAAAGGCCCTAGCCGGTTTTGCTCAGCGGTTAGAGCTCTGGCCCTTGAACTGAAGGGTCCTGGGTTTGATTCTGGCCAACAGCACATGCTCGGTTGCAGGCTCGATCCCTGGCCCCAGTTGAGGCACATGTGGGAGGCAACCAATCGATGTGTCTCTCTCACATTGATGTTTCTCTCTCTCTTTCTCTCCCACTCTCTCTGAAAAGCAATAGAAAAAATATCCTTGGGTGACAATTAAAAAAGAAGAAGAAGAAGAAAAGAGGCTAAAAAGAAGGAAAAGGGAATAGAAGAGACAAACAAATAGCAAGAGGGTAGGGGTAAACCAAACTATGTCAGTAATTACATGAAATAATCACCCTATGCAAAAGGCAGTGGTTGCCAGACTGGCTAAGGCAACACTCAGACATATCCTGTTTACAAGTGATGTCCTGTGTAAAGACACAGAGAAGTTTAAAGTTAAGAAAATGGAAAAATACACAATGCAAACAAATAATCACAGGGAAGCTGGTGTGGCTATATTAACATCAAAGTCAGAACAAGTAATACTGGAGGTTAAGAAGAGCATTTCACAATAATAAGAGGGTCAATTCTGCAGAAAGACTGAATGATCTAAATGTTCATGTACATCATAACAGTTTCAAAATAAAGAAAAAAAATTTTCAGAACTAAAGCAAGAAACAGTTAAATCCATAATCATAGTCAGAAATGTCAACAATTCCCTCTCAGGGGCTGATAGAAAAGAAAGAAAATATAGATTAAAATATCAGTAATAAGAATGGGAGCATCATTATAGATCCTGTAGACATTAAATGGGTGATAATGAAATATCAAATTTATACCAATAAATTCAATAACTTAAAGGAAATGGACAAACTTCTTGAGAGGCACAAATTATCTGCCCCTTAGGTAGAACCCCCAGGGTGACTTACCCCAAGTCCATGTGATTTGTTTCTAGTTCCTGTGCAGTCGCCCTTGCTAGTTAGCTGCACTCATCTTGGGCAACCCAGTTTCCTTTCCATCCTCAGTTTCCCTGGTTTGTCGACAGCAGAGGAGCCAGGGGGTCTCTACCACCTTTCCTTTCCTCTACTTCCCACTCAGGGGTGTCCAAAAGGTGATGAATCTGATAGACAAGGGGGTGCTGCCTCAGAATTACAGCCCCCCCAAAAACATCCTGCTCCTGCCTCCCCTGGACTACCTAAACTGGATCGAAAACCTCCCTCAGCACTTCAAGTACCAGGTCATGCTCTTCTCCCCATCATGCAGCATCGAGGCACAGGATGAAAAGGTGTGTTTGTGGGGGCAGGGGGTGCATCCCGAAGGCCCCAGAGGATACCGGGAAATGTATTTCTCAGGAGCCTCCTGGGCCACCCAAGCGTCTTCTGAGGCAGATAACAGTTATAATCACATTTCCACCCCCATTTTGTGTGTACCAGGACCTGGGCTACGTTGTCACTCTACTTGAATTCTCACACTGACCCTAGGGCCCCTATTTGCTAGAGAAGGAAACTGAGGCCCCAAGAGGTGAAGCTCACACAGCTTATGAAACCAAGAAGGGCAAACACTCAGTGCTCTGCCACTCACTCATCACTTGGTGCCTCCTTCCTCTGCCCGAGACAGACATTGCTAATCGATCATCACACCATTTCCCCCCATCCGGACCCAACACTACCTCAGAGCCCTTCTCCCCCACAGTTCATGCAGGGCCCTGGCCTGGCATTCGTGGCCTTCTCCCAAGCCGTCTCGTTGCTCCCCTGTGCCTCTTTCTGGGCCATTGTCTTCTTCCTGACCCTTCTCATCACAGAGCTGAGCACCTTGATAAAAATCGTGGAAAGCATTGTCTTTCCCCTCCAGAATTCCATCTCCATCACCAGGAACCACCCCATACTGCTCCCAGGTACTGTGGGTTCTCACTCCAGCACAAACCCTGCCCTGCTGCTTTTCCCTCCCCAGGCTGCCCCAATCTCCAGGGCTTGCTTTGACCCCTGGCCCAGCCCTACATATTGACCTCAGTGTGGCCAAACCTGCTTTTGCCTTAGTGGTCGTCTGCTTGGGAGGTTTTCTGGGCAGCCTCGTCTTTGCCAGTCATTCCGGAAGCTACATAATGTCTTTCTTTGATGATCACCTGGTCCCACTGACCCTTTTCATCGTTGTGGCCTTCAAGAATGTGACCCTGGCCTGGGTCTATGGAGTTAACAGGTGATGTCCAATCCCCGAGGCCTTCCCAGCCAGGGCCCCCATCCCAGGTCTCTGAGGAGAGTTGGGGCACAATCTGAGAGCATAGGAGTGCAGGAGGCAGTGATCTGAGGGCAGCTGAGTGGGTTCTGAGGGAACAAGAAATCAGGACCTAGGGGACTCAGGTTCCCCTGCCTTCAGGTTCCCCTGAAGGCAGAGAACTGGAGTGGTGCATGCTCCCTGGATTGGGGGATACCTATGGGGAGACCAGATGTAGGGCCGAGGCTCAGGAAGAGCTTGGCAGGACGCAGTATCCCCTAAAAGTTGAGAACTTGTGAGAGAATCAGAGAGCTGGTGGGCCTATCTTCCCAAGGGCTCCAGGCCCTGGTGGCCAGAGGAGGGCTCCACCCCGATGTCCATGGCCATCGCTCCCACCCCAGGTTCAGGGAAGAAATGTACGGTGAGCTGGGCCTCTTGATGTCGTCATCCTTCACCTTCCTGTGGTGCTATGTGACCCTGCCCGGGCTGCTGACACTCATTGTCATCTACCTCATACAACTCTACCATAAGGAGCCCCCCAACTACATTGCCTGGAACAGCAGCTCGGTGAGACTCCCCAACCCTGACCTCCCACTTCCACTCTGGGGACCCTCTGTCAGATCTCCTGCCCCACAAGACCATAGATCTGTGCTCTTACTGTCCCCAGGGACCATCTAGCCAACTTCTCAGCCCTGGGGGAATCTGATCCTCCACATTACATGGACTAAAACCCCACCACCACCTCTTTCTCCTCCCCGAACCTTCCCTCTGCCTCTAGAGCCAGGAAGTAGAACAACCCTACCTGCAGAGCACCCTGGGCTGGGTCACCTTCCTCAGCATCATCACCTTTCTACCAATCCCAATCTACCCACTCCACCAGTGGTGGTACCTCCAAGACCACATTGTCAATGATCCCTTTAAAAAGCTGTCCAAAAAGACACCCCTGGTGCCCACCAAGCCCTCAGAGTGGCCTAAGTACCACTTGGCGAAGCCCAACTTCCTGTCCCAGGAGAGAAAGAGCGAGAACTCAGCGAAGAGCTCCAGCTCACCCTTGGTCAAGATGTCCAACCCGGCCTCCACGTGGAGTCAGCACAGCCAGAGCTCTTTGGGGTTCAGCCTATCTTTCATTTCCTCCCTAACATCAGCCTTCTCCATAAGGAGTCTCACCCTACCCGTTTCGAGGCAGGTGAGCCCGGCCTCAACAACCATAAACAGTGACATTCAGGAGGAGACCAAGGGAGAAAATCTACACAAGTCTGATCAGTAACTGGTGACTCCACCGATTCTTCCAAGGAAAAAAATGTGTCCTAACTGGCGGCATTGGTGCCCATTTTTCTACAGGAATCGTTGGTTCTGACAGAAAGGAAGGGGCGGGGGGGAGGGGGGGGTGGAAAACTTACCTAGCAACCGGTGACATCACTCGCTTGGCCTTGGAAGGAAATGGACAACCTGGGAGCTCCTTCCTCTCCTGGAATAGGACTGAGTCTCCTAAGTGGAACACTGCTCTGAGACTGGAGAACCCAGAAGAATCAACTGAACCCGCTCACAGGGCTCGACCAGAGGCCCCTTTCTCCCTGTGAAGTGGGGGCACCGTTTTGGCGTGATGGAGATGGTCACCCCTGCACTTCCCAGGACCCAGCTTCCCAGTTATCATGGAGGTAGTGTTCTCTCCAACCCCCAGCTCAACCGCCAAACTGGATCAGTGGGGTGGCAAACTTCTCCAGCTGCCCTCTCAGAACAGGACTGGCACAGCACTGCTGGGGGTCAATAAATCAGCCCGCTGGGACTAGTGTTCTTTCTGTGAGTGACCCCTCCTCACTGCCCACCACACACACCCCCTCCAAATCGCCAACCTCTGGTGAACTGAGTATCCAATCTGGTGACTCCAATCTCCTTTCAAGACACAGGTACAGAGTCTCTACACCCCTCCTTGCCCTGGAGTTGAGACAAACTGTGGGGCAACTTTGCAGCAGTCAGTATCACTCAAACCAGAATGTGTGTTAACCCCTAAAGCTGAGCTGGCAACTGGAGACCACACTAAATCTGTCCAAAACTGTCATCTCACCGCTGCTACTTAGGGGGCAGCACATCTAGAACCACCCCCAGCAGGCAGGTTCCTCTCTAGCTGCCTGTTACGCTTTGTTCTAACTTGGGGCAGAGTCTCACCTACTTGGGCCCGGGAGGTGGATCACCTGGTTTCCGTGGGCTCAGGACCAAGGCCTGTGGAGAACCTGGAGCTTAGTTGGTTGCTTTCAAGGAGAACTTAATAACAATACAGTGGCACCTCGGTTTTTGAATGTGATCCGTTCCAGAAGCCCGCTGGAGCTCTGAAACGTTCAAACACCGAGGGATCAACAGCCCACAGCTGGGCCTCAGGATCGTGCCCTCAGCGGAAGCCGCGTGGCAGGTTCCACTCAGGGGCTTGTTGGGAAACCGAAGCATTGACTTCCCGGTTCAGGGCGGCCCTAAACCCAAATGCTCGTCCACAGAGACAGTCCCAAACCGAGGCCCCGCTGTGCGGGCTCTTGTTGAAAGGGCCGTGCACAGTGGCTGCGTGAGGCAGGTGGCGCTGCTGCCCTGGGAAAGGGCCTCAGTACTCCCGCAGCCATTAAAGCTGCGATTTCCTTCTCTCCTCCTGGATTCTGCCTTCTTTTTGTAGGCCACCAAGGAGAGGACTACAGTTGCTGGATGGCGCAGCCCCCTGACACGCGTGGGACACTCACAGTATGAACATGTGGCGCTTCAATATCAATTATATTTTCAATAGTGGGCAACAGCACCCTGAACCTGCCCGGAGGCCCTACCTCACGCCGTCACTCCAGCTTTCTTCCCCTCGCTGGGAGCCTTATGAGTTGAACTCAGAGGCATTTCCCTCCTCAGGGAACACGGACCCAGGAGTCTAGCATGCATGAACCAGGGACTGCAGCATCAGCTGGCGTGAAATTTCCACCGGTGGGATATATGGTCTCCAAGAGCCATAAAGCCTGGTCCGTGTTGGGCCTCCCTGGTAGGTCATTATGAAGGTGGAAGATTTTCTCTCTTAGGAGTGATAATAGGTCACCAGCAAGGCCAGTGACTGGGTGTCCATTAACCAAGAGGGGCTGAATAATATCCATAGTATGGACATGTGTCTTTCATTTTAGCCATTCATTTGTTGACAGACATTTGGGTGGTTTCTACTTTATGTCAACTATGATTAATGCTGCTATGAACGTTCACATGTGAGACTTTCCTGAACACCTGTTTGCAATTCTTCGGGCTATATACCGAGGAGTGGAATTGCTGATCCTTGTTTAACTTCTTGAGGAACTGCAGCTGCACCATTTCACATTCCCACCAGCAATGGATGAGGCCCCAATTCCTTCAAATCCACACCAACACCCCACCCCCCCACCACCCCCCGCAGGGCCACCACTTTGTCCTTTCTAAGCTGTGAAATGTCTATTTGAGCCCAGGGAGTCCTCGAGATGGTGGCTTGGATGGCAGGGACTCCACTTTTGTCTTCATTCGGGGCCCATGCTTCCTTACTTGACTGTGATTGGGTGGCAGGCAAGACAACATAAGCAGTGCAGGTCATTACTAAAAAGTCATTCCTTCCAAAGATGTACGAATGGCCAAGAATCACATGGAAAGAAGTTAAACATCATTAGTCATCAAGGGGATGTAAATCAAACCCACAAGGAAATACTACTTCACAGGCACCAGGATATCGATAACAAAAAGGGGGGGGGGTGTTGGTGTGGATTTGAAGGAATTGGGGCCTCATCCATTGCTGGTGGGAATGTGAAATGGTGCAGCTGCAGTTCCTCAAGAAGTTAAACAAGGATCAGCAATTCCACTCCTCGGTATATAGCCCGAAGAATTGCAAACAGGTGTTCAGGAAAGTTTCACATGTGAACGTTCATAGCAGCATTAATCATAGTTGACATAAGTAGAAACCACCCAAATGTCTGTCAACAAATGAATGGCTAAAATGAAAGACACATGTCCATACTATGGATATTATTCAGCCCCTCTTGGTTAATGGACACCCAGTCACTGGCCTTGCTGGTGACCTATTATCACTCCTAAGAGAGAAAATCTTTCACCTTCATAACGACCCAATTAAATTGTGTGTCTTTGAAAAACACAGCACCAGGGCAGGTGGAGAATTTTCCTTTGTGGTCACCAACTGTCATGCAAAGGGATTACAATACCCACCACTAGGGCCATGGAGTGAAGTAGGTTCATGGGGGGAACACATACAAGTGGGGAAGGTTTAACATATAAACTCATAGAAGTATGTTAGGGTAATTCCGCAACAGTACCCAGCCACTTTCTGGCTGTGTGGCCTTGTGTGTGTCACTTATCTGTGCCTCAGTTTTCTTACCTGCAAGATGGAGACATCAGTATCTACCTTGTATGGCTGTCATGAGAATTCATGGATTTTGTACGTGTGAAACACTTCACACACCAGACACAAACCACCCTGTGTTTACTGTTGTCATCATGGCCACCAATGTCCTTATCGTTATTTATTGCTACTTGGGTTCATGAAAACAACGTCAGCATCTTCCAGAGAAATCTGGTTGCCACAGAACACTTGGCAATGTTTCAAAGCCACTCTGCACCCAAAGTGGCAGATACTTGGAATCCCTCCAATTTGGAGAAAGGATGTTTTGGTTTTGAGTTCTGGCTGTGTTGGTTGTTGGTGGCTTTCTTGCTATTTAACTAATAATTGCTGCCAGTTCAGCCTTGTCATTACCGGTTTAGTTTGTTATGGGTTGTTTAGTTAAACTGCATGTATAATGATGCATATTTGCTTCAATTCCATGTGTGCGTGGCCTGTAATTTTCCGCTAATTAGACTTTTTAAAGACACATATGTAGTTATCTACTCAAATTTGCATCATCTGTTCCCCTGTTGCCAAAGCAGATGCACACAGCGCCCACCCATCCCCACTCCAAGAAGGAATCTGCTTTCCCCACTGAGTTTTCTGCCGTAGAGTAGGAAGCAGGGGGGGGGGGGGGTGCAGATGATTCTTGTCCCACTGAAGTGAGAGCCATCAAAATAGTGTAGACAAGAGAGGCTGGGCCTGAGTCAGGAATAATGGGGCTGAGTGGAGGGAACAGACCCTAAGATATCTGACCAAAGACCACAAACCCACCCCCAGCTCCAGCCCCCATACCAAAAGGATCTAGACACTACCAGTTCCCAAGAATCAAGCATCGAGACCCCACTCCTCTCAAATGGCTTTATTCCCCAGTGTGGGGAGCTGTGAGTGGGGTCTGTGGTCCCTGTACCCCCAGGACCCTGTGGCCTTCTCCCGTCCAGCCGGCTGTGGCAGGGCCTTCAGAGGGGCCCTGCCTGGGCTCCAGAGGCTGATCCTCCCAGAGGGGGGCTGGTTCTGGGAGGGGCCGGGCCTGCTGTGGTTTGAATGGATGAGACTCCTCGTGGTGGTCTCGACAGCCATCCAAGTGGTAGTCTATGGCATGGGGTGCACCTCAAGACAAGGCCACCACTTTCAGGGGTCCAGGACCAGCTTGGTCTTACTCTGGGGGTGCAAAATCCCCATGGGGGCTACTCCTTGAAGTCCGCCAACAGGGTTCAGTCTGGGGGAAAGAGAAAAGAGAGAACAGATGGTGGGCACAGAGAGGACAGAAAAAATGGGAGACTGGCAGAAAGGAGAGAAGCCCATGAAAAGCCCAAAGGAAACCAAGAGAGTGAACCAGGGACAAAGAAAGGGTGGCGAGCCTGGCCGGCGTGGCTCAGCAGTTAAGCATCGACCTATGATCCAGGAGACTGCAGTTAGATTCCCAGTCAGGGCACATGCCTGGATTTCGGGCTTGATCCCCAGTAGGGGGTGTGCAGTAGGCAGCCATTCAATGACTCTCTCATGATTGGTGTTTCTCTCCCTCTCCCTTCCTCTCTCTAAAATCAATAAAGACATATTTAAAAAAAAAAAAAAAAAAGAGTGGTGAAAGAGAAAGGCAGAAATATGTGAACACAGACCTGGAAAGCAGACACAGAAGGTAGTGACAGAAGGTAAACCCCACACACTGACCTTTGGGCCCAGGCGGGGTTGGGGGCGCAGGCCCCCCTGGGGGAAGCAATGCGGAGCGGCTCAGGGCATCGGCCACCCAGCCCAGGACACGGCTACAGTGCTGGACCTGGGGAGGTGATGGGACATCAGGGCACCAGATGGAAATCCACTGCCTCGCACCCCTCCCACACAACCCCAGCCTGGCCCGGAGCCCTCACCTCCTGTTCCAGCCCTTTCAGACGCTGCTCGTACTCGCGGATCTGTCTCAGCTGCTTCAGCGCTGTGTCCACCCTGGGAACACAGGACTTCAGGCCGATGCCAGCTGCAGACTACAAGCCCCACCCATCTCAAGCCCCGCCCCGGGAGCCCCGCCCCCATCGTTCCAGGACCCCGCCCACTCAGCCTGGTGCTTTGCAAACCCCAGCCCATTCTCCCCCTAAATCCTGGGTACCCCGGGAGGCCAGAAGCCCCGCCCCCGGCCAGGCCCCGCCCTCACTTCTGCGACGTGCGCTTCAGACGCTCGGAGTCACTTTCCCGCTTGTCCCTCGCACGTGCCAGCAGGAAATTCTCCTTCTGCACCGATTCCCACGTCAACAGCTTCCTCTCAGCTTCCTTAGGGAGGTGGACGCCTGGAGGGCAGGGTCAGGACAGAGTAATGGGACCACCTGTCCTCGGCCCTGCTCCCTCCCAGACCCCGCCTCCCCACTTAACCCTGAGTGACCTCTCCCAGGCCAGGCTCCCGACAGCCTAAGCCCTGCCCACTGATGCTTCCGGACATCCTCCCCAGACTATCCATGTTCTTCTTTCTCGCAGGGTCCCGCCCTTTGTGTTTCTCTCTTTGGGGCCAAGACCCGCTCTCACGAAAATGCTGGATGTTGAGGGAGGCCGGCAGGCTGGCCCTGTGCCTGCGCAATTGGCGGATGAGGAGGCGCACGTGCGAGATGATGATGAAGGGTGGGGCCAGCGCAGGCCGAGAGTGAAATTCCCGGATGAGGCTATAGCGCTGCGCCTTCCAATAGAGGTCGCTGTTGCCCTGTACTTTGCCAAAGGTGTAGCTGTGGGGACCAGAGGTCAAGGGTCACCAGAGGCCAAACCTCAGTCAGAGGCACGGATCAAGGTTAGATGTCAGGCAAGTCCAAGGCAGCAGGCAGATGTCAGAATCAATAATGTCTGAGGTTATTACAGGATGGGAGTTAGGATAGAAGGGCCAAGGGTCAGAGATCAGAAGTCAAGTTGGGGATAGTGTCAAGGATTAGGGTAGAGGTTGAAGTCAGGTTCAGAAGTCAGTCTGAACACAACTAAAGTCAGAAATAAAAATGGGGACATTACTACCAACCTTACAGAAATAAAAAGGATTATAAGAGAATACTATCAACAACCATATGCCAACAAAAAAGGTAACCTAGGCCCTTGTGGCAGTTAGCTTAATTAGTTAGAGCCTCATCCCAAGGTTGTGGGTTTGATCCCCAGCCACAGTACATACAAGAATCAACCAATGAATGTATAAATAAGTAGAACAACAAATCAATGTTTCTCTCTCCCTATCTCTCTCTAAAATCAATTTAAAAAAAGAACTTAGATGAAATGGAAAAGTTCCTAGAAACACACAAATTACCTAAACTGACACAAGAAGAAATAGAAAATCTCAAAAGACCTATAACAAATAAACAGAGAGATAACTAATAAAAAATATATTTTAAAAACCCACACAGAATCAAGTTTCACTGGTGAATTCTACCAAACCATTTAAAAACAACAAACTCGCCTGGCTGGCATGGCTCAGTGGCTGAGCATCGACCTATGATCCAGGAGATCACAGTTCGATTCCTGATCAGGGGCACATGCCTGGGGTTGCAGGCTCGGTCCCCAGCAGGGGGTGTGCAGGAGACAGCTGATCAATGACTCTCTCATCATTGTTGCTTCTATCTTTCCCTCTCCCTTCCTCTATCTGAAATCAATTTAAAAAACAAAACATAGCATTCTATTCGAGAAACATACCCAAAAGATATCAAAACACAGACTTAAACAGATACATGAATATCAATGTTCACAGCAGCATTATTCACAACAGCCAAAGATGGAAACAACCTTGGGTTCCATCAACAGGTGAATAAACAAAATACAAAATGTCTTAGATTGATACAATGGAATATTATTCAGCCATTAAAAAGGAATGAATGCTGACACATGCCACAGCATAAATGAACATTGAAAACTTTATGCTAAGTGAAATAAGCCAGACACAAAAGGACAAATATTGTATGATTCCACTTATAAGAAACACTTAAAACAACAATGAACACACACTAAGAAACACCTAGCATAGGCAAAGTCATAGAGACATAAAGTAAATTAGAGGTTATCAGGGACTGGGGGAGCAAAAAAATGTGAGTTATTGCTTGCTTAATGGGTACACATTTTCTGTTTGGAGTGGGAAAATGTTTTGGAAATAGTGGTGATGGTTATAAAACATAATAAGTGTAATTAATGCCACTGAATTGTATACTTAAAATGGCAAAAATGGTGACTTATGTTATATACTTTGTCATAATAAAAAAAAATTTAAACCTTCATCCTAGGCTCAGAGAGAATATCAGAGTCCAAAGTCCAGGTCAGAAGCAGAGTCTGGCTGGATCTGACTTTCATGCTGGGTCTGGGGACAAGCTAGCATTAGATTTGAGTCAGAATTCAGGGACTATAGATTGATTAAAGTGGGATCAAGAATCAATCATGCTGGCATCAAGCATCAGGCTGGGCTCAAGAGTCATGCTAGAGTCAAGGGTCATGGTGAGTGATGTCAGATCAGAGAGGGCAGGGCCTCCTCACCTGAACATGGCGATGAGAAGATTCACCAGCAGGATGTTGGCCACGAGTAGAAAGATGACAAGGAGGAGCACCACCAGCCAGTTGGCATAAAGGGAGACACAGGAGCCTGCCAGGGGCCTGGGTGGGCGTGCCCAGAAGCCCGTCTCCGATGAGCAGTTGACATGGTCCATGAGGGCCACTGTGAAAGGAGACACTCAGAGATGGGGGCATAGAGACAGAGAGTGAACGAAGACAGAAATCCAGAGGGCCATGGGGGCACAGAGACCCAGAGAGAAGGAGACAGAATCCCAGAAAACGCGGGGAATGGGACCCAAAGAGACACAGAGACCTAGAGACAGGGAGCAGAGATACAAGAGAGGACAGAGTCCCATAGGTATGAGGGGAGGGGTGCCCGCTCAGAGACCCAGAGAGAGACCCAGAGACTTAGAGAGACGGGGAATAGAGACTCCGAGAGCATCAGGCCCCTCATCCCTTTTTACCGTCCATTTCCTCCTGGGGGATCTGCCCAAAGATCTGCAGGTAGGGCCGGTAGAAGACCCGGCGCAGGATTTGCGGGAGGTCTTGATCTTTGGGCCTAAGGAGACCTTCCGTGGCCACCCCGTAGGCAACCAGCCACACTCCGAGGAAGAAGAGGAAGAAGAACACGTCCTTCATCTACAGGAAAGGAAGATGTGACCACACCTGGCCCCGCCCTCCCCGACTCTGGCCCCGCCCACCCAGGCCCCACCCCCTCACCATCTTGTTCACGATGACGATCTTGGGCCCCAGCTGTTTATTGACGGTGAAGATGTGCAGCAGGCGCAGCGTGAAGACCATGAAGTCGAGGCAGAGGACTGTACGGCCCAGCTCATACAGGCCCGGGGTCAGCCTGGGGTGTGGGGAGACGACACAGGGGTCACTCAAGGGTCACAGAGTGCATAGGAAAACCTGCGTCTTCCCAACACCAGGCTTCAGGTAAGGCTGTGGCCTTCCCCAGGGTGGAGTGGGGAAATCGGGACCCTCGCATTCTCAGATTTCACAGTGCCAACTGGAAATCACACACACACATATACATACATACATATATATATATATAATCAATGAAGATAAATTTTTTTAAGCGGGGCAAAGGATATGAAAAGACAATTGACAGAAGTCCATGTGACCATTCGTTATGAAAAGATGCACAATCTAACTAGTACTTAGGGATGCATAAATTTAAAAAGGAGAGGTCATTTTTACCCATCACATTGGCCAAAAAAAAAAAAAAGTAAAAGTTAAATTGAGAGGTACAAAATTTTAGATTGAAAATGTTAGATTTTGCCAAGCATGTCCTCAAGAGGGCGCTCTCTTATCCTGATGGTGGATGTGTAAATGGGTGAAACTATTTTACAAGGAAATCTATCCACATCAAGAATATGTAAACTTTGACCTACAAAATTTAAATCTGATGTAAACTTTTATTACTTTGGAATAATGAAAAATTAGAAACAACCAAAATGTCCATCTAGAAGATACTGGCAAAACAAAATGATTCATCCACACAATTCTGGCGATCCCTGGAAATTTCTCCATTATAAGCCAGGATCTTAGGATTTTCCCCCCATGCAATAATTCTCTTCCCTAGAAAATGTGAGCTTGACAAAGTGTCTAAAAAATCACTGGTACTCCTAAAGCATGGTAGCACAAGGCCTTAACACTTTCGTAAGATACTTTATACAAAATACAAGAAATAAACACAAGCACAGTGTTCTGCAAAACTCTCTTATCTTGCTGTTGGAATAAATTATTCATGTCGCATTACTTGGTAGTATTTTTAACACAGCATGGAAGAAGCATGCCTCTCAGTGTATCAACTGAGAAAAGACTAGGGGGTAGCCCTTGTAAATAGTCACTAGACTGTGTCCACAAAGTTCTTCATCTGCTCTCCTCAAAAGGAGCAGTGTCCTTACAGCTAGAACTTTATAGAAAAAGAAAAAGAAACATCATCAGCAGAGTACTGGACCCAGAGCAGCTAATATGATTATTATCTGGAATAGAAAATGAAAGAGACTTTGTGGAGAATAGTTTGGCCTAATTTCTTTCTCTTAAAGTTTAAAATTTTTGTTTCAATGCCTTATGAAAAGAATTCATCCATTCACTAAATTCTGGCAAGGAGAAGTCTGTCTTGTCTGATCTTTAGCCAATGATTCCCTTCTCTGGAATCTGATGCAGCATTTTCAAAGAATACAGTATATTTGCAAATACTGACATGGAAAAAATGTCAGGGCCTATTGTAGAGAAAAATGAAAAGTTGCAGAATACATAAAATATAATATCACTTGTGTATAAAAGAAGTATGTGTATCTGTCCATGTAAATGCATAGAAAAAGAACAAGCAGGATGTGCACCAAACTGTTGATAGAAGTAACTGCTGAGAAAGTGAGGCCAATTGAAAAGACTGAGGAAATTGTTGGTTTCTGTTCTATGCCTTTCATTTGTTTAATCTTGTTCAATGAGGACATATTTTTGCATTTCTTTGGTAATAGACTATATTTCAAAGATGTTTTAAGTTGAGATAGAGATAGAGTGGCTTAAGGAGAGAGCACAAGCCATACTCTGAATACCATTTGGGGTGACCTCAGGACATTGAGGGAACACAAAGGAGGGACTCAGAATCTGGACAGGATAAAGGAAGGCTTACAAAGGAAATGTAGGAGTTGGCTTGGCCAATGAGAGGAGGGGAAAGTGTTTCAGGAAAGTGTTTCAGGAAAGGGAACAGCATATGCCAAGACTCAAAGATAAGACAATTTGTCCCCAAGGACACTTTGATATGTGCTTTGTGCTCTCTCTCTGGGCACCACACAGTCTGATCTGAAAACTATGGAAGAAATGAACTAACATTATACAGCCCATTCTTGGCAACAGGAAGTATTTGAAGGAAAGTCCTCACAATTTGTTTTTTATAAATCAGCTAAGAAATGGTAGAAATGGTTAACGTTTTTGTGGACTAAATCACTGGCACAACATTCAAGCCTCCCTGATGAAATTTGAATCTATGACATTTGACCCAGGAAAACTGGATATGAAAGTAAAAGCCACAAAGTAAAATTCACAAACACAGACTCAAAACTTGGCAAAATTCAATATAGATAAAAACACCAATGATGAACCAAATATCTGTTATAAAACAACCCAAATAACAGTTAACCATGTTGAAATAATTTCAGAAACTGAAAATAACTGGATCTAGTTTAACTGCCCTGCATGTAAAATTGGTCAAGGAGGTTTCAAAATAGTTCCTTGATAAGAATTTGTCAGTACGGTAAAATTCTGATTACAAATTTATAATTATGCAGATTCAAAATATCTAGGATCAACATCAAAGCCCCTGTCCTTGTGATGAAGGAACTGCAAGTAGCTTTCAGAGAGGGCAGAGTGTAGATGAAGAAAAAACAAAGAAATCGGGAGACAGCCCTGCAGAGAGGGGTGGCCTAGACCAGGCAGAGCCCCAATGCCAGGTTCAGGAGTCTGGGCTCTGTCCAGGGGCGCTGGGGGAGGGGTGGGTCAGCTCTGGGTATGGAAAGTCCCTTGTGGGAATGGACAGGAGAGAAGAGCCTGGAGTCCAGGAGGCTGGGGTGAGGGTCCAGGTAAGAGAGGGGACGACCATGGAGATGGAGAAGGGGGTGGGACAGAGAGAATCAGGGGCAGGAGGACAGGGCCTGGGACTACAGGCTCTGGGGGAAGGGACGGAGGCGGTGAGGGTGGTGCCCAGCATCTGGCCTGGGTGGGGGAAGATATTAAGCTCAGCCAGGGCAGTGGTGCTGATGCAGGGCCAGGTTTGGGGGCTCGGAGAAACCTCTAGTAACCTCCAGATCTAGCATAAACAGCGGCAGAAGCAGTGGGGTTCTCACTTTAATCCTATCACCTCCGAAGCCAGATATCCACTTGGGATCAAATTGCTTCTAGATGCAGTACTTTCAATCAGGAAGGGGATTCTGTTTGTTTTTTAAGAATAAGCAGAGTTAGGCCCTGGCCAGGTAGCTCAGCTGGTTAGAGTGTTGTCCGGATACGCCAAGGTTGCGGGTTCAATCCCCGGCATCAGCCAATGAGTGCATAAATAAGTGGAGCAACAGTGATGTTTCTCTCTCTCTCTCTCTCTGTCCCTCTCTCGGGGGTTAGAGGTGTGAAGGCCACAGGGGAACTCACCGGCAGCCCACCCCCAGGAGGAAGCAGGTAAGGGCCACCAGGTCACACTGGTTCCAGGTGTCTGTGAGGTAGAGGTGCAGCCGGCGGCGCAGCGGGGCCTGACAGGGGCCTGGCCCTCCGGTGGCCAGGCTGCCCCAGCCACCCCCCAGGCTCTGGCGGAACTCCTCGCAGAGCAGGGTGAAGACCCAGAAGTAGAGCAGCAGTTCCAGGGCACCGGGCGGTGAGGGCTGGAAGTCGACGAGCAGCACCCGGGCGAAGAGCAGCAGGAAGAGGAGGTAGCTGACCACGTTGCCCAGGAAGGCCGTCACCGGCGCCCCCCAGAACTGGGGCCAGTGCCGCAGGCGTGGGGAGCGCCGCCTGCAGCGGGGCTGACTCAACACCCCCAATGGCACCTTCTCGGGGGGATCTGATCGCCTGAGGGGGAGAGAAAGGGGAGGGCTCAACCTGACCTCTGAACCCGATCTTCACCATTGAGGCCACTAACCTTTCGCATGACCCCCTGCAACTTCATGACTTCTGACCCTGCCTGAACTGAGACTAAGTCTGAGGTCCGCCATCTCCTGGATTTGTGACCCTTGTATCTAACCTCTGACCTCTGAAGTCTCCTACCATCAAGACTGCTTACCTCTCACCTCTGCCCTCCCTCCACCCTTCTGACTTCTGGCTCTGGATGACTTCTGACTCTTGTGTAGTGTCCAAGTCCCTCTTCTTGCACCATCACGATCTCTGACTCTGTCTGACCTTGGACCATGCCTGACCTCTCACCCTCAAATATGACCTCTGACCCCATCACTTTCATGACCTTGGCTCCCCAAGTGTGAAAACTCAGTCCCTGAATATTACCCTCTGACTCACAGATTCTGAGATCAAATTATGCAGTCAGGTTTTCTCACATAAGTCTTCCTCCCTCATATCTGATATCTGACCACACAGCCCTATTTGGCTTCTGAATTCTGACCTTCTCGGTCCACTCATATCTCTGACCCTTCTCTCCTGAATTCTGATCCCCTGTCTCCATTTCATCCTCACTCTTAATTCTGACCCTAAAGAGAAATGCCAAAATGAATAATACTACTAATAATATGTTCAAAAAGCTAACAGGAGAAACAAACTGGTTTGGAGAAGCACTTTCTCTTTATAAACCAAGCAGAAAATAAATGATCCAGAAGTAGAAACTACCCAAATGTTCATCAACTGATGAATGGATATATAAAATGTGGTCTAGCCAGGCAAGGGGATATTATTCAGCCATAAAAAGGAACAAAACACTGATACATGCTGCATTGTGGCTAAATCTGGGAAACGTGTTACCTGCCACTGACAGATTTGGATGTTTTGTTATTGCAGCAGCATCCAACCTAACCTGACTAACAGAGGAACAACCTTCTATGTATCATCTCTTTACATAAAAGAAAGCTGGAGCTCAAAGGTGAAGTCAGTTCCAAAGTCAAAGTCAGAATTTGAACCCAGGTCTGCTTGACTCAGAGTCAAGTCCTTCAGCACCTTCACTCTGCAGATTTATCAGAAGATTGATAAATATTTAATTTCATTTGCTTAGGCTTGATTTTGAAAATACCTTTCATGGTACCACAGCATAGAGATTAAGAGCAAAGGTCCTGGCCCTGGCCTATGTCGCTCAGTTGCTTGAGTGTCATCCTGTGCACCAAAAGGTCACCAGTTCGATTGCCGGTCAGGGCACATGCCCAGGTTCCAGTTCAGTTCCCAGTCCCAGTGCAAACAGGAAGCAACTGATTGATGTTTCTCTCTCACATCAATGTTTCTCTCTCTCTCTCTCCTTCTCCCTTCCTCTCTCTCTAAAATCAATAAAAACATTAAAAAAAAAAAAAAAAAGAGTGAAGGCCCTGGAATCAGAAAAAGAAACAGATGAAAGATCCCTAAATGAACCACTTGCTATATCAAGATGGAAGCACATGTAGCATGAAGCAAATTTATTTCCAAAGAGGAACTCCTTGGTGGCAGAACCAAACCTTGAACCGAGCCTTGAGCTTGGCATTTGGGAAACTTCCTCAGTATCTTTAGTGACTGCATGAAACCACTACCTCCTGAAGCCCCACTTCTTCGCTCCAGCCTTGCTCCCTGTACCTGGTGCACCTGCAGCTCCCCGGGTTGCCCCACCTCATATCATGCTGGTGCTCTACTCACCTGACAGGCCCCTGCCCATTGAGGCTCCCATCCATGTCAAAGCCCAGGTCCTTCTGTGTGGACTCCTCAGCTGACTTCCTGGCATGGAGAGGAGCACAGAGTGAGAATGGGGGGAGGGGAGACTGGGAGAAGAATTCTTCAGAGATCCCCACCTTCTTTACCCAGAGACATGGCAGGAAGACAGGGAGGTGCCCCTCTAGAGTCACCCCAAAGGGAATTGCCCCAGAGCCATGCCAGAAGGCAGAAGAATTGCCCCTACAGATACAGAAAGCCCACTTCCCCCGCCAAAAGCTCACCTCCCAGAACATGCCTCCGGTCTCAGGGAGGGAAAGAGAGTAAACAAGGCAGAGAAGCACTAGGCAGACTAAAAGGTAGCCAGAAGTGAGCAGGAAGAGAAACTGAGCACCCCCTCCTGACAATCTAACCCTGGGGGACTGACCTGAAGGTGATGAGGTCGGTGAAGATGAGTGGGGGGCAACAGAAGGCGAGGACCAGGGCCCAGATGGGCGTAGTGCTGTCCATCTCCCCCCACCACTTCTGCGTCAGCAGAGACTGTGGGGTATGGGGAAGGTTGGGAGCCTGAATCTCCCCACCACCCCTTCCCGAACGCCCCAGGCAAGAACTGGGCCACAGCTCCAGAGCGCAGAGCACGTGCTCCATGTGGGGACCATAACTATTAGGGTGAGGAAAGGTGGTCTTCACCTTTGGCCACCTTCCCCCAGGTTCTGGCTAGTAGAGTTAAACAGCCAACGTTTATTAACACAATATGCCAGGTACCGGGCTAAACACTTCGCATAGATTAGCTCACTCACCTAACCCTCACCACACCCCCAGGAAGACAGGCACTAATATTTTCTCGCTCTTCATAGACTGGGCACAGGGAAGTTAAGAAAGGGGCATAGCCCTGGCTGGTGTGGCTCAGTCGGTGGGGCATCATCCTGTGCACCAAAGGGTTGCCAGTTCCATTCCCGATCAGGGCACACGCCCAAGTTGCGGCTCGATCCTTGGTAGGGGGCGTGCAGGAGGCAGCCGATCGATGTTTCTCTCTCTCCCTCTCCCTTCCTCTCTCTCTAAAAAATCAATAAAAATATTTTCAAAAAAGAAAAGGGCATAAAATAGACCTCATGAGTTTAACGACTATTCAAAGCAAAAGACTCTGGGTAATTATTTGAAATGCCAGTCAAGTCATTCCCACAGCTGAGGCTGGGGCTTCCTGTTGGGGTCAGCTGGGCTTCCTGTTGTGCAGACAGAACAGGAAGGTTCTGTATTGAGGGTGGCACTCTCTGTGCCCCTGTTAGACTTAGATTAAGGATACTAAGAAAGTTCAACTTGTAGGGACAAGGAGGGGTCCCCAAAAGAGGGGAATTCCTGCAGGAAGGGGGGGGATTTCCTAAACCAGAGTGTGTCGGTGTCCAAAACACTAGGTATTGTCTAGTAAGGTCATTCTCATTGTTGAAACTTGGAACTAGGGATCTCTTAAGGAATTGGAAGGGCTTCCTATGGGTGAGAGTTGGGACTTCCTACGAGTCATCAGGACTTCCTTTGTGTGGAGGGGAACGTTTTAGGAGGGTGGCCTTTGCCGTGGGAACGTTGGCTTTCCTGTGGCAGGGGGTGGGGCTTCTTATGGGAAGAGCAGACTTTCTGGGAGAGGGCTGGGACTTCCTGGAGGGGGGGTGGTCTCCACAGGGAGACACTGGTCAAGAGCTTGGACTGCCCACAATGCCAGGGCTTGTCCTACATGGCTGCCGGGTGTAGCTGGGAACTGTTTGGGATGCTGGCATCTCAGACGCTCACCTGTACTCCATCCTGGGCAAAGAAGGCACGGGCGTCAGCCTGCATGGCGAGCTGCAGGCAGGTGGCACCCCCCCAGAAAGGGCAGCGCCGGAGGAGGAGGTGGGCAGCCCGGTCCTCGCTGCTGCGGTGGCATTCGCCAAAGAGATCTGCGAGCAGGGGGTTCATGTGAGAGGGATAAAAATGAGGAAGGAGACGATGTGGGGGGAGAGATGGGGTTGACGGGGAGGGGGCAGGGTCATGAGAGGAGTGGGGAGCCGCACACCCTTCAGAGCAGCCCTGTATCCCTGCCCCCAGGTATCCCTGCCCCACGCACCAACACCCAGCCCCTCAAACTTGGCTGCCAGGTCCTTCCTCCGCGCGGCCTCCTCAGCCTCGGACTCCAGGCGCGCCATCACTCGGAGCAGTAAACAGGCCCCAAGAGCCGAGGCCACAGCGTTGGAGCCCTGGAGGGACAGAGAGAGGTCATGGATAGGGTCAGAGTTTGCAGGGAGGTTCACAGAAGGATGAGGGAGCGGGTAGAGTGCCTGTGATCAAGAGAAGGAACATAGCCAGAGGTCAGAAACTGACCAGGGTCGACAGAGGCCAAGGATAAACTAAGGCTTGTAGGTGGATCTTGAAGAAACTAGACATCAGGTGAAAATGTCAGAAGTCAGATAGTTCAGATACGAGGGACTGCGCTGTAGGTTTTTTGGTTGTCTTTTTAAATTGATTTCGAGAGAGAGAGAGCGAAACATTGATCAGTGCCTCCTGCACACCCTCTCCTGGGGATGCAGCTGCAACCCGGGCATGTGTCCTGACCGGGAGTTGAACTGGCAACCTTTCACTGCAGGGACCACGTCCAGCCAACTAAGGCACACCGGCCAGGGCTGGGCTGGAGTTTGAATGACATCAGAGGTTACGGATAGTCCAAGAAGCAGTTGGAGATGTTGCCTAAAATGGCAGCATAGAGAACTTCAAAACTCCTGCCCTCCACAAAAACAACAAGCTGGCAGAAACTGGCAGAATCAACTTTCTCAGAATCCTGGAATCTAATAAGAAACTTACAACGAACAGGAAAATGCTTAATGAAGAAAGGATCTGCTAAATGTCAGTAAAAGAGCACTGTGACACTAGCCCACTTACCATCACCAACTCCCCAGCTCAGCGGCAGCCTTGAAGGTGTGGGTTTTGGGCACCAGAGGGAGCAGTTCAGATCATACTCTGAAGTAATTGTGGTTGTGTGTGTGGACCGAGCTGGTGGCTCCCTGAAGAAATAGCTCAGGGGCTTGCCTTTGTTTCACTGTTCCTGGAGCTTCCCCAGAGCAGAGGTGGCTTCCCAGGTGGTGTTTGAAAGCACTTAAAAATAAAGGTATTGCCCGGCCGGGTGTGGCTCAGCAATTGAGCGTCGACCTACTATCCAGGCGATCGGGGTTCGATTCCCTGTCAGGGCACATGCCCGGATTGTGGGATCGATCAATGACTCTCTCATCATTGATGTTTCTATCTCTCTCTCCCTCTCCTTTCCTCTCTCTGAAATCAATAAAGATGTATTTAAATAAATAAATAAATAAAAAATAAAAATAAAGGTATTAACCTCAGCTGCCCTCTTAAAGTTCAAGAACAAAGAAGACAAAGAATAGCAGGCTAGGCTAGTAATAGATATAGTGCCCAGCTTGGGAGGGATGTGGTTGGGAAATTACACCTAGAATCACCATATGATCAAGTAATTCCAGTCCTAGGTATGTACTCAACACAACTGAAATCAGAGACTGAAATGTGTACACCGATCTTCATGGCAGTGTTCACAATAACCAAAAGGTCAAAACAGCCCAGGTGTCCATCAGCGGGTGAAGGGGTAAACAAAATATAGTATATCGTACAATGGGTTATTAGTCAGCCTTCAAAAAGGAAGGAAATTCTGATAAACACTACTACACGGATAAACCCCGAAAACACTATGCTACGTGACATGAGTCAAATGAAAAAGGCCACGTATTATGTGATTCCATTTATATAAAATATCCCAAATAGGCAAACGCATAGAGACAGAAAGTAGATTAGCGGTTACCAGGGGCTGGAGGAAGAGGGGGTGGGGAGGGAGTGCTAAGGGCTACAGGGTTTCCTTTTGGGTAATGAAAATGCCCTGGAAGGAAATAGAGGTGGTTGCGCAACATCGTGAGTGTGCTCAAGGCTACTGAACTGTACAAACTTTAAATGGTTAAAATGGTGCACTTTACAGTATATAAATGAAATAAAGTCTATACTTAACCCATGACCTGATAAATGGCAGGGGAACGGCCCAGTGTATACCGTTAACAGAAAAAGGCAAGTTACAAGGAATGCATGATATGGAAAAGAGGCAGCGACTGGGGCCATACATCAGGAGCCGAGGACTGGGGGGGTCAGGGTGACATCAGAGGTCAGGGAGTGGTATTGGGGGGACACTGGAGTCTGGTAGAACTCAAGGTCAGGGAGGCAGGAGAGTAGAATCAGCGATCAAGTCAGCACTCACGATCTCCCAGAAGTACAGGGCCATCTGGGCCCTGTTCAGCAGCAGTGCCCAGAGGAACAGGTCGCTCCAGGGGGTCTGCCCGAGGACAGCGTCCAGCATGAGTTCCGAGGGGGCCCTGACCAGGAGCAGCTGAGCCTGCAGGCAAGGGAGGCGCGGTAAGGGCTGGCCCGCCCCAGAGGCCTGCCTGGCTCCGCCCCAATCGGCCCCACCCCAGATCCATGGCGCACCCTGTTATCTGACCTCACCCCCTCCCAACGGAGCCCCCGTCCCGGGTCCTTCTGGGTCTCCCCTACCAGCCTGGGGTCCTTACGTTCTCCCTGCAGCCGAGGTCGCCGTCCCCGCAGCCGTGGTGGTCGTGGTGGGGACCCCCGGCGGCCCAGGCCTGGTACCTGGGCGCGCACATCTCACCCAGCAGCATGCGGAGCACCTGGCCCACGTCGGGGAGTCGGGGCTCCACGGACGGTTTCTGGGCTGGGGTTTTGGTGCCCGCGCCGTGCGACGCCTGGGCCAGGAGGCTGCGGATGAGCGAGCTGGGGGGCGCGGCGCCGTAGAGCTGGGCCAGGCGCCCCGGGGTGAGGAAGTGACCCAGGCTGAGGCCGTGCGAGATGAGCAGGCGCACGAACTCGGGCCGGTCGTTCAGGAGCGCGTCCATGAGGGAGGCCTCCAGGTGCACGGACTGGCAGCGGCGGCCGGAGGGGAAGAGAGGAGCAGGGGCAGAGAGGGGGCCGGGTGGTCAGAGGTTAAGGACAAGAGATCGGGGTACAGAGCTGAGTGCGGGTGGGTGGGAAGGGAGGGAACAAGATGGGGACACTGACCATAGGAAATGGACAGGCAGGCCAGAATGGAGGACTGGGCCAAACGTCCAGGCGGGAGGAGACTGCATCCCCCTTCTCAGGATCCCAGCCCCCGGGGTTCCAGCCCCTCACCCGCCACTGGATGTCACCCCGGAAGAGTTCGCTCTGGGCAATGTCCACGCGGTTCCAAGCCACAGCCAAACGCAACTCGTCCAGGTAAGCTGAGGCCTCAGAGCTCCCACAGGCTGCAGGGGTGAGAGGGAGAGGGCAAGAGTCAGGGGGAGGGTGGGAACATCCGATGAATGTCTGTTTTGCTTCTGTTTGGGATGCCTGACTTTTAAATTCCATATAAAGGGGCTGTTGTTGGGCAGAGTCTGGGGTCTTCAAGTCAGGCTACTACAAGCAGAAGGTCCTTCAACTCAAGGGCAGAGTGCAGACCAGCGGATTAGAGGCCCCGGGGAGAAGGAGAGGGAATCATTTGTTCATTGAACATTTATTGAGGCAGGTTATGGACCAGGCAGTGGGAGGAATGGAGAGAGAAACTGGATACAGTCTCTGCCCTTTAGGAGCTCATTCCAGGAAAATAGGTCCCGGAACCACATGACTGCCCTCAGGGTGACTGGTGCCCTCGGAGGTTGGCATAGCTTGTGATTAGGGCCCGGGGGAGGCCGTAATCACAGAGGTTTGAGTGATCCAAGGCCACTTCAGTACAGGATGGGCACTGAGGCAGGGCTTCGGAAAGACCGGTAGGATTTGAAGGTGTGCTTTTAAGGTGGAAAAGAACCTTCAGTCAGCAGGAGCAGCCAGAGCAGAGGCCGGGGTGCAGGAAAACACAGGATATGATCACAAACAAAAGTCCCTCTCGTTTCCTGAATCGTGGGGTATACGCAAGAGGAAAGGGGATAGTAGCAGAAAATGATATTTCTTTTCAAAGCCTAGAAGCAAGTTCAGAGTGGGCCCTGGCCAGGTGGCTCGGTTGGTTGGAAAGTTGTCCTATAGACCAAAGGGTTGCGGGTTTGATTCCTGGTCAGGGGACATAACTAGGTTTCGGGTTTGACCCCCCAGTCAGGGAAGCAACCGACAAATGTTTCTCTCTCCCTCTCTCTCAAATCAATAAAAACGTATCCTCCTTGAGTGAGGATTAAAAAAACAAAATTGAGTGGGATTTGGTAAGAATCTGAACCTCCCCCACTTTCCTCACAGTTTCAAGGGCAGAAAGAATATTGATAATATCTTGCATGATTTTCTTAACATGTATCAGCTGGACCTCCCCCAGGCCCTCACGCTCACCATGTCCCATATTGAGCTCAGGCTGGTTCCCCAAAACTGATGTTTCCCTGGGTCCTCCATCTGGGGACAGTGCCTTTGTCCACCTCGACAACGAGGCAGAAGCCCAGATGCTGTCCTGGTCCCTCCCTTCCCTTCATATGCCATAGCTCATCAGTCCCCAAGCCCTGTCTCTCCAGCCCCCTGACTGTCCCCACGGTCCAGCTCCATCCTGTCCCACCACCACTGCTGCAGTCTCTTCCCTTTCCTCACAGTCCTCCTCTTCTCGCTAGTCTGCCCCCGCCTGATCCCAGAGGGTCCTTCTACACACAGAACTGACCCTGTCCCTCCCACGCCTCTCACTCAGGACAAGGTCTCAGCTGAGGTCCTGGGCGGTCTGGCCCTGCCTCCTTCTCTGGCTGTCTCATGCCATGTGCATCATGCCATCCACGTGGGTCTCTCACCTCTTCCTCCAAACACAGCCTGTGCAGTGGGCTTGAGAGTCAGACAGGCCTGAACAAAACCTGGCACCTGTTACCTTGGGCAAGTTACTGCCCCCTCTCTGGATCTCAGTTTCTTCATCTGGAAAGTGGGAAGACAGTCCTTGCAGGCAGGGATGGAGGGTCAGGGGCAAAAGTGCATGCCAAGCACTCAGCACAGTGCCTGGCTCATGCTAGACTCCTAATGAGCCTCTGTTCCCTTCCCCCTTCCTTCCTCACCCTCTGAAACCCCATCCTTTCAGCTCTGCTATCACCCAGCCAGCCAGTTGGCTCCGATTTCCCCAGCGGAGTGCGATCGCTTCCACTTCTGCAGGCAATGGACTCACCATCCCCCAAACCACGTCTTACAGAGCTGCTGTTTTCTCCAAGAAACTCGCACTTTAACTTCCGTAGAGTGAATCAGACTTGCCCACTCTCATCCTCTGTGCAAGGATATGGCCCCACCAGAAAGAGAATCACACCAGGAAGATCTCCCATTTGTCGCCCCCTCGCCCCCCAGGGACCAGGCACTGCTCATGAGCTGCCTCTCAGGCTCACAACACTCCTGCAAGGGGTTGTCTCCATTTTTCAGAGAAAGAAACTAAAACTCAGAGAGGGAAGTCTCTTTCTCAAGGCCACACAGCCAGGAAGGGGCCATGCTGTTATCAAATTCAGCTTTATCTGACTCCAAAGACAGAAGTAATTGTTCTTTCTGCCACCACAGAACATGGTGGACACAACTGGGGAGGGGTCCTGGGGCTGAGAACACATTATAAATTGATACTATGTCTCTCAGGAGTTTTATCTAAGTGGGTGTTTTCCCTCTAAAACTCCTCTGAGGCCAAAAATAACCTTCCCCACCCACATCCCCACAGAGCCCTGGGAATCCCCGTTACCGCCTATTTATCACACCTCCCCATCTTAGTAAGTCCAAATTCTACCAGCTTTTCAGAGCACGATTTAAATCCCACTTCCTCCTTAAATTTCCTCTCCCTACTGACCACAGCTCCTCTCTCAAGCTTTTGTCTTAAATTTTATTTAAGGTTGTATCCAAACAACTCTGGTAGGATCTGGGGTCCCTGAGAGCAGGATATGGATCTGCTCTAACCTCTGGGGCCCAGGCTGATGTCTGATGAATGAATAACTAGCCTGTCCTCAGCTTCTGCCAGGTGGCTGTTATGCTCCCAAGCTCGGCGTGCATCATGCACTCCTCTAGTGAAGTATCAGGAGACAGTTCCTCCTGGGAGACAGCGCTCTGGCTCACCTCTGATCCCCTCCCTGCAGCGCCGAAACATTCTGGGGGCATGTAGAAGGGAAGAAGAGGCAAGTGGGTGGGTGGGTGGTGGAATCAAGAATGAATGAATGAGGGGTAGATGGAAAAGCAATGTACAGAAGGGTGGTGGACAAGTGGGTGAGTGGGTGGGTGGGTGGATGCATGAATGGATGGATGCATGGATGGATGCATGAATGGATGGATGCATGGATGGATGCATGAATGGATGGATGCATGGATGCATGGATGCATGATGAATGGACGGATGGATAGAGGGATGGATGGATGCATGGATGGATGCATGGATGCATGGATGCATGGATGAATGGACGGACGGACGGACGGACGGATGGATGGATGGATGGATACATGGATACATGGATACATGGATGGATGGATGGATACATGGATGGATGCGTGGATGCATGGATGAATGGACGGATGGATAGATGGATGGATGGATGCACGGATGGATGCATGGGTGCACGCATGGATGGATCCAACAGAAAGAAAGTGCTGTCGGAACATAATGAAAGGTCTTGGGAGACTGTCCAAAAGCACCGTGCAAAGCCCCAAGACACACTGCAAAGGGGAATGATAAGAAGAAGAGCTAAAAAGGGGCACAGCCTTAGATGAGAGAGAACAGATAAGTGCCCAGGCCAGGAAAATTGTCCAAAGTTGAGCAGAGAGAGTGGGAGAATTTGGGGGTCCAAGTCTTACCTTTGACAAGAGCCCTCAAAACGATGGTCTCAAATTCCTCAGGGCCATCCTCAGATGAATAGACTGTCAGCAGTTCCTTCCGGGTCATGATCCTCTCCACCTGCAGATTACCAAATTCAGCATCCCCAGCCCAGCTCCACCTAGGCCCTGTCCACAGAGACACAGGAGGCTTCAGGACCTGGTATTCCAGGTGCCCAGCAACCTTTACTCCCAGAACCCAGGAGCTCAGATCCCCAGATTCCTTCCATTGAGTTGGGCCCTCAATGTCATACCTGGGCCTGCAGGACCTCGGGGTCCCCTTTGGGGAAGAAACGCCTAATCCGATCTCGGGCATCACCTCGCCTGCCCCCTCCATTCCCTGGAGCCAGAGTGTCTTCCAGGATCTCTGCCAGGCAGTCTGCAGCTCCCCCAGACCCAGCCACCAGAAGGCAGGGGAGCTGAGCCTGGGTGGCGTCCTCTATCCGCTACAAGATAAAGGGGGGAGTCAGGTCAGGGGAGGCAGGAATTCACCCCACCTGAAGTATATACAGATCCCCTTAGATCCAGGCATCTGGGCCCCTATACCTTCAACATCTTCTCATCACCATCAATCAGGAGGAGGAGAACAGGGATGTCAATTCCAGTCCCTGAGGAGAGAAGAGAGCCAGGGGCATGGTCACCTCCCATCAGCCTTTGCCAGGGACAGTAGAGAACCACATTTGCCTGGAGTCCCTGGGGTAAATGCTGGCTTCTGCCTAATCCCTGTCCTGAGGCTCATGGGAATTGTCCTGTTTTTGAGCACGTTGGGAGGGGCCATATTTTAAAGACAATAATGCTCAGCTTCTCAAGGAAGGAGGGGGCTGGGGGCCTGGACTCCTGGGTTCCTGAATGAGACCCATGTTTGTTAGAGGCATGAGGCAATCCTATGGTTGCTTAACCCCCAGGAGCCAGGAGACGGTGAAAGTTCAAACAGAAAATGAAGGAAATAAGGAAAAGAAAGGACTATCCAAATACAATAAGGGGTATCTACCAAAGCCAAATATTAAAGTAATATAAAAAGCTTTCTACTAACTCTATTCCCATTAAAATAAAAAATGAGACAGCAATACTACTATTCACACTTATTCGGAAGTAATAATGTAAAAATAAAAGTGTCTCAGGTTCGATTCCCAGCCAAGGGCATGTACCTGGGTTGCGGGGTTACTCCCTGCCCCGGTCAGGGTATGTGCAGGAGGCAACCAGTCAATGTGTATGTGTCTCTCTCTTTTCCCCCCCTCCCTCCCTTCCACTCTCTGAAAAAGCAATGGAAAAAAAATCCTCAGAGGATTAACACACACACACAAAGTGTAATAGATAAATGTACAGTATAAGAAAGAAACACAGCATATGTGGAAATATAATTGCATAGAATTTCATAAGCATAGAGAAAGGTATGAAAGGATAAAGTCCAAATTGTGTAAGACTGATTACCCCAATAGAGGGGGTTGGAGCGAGGTAGGCAAGATAATTAACTGTTTCTTTATATACCTTTGTATGATTTGATTTGTTCCAAAGGGCACATATTAAAGCTGCCATAATACGTTGTGTGAAAAGCCAGTCTCAAAAGATTATGTATTTTATTATTCCATTTATATGACCTTCTGGAAAAGAGAAAACAAGAGTGATGGTGAAGAGATCAGTGATTGCTAGGGATTGGGGTACAGAAGGAATGGATGCCTTCAAGGTTTCATATCCATCTGTGTCCTGATTGTGGAAAGTCACATGGATCTATAATCACAGAATGCACCCCCCAAAAAAGTTAAGTTTTACTATATGATAATTTAGAAAATAAGATTAACATTGCCAAAAAGCTGAGTAAAATTTAATAATTAAGCAGAAATGTTTGCAAAGAAACAGCTTTGGTTTTAGTTGGTATTGTTCACTGTACATGTTTCTATTTTAATTTCTGCCCTTGTCTATTTTCTTTTCCTGCTTCTACTTTCCCTAGATTTGTTGTTTTGTTTCTAGGGTTTTTAAATTAGAGGCTTAAATCATTCATTTTCAGCCTTTCTTCTTTTTTTGGATATTATGCCTTTAAATGTATGAATTTTCCTCTACATACTGCATTAGCTGCATCTCAAAAGTGTTGGTATGTCATATATTCGTTCAAAATATTTTCTAACTTTTTTCTTCTTTTACTCATGTGTTATTTACAAACTACAACTTAGGCAATGATAAGAATAAAGCTCACAGAAATGATGTCGAATATAAGAAGCCTAAAAGGTGCAGATGGAAGTGAAGCACAAACACAGGTCAGAAACACAGGTGATGTTAGGAGTAGGATAAGGTGACCCTTGGGTGCCGGCAGGAGGCGGCTTCTGAGGCTGCTAATGTTGTTTCTTGATCTGAGTGCTGGTTGCATAAGTGGATTCAGTTTGTTCAAAAAAAGATCAAGCTGTCCACTCCTGTGTTTTTCAGATAAAGATTTTTTTAAACATAGCAAATGATGGGGAAGGCCTTGACCATAGAAAACTCCTCCTTGCCCCAAAGCCCAAATTTCAACCAGATCAGATCGCTGGGGTCCTGAGCCTGGGACCCTGGGCCGCCAGTGGAGGAAGCCACTCACCTCCCACGCCTGTCTTCTGCAGGGCGATATAGGACTCGAAGCGCAGGCGGAAGCGGTTCTCGCCGCCCAGGCGGCCGTGGGTGCCGTCATCCACCAGGAAGAAGGCCGAGTAGTTGTAGTCGAGAGGAAACTGGACCCCGTCCTGGGGGTCACCGCGCCACCGGTAACTCGCAGGAAACGAGCCCTGCGGGACAAGGGGCCAGACGAGGGAGTCTTTCCATGAGGGCTAGGAGGACAGGCCCCAGTTCCTCCTCCCTCAGACCCAGGAGCCCAGGTCCCCAGCCCCTCCTTTCCCAAGACCCTGGGTCCTACCTTGGGGTTGGTGAGGGCCTCTCTATTTCGAACCACACCCCAGGGCGCCACGCCCATGGCCACCACCTTGGTGCCCCCAGTGCTGGCTGTCTGGTGGTCCCGCACAGCTACACCGACATGCCGGCCAATACCTGTGTGCAGCCCCCCGGTGACAATCCAGGCCCCTACACAGAGACAAAGAGGGTGATGATGGTGAGGTCCAGAAACACACCTGTGGAGAAACAGAGAGAGAATAGAGAGACAAAAAGCCATACACAGAGATGGAGGGGAGACAGCATCCCAGAGAAGCGGGGGATGAGCAGCCAGCCCCGCCCAGGAGGCAGAGCCCCCCACCCACCCTCAGTCACCTGTGCTCTGCGCGGCCCGCACCAGCCCGCTTCGCAGCAGGTCCTGCAGCCAGGTCTGGAGGATGGGGCCCCCCGACCCCCCCAACACTGACACCACCAGGTTCGGGGCCCGGAAGCCCCATGTGCGCGTGACCAGATTATAAACTGTAGCTGGATCCGTGCGATCAGAGAGCCGGAGGAACTGTGGACACATGGGAGGAGGGGACATGGGGAGGGGGACAGAAACCAAGAAGGAAACAGAGACCCAGGGAGAAAGGAACAAAGACACAAAGAGAGGATGGCAGAGACCCAGGGGTAGGGACAGAGACACACAGAGAGGACAGAGACCCAGAGAGAGGGGGACACAGGCCCAGAGAAGAGACCCAGACCCAAAGAGAAGCAGACCCAGGCCCAGAGAGAAGTGAAGACAGGGATGGGCAAATGGGGAGACACAGTGTTCAGCTGGGGCGCCCCAGGCCCAGCTCTGAGAGCCCCGAGGCATGCGGCCCCACGCACAACCCTGGCCCTGCCCCGCATGCAGGCCTCACATTGCTGGCCTTGCGGCCGGCACCCTGGAAGTCCAGCTCCCCGTAGGCATCAGTGGGCTTCTCCGTGGTGTGCAAGTCACTGTCCCAAATGGTCACCACGGCTGCCCCGAACGCATCCTCCACAGCCACTGACAGGTGGGCACTCCGGGGACGCCCACACTGGCACAAGGTCCCTCTGAAGGAGAGGGGTAAGGGGCAACATGAGCCCAGGGGTGTCCCCGCCAGCCCCAAGCATCCCAGAGGAGGGTCCATACTTTTGTCTGCTCCCCAGAAGCAGTCACAGTCCCTGCTGGCCCTGGCTCTGCCCCTTCCTGGCTCCAAGCAGCCTGAGGGAGACACTGGGGTGGGAGGAGAGAGTCATCTTGCCCACCAGAAGGAAGCTACAGCGGCCCAAGGAAGCCCGAGTGGGGGCGTCTGCGGGCCCCCCCCCTTGCTGGGCCTGCAGGGGCCTCGCCGCCCGCAGTCCACGCAGATCATATTCACCGTGAAAAGGAACAATCCAGAGACATTCAGAGAGCGCGCATGTGCTGGAGGCTGAGGCAGCTGTGTGACTTTGGGCAAGTGGTTTCCCTTCTCTGAGCTAAATTTCCTCCTCAAATGAAAAGACAACAATAACAGAGCCCAGTCCGTAGAACTAAGGAGCCAATGACATAACGTGATGCTCCCCGGAATGAGGGCTGCATGCCAGACTCTCCGTGGGCTCCACGCAGAGCTTTAAATAACCCTGAATAACAAACAGCGAGGACGTCATTCCTTTTTCAGGCCCGACTACTGTCAAGGAGAGAGGCTCAGCTGGTGCGAGAACAGCTTTCATGCCCAACCCTTTGCTATTCTTTCTTTTTGACACAGAAAAGCTGGCTTTGGGCTCAGAAAAGTGGGCTGGCAACAGCCTCCAGTGAGGAGGTAAACACCTTTACTGGCCTTTCATTGTAATTGTCTTTTGTGGCTTGTTTCTTTCTCTTTATAACAAATGGGTCACATATGACATTTTTTTCCCCCTAAATAAGCGCACAAGTAGCCCTTGCTGTCTAAATGCGATTGGACAGTTTTAAAGATCTTTTTAAATTGATTTTTAGAGAGAGAGGAAGGGAGAGCAACAGGGAGAAAGAGAAACAGCAATGTGAGAGCGAAACATGGATGGGCTGCCTCCTGCATGCCCCCTCCTGGGCATGGAGCCCGCAACCCAGGCATCCACCCTGACCGGGAACCGAACCGACAACCCTTTGGTGCACAGGGCGATGCCCAACCGAGCCACACAGGCCAGGGCTAGCACCAGAGTTTTAAAGAGCAAGGAAGACGGGCTTTGGGGAATGAAGGATTTAGTTGCAAATGTGTCTCAGTCTCTTTGGTCCTCACTTCCAGAAGGGATTCAGATCGCAGGAGGCCCGCATTTACGAAAACAGAGTGAGCAGTGACCTCAGGACCAATTTTATGGAAAGAACGGCACAAGTGGCATGTGGATTTGATAAGAGTTATGAAGACAAAACTTTAGTCAACAGCCCAGTCGGGGGTGGCTTGGAGGTTGAGTATCGACCTAGGATCCAGGAGATCATGGTTTCAGTCCCGGTCAGGGCACATGCCTGGGTTGCAGGCTCGATTCCCAGTCAGGGGCATGCAGGAGGCAGCCGATCAATGACTCTCTCATCATTGATGTTTCTCTCTCTTCCTTCCTCTCTCTGAAATCAATAAAGATATATTTAAAAAAAAAACACACACACACAAAAAACCTTTGGTCAACAAAAGAATGGCCACCCAATCCACACACAGGATCAACAGAACACACTCAGCCCAGCTCCTGGCACAGTGAGACCACAGGGCAGGACACATGCCTCCTCCCTTCTGAGTCTACCTCCAGGCTCCTGGCATGCCTCAGTTTACCCACTTAATCCTTTCACTCATCTCAACCCCATCCTTGGACTCCCTTGTTCCCTTCCATCTACTTCCCATTAGCCCTTCCTGGCAAAGCTTATTCATAGAATGATACAGAACCTGAGCTGTCCAATACAGTAACCCCTAGCCACACGGGGCTCTTTATATTCAAATAAATTGTAATTAAATACAATTAAAAATTCCATTCCTGGGAGTGGTCAGGAGCCACATGTGGCCAGTGGTGCCACATTGGATGTTGCTATAAAACATTCCCACCCTCACCAAAAGTTCTGGTGGACAGGGCTGGCCAGTTCCCCTCTGCACTTCTCAGCTCCCACCCTCCTCCGTCTCAGTGTAGCCACCGAGACTGAAATTATTCCTGATAAGATCAGCAATTACCCGCAAGTCTCCAAATACAATGGCCTCTATTCAGGTCTCATCCAACTATCACAAAGTGGCACTGGTCACAGCTGACAGGCTCCGGTTCCAGAAAACCTTTCCCTTGGCAGAGCACACTTGCCCCCCTAGCGGCTGTGTCCCTGCCTCATCTGTGGCTTTCCCTTCCTCTGCGCCCCCTTTGAGTGTCGCTGGCCCCAGGTCCAAGACCACGTGGCTTCCCTCCACAGGTCTCAAACTTGATGCCCTCAGGGGTCAGACAAGTCACTTGAGGGAAAGCAGCATCAGGTGGAAAGTAAGTGGCTGGACCAGAGGCCATGGTGACCTGAGGTGTGCATATTTATCTTGCAGCATTTAGAGACGGGTTTTTGCAAACTGCTCTTCCATGGGGAAAGAAAAAAAAAAGGCATAGAATTACCAGCTTTCAACCTTCCTAAGTTTACACCTTCCCCCATAACATCTCACTCCCAGTTGCCATTACCACCCACAGCTCTGACTTTTCAAACCCTGGGTGGGAGTCCCAGACCTTCCTGAGTCCCAGCCTCAGGTCTGCCATGCCCCGGGGTCCCCTTGGGCCCCTCCAGCTCATGAGATCTCACACTGAGCTCCAAAACTTTCCCTACACCTGCTCATCCTCCTGGTTCCCTCCTCTTGGGGACAACCCCACTGTCTCCCAGTCCCCAGGCCAAATGTCCAGGAGCCACTCTCCTTGCTCCCCAAGTCCATGAGTCCCTAAGCTCCTGCCTTCGTCTTCTCTCTGTGTCCCCACAGCCCTGGCCTAGCTCAGGCCTCTTCCCCTCCCACCCAGACCCTCGACCAACCTCTTCTCTGGCTTCCCGAACTCCTATTCATCCTCACATGGCCCCCAGAGGGTCGTCCCACATCCAGAGCTGCCCCTGCCCCTCTCGTGGTTCCCCAGCACCCTAGGACAAGGTTCCATACCCTTGGGGTAGCATTTGAGGCCCCGTGAGGTCTGGCCCAGACAATCTGCTTGGCCTCCACTCTCACAACAGTGCTCCTGCACCCTGAACTTTGCTCCATTTTCAAGCCACTTGAGATTATCAATAGACAGCAATTTGCACATGCTGTTCCCACTCCTGGAGCTTCCGCCTTCAACTGTCAAACTCCAGCTCATCCTCCAAATGTCACCTCACTGGCCCCCTCCTCCAGAAGACATTAGTGACACCCCATCTCCTCCCCAGTCTTAGCCAGATGCTCCTCTCAGCTCCAAGAGACCCAGTGGCACGCCCTTTACAGCCCCAATCTCCCTGTCTTGCCGATACCCTCCTCCCTCTAGACCAGCGGTTCCTAAACTTTCTTGACCACACTCTGGTGTCCACCAGTAAAGTTTTCTAGCACTCACCCCATAGATGCGTATCTGTTTATGCATCATCGCAAGCCGGACTGCATCGACAGAATACACTAACCTAGGAACGTCAACATTTCCCATGCCCCGAAGGTTGTCTCGAGAATAACTAGAAAGCCAGACCCCACTGCAGACAATCACTGAGGGCAGGAGCTGCCCACGGGTGGCGAACTGTCTGGCATCGTGGCCACCCAGCACCAGCTCTGGGCCTGTGCGGGCAGTGCTTGCTCCCTGCCCATGGGAGTTGCAGACATTTCTCACTGCTTAGGGAGTGCCCGGCACTGTTCCAGAAATAACACAAGCGATTAATTCTCACCATAACCCCGGGGGGTAGGGTCTGTTTTATGCCCAGATGACAGGTAGATAAGGCCCAGAGAGGTGCAAGAATTTGCCCAAAGCCACACAGCTTGTGCCCCCAGGGCCTGTGCTCCTGAAAAGTATGCTGTCTTGGGAGCACTAGTGAAGGTTTCTTGGATGGATGGATGGATGGATGGATGGATGGATGGATGGATGGATGGATGGATAAAACAGAGACAGCAAAAGAAAAACAGAAAGTGGCACAGGAGACAGAGACAAGGGGAAGGAAAGACACAGAACCAAGTTCTGGCGCTTTAACACTGACCACGGGCAGGAGCGTGGGAAATAGCAAGTGTCTGCAGAGACCCAAATCCGCCCCGAGGGACAGCACCACAGGGGAACGCCCTTGGAAGTGCCCCAAGTGTTTGGGGGGGGCAAAGGGTGAGATCAGCGGTGGGCGGGTCAGCGGTCTGGGAACGCTGGGAGCGGGTCCCAGGGCGAGCAACTCCTCACCCCGCATCTGTGGGGTCAACGATGAATGTCGTGCACGTCTTCTTCTTGAAGATCTTGGGGATCCAATTCTGGGGACGGGAACAAGGGGTGGGGGTGGGGGGACTCCAGCTCTGTGCCGAGACCTGGAGTCACGCCCCGCGCCCTGCTCCAGGAACAGGGGTCAGGGACCCCAGCTCCCTCCTCCCCTAGACTCAGGAGTCTCGACCCCCACACACAGCCCCCTCCTAGCCAGAAGGACCCAGGAGTCCGGGGCCCGCCAAACCCCTTCTTTGTCTGACCCAAGCATCTGGGTATCCAGCACCCTCCTCTCTGGAAACCCGGAGACCAGGCGCCCAGCTCCCGCTCCCTCAGACCCGGGGGCCGGCCACTGTACCTGTTCCTTCTCCGCGCCCACCATGGTGCCGCAGCCACCGCGACCTACCCGGCTCCCCACATTCCCTCCACCAACCCCGGCTGCAGATCCGCCCTGAACAAACCGGATCTGCGGCTTCCCAGCCCGTCCCGAGGCGGCCAGGGGCGGGGCGGGGCGTCGCCGGCGCGCAGAGCGCGAGGCGGGGCAAAGGGCGGGAGGGGCTGCGGGACGGCGGCGGACGGGGACGCGGGAGCGGGACGGAGACTCGGAAAGAGGGGAACGGGGCCCAGGGAGAAGGGGGCACAGAGGCCCGGGCAAGGGGGAAGGAGACTCGGGGAGGTGACAGAGACATGCAGGGAGGACAGAGACCCAGAGAGAGGGGGACAGAGATTAGAGGAGGGACAGAGACCCAGAGAGGAAATGCCAGAGAGGAGGGAGGGCGCATATTGACCCAGAGGGGGAGACAAAGTCTTGGGGTGGGGGGGCAGACAGAGTGAGAGGGAAAGACAAGCCAAAGGGGGGGGGGGGGAGAGTCCTGGGGAGGTAGGGAAGGGACACTGAGAGAGTGGCGACCAAAACCATGAGAGAGACAGGGAGACCCATAAAGAGGGATGGGGACCCAAAGAGCTATAGTGACAGGATGAAGAGTGGGAGATACTGACACACACGCAGGCGGGACCATGTGTCTCTTGCCAAGTCTCTGACAGAGACAGCTGGGGCCTCCTGGGTAACCTGAGCCCCCCTGCTGTATTTATAGCCCTGGCCTGGCCTAGTCCCCTGCCCCCAGATCTGCGTTCCAGGGACAGGAGGTCATGGGCACATTTGCTGGGAGGAGGTTTCCTTTTGCCCCCCTCTAAGGCCTCCACATTGGCATCCACTCTCTCAGCAAAGTATGCCATTCTGGCCAGAAGCCCCCATAGTCTAACCCCAGTCCTCCCGTGGCAGGGGTCTCATCCCTCAGATACATGTCTCCTGGCCCCGGCTGACCCTGGTGCCCCCAACTTGGCCCGTTACAAGTCTAGCTGTTGCCTTTGCAGCTGCCAAACATGAACTTGTTGGTAGTCCAAAGTCAAGTCCCTTGGACCCCCTCTCCTGGCCAAGGAGAGACCCCTTCACCTACCCCTCCTGGGAGGAGGAGGAGCGGGAGGGGAAGGGCAGGCAAACCGACCCAGAATAACTCAGGGCCTGAGAGTAAATTTAGCCACAAAGAGGGGAGGGGAGAGGCCTTATTGGCTGGGAGGTGGGAGGGAGGGCCCTAGAGGGGGGTCAGGGGGCTCCTGAGCCTGCCTCACAGGGGTGTCCAGTGCCGGCAGCCACGGCCAGAGGAAGGCAGACAGGCAAAGACGGAGAGAGACACAGCAAAGGAAAGACACAGAAAGAGGAAGACCCGAAAAGAGACAAGAAGCCCCAACATTCATCCACTAGCCGCAAGTGGCAGCCAGAGCCAGCCTGGGAAAAGGCCCGCTGCCTGTCCGTCCCCATGGGCCGCCGTGGGCCCTGGCTGCACACTTCTCTCCTCTGGGCTGCCGTGGCCAGCCTGCTCCTCCCCCCAGCTGTGACCCAGCAGCTGAGAGGGGCTGGGCCAGGCCCCAGCAACTGGAACAACAATGCAGGAGTCTCGAGGCCCTCAGAGGACATGTCAGGTGAGTTTGGCCACCCCAGCCACAGGGGCCACAGAGATGAGAACGAGGATGTTTTCCCAGACAGCGGACACCGGTTCTGGAGCCCCGGAGACCACGGAGAAGAGGACAGAGATGTCTCCGGGGAATATGGCCACCGACTCCTAGGCCACAGGTACCAAGGCCACGAGGTTGGAGACGAGAATGTCTCTGATGAAGACGTCGTCACGGAGCTTGCTCAGCAGGCCCATGGGCACGGGGGCCAGGGGGATGAAGATGTGGATGATTCGGCAGAGCGTGGGCACCACTTCCCCAGCCCCAGGAGCCACGGCCATCAGGACGAAGGTGAGGACGAAGTGGTGTCCGGTGAGTATCAACGTCGTGTCATCAGGCATGTACCCCAAGGCCACCGACAAGAGGATGATGAAGATGAGGAGGGCGTTTCTCCTGAGTACAGACCCCATGGGCACCGAGGCCACGGGATGGAAGAGGATGAGGATGAGGATGACGATGAGGATGAGGATGATGATGACGATGAGGATGAGGATGATGTCTCCACTGAGTACAGACACCAGGCCCACAGGCACCAAGGCCACAGGGAGGATGAGGATGAAGATGAAGATGAGGATGAGGATGATGTCCCCACTGAGTACAGACACCAGGCCCACGGGCACCGAGGCCATGGGGAGGATGAGGATGAAGATGAGGATGAGGATGATGTCCCCACTGAATACAGACGCCAGGCGTACCGACACTCAGACCATGGCAAGGAAAAAGATGATGACTCCGATGAACATCACTATCAGGTCCCTGGCCATGGACACCAAGGCCGCAAAGCAGAAGAAGATGACAATGACGATGATGTCTCCACTGAGTATGGACCCCTGGCCCACAGGCACCAAGGCCACGGGAAGGAAGAGGACGATGTCTCGGGTGAACATCACCATCACCTCCCCAGCTATGGACACCGAGGCCGGGGAGACAAGGAAGATGAGGACGAGGGTGTGTCCACTGAACACTGGCACCAGGTTCCCAGACCTTCTCACCACAGCCCTGGAGATGAGGCGGAGGAGATCGCAGTCCAGTTCAGCCACCCCGTTACAAGTCACCAGGCGCGAGGCCACGAGAGCACTGAAGAGGAGTACTTCCCAGATGAGTACAAAACAGAAGTCCCCGGCCATCACCATCATGGAGTCCCCAAGGAGAAAGATGAGGACAGCTCTGCCACGCTTGGCCACCACACTCCCAGCCATGGACAACAAGGCCACAGAGATGAAGGGACTGGCCAGAGAGGGTCCATCAAAGAAATTAGTCACCAGCCCCCAGAACACACAAGGGTCGAGGACAGAAGCCATTTGGGGGAAAAAGATTCTGAGGAGGAAGAGGAAGAGGAGAAGGAAGAAGACCGTGGCTCCCATGAGGAAGATGAAGGTTCAGAGCAGGGGGAAGAAGGCACCCGCCGTGGTAGCCTGGACCAGGGAGATGAGGAAGATGAGGAGGAAGGTCATGGCCTCCACCTGAGCCAGGAGGATAAGGAAGAAGAGGAGGAAGAGGAAGAGGATGAGAGGAGAGAAGAGAGGACTGAAGTTCGGGCCCCACTGAGCCAAGGCAGCCAGGAGAAGGAGGGCGAGGAGGAGGAGGGGTTGAAGGAAGACCAGCTCCAGTTCACCATCATCCCCAACCCACTGGCCAGGAGGGAGGTGGCTGGAGGTGGCTCCAGTGAGGAGGAGAGTGGTGAAGACACTGGTAAGTGATCTGGCCTGGTGGGAGCGGGGAGGAGCCCAGTCAGCCTGGGTCACTGCTGCCCTCCTGTCCCCACAGGTCCGCAGGATGCCCAAGAGTACGGGAACTACCTGCCAGGGTCCCTGTGTGGCTACTGCTCCTTCTGCAATGTATGTCCCCAGCACAGGCCCATCCACCAAGCGGTCCCTGGAATTGGTCCCAGGGCCCTGGGGTGCCTTGGAAGGGCTCTGAGCAAAGGAAGGGCAGGGGAAGTTCCAGGTGAAGAAAGACACATCTGGGGCCATGTCGGGGACAGACTGGAGGCCAGGAGACTATGGAGGAGACTGGGGCAATGGTCCAGGAAGGGGAGGATGAGGCCTGAGCTGCACCTGCGGATGTGGGCAGAGAGGAAGGTGCTTGACAAAGAGTCAGGGGGAGGGAGGCAGATGACCCTGGGACTGGAGAATGACAGGCTGTGGGGAAAGAAAAAAGGGGATGAAGAGGGCATCCTCAGGTCCCACACACAGTGATGGGGGAATGTGGAGTCCCCCTGCCATTGAAAACCAAGCAGGGAGAAGTGGCTTTGGGGGAAGAAACTGAGTCGGTGTTGGAGGTAATGAGGGTAAGGAGGTGGGGGAAGGGTGGAAGACTGGCAGGTGGCTCCCAAAAGAGGTTAAGGTTTCAATCTAACCAGGCTCCTCCGGTCCCCAGAGATGCACTGAATGTGAGAACTGTCACTGTGATGAGGAGAACATGGGAGAACACTGTGACCAGTGTCAGGTGAGCCACAGGATGGCCCAGGACTATCTGAGCACTTCCAGCCCTCAATCCTGGCCTCTGCCCTCAAACTGACCAAACCCCTTACCCCTGATGCAGCTTTGACTCCACCCAAGATCCTGTCTCCGACCTTAACCTCCACCTAGCTAGCCTCCTGCCCGCACCCCCATCCCGACTCTGCCTTTGACCACGACCTGCCATTCACTCTCTCTCCCCACCCCCATCCCAGCACTGCCAGTTCTGCTACCTCTGCCCACTGGTCTGCGAAACTGTCTGCACCCCAGGTGAGCGTGGTGGGCGAGCTCTGGAGAAACCCGAGGAAGGGGCGGGGCCCAGCGAGGCAACCCTGGTGGGGACCAAGCCAAATCTGAGGGGCAGGAATGGGAGATTGTGGGGTGAGACTCATTTTGGAGGCGTGGCCGAGGCTGCGGGTGGAGCGGGGCGAGCACGGAGGGGCGGGGCGGGGCGAAGAGAAGGTTGGGAATAGCTGCTGAAGCCTGGGAGGCGAGAGTGGGTGCAGGACTGAGGGTGGGCCTGGGACTGAGTGGGCGGGGCCAACGCGAGAGAATTCGAAGGACCGGGGCTCCAGGAGAATGGGACGGAGCAAGGAGAGACGAGCGGACCTTCAAAGGAGGCCCAGAGGAAGGAATCTGGAAAAGAGGGCAGAGCTAGCCTTGATCTCGGACGCAGTGAAAAGCGACCCCTAATTTCGCCCGTGGAGTACCCCTCAAACCTGTTCTCTCTTCTCTCCCACAGGAAGCTACGTCGACTACTTCTCCTCGTCCCTGTACCAGTAAGTGTGTGGAGGGGGTAGTTTAAGGGCCCTGCTTAGACAGGCGCTGTCCGGGTGAGTTACTGGACGACCCTGGGACTCCGTTTCCCCGTCGGTAAAATGGGAAGGTTAACGATCCCTCAGCGCCCTAGGGTGATGAGCTTTGGACACTTCGGTTGTCTGACCTCTGCACCCTCCGCTCCAGGGCCCTGGCGGACATGCTGGAAACTCCGGAACCCTGACCCGGCCGCGGGATGGCGGCGCAGACGTACCTCCCTGGCCCCCCAACACCTTTCCACAAGCCATATTTATTTCTCTGAATAAACGCGCTCCCCGAAACCTATTGTCAGGCGTAGGGTCTGGCCTCCCGGGGCACTGCGAACGGAACGCGGGTGGTGACTGGGCACTTGCACTCGTGGGTCTGAGGGAGGAGGGCCTGGGCTCCCGGTCCTCGAGGTGGTTTGTTTGTTTAGGGTCCTGATAAATAAATCGGTCAACACGGGAGCTTTTTGAAACAGTTCTCTTTACCCGTGATCACTGAGTGACGCCTGAGGCAGGGAGGCCGACAGAGAGTCTGGGGCGAGGGCTCCCCCACCGCCCTCCCTCCCCCCACGCCACATCGCCCAGTGGCATCGTGGAAAGAGGATTCTCCCATGCAAACCCCGGAGCCGGAGGGGAACGGGGGGCGCACTTCTGCGCCCCCTACCCCAGGGGCACGGACACGGCCACAGCACGGGGGGCGGAGGGGCCCCGGGGACACGAGACACTGGGGAGAGGGACCCCGCCCACAGCTGACCCCCAGCAACCGGAGACCGGAAGGAATGGGGCGGGACTGAGTGGCACGGGGGCGAGGCTTGTAGCAGCGAGTCCCCCCTCCCCTCCTTTCGGACGGGGAAGGACGACTTGGGCCCCGCGACTGGGGGAAAGGGGAGGGGGCAGCCTCTCCTCGCATGCGGCCCGGGAGGAAAGCCTCGCCCCCTTCCCGCGGGGAATGGGCACCCGTCTCCCACCGGGAACTGATCAATAAATTACAAAGTAGAGAAAAGGGAGGTGGAAGTTTGGGGCGGGATTTCTTTCTGCCCTCTTCTTTCCCCCTCTCGGTCCAGTTCATGTGGTTTGGTCCGGGCCCAGTCCATTTGTGAGGCGGGGACGCGCGCTCCCCCCTAGTCTGTGCAGATGGTCCAGTCCGCGCGAGAGCCCGGGGCCGCGTTCCCGGCGAGACCACGCTCTGGGCCGGAGGGAAAACAGCCCAGCCTCTGGGAGACTCTTCCATCCGAGGGAGGTCACCTGCATCGACGCCGGGCAGGCAGTACGTGGAGCAGTGAAGATCCATTGTGCCGCCCCGTTCCCCAAGGTCGCCCAGGACAGTCCTCACCTGGAGGCCTGCACTAGCAGGAATAGGTCCGCACGGAAACGCCGTCTGCCCGGGAGTTCCCGGAAGTCTGGCCTGGAGGGAAAGCGAGCAGCGGTTCAGCCTAGAGCGAGCAGCGGTGCAGCGCGCGCGCAGACACACGCACGCACGCACACACGCACACACACGCACGCACACGCCCTGTCCTCCCAGGGCTTCTCCAGTCCTCAGCCCCCAGCTTCCTTCCTTGGAATTCCCCTTCCGAAATGACAGCTACAGCCTGAGTTTTCGCCGGTTTCCCTCCCTTTCCCCGCAGCATTGGATTCATCCAGGGTGCCCCAGGTGACACTAGGCGAGTTCACTTCCCACCCGGGAAAGGGGTGCGAGATTAAGCCATTGCACACCCGCAGAAGAGAGCTGGCATGCTGGAGCGATCCATTTGTCATGAGTGGGAGAGAGTGGGCTGGGCCATTTCACAGCCTGGAGGGGGAGGCCTCCGGAATGTTGAGCTGGCCCTTGTCCCATCCAGAAGAAGGGGAAGGGAGGAAGGACTGCCGCTCTGGGGGGGCCGCCCACCTTCAGATTGCAACTTTCGAAGAGGGAGTCCCGGAGAGCCCAGGGCCCCTGCTGCAGCGGAACGAAAGTTGGGGGGCAACATCTCAGCGGAGTCGGGGGTTACGCCTCGGAGGTCCTTCTCTCGGAACATCTTCCGCCAGGATGGGGAGCGGCTGAAGGACTTGGCGCTGTCCTAGGTACACGGGCCAGGCATCCAGCGTGGGACCAGGGTTCTGACCCCGCCCCTCCTTTGACTCCACCCCTCTCCGTATCTCGCAGCTTCTTCAGCCTCACCCCATCCCGTCCCCGCCTCCAACCACATCTCAGCAAAGCCAAGCGGGACCCCTTCAGCTCCGCCCCAGAAGGTGCTGCTGCTGCGCCCACCTCGTCCAGCCGCCTGTCTGTGCCCAAGGAGATGAGGTTACTGAATTCCTTTTCCAGGAGCTGCCGGGCCTGGGGAGGAGAGGTGGGAGAGGGGTTGCAGCCCGCAGACTGCGAGGTGGGGATACCCAATATGACCCGGGCCAAGCAGCAGCTCACCTGTGCATTCTGCGTGGGGATCTGCAGGAGCAAGGCCAGGTCGGAGTAGTCAAAGGTCTCGTCCAGGGCCAGCAGCGCCCCGTGCACCCCGCTCTCCGTGAGGTTCGTGGCAAATTCCTTCAGTCCCAGTCCAGACACCCAACCCATGACCCGCTCATTGGACCACACCATCACATCTGAGGACCAAAGGGATCCTCAGCTGCAGGCCCATCCAATTTAGCCCATACCTTCACCCCCATTTCCTCTTTCCTGGCCATGCCCCATATACTGGCTCCCCCTCTCCCCCCATGGTTTATGGTTGCGCTTTTCTTCCCTGGCCCCCCCTCCGCTCCTCTAGTCACCCTCTCTTCAGCCCTGCCCCAAACCTCTCCACCTGGCTCCCAGAAGGACCCTTACACTCTGCTACTTACCTCGGATCTGGGTCTGACTTTCTTCCCGCCTCCTCTCCAAGTCTTTCCGGTCATAGTTGAGCCGTTTCAGGCACATGATCCCATAATGCAGACTCACCCTGAGCAGCACGGGAAGTGGAGTCACAAATGAGCCTTCACAACCCCAATGACTGCTGCTCCTATTGGGCCCTCCCCATTGACTGTGGTCTCCTGGGAGAGGTCAGAGAGTTGTTCCATTGGGTCAGTGCTAGTGATTGCTGACCTTCTCAAAGTTAGAGTATTTTCAACAGGCAGTTCCTATTAGCAAACCTGGAAGGGGTGTGGAGTCAACTAGCCAAGCTGTATCAGAATTTGGACTTTTCCTAGTGGACCATCTTATTGATATGAGGGGCACAGGAGTCGATTTCCTGAGAATCCAGGCTAAAGGGCCAAAGATACCCAAAGAATTTCCCATCACCAGTCCCACTGGCCAAAGACTCGATAGGAGTGTGGCTTCCCCTTAGACTGTCCCCACTGGCCAAGCAGTCCCCACCTGTGGAAGCTGTCCACCATCTTGAGTTGGCCCCGGAGCTCCTTCTTGTTAAGATGATCTAACATGCGGGCATCCACCAGCGACTCCATGAAGTAGCTGCGGTATTGGGGCAGCCCCAGGCTGGGCAGCCAGTCGTTCCCCACCCACTCGTGGTTCATGTCGCCATATGCCAGGATCTGGGGCCATGGGCAGGTGGAGGAGGGGTCAGTTCCTCTGACCCCTTCCCATGTATGTACGAAAGGGTACAGTCTAACCCCCCAACCCAAGGTTGTTCTTTTTCCACCCCATAGCGGGACAATGGCCAATCTCTGTCAGGACAATGGACCAATCCAAAGTTGTCTCCTACTCCTTCATAATGACAGAACAGACTCTTGTCTACTCAAAGTGTGGTCCTTGAACCCACAGCATCACTATCACCTGTGAATTTTCTGGGATTGCAGAATCTCGGACCCCAGCCTACTGAATCAGAATCTGCATTCTCACAAGATCCTCAGGTGACATGAACTGTGCATTAAAGTTTGAGACTCACCAGTCTAGCATTGTCCCAACTCAACAACAGATCAGTCCAATGTCACTACTGCCCCAAGTCAAGACTGGATTCTTCCAACACAGCTCTCCCCACAGCAGAGAGTAATGGACCCATCCATCACTCTTGCACTGTCCAGAAAATACTAGTTTAATGTGTACCTGGTCCAGGACAATATTCTGGATCAGCCCAAAGTCCTTCACTGACTTTAGTATAAGGAAACAATCCATACCTCCCCCTGACCAGAAAGAGAGCCCAGGCCAACACAGTTCCTCCACCTCAGGTGAGTTCATGCCTCCACCTTCTTGAGAACAAAGTGGAGATCCTCCTCCCCAACTTCTCAGCCTGATGTGCTGCCTGGTCCCTAAATGCTTTCCCCTGTGCCCAGTACACTGGGACAATCCTTTCCCCTCAACCAGCGGGAAAAGGGGGCACAGAGTCTCCCTTTAGTCATAGCAATAGAACCACCCCTGGGGGGCCCCGCAACCCACCATAATGGAATGGCCCGTGCACCACGCCAACAACTAACAATGGAACCACCGGGCTTCCACAAAGACCCCCACCAAGCCACAGCGAGACAGTCCAGAGCCGAGCTCCGCACAGCGACCCCCCGCGGTGGTGATGAAAGGTTCCAGCGAGGGTAGGGGCGGGGCTCGGAGAAGAAGGGGCTTCCATGCAGCGTGCACAGCCTGTTCATGCGCCCACGTCCCCCCTGCGCCCCCTACCTGCTCCCAGCTGATTTCCTTGGTCTCCTGACCCGTTAGTGGGAAGAGCGGAGAGAAGGGATGGGTTAAGGGGCAGGTGAAAGAGGGCGGGAGGAACGAACAGACGGACAGACCGCTACAGACTCGCCTCCGCCCCGCCCCTCCCTCCCGAGAGAGAATTAGTGCCACCCTCAAGGCTGCCGGCAGGGGGCACTCACAGGCTTAGTCGTGGCCGTAAGGGACTCCATCTCCTCGTGTGTCATCCACACGTTTCCTGTGGACTGAGGGGCCGGGAGCATTATGGAGGGTGAGAGGGCTTCCAGATAGGGAAAGGGAGGGGGTCGTGCTCCTGGAGGCTCAGGTCATGTACAGTTATACACATTCTACTTTCTGGCTCAAAAAGGCCAGCCACTGCTTGGGCAAGACAGTGACAGAGAAAAGGAATGATCGTTTATTGAGCACCTGCTGTGTACCAGAACTTGGGCTTTGGGGTTGAACAAATTCAGGTTTCCACTGGGGACCTGCTGGGCATTTTGCCTGTGGCCCTGTACCAATGACATCACCTCTCTTCACACAAATGTACAGAAAAGATTGAGAGTGAGGTGGCAGATACAGCAATAGGGCAAATGTTCAGGGGAGTGGGGACTTGTATTCACACTTACTGAGCACCGGCTCCCACCAACCCCAGGAGTTAGGAATTCATATATGGATTCAAATATTTATGCCCTGGCTGGGTTGCTCACTTGGTTGAGCATCGACCCCTGCACCAAAATGTTGCCAGTTTGATTCCCGGTCAGTGATCCCGGTAGGGGGCTTGCAGGAGGCAGCTGATCATGTCTCATTCTCGCATCTATGTTTTACTCTCCCCCTCTCCCTTCCTCTCTCTTGAAAAATCAATAAAAAATCTTACACACATGCACACACATTTATGCAGTGCCTCCTGAGTGCCATGCAGTTGTAGAGTCTGGGATATGTAAGGAGAAATTTGAGTATAGACTGATTGCGTTAATGTTCTTAGGTATGATGAGCGCATGGTGGCTATGTAGGAAAAACTTCTTATTTTTAGAAAGGCCCAGTGAAGGAATTTTTCCAGCTAACTTGTTATGATGTCCACAAATTACATCCAAGTGCTTCAGATACACACATACACGTGCAAACAGCAAGTGCGACAAAGGTTAACAATTGCTGAATTAGGCACGGTACACATAATTTTCTGCATGGAATGAAAGGCTAAAATATTAGAAGGCAGTAAATGCCACGGAGAAAAAAATAGGTATTAATGTTCTGGGATGATGGGCGGCTGACTAGTTTAGCTATTGAGTTAGGGTCGCCTCTTGGAGATGGTGGGTGACACTTGAGCTGAGGCCTCAAGGATGACAAGGAACCAGCCTTGGGGAAAAACGGGGAGGGGCGCTCCAAGCAAAACCAGCAGCTGGTGCCAAGGGGCGGAGTCAGGAAAGGTGGGAGGCAGGGGCCTTTCATTTTAAGGGCCTTGCAGGGAACCATATGGATTTTCTCCTGGATGGGAACCCTCTGGCTGCAATTTAAGGGTTAGGGGGTACAGGGGAGGCAGGGAGACCTGAGAGAAGACACCCCCCCATCCCCCGCCCCAGATAATCCAGGTGGCATGTGGGGAGTAGGTCTGTGGGAAGGAGCTGGAGTAAGCAGGCCCCGATTGGCTAGTCTGAGGACAAGAGGCGGGGCCTTGAGGCGACAAGGGCTGGGATTGGTCGCTGGGCACTGACCGTGCGGGAGGAGGCGGGAGCGGAGGGCGAGGTGAGGGAGACCATCTCCTGGATGGCGAGGCGCAGCTTGAGCCGGTGCAGCGGGTTGCTAATGCCGATCTCGCGCTGGATCTCTGTGTCCGACAGGTTGGCCATGATGGCACCGCTCTTGACATTGGCGCGGCAGGCGGCCACGTACCACGCGGGCATGCCAACCCACAGCTAGACCAGCGAAGGGAGGGGGGAGGGACACAGAGGCCGGAGAGAGGGACAGTGTGACATAGGAAGAGAAGCGGGAGAGATGGGCAGGGACGGAGACAGAGAGACGGGGAAAGGCAAGCGGGACAGGACAGAAAGACACGGAAAGTTCGCAGTGGGAAGAAGCAGGCAGAGCAAGTCAAAGGAGCACGAGGGTCAGAGGGAGACATGCAGACAGGAGGAGAGTCAGAAAAGGAAAAGCCCGAGTCAGAAGAGAAGGAGAGGGGTAGAGAGAGACAGATCGGGAGAGACTCGGAGATGAGGGAGGGACATGGGAAGAAATATGGGCCGTGACAAAAACACAGAGATGAAAGGGGCGGCAGAAAAATAGACGGGGAATCGCAGAGAGAGGGCGAGACGTGGGGAGCCAGAGAGAAGCAACAGGAGACCAGGACCGAGGCGGGCATGGCCAGAGGGGCAGGGGTGCGGGGAGAAGAAGAACAACAGGGAGATCAGCGGGAAGCCGCACCCTTCCCAGGACCTCACCCCACCCCACTCCACCCCTGTGTCTGGGCTTGGAGGATGGTGCTCGGTGGGCCCAGCCAGCCCTAATGGTGGGGCTGTCGCAGGGATTGAAGATCAAGAATCAGGGCATTTCTGGGCCCTACCTCCAGCCAGGAGACCACGGTGGGGCCATCCCAGGCAGCAAAGGGCAGGCCCTGGCGGCAGGCCTCTTCCAGAAGTTCATGCCTGGGAAGAGGGGGCCAGGGCAGGAGCTCTCAGGGGTAGAGACCCCCAGCCCTATTGGATGGCCCCCTTCACCACAACCCCCTCTCAAAACACTTTATGAATGTAGAAAACGTGGCAGAAAGTTAAAATAAAATGCATGTGAGTCTGTAAGTCCTCCCCGTCTCCCCATTCCCACACTCACTTCCTCTTGTTCCTTCTGTCCTTGTCTCCTGGACCTGTCAGCTTGGCGAGCCCCAGAGGGTCAGTGGCCAGCGTCTCATCTGAGGGTGTTCCAGCTGGAGGCAGGGAGGGGCCAAAATTTGGAGAGTCTCAGGGGGAAGCAGAATCTTTCCTGCTGGGGGTGGTAAGAAGGAAGCCAGGAAAGCAGAGGCCCCAAGGGAATAGTAAATGAGGCCACAGAGAGGGAGTGATAAAGCCAGACAGGGACCAATGTCACCTCCCAGGCAATAAATTAAAGACATCCCCAAAATAGGGGATTCATTGGTCTGGCCTTGTCAGGGTGGCAATGTGTGCTGGTAAATGTTTAACTGGCTCCTTGTGGAAGAAGGAAATATTCCTTGATTTGTAGCATTTGCCAATACCCATGGTGTAAATAATGCCACTATGCCAATTTCAAGCTACCAGTGTGATGTCAAGCAGCACACAACATTCCTGAAGTTAACTGTTGACTCTTACAAGCAAGTTCAAGCAGGCTCCAGCACAACAGGTGCTCGGCCTTTAGGATGCTTCTTCTCTCTTTATTTAAAAAATGATAAATGATTTAGCCCTCTAGTTACCCAGGCAGGCCACAGAGGGCTCTTTCCTTGTCCCTCCTCCTCTCATCTTCCTCTGCCAAGTCCTGTCCCTTCCACATTGTAAATGAATGGGCAAGTCAACAAGGACATGAATGAATGCCAAGTGAACATGTAAAGAAGAAGAAACAAAGGAAGGAAGGAAAGAGTGGGATCAGGGTGCTCACCCAGAGAAGAGCTGTCCCGTCCTGGTGGCCCCATCCGCCCCTTCTCCTTCTTGCCAAAGAGACGGCCTATAGATGACTTGATGCTCTTCTTCTTGGGGGCTTTGTGCAGGGAATCTGGGGTGCCCTCACTGGATAAGCAGGACAGAATGAGGGCAGACCCCATCTGGGATGTTTCCTTTCATCCCAAGTCTATGTCCGCTCCCATCTCATCCTCCCAAGCAAGCCCAAACTTGTCCCATCTCTTGTCCCTGCTGACCTTCCCCGTGAGGGCCCCCCATCTTCCAGAGATCCTCCCTGCAGTGCCAAGGCCTGGGTCATTCTCTCAAGGCGGGCAGAGCGGGGAGTGGGAGGTGGGGTGTCTCCTGGGATGGCTGGCCCTTCCCCTCGTGGAGCCCCAGCTTCCTCCTTGGGGACATGATTCTGGGGATAGAGAGGTAGAGAGGCTGGATTGAATTGGAGGAGTCATGTTGAGGGCTCCTTGTTAGTTGGGACGTTTACTAATTAAGGGGTGTCTGAGATGTCTCTGGTTTGGGGCACCATTTCTGAAGGTAGCCTAGATCAAGTGGGGTGAGTTTTAGAAAAAAAAGCCAATGATTGCAGTCCCACTGGAGCATAACAAGCGCATATTTATAGTTTCATAGCTTGTGTCGGAAGTGGGATCTGCATGGTCTGAAGGAAAGCTACTAGGTTTGGAGGCAGGAAAGCTTGGGTTTAAGGTAATAAAATAAGGCTACTCATATGTGTAACTCAAAGTTCAATTATGAGAATATAATGGTAGTTCTCAAATGTATGTTTAGTCACAGAATCATTTTTTAAAATCCTAAGCAGGAACTTAATGCATAAAACCAGTAAAGGTAGACCAGGTCTAACTAAAGTGCAAATTAGGGCTCAAGAACCCGGTGGCTCAGCCTTCCCTTTGCCCTTTGAGGTGGAACTTTTAGGGAAAGCTAAGATTGCTTTTGAAAACCACCGCTGTGAGGAGTTATTGTTGCTGTCTGTTGGGGAGTCCCATTTCTGACCTCCTACCCACCCCACCAAGCTAAGAGACCCCAGAACACTTACAGCTTTGTCGGTGCCCTCACGGGCAGGGCTAGGGGGTGCCAGGCGGGGTGTTGAGTGGCCAGAGCTGGGAGGGGAAGGGCTGGCAAGGGTAGAGGTGGTGAGGGAGGGGGGCAGTGAGCAGCTACTGCGGTAGCGGCCCAGTGAGTCCAGGCCAGAGCCAGACACTCGGCTCTCCAGCTCTTCTGCCCTTTGTTCTGTTGTCTCTTTCTCCTCTTGTATTAGCCTGAGGAGACAAAGGGGGAGACTGGTGAGAGGACTGAGGCAGACAGTGGGAGGGGGAGCCTGGGGATCCCAGGGGGCCAGGAAGCTTGGGGAGGCAAAAAGAATTCTGGAGAAGGCATAATGAGGTTAGAGGGTCTTGGAGAATTCATGATGGCCTCACAGGTTCAAGGGGAGTTAAGGGGTCATGGTAGGCTCAAGAGGTCGTGGAAGTAGATTAGGGACAATGATTAAGGTCTGCATTGGGATTACCCTGATGATAACCAAGTGCTTCTGGAAAATCACAAAAGGATTTTTATGGGCAAGAGGTCAGGTTCCAAGGAGGATGTCAAGAGCAAAGTCATAATAAGATCAAGATGAGATCTGGGATTCTGATGTCAACCTAGGATCTGGGAAGGTCTTAGAGTCACTTGGTATGTGAGAGGCAATGACTCAAGTCAGAACAACTTTGAATGGGAAGGTGGTTGTCATGTTAGTATATTTGCTGGGGCCAGGGAGGGTGTGTTATTAGAGAACTGCCAAATAAAGCAGTTTCTGGGGAATCAGGGTATAATTTATATGGTGGGTGATTCTTAATAAATTGAGGATTCTTGCTATATTAGGTAGAAATTCTTGGTATGGAGAGTTGCAGTTCTTCATGTGTTAGAGTGAGGTCCTTGATGTTCTGGAATGGGGTGCTTGTGTTGTGAATCTTGGGGTACCCGGAGTCTCTGGGTACTGGCTGTGTGAAGTCATGAAATCTGTGGTGTACTGGAGGAATGTTGATGTACTGGGTTGAGAAGTTTGGTATTTGGAGGTACAGTCTTTGCTGTATTGGGAAATCATATAGGAGACTTCTGGGTGTATCCTGGGGGATTCCTGGATACTGGAGGGAGTACTGGGCTGGGAAAATTCCTTGAGGATGGTAGGAGAGGATATGGGCTCTGGCCTTCACATTAGACTCCACAGTCAGAGGGGCTGTGGGGCCGGCGCAGGCAGGGCAGTGCTCACTTGATCTCCTTGTTGATGGCTTCCAGCTGCTCCTGAAGCATGATGGCCAGTGTCTGCACGTCAGCCTGCCCGCTGGGGGAGAGCAGCTCAGCCCCAAACATCCCCTCCGCCTCCTCCTCATCTGAGCCATCCAGTTCCCCAGGAAACGGGGGTGGCATGGACCCCGCAGGGGCAGATCGCTCCCAATCCTGTCTCTGTGTGGAGGCAGAGTAACCCCAGGTGGGTGGGGGCTGAGATAAGCCCTAGGTTGTCCTTCAACTCTCCTGACCTTGCCACCCTCCATGACCCTGCCCACATCCCCTGACCCTGCCTGCCCTCACCGTGTGATCCAGCCCGCACACTTCTTCCAGCCCAGTTTTATCTTTTGACAGGTTCCTTTTCTTGACGACCCCACCTCCCTGAGGGCTCCACCCTCTACCCTGATTTCACTGTTTCCTTTGACCCAGCCCACTTACTTTCTTCATCTAGGGTTCCACACCCTGCCCACCATCCCCCAGACCCTATCCCTTTCCCCACCGCATCACTCCTTTAAGGTTCTCACCAGGCAGCAGGATTTCCATGAAGAGGCATCCAGGCCCGTGGGGATGATGGAGTCATGGGAGAAGGAGAGAAGACAGCATGGGTCCAGGAGACCCCGCTTCTCAGCCCAGCCCCCTTCCAGAGCCCCATGTGATAGACCACATTTCTCACTGTTGCCCTCCCAAGCCCTACTCAGTCCAGGCCCCAGAAGTGGCTGCTGACCTTGGAGGGCTCATCCTTGACCCCTGACCAGCGGCTCCTCTTGCCTGCTCGGCCACTGCCAGCCCCATAGGGGTCCAAGTGGGTGCCAGAAGGTAATGTAGGTGCCTGGGAATAACGGAGCTCCAGGGCACTGCCAGGGAGAGACCTGTGGGCATGGAAAAGACAGTCAGAGACCAAGGGGTCAGGAAAAGGAAACAGAGATAAAAGGTCATGGGGAAGGGCCCAGGGTCAGGAGGCTAAAAGAGGGATCTGAGGTCAAAGGTCAGGAAAAAGGATCTGGAGTCAGTGGTGATGAAGTCAGAGGTAAAAAATTAGAGAGATCAGTGGAAATCTCAGGAAGACAGGCAGTGGGTGTAGGGGAGAGCTGGGGATCAGAAAGGATGAGCTTGGCCAAGGAGGTCCATGGGTAGAGTTGGGGCAGGAGGACTACTGTCACCTGGAGTAGGAGGATGGTGGCCTCCCCCGCAGCTGGTCAATCTCCATCTGCATTCGCTCCATCTCTGCCAAGAGCTGCTCCTATAGGGAGGCGATTAGAGGGTCAGGTCAGAACGTGCCCAGCGTCCGAGCTGGTTCCAACCCCAGCCATCCTGGCTCCAATGCCCTGGTCCACCCCTCCAGGCCCCTCCCTACTTTGTTGAGCAGCAACTCGTCCTGAAGCTTCTTCATGTTGGCAATCTCCTCACTCAGTGAGTTCTGTGGGGGATAGGGGTGTCGTGAGTGGGGAAAGCCTGAAAGGAACATGCTCTGGGGGCCTGAGAGGAGTCCAGGGGCCATGAGAGGCGCATGATTGGTGAACTGGAGCACATAGGGGTTGTGGGTCCAAAGATGCAGTGGGGTAGGGGAGTCCCTGGGAGACCCAGAGCTCTGTGTCTTGTGTAATCAAATATTCTGTTTGAGCGTCCATAGGGTAAGAGGCTTGGGGAAAAGCCAAGAACTCAGGGCATGGGTGCCCTGGAATTCAGCTCTTGGGGTGTTTAAGTGAGTGGTCCCTGCAATATAGCAGAGACGTCTGTCGGATTCAGGCTGCCCACGTTTAGGGGGATCTCAGATAAGGGTTCTGGGGGAAAGATCTGCGGACCAGGGATTCGGGTAAGAGGTGGTCCAGGGTGCAAGGGCGCACCTTCTCCTCCAGCGCCCCCATTCGCTCCTTGAGGTGAAGCTGTAACCGTTCGTTGGACTCGCTCAGCAGCTTGTCCACTGTCTCGGACAGCCGCTTATTGTGGTCATCGTTCATCTTCTCCCGCTGCCGGGCCTGCCCGAAGGAAGGGGAAACAGGGCCTGTCAAGCCCACTTGGCCCTCAGCGCAGCCCGGGCTCTGAGCTCTGGCCCGCAGCGCCCCCAACCCACCCCTGCATCTAAGCTCCGCCCCCAGCCTCCGGCCCCTCCCCCAGCCTCAAAGCCCCGCCTCCGCTGCGTTCGTCGGCTCACTCACCCGCTGAAGTTCTTGGTTCTTCTCCTCCAGCTGGGCCTCCAGCTGCCGAAGGCGCTCCTCAAAGTTCCCATGACGCTCCTCAGCCTAAGGGGTGGAGCCCCTGACATCTGACTTTGCCCCACGAGGACCCGCTGCCGCCAAGACTGGTGCCAGGCCAGGCCCGCACAGCTCCCTGGCGGGACTCCAGACCCCGCACCCGTGACTCAGGCGCTGGCCCTTTCTCGGTTCACGTTCCAGGCCACCCATCCGCTCAGCCCAAACTAGAAAACTGCCCCCCAGACCTCCGGGCCCCGCCCCCGGCCCCCTCACTTTATTGAGCGCCGCCACGCGCTGGGCCAGCTGCGCCTCGATCTCGGGCAGGGTCTCTGCCTTCTGCAGCGTCTGCTGCAGCTTCTGCTTGGCGTCGTCCAGCCACTCAGCCAGCTGACGGCTCTTCTCCTCACTCTAGGGGTAGGACAGGTACGGGGGGAAGGGAGGGGCTAGGTCACGCCGGCCACGACCGCGTACGTCCCGCCGCCCCTTCCGGGCCGCGCGCCCACCTGCCGGTACAGCGACTCCTTGCTGGCCAGCTCGTTCTCCAGCTTGTCGTTGGCGTCGTGCAGAGACGTGGCCTCGCGCTGGGCGCTCAGGTAGCGCTTCTCCAGCGTCGTGATCCGCTCCTCCATGTCCTCCCGCTGCGCCAACGCCTGCAGAGGTGGCAAAGGAGCGCGTGGACTACAGCTCCCAAAAGGCCCTGGGGGTAGCCTAAGCTTAGAACCCCGAATTAGGCACCCCAGGGTATACTGGAAAATGAAGTCCCCTGACATCTGGGCGTCAGAATGGTGGAACCAGACCTGCCAAGAGCCCCCAGGAATAGCCATGGTGATGTCCCCTGCCACCCTCCGTGAGTTTCTAGGGCAGCACTGGCTTAGACCCTCCCCATGTGGGTGGACCTAAGGCTCATGGGATGGGAAGTCTCCTCCACTCTTTTTGGACCACTTGCCACACAAAAAAATCCAGGACTTAGATGTTTCAGCTACTTCTGGCACAGCCCAGGCTTAGAATCACAGAGCAAGTGCCCTAGGGTCTCCTGGGAAACAAGGTCCCTTTTATCTGGGGGGCCACATCTCCCAAGACCCCCCCCCAGGGTAAATCAGGCTCAGAACCCCAGAAAAGCTGCTCCGGGGTCTCATCGGAGATGAGCTTCTGTCTGGGAGCCCTTGCGGTGGTTGATGACATTTTCTAACAGGACCCAGGGCCATTCAGGCTTAAAACGTGAGGTGAAGGCCCTGGTGGAGGACTCTAAAGCGCGCGCTATTCTTTCTCATCCACTGCCTTGGAGAATCCACGCTTACATTTCCCAGCAGGCCCTGGGGCCTGGGAGCTAGGATCAAGGGGCCTAAGTTGGGGTGGGGTGAAGTGCAGACAAAGGAGCTCAACTGAGAGGCACAAAAGAATTTCCCAGTGATAACATAACTAGGAACAGTTACTGAGAGCCTCCTGTGTGTGTGCCACATGCCAACCCTCTGACAAAAGTCCTAAGTCCCATTTTACAGGCTAGGAAGCTGAAGCCCAGAGAGGAAAGGAATCTACAGTTTGCGAACTGGATTTGGGTTCCACCATCCATGAGCTCTGTGACTTTGGGCAAAGGTGGTGAGGTTTAGGGGGAAGGGAGGGACAGAGGGCAACCCACCAGGGGCTCCGGCCTCACCTCCTTGAGGTCGCGCTGGAGCTTGGCATTAGCTTCCTCGGCCTTACCCAGCTCGCGGTGGGCGGTGCCCAGCTCCTCCTCCAGCTGGCTCATCTGGCGGCACAACACCGCCAGGCGCTCCCGCAGCTGGCACACCTCCGCTCGCTGCCGCTCCAGGGCCTCCTCCAGCTCAGCTGTGCGCCGGCTGGAATCCCCGCCAGGGCCCAGGCCATTGGCAAGTGTCTGGAGCGGGGACAGTAAGGAAGAAAAGGGCAGAACAAAGATGGGGAAACAGATGTAAAGAGAAGTCGAGGAGAAAGTTGATGGGGGGTGAGTGGCCAGAGGAGTGAACCAAAGGTCAGTAAGGGTCATGGAGGTCACAGTAGTTGGCTATGTGACCCGAATCAGGTCTTAGGAGTTCAGATGCCCCAGGGTCAGTGGGGATCATATCAATCATTAAAAAGACCATCACAAAGTCAGAGGGCAGAGTGGTGGCCATAGGAATGAGGATCTATGAAGAGCAAGGGTTGCGAAGGACTCCCAACTCTTACCTGCCCATCCCCATCCTTGCCGGGCTCCTCCAGCCCAGACCGGCGCCTAGACAGCTGCTCTCGAAGGTTCAGAGTCTGGGAATGGAAAAGGGAAATCAGGGCAAAGGAAGATCAGTTCCTTCCCCCTGGCACCAGCCCTCTAAGGAGAAGTCATAGGCACTTCCCGTCCTGCTGGGGCTACCCTTAGACCATGTGCTCTCATTACATCTCTCCTTAGCTGCCCAGCAGGGAGGGAGTCCAGCCTTACTCTTGCCCCTTTAGCCCTGACTTTGTCCATCCAAACTTTTCCTCCGGAGTGAGTTCTTCCTGTTAGACCCAGCCCCTGGTCCTCACCTTAGTCTCACTTTCACTAGGCAGTTCTAGTAGCCCTCTGTTCTCTCCATAGTTCAACCCCATTGGTCCTCTGCTCTAGTCCTGGGTTCCAACAGATTCTGGAACCCAAAATCAGCCCACCCCCTTGGGAGCTCCTTAGTCCTTCCTTCCCTTTCTTGGCTTCACCTCCTGGTTGCTCATCTCCAGCTCCTCTTCTAGCACAGCCACCCGCTCCAGCGCCATCCGCAGCCGCTCCCGGACCTGGGGATGGGGCAAGACAGGAGTGAGATAGAGATCAGATCCAAACTAGGACAGTTGGCCATGATGCAGAGCACCCCTGGAATGGGCGGGATAGGGCAACGTTAGAATTCCTCTATCTATAATGGATGTGCAGTCCCAGCCACTGGTAGCCTCACCCTAGTTCATGTTTCCATTATCGACCAGTCAGGTCTCAGTCTGCATAGCCAGTCAATCAGAGTCAACTTTTTCCCACTTAGAACATCCCCAACCAAGCACAAGCAGAATCTCTCCAATTCAGGTCAGCCTCAGCTACCCACGGGTTTCCCTTCTACACCCAGACTCTTCCATTCTCATACCTTTTCATCCAGAGCCTTGTGGTGCTCGAAGAGAGATTTGAGAGCCTTGAGCACCTCCACCTCAGAGGAGACCCCGCCCGGGGACTGGGCCTGGCGCTTCACCACGGTCATGCGCAGTGACCTCTCATGCCTGGACACCAGGCACTCCAGGTGTTCCAGCAGAAGCTACAGGGATAGGGCACCGGGTCAAAAAGGCAGGGGAAGAGTGGCCGGGGCGAGGGAAAATGTGGTTCAGACAGGCAAGTCGGACACATGGAGAAAGAGGTAGAACCAAGCAAATGGTAAGGAAAGAGACAGGTCAGGAAAAGAGAGGGATATCCAGGTAGGGGCGGGGTCAAGGAAGGAGTGGTACAGGAATAGAGACCGTTATGGAGATAGGGGAGAGACAGAAGGAAGGAGGGGGCCGGCGGACACCAGCCAAGAAGTGGGAGCAGGGAGAAGACAGGAAGGCGAGATGGGGAAAAGATGGGTCAGACAGCAACACCGCGAGGCCCCGCTCCCAACAACACTCACCCGCGTGTTGTTCCGCTCAGCCTTCAGCTCTGCAATCTCTTCCTCCCGCTCCAGCAGCTGCTCCCGACATAAGTTCAGCTCCTTCGTTAGAGCTGCAAACTCCTGCCCAGATATGGGCAAGATCGGGGCAATCGGATCAATCCTTTCCCCATCTCCCTCATCCTACCAGGCTGTTTGAAGGCCCCGCCCTACCTGCTAAGCCCCGCCCCATCTAAGGGCTCAAGCCCCGCCTGTCAGCGGCGAAGCCAGCCCCTGACCCCGCCCTTCCCAGAGCCAAGCCCCGCCCCTCGGGACCGCCCTCTCCGCGCCTTCGCCGTTCGAGGCCCCGCCCCGGCCCCGCCCAGACCTGGGGCAGCGCGATGCTGAGCTGTCGCTGCAGCGAGTCCTTCTCGTGGCCCAGCTCGCGCAGCCGCAGCTGCGCCGTCGCCAGTCCGTCCTGCGCCTCGCGCAGCGTCTCCAGCAGGCGCTCGCGCTCCGTGAGCATCGTGACCATGAGGCGCTCCAGCTCGCCGCCCGCTTCGTCCGGGCCCAGCGCCGAGCCCCGCCGGCCATCCTCGCTGATGGTGGGCATCACCTCGCACATCATGGCGGCGGTGCTGGCCTTCAGGGGCAGGGAAGGGGCAGGGAACAGACAGGTCTGGTCAAGTCACAGGCAGAGGAACTGAGACACGGCCACTCTACATAGAGGAAACTGAGGCATTGCATAGAAGAAACTGAGGTCTGTTCATTCTGATCATGGCATAGGATAAACTGAAACCCACTGCTCTCAGGAAACCAGTACTGGCTATACCTGGGTGAGAGCATTTGGGGAAACCGAGGTCAGACTCCATCAGGCACTTCCAGCAAATCTAGGCTCAGCCTAGTCCATGAAACCGAAGCCGGGTGACCCAGGCACTGCCTGAGTGAATGTGGAAAAATCAGCCTCTACCTATTTTGGCCCTGCTGAGAACCCCCCTCAACCCACTACATGAGTGACAGAACTGAGCCCCAGCCAGGAGAACACAGAATTAGGTCACTGGTTAGCTGCTATCCAGCTCAACTCCCCCCTCCTTCAGTTTCTCATCTGGACCACAACTCCAGAAGAATCTAAAGACACACTCCACTTGGGGAGATGGAGAGGAGGCGTAGAGGAGGGTGGGGTAGGCTTGCCATTTCCCACAACCCAGGCATCCAAGATCCAGCTCCCTCCTTGATCGGGTCACGAGAGTCTAGATCCTGGAGTCCCTTTCCCAAGACTCAGGAGTCTGAGCCTCCAGGCCCCTCCTTCCCAATCTCAGGAGTCAGAGATAACACCCCCTCCTCCCCTGGAACATGAGTCTGGGCTTTAAACCTCCAACCTTAGACTCAGAAATCCCAGCCTTCAGACCCCTCCTCCCCCAGAACCCAACAGTCCAGGCACCCAGACCCAGGAGTTCAGGTATACAAGCTGTGGGCGGAGATGAATCAAGCTATCCTGGGCCACTCCCTCTAACACATCAGGTTGGACAGGTACAGCTGGCCCAGCCGAAAGCAGGAGGGACTTTCATTCTATTCCCTCCTTTCCCTCTCTCCCTTCTGGCAGTGGCATAACCGGTTCTAAGAGAAGATAATTCCCAGCCCCACCCAATTTTCGGACTGTGTCCAAAGCCAAAGCCTGGTTCTAGGGCCTTAGACTCCTGTGAGGAGAGGAGAGAACTGAGAGCCCTGGGACCTGGGAGAGAAAGCAGCTGAGTCCCTTGGGCCTTTGAACAGGTACATCTGAGAATCTAGACACCTGAGTCCCAGCACTCAGAGGCCAGGTTTAGGAATATGTTTATAAGAGGGCAGGCCAGCCTTAGGCCCAAAAACCAACATGGTATCTAGAACCCAGAACCTACTCAGGAAATGCAACACACGATGCTTTAGGGAAGCTGTTCTAGAACTTCAAATTCACTGAGAAGGTAACAAAACAGCAAGGCTGGGCAAAAATCTAGAAAGCAACTGGCATGTAGACACAGCACAGAGTGCATAAAGGACATTTACAATGTGAGTGGGTGATTCTGCACTTAGGGCATATTCTAGAAGTCAGGTCTGGAACTTTGAACCAGCCAAGAGCAATCAGTAACTTAAAGAGCAACTGGGTGACCTCAGAATGATATCTAAGAATATACCTAATGCAATGCATAGCAAACCTAGTCAGGAGACATAATCTAGAACACAAGACCTACCAGGGATGAGGGTATGACATCGAGTATAGCAGGGTTTGCAGTCTTGGTTTTATTATGTGTCTAGATAATGCTAGAACTCTAGATGCTCTGGAATTCAGAACATGCCCTGGGGGTGAAGGAAAACCTAGAAAGTAGCAAGGAGTTTGTCTGGAACTTAGTCGTGCGTGGGGGAAGATGTAGAAGGATGCAAGGTGAGATTTGAGAATTTACTGGCATAAGGCCTGAGCTGGCAAAGGTGAGATGGGGTGTTCTGGAAATGAGGACATTTCTAGGCTGAAGAATTCAGAATTGGGGAGAGCCTGGAGACTGATTAGAATGCTGAAGTAGCAGAGAGAGAAAGAAGCCCACAGTCCACCAAGGGACAAGTTCTAAACTAATATCACACTAAGGAAAAGGTGGACAGAGAAGGTGGGAATGGATGGGCCTAGAACCTAGAACCTGAGGAAGGAAGGTGTAAGATAGAACACTTCAGTGGGAATCCTCTAGATTTAAGATTGTAGAATTGGATGAAACCTAAAGCAGGAAAGTGCATTCTAGAATTGATAGCACAATTCAGAGAAAGACTAGAGCACATAATTGGAAGACACACATTCTAGAATTTAGAATGTCCCTGGGAAGAGAATGGAATGTAGAACAATGCCAAGGATGTGGCTGGAACCTAGAACACACCTAAAATGAAATTTTAGCAAAGGATAAGCAAGGACTGGTTTCTAAATATTTGGAACATGTCTGAGGAGATGGTGGAATCAGAATTTGGCTTGAGGGGATTCTTTAGATATTTGAATTCATCTGGGAAAAGATATGCCTAGAATTTAGCATCTAGCCTAGAACTTAGAACATGCCTTGGGTGAAGATGGAACAGAGATGTTGACTGGGAGTGTTCCAGGATCTAGCAAGAATCTTGAATATGGACCATTGCAAGGGCATTATTTAACTGGAAATATGGAAGGTAGTGAGTAGGTTCTAGATCATCTAATGAGTCTAGGTCACAGAACATATTTGGAGGAAGGTATGTATGTTTGACTCATAGCCTGAGAGAAGGCAATGGGGTGCTGGAAATATCTCAAGAAGCTGGGTCTCAGGGGAGAGAATAGAGTCCCGGGGAGCCCAGCAACTGAGATGAAATAGGGATGAAGTAGGAGTTTGTCAAGGCCACTGGGAGATGTCAAGTTGACAGGGGAATCATGAGGCCATGGGGACCTGGGTTTCTAAGAGTAAGAGATGAGGAGCTAGAAACCTGGGCAGGAGGAGGGCAGAGCTGGGGGCCTGGACTCCTGAATCCTTGTGGAAGTAAAGGACAGGGAGTTGGGAGAGAGGGCTGGGGCAGACGGCCTCAGTATAGGCTGGTGGCCAGTACAGAAGCTAGGACCTGAACACCTGGGATCCTGAGGGGGTGCAGGACTGGGGACAGGGCATCTAGGTCTCCAGGGGGCAGGGGAGGGGGCGCAGATGCCAAAGTATTGTATTAACAATTACATTCTGAGTCTCTGAAAGGGAGAGTCATGGCGCCTGAATCCCTAAGGGGGCAGATGCTGGGGTACTAGGAGTCTGGGTATATTTGTCTGAAGAGCACAGGGGCTGTCGAAATGGGTGCCTAAAGGGGGTAAAGGCTGGGAACCTGGATCCCCAGATGCCAAGGCCCCTAAGGTGGACAGGGCAGGAACATTCAGAAGCCCTGAATCTTGAGGAAGGTGCTGGGGTCCCGGAAACCTAGGGCGCTGAAGACGGGGCCGAGAGCCTGGCCAGCGGAGCCCTGAGGCCCAGGAGACCGCGTCGGGGAGGGCCCGGGTATCCCCGGGTCAAAGGCGCGGCGGGGGGGATCCCCGCTCCGCCGGCGCCCCCTCTCTGGCGGCAGCAGCAGGAGGTGGGGGAGGCGAGGCTGCCGAGAGCCCTGACCATGGACAGCTCCAGAACGGGCCTGTGTCCAGGGCGGCCGCCGGGTGGGCCTGGACAGGGACGCGGCCAGTTGGTGGAACCGAAGGGCTGGAGATGGGCAGACGGGGTGCGCGAATGGGGGACTATGCGGACGCAACGGGGGCCGGGTGGCCCTCGCCTGGGGAGTGTGACACAGCCGCGGCAGGTGTTTGGAGCTCCCCGGACTTGGCCGAGGAGGACGATTTAGATCCAGAGAGGTTCCCAGGGTTGAACTGAAATCCAGGCTCCTGGGCCCTGGAGGAGGCGCAGGGCGGCAGTATGCCTGGGATTCTAGGGTTCGGTTGGGGACTCTGAGAGCCGGGAGGGGCACGCCTGACTCTCTGGGGTTGGGCTGTGAAATCTGGGCTCTGAGGTCCCCCGGGATGAAGAAGGGAATCCAAGATCTCAGGGAGGCGGGGGAAGCTCGGTGAGGGGTCCCCGGGGTGGGCGCTGCCTGGCAGGCCGGGCCGGGCTCTTACCTACCTGGTCCGCGGCGGCTGCGGGCGGAGCTGGGCTGCAGGAGGGACGTGGGGTGGGGTGGGGGGACCGGGCGGGGCCCCTGGCGGCGGCCGGGGCCCGGATCTGTAGCTGTGGAGCCCTGTCTCCGCCGCTCGCGCGGGCTCCGCGTCTCTAGCTCCAGCTTGGGCGCTGGGGACCCCACTCCCTCTCACAGTCTCACAGCCCTCTACCCCCTAAAATAGCCCCCTAACCCTGTCACCTTTCAGCCTCCCCACGAGGCCGCAGCCGCCAGATTCAGGGGTGCCCACCAGAGCCCCCCAAATCCCACCTTTCCCCCCCCAAAATTTCCTCCTCCCTCCCCCCCAAAAGCTCCCTGTCGGTGGTGGCCCCTTTAACAGGAGACTGACAGACGGCTCTGAATGGCCAATAGGAGGCAGCGTCGACGCCGGTCGGAGGCTAAACCCCGCCTCCGCACGGGATGGGAGGGGTCGCGCGGGTGGAGAGCGGGAGGCGGGCCTCAAGACATGTCAGCCAATAGACTTGCGGCGTGAGGCAGCTGGGGCGGCAGGCGGAGCCCGGCAGGGAGATGATGTCACCTGGAGCGAGTGGCGCGCGGCGTGGAACGCGAGTCGCGACTCCGGATCCCGGCGGTGGCGGGCGCGCGCCGGCCCTCGCGCCGCACGGGACAGGAGAGCTGGGAGGGGGACGAGGTGGGAGTAAAGGTTGTATTTTTAAGATGGGGGCGACTCCCAGAGACGCGCTTGGGTTGGAAGGTGGGGTGACTGCCGGGTCCGCAAGTGCACCTTATTCTGCACTCTTGCGCCGGCCTCGGGAACTGCACGCTGCACCCCCACCCCGCCTCCCACGCTGGGCTCCCCCGGCGGACAAGGTTAATGGTTCGCTCCGCCCCGCCCACACAGAGGACGCCCACTGGCTTCCCGCAGCATTTCAGGACTCTTGGGCCCGACCAGGTACAGAAGGGGCTTGGATTCCGGCCCTCAGGCCCTCTTAGGTTAGGGGCCGTTGTCTTCAGGTGTGAGTTCGAACTCCGACCAGTCTGGGTCCCAGCCTCCACCCTTGGACTTGTCCCTAGGAAGCTGTCCAGCTTCCACAGCCAGACCTGGGGAAAATTCTATACCTTTGCTCTCAGATTCTGAAAAGGGCTTCTTCAAGGGCCTGGTGTCAACCTCAGCTCCTCTCCCTCCCCCACATCTCAAGACCCTCTAACCCTGGGATGCAGGACAGACACAAACACTCAATGAGGGTCAAACATCTTTAAATAAGGAGCCGGTGACAATAAATACTGTACAGGGGAGGGGGGAAGGGGAGGGTCCAGATCTGTGGCTTCAGCCTCGGGACTCCAAGGACCTGCAAGGAGGGTGAAGAGAAGGGAGCCAGACTCAGGGTAAGGGACTTGGGAATGGATGGGTAAGAGCCAGGGCAGGGGTTCCAGAACCAGGTCTCAGGGAAGTGGATTGAGGAATTCCAGGGAGAGTAGCTTCCAGATCTTGGAATGGGAGACCACTAAGAATCCCCAAGGGTTTTAGCCAGAATGGTTTGGGGTGAGAGTCTGGGTCAGGGTCAGAATCCCAGAAGAGGAGCCATGGCTAGGGGTGGCAATCAAGGTTCCCGGAATCATTGGCCTGGTTTGGGAGTCTGGGGATAAGGGAGGTTGTGGAGGCCCCAGGGGAATGGTGGCAAAGGGCTCACGAGTAGCTCTGGTGCTGCTGGCGCCGGCGGGCGGAGCGCATCTTCTCAAAGCGGGCCTCCATCTCCTCCAGCACGCGAGGTGTGTAACGCACCACCAGCTTCACCGAGCCCTGGGCTGCCTTCAGCAGCTCCACTGCCTTCTCATGTTGCTCACCCTCAACGCTCTGCAGGAAAGTGTACAGACAGCTCGGCCTGGGGCCCACTGCCCTCACCCAGCCCCCACCCCCAAAACAGGACTAACTGTTAGTGACCTGCTACCAACCGCGAGGTGCCAAAACCTCATGTCCTCATGGGAGAGTCATTAACTCTTCACTTAGTGTCTTTCCCCCAAATTTTCCAGGTTCCCCATGTCAGGGACAAGCCCCATATGCTCTCAGTCACTGATCTAGACCTCCAGGACTATTTTTAGCCCCTCCCTGCCCACAGTCCTGCTACCAGCCCCATCCCTCCTGCCCTGACTCCCTTCCCTCCTCTCTGTCCCTACCACCCTGGCCCCAGATCAGGCTTGGTCGTCTCCATAGTGGACTCTCATTCTAGTCTCCTCCCTGGCCTCCTGGCCTCCAGTCTCTTCCCTCAGTCCATTCCCCACGGAGTCTCAAAGGAGTCTTTCTACATCTCCAAGCTCAGTCTGTCCCTCCGCTCCTCACAGCCCTCCCGTGGCTTCCCAGAGCCCTTGAGACAAAGTCCCAACTTCTTAGGCTGGCACTCAGGCCTGATGAGGCTGGCCCCAACCACTCATCTAGTCATATCTCCATCTACTCTAGTGATTTTACTTACCTGCATGCCCCAGTCCTCCATCAGAACCAAGCCCTTTCTCTTCATCTCACAAGAGTGTCACACCCCCTACCTACAACCACCTCCCAGTAACACATTATCCACCTTATTTGCCTGGAGAACTCCTATTCACCCTTCAAAACCCAACTCAAATGTTCCTTCCTCTGCAAAAACTTCTTTCATCTACCCTGATCTGATGCCACATCATAATGCTTTTTGCATCCTCACTATTATCTCCCTGGATTAGGGATATTTCACTTAGGATCTATCTCTCTCATTGGAGAGGGAGTTCTTGAAGGTAAGAGCTGAAGCCAACTTTTCTCAGGGTCTGCAGCAGCACCCAGCATATGGTTGGATATAGGGGTAGTGTTCAGTCAGCATGTATTGAATAAATGTCAAAAACAAGGACAGACTGTGACCCCAGCCCTACCTCAGCCTCCCACTCACCACACCATTCACCGACAGCAGCTGGTCCCCACGCTTGAGGCCTCCATGGCGGTCAGCCACACCTCCAGGAATGACACGGGAAATGTAGATGGGTGAGTTCTGCTCCTTGCCCCCCATGATGTTGAAGCCCAGGCCCTCATCTGTCTTGGGCAGCTCCACTACCCTGGGATGTGCGTGGCCCTCACTGGCCGTGAAGGCGGCAACTGTGGCCTGGGAAAGAGCAAGCATGGGGACGTAAGGGCCCCTCCATGGTGGGCATGCAGACTGGGGTAGAGGATCTGGGCCTGGGAGAGCTACTGAGGCCAGATAGCTTTTCCCAAGCACGAGGTGGCTGCTACAGGTCCAAAGATTTCTCCATAATGACTTCATGCCCCTTTTGGTTCACTTTGGATGGTTCAGACATGTCAAAGAGAAAGTCTCCATTTGGTGTGAATGTACCTTAAATACCCAACACTTGCCAAACTCACGTTTTAACAGAGGAAAACAAGGCCTGGAAGAAGCCGAGAGCCTCCAGGAAGCAGCAAGCCATAGCATCTAACTATAGTTTAATCAGATTTCAGTGCTTACTGATATTTCGTCATTTTCACTGTATAGATGTTTAAGGTTATCTTCTAGTCAGGCATGCGGTACTAGTTTCAATTTGTAGTTGCTAAAAATGGCTTTCTTTATGTGAAATTTAAATAAAATGAGAGATTAAATTATAAATAAGTAATAGTAAGGGTGGTACAGAGATTTGGCAAAAATTATGAAGGAGAAACCAGGAATGACTGACATTCGGAAGTTCCGTGGATGCCGTGAGTGATGGAGTCGGGGCCCCTACCTTGGCTGTGGCGTGGGCCCGGATCTCAGCGCTGCCGGTGATGTCCAGCGTATCATAGAGCTGCTCATACACCTGGTGAGGACGCAGCAGCATCAGGGACCCGCCAGCTCCCTCCTCCCTTCAACACAGGAGTCCGGACCCGCAGACTCTCCCACCCAAGAACTGTCCCGACCGACACCTGGAGCCAAAGGAAACTACAACTCCCGAAAAATCCCGGAGCTGACGCCCGGCCACCCCGGGCACTGCTGGGAGGCGTAGTCCCTGCCTCAGGGCCACCAGGAAGAGGCCGGCGGCTGCCGGCGCGCTCACCTCCCGGATGGCCGAGCAGAAGCGGCTCTGCAGGACGCGCTGCAGGGCCTGCAGCTTCTGCGGGGGCAGCTCCCCGCTGCGCTGGAGCCGCTCGAGGAGCTCCACCGCCCGGGACACGTCTGCGGGCGGGGGCGGGCGGGTAGACAGTCAGACACCGAGACGCAGAGAAGCACCGAGAGGCGGCCAGAGACCGAGGAAGGACCAGCGCGCTACGACCCCGGGAAGGACAGCCGAGTCCCGATCGGACACCCGCAGAGTCGCCAGTGGCAAGGGCGCCCTTCATCCCCGGGATCCCCATACACGTCCAGACAGGGGTGTGCAGTGGTCGCCCCTCCCCGGCCGCTCGCCCACGGACCCTCCCACACCCACTAACCCCAGACTCACAACGCCCCGCCCCGCCCACCCCCGCCGGGTCCGCCCGCCCACCCACCGCTGGGCCTTGCCCTGGAGGGGCAGGGTCGGGAGTCCGGGACGCAGGCCGCCGAGGGGTGGGCAGGGTCCCCTGGCGCACTTACCCCGCTCCAGCCCCAGCGGCTCCACCAGCGCAGCCATGTCGGCGCCGCCGCTGCTGCGAGCCGCCCGCCGGGTCGCCAGCGAGGAGGGAGGGGCTTCAGGAGGCCACGCCCCAGGCGACGGGCGCCCCCTGCGGAGGCGGGGTACCGCTTGCGCTTCTCCCCCTGCGCGGCGGTCGGCGCACCTGTCTCCCCGTCCTGCCCTCAACCCCAGGGGTCTGTCCTGTTTGCGACCCCTCTTACTGCAGCTTCTGTTCACACCTCCTTACATCTCAGTCTGTCCCTTCTCTATCCTTTTTCCCGTTCACTGCACAAACGTATGTTAAAGGTCTGGGCCCAAGGTGATCGAGCCCAGCCGGGCGTGGCTCAGCGGTCAAGTATCGACCTAGGATCCAGGCCATCGGGGTTCGATTCCCGGTCAGGGCACATGCCTGGGTTGTGGGCTCCATCCCGTCGGGGGTGTGCAGGAGGCAGCCTATCAATGAGGGCTTTCTCATCATTGATGCTTCTCTCTCTCTCTCTCCCTTCCTCTCTCTGAAGTCAATATATATTAAAAAAAAAAAAAAAGTCCTTGGAAGCAAGATCAAGAGGCGGGACATGGGTCACTTTACAGTTAGAGCCCACAAAGCTGGACAGCAGAGTAAAGATTGCAGTTTATGATGGTGAAAATGTGGGCAGGATAGTTTATGCATCGACTTGTGTGTTGGAACATGCATGTTGAGGATTTTGAATTTATAGTAACTCCGAAGAGTAAAATGTGAAATTCAAATATGTATTTGAAGATCACTGTGGCCACCATGTGGCGACTTGATTGGATGGTAGCAAGAGTGGAGCTAGCGGACCAGTCAGGAGGCTGAGTATCTTTTGACAGCTGGGACCAGAGCAGAGGCATGGAAGATAGGTGGGCAGATCTGGAGAAGGGGGTATAAAGGTGCTTGCGGGACCTTTTGCTCAGTCTACGCTGGAGGAGGGATATTGGCCATTTTGAATTTGAGGGTCCTCCTGCAGTACCCAATACCTGCAAGCATTTTTGAGAATTTGGACAAAGGTGGTAAATAAAACCATAGGAGTGGACAGGAATGCTGCAGACAAGGCATCGAATGAAGAGGGCAAAGAATGGCCAGAAAAGGAGGAAAAGTGGATACGAAACTATGAGAAAAGTGTTCCTAAAAAGAAAGACAGCTGTATCAGATGCTCTAGAGGGGCCAAAGGATCGTAGGAAATGTAAGCAAGACTGAAGCGTGGCTGTACCTCACCACTGGTTGGATGGGAGTATGGAGTCCAGAAAAGGGCTTTTGCCAAGCCAGAGGAAGCTGCAAGTGTGTCTGTCCCTGTCCTTCATAGTATTTTTTTCTATTTTAACCTATAAGCATATATGCATAGCCCATGGATACACACAATAGTACTGTGGGAAGGCCTGGGGTGGGGCGGGACTGGGTGGAGGAGGGAAGTGGGAAAATAGGAGACATCTGTAATACTGTCAACAATAAAAAATGAACTTAAATAAAAAATACAGAAGGGCTAATATTGAAAAGCATCAGCCAGTTCTCTCTCCATCGCAAAAGGCAACAATAGGTGTTTAAACTGCTAGTTGCTTCTGTGTCTAAATAACTTCTCTCTCAATTTACCGATTTTAGTAATATATACATACTGGTTTTCTGCCCTTACAGCCTTGCCCCGTCTTTCCATGGTAGTTTCATGGTACCAGTTTTGAGATCATCAATAAAGTGCTTGCATTATGTCCAAGTACTTACTGTTTACTGCAGAGCCCAAGTAGCGTTCTGTGATTACATCCTTTCTCAAACAGCTTGTGGGTTTCCCCTGGGATTTCTACCTACTTTTGTTTCATCATATTCGCAATTTCTTTCTGACTCTCCATCGCAGTATCTTACTGAGTCTTCCTTTTAGCCTGAAACTCCTCAGAAATTTCAGTCCTCTGAACCCAACCTGGGCCAAGTGCTCTCTAGTAAACTGCCATCCTGGGACTTGCTCCACTGCATTGCTGAAGTGGGTTTTGTTTTAAATCCCTCATTTTGAAGTATATTCTGTTAAGTTCCTAAAAAGCCTATGAGCTTGCTTTCTTTCATTCTCCTTTTCTTCCCCTACCACTTCTAGCATTAACAGGAATATGGCAGGACTGTCACAATTCTCCATCTCTTATTTTGTGAACATATAGCTGTTTCAATCTGATAACTCCAATACTGAAATCATGCCTGGGTCTGTTCTATTGTCTATTTTTCCTCTTGGTTTTCAGTAATTCAAGCGTCGGCCCTTGGACTGAAGGGTCTCAGGTTCAACTTGTCAAGGGCACGTATCTCAGTTGCAGGCTCCATCCCCAGCCCCGGTTGGGATGTATGCGGGAGGCAACCAATCGATGTCTCTTTTTCTCACATCAATGTTCCTCCCTCTCCCCCCTTCCACTCTGAAAAACAATGGAAAAAATATCCTCGAATAAGGATTAAAGAATATGATATATCCTAGGCAACGAGTGTCCAGCTCCCACACGTCTTGAGTGCTGAAACAAAGGACCACAGTTGTATTCAAATTCCACCTTGTCTCTTACCCTTCTTATACCTGCAGTTGTAGCCTCTCTAGGGTCCAGCAAGAGTGGCTTCTTTCTTAAGGGGTCATCAGACAAGTGTTCTCACCATCATCTTCTTTTATCCGGTAATGTGTTGAAATCTCAACTGTCAGTGAAACCTCTTGTTTCTTGCTTATTACTCTACTGTCATCAGTAGGAAGTAAGACAAACGGTGAACTTGCCATCATGAATTGTAGGCCGTTTTCCATCCTGGTGTGTGGACTTCCTGCTCCACCCAATCTTATCCTTGTATCCTGCTCTCACGTTTCATTTCTTCACTTTTCCCGCTCTCCACTTCAGACAACAGCTTCTCTTTCACACACTGAAAGCTGTAGCTTCCTCTGAGTAATCAAATGCCTAGAGCCCATGGCCCCCACAAGCTAGGGGTATGAACAGCCCACAAGCTAGGGTAATGTGTGGAAGAGGTTAAAAAAGGGGGGCACACAAATGATCAAGGACCTTTACAGAGTACTTCCTCACCCCAGTTTAAACAGCTCTGGGAATATATTGGGGTATCCCCAGCCTTAGGTCATAAAGCTCAAGTTCTCAGCATGCCCTGGAACACAAACCAAAGTAGGGTTATCAAGTCAGGTGACAACCTTCTGGGGAAGACATTAAGAGCAGTGAAGAAACCAAGGTGCCCATTAACAGGAAATTAATTTTATTTTTAAATTCAAGGAACCAGAACAAAGGAGACTCCTACCCATGGATGGCAAACTTAGGCGGTGACCAAGGTTGGGGAGAGGATGACAGCAACGGGTGGGTAGGAACACGTCCAAACAGGTGAGGCCTCTTCACTCTGGTGCAGCCTCCATCAAATACCCGTTCTCTGGAGCAAGATACCCGTCGCCTCCCTCAGACTCCATGTACATGTCTCGGCCATCATTGCCCAGACCCTCCAGCCCGTTGTCCTGGCCACCCCCACCCCCACCTCGGGCCTCATCCCTGCCCCGTTCACTACCCCGCTCCCCCCGCTTGTGCTCGCGATCCCGGTCTCGGTCTCGGTCCCGGCGTCGATCCCGCTCGCTCCGGTGGCTCCGACGTCGTTCCCGGTCACGATCCCGGCCCTTCTCCTCTGGACCATCAGGGCCATCTGGACCCAGCTCCCCAGGAGGCCCATCGTCAGGAGGTGCATCACCAGCCTCAGAGGGCTCTGCCATGTCGCCACCACCTCCGCCACCACGCAGCTCCTCCTTGCGCTCCCGCTCCCGTCGAGCCCGCTCACGGCTTCGGCTGCTTCGCCGCTTCCGTTCCCGGTCCTTGTCCTTGCTACGCTCTCTGGAACGCCGCCTCTCATCCTTGTCGCGACTCCGGGAGCGCCGCCGCCGGTCCCGAGAGCGGGAGCGTCGCCGTTCTCGTTCCTTGTCTCGCTCGCGGCTTCTCTCCCTACGCTCCCGCTCGCGGTCCCGGTCCCGGTCCCTGTGTGGAAGCGGGGAGGGGCCCGGCCTGGATGAGGTGGGCAGAGGTGTGTGGCAGGGCTCCCCCATGTCACCACCCCCCTTCCCAGGAAACCAGCTGCCCAATCTTACCTCTCATCATAGCGGGAGGTATCATCCCGGCCAGAATGCCGGATATTCACATCAGCCCCACCTCTTCTGGTACCACCGAGGCCACCTCCTGGAGGTGGGGCAGAGGAAGAGAGGGTAAGCCTGAGCATGGGTGAAGGACGGGAAAAGAGAAGCCTCGAAAAGCAATGGGAAGGACACCATCTCTGATGGTGTCTATGGAGCCAATTAGTGTGAGGACATTTGGCTAGCACTCTCTTAAAGTGACAAAATGCTTTACAGAGACTGGACAACTTCCACAAAGTGCTAGCTGGGAAACACCTGTAATTAGGCTCCAAAACACGTGTTTTTTTTTTAGACTACTTTTAATATATTATTTTTAAATTGATTTTAGAGAAAGAAAGAGTTAAAGATAGAAACATCAATGACAGAGAAATATGGATCGGCTGCCTCCTGCACACCCCTAATGGGGATCAAGCCCACAATGCGAGCATGTGCCCTGACCAGGAATTGAACCAGTGACCTCTTGGTGCATGGGTCGACGCTCAACCACTGCGCAACACCAGCCAGGCAAAAACTCATGTTCTTAACTGCTGTGCACTGCACACAGCCTCTTTGTAAACCCTCCCTTCAAGTCACCCCCACCCTCATCCAAACCTGAAACCACAGCAATCTAATTGAAAACATGATCTGCCTCAAAGCCTTTAATGGCTTCTCACTGATGACAGTCTAAACTCGTCAAGCTGCTACCAATGCCTGCCTGCAAAGATGGCCCCTACCCATATTCCAAACCAAGGGCCTCCGGGCTTTTATATTCGAGGGGTTTTTTTCAATCTCCTCAAATTCTCCATCTCCTTCCTGCCCATTTTGGGGCTCATTCACCTCTTCCCCTGGAGTGTCCTCCTCATCTCTAACTCCTACTCACACATCACATGTTAGCCCAAACATCACTTGCTCAGAAAGCCGTCCCTGACCTACCAGATTAAGCCGTTCTCTGCCACATACTCAGAGACTATACACATTTCCTTCTTAGAACTTCAACTGCAGTTTCAAATTTTACACGTACACCTGAGTTGATTAACACCTGCTTCTCCTGGAAATCTGTAAAGTACCACGAGAGCCAGGACGATGTCTGGCTTACTCGCTGTAACTAGCACATGGCACAGCATCCAGGACATAAAGGTGCATGTGCAGTAGCCAACTGACCGACTGAACAACCCCAAGGAATAGCGGGTAGTCTTGTTCTTAAGACGGGGAAACAAACTCGGATAACGCCACTTGCCCATGATGACATGGCAAGGAAGGTGCAGAGCTGGGATGTGACTCTCAGCTAACTCCATGCACTCTCCTGTACCTCACTGCCTGGAAAAAAACTCCAGTGAAGCAACTGGAGCTCCACATGAGAAATGACTTAAAGGGTGAAAAAGGAAAGGGGCTACATGACTATCAGAGACATTCAAATAGAGACAGGCAACTGACCAGGTACCTGTTATGTCACAGAGGGTAGAACAGGTTAGTGTTTTCCATTTTCAGGTCCTGACCCAACAGTGGATCACCTCATCAATTTGATGGGTTGCAACAAGTATATTAAAAAGACACACAATAAAACAACAGAATACAGTATAAAGTCTAGCATGCCCTGCCCATAGAAAAGAACTAGTTTCATAAAATTATTTGGGTTGCATGCATTTTTACACATGTATACTGAGGTCAGGATATACCACATATCGCCATCAGAAAGTCTGAATGCTTACCAAACGAAAAGTTTCTGGGATTCCAGGATTCCACCACAACAGAAAATAGCAGACTCTGCAGAACCCACTCCACCCAGAGAAACCAGAGAGCAAGTAAGAGCCTGTCTATCAAATCCAGAGACTCAGCAGATGAGTATGTGGTCTACCCAGCACAGGCAAGTCAAGAGTGAGGAATAGCGGGGCTAGGAGGCAAGAATAAGAGCAGAAGGTACTGGACCGACTTGGAGTGTCTACCCAGGGAAAGCCATCTCCTCTGAGAGCTGTCACTCATCCTCGCAGGAATCAACACACTTAACAGGCATGTTTGGATGGCAGCGCCTCAGCCCCAGGTCCAGGCCCAAGGCTGAGCCAATCAAATCCACCCACCCCAAAGCACAGAGATTCCTCCATTCAGGACTGGGTGTAAAGCAGGGAGCTGTGGAATACCACACTGGACCAATAGGGGGAGACACTTAAAAGACCAGTATGCATGAACAGCAGACAAGGCAGAAGCAAGCTCTTGACAGCTTTATGGTGTGGCTACCAGGTCCTCCTGAGGGCCACTGGCATCACATGTCTCTGGGCTCCAAAAGACACTCAAGATTCTGTATTGACAATGCCCCTTTATTCTAGGAAGCTCAAATGCGCTTCTGATACTTGCAAATAAATTGACCTTGACTGAGAGAGTAAATGACAATTAGAGACAGTGAGGGGAACTGAATGTAGGAAGCTGTAAGGACAGAAGCTGTCCATGTATGTCTTGCTCTTGACTAGAGAAGCCAGGTACATAGCCGGTGACCTAACAGGTGTGTACTGAATCACTGAATGAATGAGCAAGAGCAGAGAGTAAGTGGATGAGACAATGACATTTACAAGGCCCACCACATGCCACTTGTCAAGCTGGGCATCTGATGATGAGCTCAGTGAACTCTGAGATTATGAAAGTACTCCATTTTCCAGGATGAGGAAACTGAGGCATTTGGTCCCAGACTGGCCTGGAGAGGCCAGTGCTCCTATTCCTACTCGGTAACCCAGAATGAGAAGAGAGAAACCAGCAATGTGACAGTGATGAAAGAGGATGAGCTGGAGGAAGACGGGAGCAGCAGTGGGGAACCAAGAAGACAGAAAGTAGAAGAGGGTGTAGAAGAAGGTGAGAATGAAGCCACCAAGCACACAACCCCCAAAGCCAAGCATGGGCAGAATGTGCTCACCTAGTCGCCGGGGCCTCCAGCCCTTCACGGTTCGGCCCCTCTCCACATCCACAAGGACTCTCCTGCCATCAATCTTCTTGCCGTCTGCGTGCTTGTAAGCGGCTGCAACAGATGCGGGGAGGAGGAAGGGAAGGAGTCCCCAGAGGGTCCTCTAGTCAGGACAGGGCCCAGCTTTGCAGTATCCCCATCCCCATACGTCCCATCAAGGCACTCTCACTCTCACACACACACACACACCAGCCAGCCAGGTAACTGACAGCCAGACCAACCCTCTCCCAAACCAGGGAGGGGCCTGCTCCATCTCAGCACCTGCTTCCTTATCACCCCCCAATCATCATTGGGGGGCCAAGACCACCCTCAACTACCATTCCCTGGGCTCCCAGGCCCTTCCTACTCCCAAATGACAGAGCAGCCCCCTCCCACCAAGGCGGCCAAAGTCGCTGCAAAGAAACCGGAGGTTAACTTAAGGCTGGACTCTGCTGTGGTGGAGGCTTCCTCCACAACCCCAGGCATGCACCCTAACACATCATGCTGGGGGAGGAGGCCCAGCCAGCCACTCCGCACCCCAGTTCACACCGTTTTCTGTTTTTGTTTTTGTGTGGGGGCGTGGTGAGTGTGGAGGGAACAGACATCAGAACAGAAAATGAACCAGAAGGGATGGGAGAAATCTTAAGGAGATGGCAGGGAGCAGAGGCAGGTTATGGTGCTCCCAGGGACCCTGAGGGGGCCTGAAGGGTCCCCATACAGCAGGTGGGGGAGAGGGAAAGTGGAGGGAGGCATGGGAGACGTGCGGTGCTACTGAACATTCCTGCCTTACCTGAGACGACTGACTCTGCAACCCAACCCCAGGCTCCACCCCATCTCTCCCTCCACACCCCAGCGCAACACACACTGGGTGGCCAACCCCAGCCTAAAGGCCTCTCAGGAAGGATGGGGAGTAGAGGGGGAGATGCAGGGAGGCGTGATCCCACTCCTGGGCAGGGCGCAGCAAAGGGCAGGCCCAGCGCCCTGGCCTGTCTTACATAGGGGCTGTAGGGAAGGCCAAAAAAGTCCGTTTCCCACCCCCAGCCCTGGCCTAGGGGGTTGTCCTCAACCAACCACAATACCCTGCCCAGCCCCAGCCCGCTCCCCCCCCAAATAACAACCAGAGGAAGAGAAAAAGGTGCCATTTACCGATGCCGGCCTTGCGGGTGTCCAAACCGAGCGGGATGGGGGGGGCTCGGCAACTCCTGGGGGCCTGGCGAGGAGGCGGGCTTCCCGGGGGGGGGACACGGGACCGCTTACCTGGAGCCCCCAAGCTTACCTGAGCAAGCGGACCGACCCCACCCACCACCATGGGGTCAGCTAAAGCTACAGGGCAAGGAAATGGGGAGTTCTAGGGAACCACGGAGAGGGAGCAGAACCACATCTCCTGCACCACCTGGAGACAGGCAGAGGGAAGTGGTGGACCCCAAAGAAACCTCAGGGAGGTCTTGAAAGGGGGAGACAAGAATTTACATCAAGTCTGGGAGCTGGAAAGCTCTGGGCCTATCTTAAGTTTACAAAGAAGGCTGGGAGGCCTTAGCAAAGCTGTCCGCCCTCACTTTTTCCCCATAAAGTCCATGCTAGTCTAGGCACACACCCCACCCCCCTCTCAGCACATGGAACGACTTTTCCACCTCAACTCCACATTCCCTCCCACCACCTGCTTCAGCCCAAAGGCTGGCACACAAGGGGACAGCCTCGGGGGTCCAGGAGATGGAGTGCTGCCCATGATCTGAGGAGGGGCCACTTGACCCCTGAACCCAGAGGAGGGTAGTCAGGAAAGGAATTTTAAGGACTGGGTACAGTCAAGCAAAGGAACCCTGCTCTGGTTCAGTGTCCCAAACCCCAGAAGAGGCCCAACCCCAGAGTAACAGCAAAGAAAACATGTGACGTGTGTACTTCTAGGCTTCTCTCTCTCTCTCCCCCCCTCTTAGGTCTCTAGACAGTGCAAGGGTCTGAAGTAAAATCTACACAACCTTCAGCTGTTTGCAGCCTGTCGCTTGATCCCTCCCACACCCCAATCCCTAATTCCATGCACTCTAGAGAGCGCCTGGGCACCACAGCCCCTCAAGAGGCCTCAACCATGATAAAGGCAGACAGGAATGGGGCAAAGCACCCCAAATCTAGCAACCAAAATAATTCTCCAGGGCCACCACAGTGACAGCCCTGCGGAAGGCACAGGGGCAGGGAGCAAAAGGTTGAAGGGTTCCACATGGAGCCCTGGCCCTAATGCAGCCCCTCTTCAGTATTCCCACCACCTTGCCACTGACATCATGATGGCAGGTAAGTCGGTGGTTGGATGGAGCCCAAATGGAGAGGCCAGCTGCCTTTCCCATCAGGGTTCATCCTTCCCCTCCTGGTATCAGCAAGATTATCGGAAAACATGGATCAGGGGTCAAGAGGGACAAAGGGCACCCAAACAAGGAAAAGGTTCTGGGTGCGGGGAGTCTGAGGGGGTCACTGGGGATGGGAGAAGGGACGCCTCGCTGCTCCTAAGCTGCCTGGCTAAGCTGGGCTGGTGTGCGGTGCTGAGTGATCTTACCCATGATACAAACCCTTATACCAACCATACACTGAGGTGTTGTAAGGGGAGCGTAAGCATCAGCTGCAAGCCAGCTGCGTGGTGGCTGCAGTGACAATAAGAACAGTCAATTAATATGGCGGCCCCTGGACACGCCGCAGCCATGCCCGCCCCCACCCACCCATCCCTGCCCATGTGGACGCTGCCGCAGCCTCAAAGGGGGCTTTGGAGTTGTGGGGGCAGGCGCTGAACATGCCTACCAGCCCCCTGCCCACTGAGAAACAGGGTGGGGGGCCAGGGGTGGGGAGGTGGAGGGTCGGGTGGCCCAGTCCCAGCTCTGCTGGAGGAAAGAGAAGGCTGGTTCAAAGGCCAGTCCTCAATCCAACCTGGCTGTCCCCAACTCCAGTGGGGGGAATGGGGAGAGGCTCCCCCAAAATCCGACCCCTCCCCCCACCTCCAGCTGGCCCCACCCCCCACCCAGTTCCCTCCTTGCCCCTGAGGTTCAACGTGTGACACTTACCTCCCTGGGTTCACACACACACACACACGCACACACACGTTGTGGGGGATTTTGGTTTGTTTTTTAAAAAACGTGTATATATATATATATGTATATAAAAAAAAAGATAAATAAGAAACAGAGGGAGGAGGAGAAAAGACATTGCTAATGTCAGGTTTGGCAGGATGGGAGGTGGGGACAGACAACGGGAAGGGGCTGGGGCAGCAAAGAGAGGGTCAGAGGGCCAGGCTCAGGGGGGAGGTACTCACAATGCATATCTCGTTCATGTTCGTACTCGATGAAGGCATAGCCTCGGGGCTTCCCTGACCGCTTACTGTAGACCATGTGTATCTGGGGGACGGGGGGCGGGCACAGAGGTTAGTTCTGGCACAGGGAAATCTCATCCCATTAATCACACAGCCTGTGTGTGAGGCCTTGGGTTGGTTGACACCCAAGACAGAAGCCTCAAACCCTGTCTCTGTCCTTCAAGAGCCCAGAGCGACTGATACTCTAACAGTGCTGGGCTTAGCAGTTTATGTGCAAGCTGATCTAAAGCCCTCACTACTGCCCAGAATATTTACGTGACTTTTAAATTAAATGAGGAAATGAGTTAAAATATAAAGCCTTGCTCTGAAACAGGAGGCAGCATACGTTTTCTATAAAGGGCAAACAGCAGATATTCCCAACTCTGAGTGCCATACTGTTTCTGCTGCAACAACCCAACTCTGCCTCATAGCAACAGCAGCTACCAACAAAGGTGAACAAATAGGCCTGACTGGACACCAACTAAATATTATCTACAAATAATAAGTTTGTAGTTTGCCCAACCCTGCTCTAAATCAACAAGCAGTCATCACTTCTTAAACTTTCCTCTGCTACCCAAAGTCAGCTGTGTGGAATGAGGTGCGTGTCCTCGGGACTAGAAGCCAGACTTCTCCCTCCCTCAACATTCCCCAATTCAAATACCCCTGCCCCAGTCCACTCACTCTTTTGATGGGTCCATATACTTCAAACTCTCTCCGGAGCTTGGATTCTGTTGTGTCATAGTTCTACAAGAGATACAGGGTTAAGTAGGAGAAGTGAACTCTCTCAAAGCTGACCCCTCAGAACATTCCCGGGACCCAGCCTTCTGCCCTTTGTCCCACACCCAAGCTCTCAGCAGCCTGAGTTCCAGACTCCTCTGGGGCTCCAGGACTTGAGACTCACCACTCTAGCCACAAAAAGAGTCTTGAAGGCATCACCCTGAGCATTGGGATCATTGTGAGGGTCCCCTGTACAGGAAGAAGATAATTTATAAGTAAAAGGTACCAACAGTCTCACATAGTGAGACAGATACAGACTGATAGGAGGGGGCCCAATACATGAAGAAAACTGTTAGTAACCCAAAGACCTTGGCATGTCCCTCTGAGCCCTGGTTTCCCTGAAGCATAGCAGCCTTTACCCAAGTGGCTGATTTAGGCTGATGCAGGGAGGGGATAAGGCTGAATTCACACTGACAGGATGCTGCCCACCAGACATTCCAGACCTACATATCCTAAGGCCCTGTCCCTCCCAGCTGTAACTAAACTTGACTGGACATCTTTGAAGAGGTGGCCTGTTCACCCTCACTGATAGGGCCACACTGCCACCCACTGGTGTAGCTCAAAACTGCAGCCTGCAAGGAAACCTGATGATAACCCTCTGGCTGGGAGTGGAGCTTAGGAGCAAACCAACCATGCTTTCTACCCAAAAGACCTGTGGCCTAAGGGGAAGAACAGGGCTGCTACTAGAGCTCACAAGAGGCTGATTAGATTCTTTCTTGCAGCCTTACTACCACAAGGCCACTGAGGAATAACTATCTCCACAGACAAGAGCTAGAATCTATTATAAAACCAATGGCACAGGTGGTTCTGATGTATCAAGCCTGGGAAGAAGTCATTTTCACCAGGTATGGTGGCCCCAGTACACACAATGGCCCTTGACTCCTGCCAGGGCCCCACATGTCCCTGCCCATTGCACAGAGGTGGTTCTTCTCCAATACAGCGCTACTATCAGAAGGACTTGCCACATTCTGGGAGAATATGAGAAAAGGGATAATATTAATATTGATCGCGTAATATGGGACACTGTGCTAGACGCTGGTAATTATTTACTATCATTTTGCAAGTGGACATAAAACAAATCCCTGAGGCATGGAAAAGAAGAATGCAAGAGTAGCAGAGACCAAGCCTGATTTCACAGCCCAGGTGTTCTAACCAGCAGGCCCTATGCTGAACCCCAAGGCACCAGCTTCTCAGGAACACAGTTTGGGTGTTGTAAGACCCCAGAGAAAGTCCAAGGTCTGTTTCCTGTGAGAGGGTTTGGCTGCAAACACAAACTAAGTTCCAGATGACTAATGGGAATTTTTTTTAAAAAAAAGTATAGCTTTATTGATTTAAGAGAGAGGAAGGGAAAGGAAGAGATAGAAACATCAATGATGAGAGTCATTGATCCTGCAAGCTCTGCACTGGGGATCGAGCCCACAACCTGGGCATGTGCCCTGACCGGGAACTGAACCGTGATCTCCTGGATCACAGGCTGATGCTCAACAGCTGAGCCACGCCAGCTGAGCTTTAGAGAATTTCTTAAAAAGCAGAACACTGAGCCTAAATTGAAGGGAATAATTTCTGGAAACTGATGGTATCTTTGAAGACAACACTATCTCTGCACCTACCCGCCTCAGTTCCTCACCATCCCTCATCCCTCTGGGTTGTAATTTTCTGTGCCCAGGTCTCTCAATTGGTACTGAGTTGCTCTCACCCATTCATCCAACAGATGTTTGTTAAGCACTTGCATGTGACTGGAACCGTCCTAGGTATCAGGGATTCAACAGTGAAAAAGACAAACAAACTCCCTGCCCTCTTGCAGTTCATAACTAATGGAAGGAAGCTGACAATAAACAAGGGTAATAAGGAAATCATCTAGTTCTATCAGATGATGATGACAGAGAGATGAACAGAAGAGTTTTAACAGGACGGTCAGGAAAGGCCTCACTGAGATGATGACATTTGACCCAAGTGAAGGTGTTACAGCAGCAAAAGGAACTACACCTTGCCAACATCAGGCAGTAGGTGGTGTAACAAGTATGGTAGGAACACTTCCATGGGACCAGTGATCACTGCCTGAGGGAGTAGGTAAAGGCCAACAGCAGACAGCTGAGCTTCCTGGCAGGCAGCAGAAAGGGGGAAGCACCCCAGGTGCTGCATGAGCCTGTAGTTCTAGCCTACCCAAGAGGCCAAGTATGATTAAAAGCAGAAGCTAGCGCAGCTGAGTCAACAGTACCCCCGTTACTGGACAAAGAACACCTCAGTTGAAAGGTGACAAAGAAGTAAAGCTGGCCATCAGTTTACCAGTGTGCATGGCGGAGCCCACCTACTACATTCCCCTTCATAAATCCTTGGTTATAGGGATTATTTAGGTAGCAGGAGCTCAGAAGCCTGAACTATGGAGTTGGGAAACCTCATTAGACTTCTACATGGCAAAGTAGCTCAGAACTCCTGCTCTTGGTAAGCACACTTGGCCTTGACAAGCTTCGGTTTTCTTTTCCACCAGCTACCCGGCCAGGGCTCAAAACTCATTCTTATAGTTAGCTCATCTAAATCAGGGTCCAAACAAGCTCTACACTTACTATTTGGTTAATGTATCTTTTGATGCTTTAATCCATATGGCCCACTCCCAGCCCAGCCCCCTTTTCTTGTCATTTGTTTAAAAAACTGGATCCCAAGTTTATCCTGTATAATTTCCCACATTCTGAATTTGGCTAATTGCATTCTGTGTCCTTTAACATGCCAGGATGCCATTTTTAAAGTGTGGAAAACAGCCTGGCCGGGCGTGGGTCAGCGGTTGAGTGTCGACCTAGGATCCAGGTGATCGGGGTTTGATTACCAGTCAGGGCACATGCCCAGGTTGCGGCTAGATCAATGACTCTCTCATCATTGATGTTTCTATCTCTCTCCCCCCGCCCCCCGTCTCCTTTCCTCTCTCTGAAATCAATAAAGATATATTTTAAAAAAATAAAAAAATAAAGTGTGGAAAACAACTTCCAAGAGAAGTGATTTATCCAAAAGGTCACACGGTTGTGGCAGAGGTGGGATTAAAACTCACATGGGTCAGACTACCAGGCCTGTGCCCTAACAGCACACCTGAAATACTCCCCAAGTTAACTGCTGCCAACAGTTCTGTGTGCTATGTCCTATAGGAGCTAGGAACAAAATGGTGAGCAAACCCAAAGGCTCCCTGTCCTCTTGGAGCCTTTGTACACCGACAGTGTAGAGATGGGTGTTTATCAGCGAATCCCCCTGCAGACCGGAGTGACCAACCTGCAGCACTTGGAGCTTTCAGTGGATAAGGGGACCTGACCTGAGCAAGGAAGTCAGAAAAGGTTTCCTTGAGTGATGGCTGAACTGAGATAAGGGCTGTTACACATAAACCAAGGTATCCTTGAGACTGGGGAAACAGCCAGGGCAAAAGCCCAATGACAGAGACCATCTGGCAAAGATGAGGCATGAAAAGAGGCCAGTGTGGCTAGAGCAGGAGGGGAGGGGGGCATGGTGCACAATGAATCTATAACAAGTGAGCAGCGGACTCTGAACTTTATGCTGAACAAAAGGATGCTGTTAGCAGAGAAAGGTACAGCTGTACGTATAAAAGACCCACAGGAGTTGGCAGGGACAGAGATGGATATAAAACAGTTAGACTGTTATTGTGTGTCCAAGCGAGAGGACACAGAGAAAAAGAGTCTGATTTGTGACATTTAGAGAGTAACAGAGATAGGTCTTGATGACAGCCTGGAGAAAAGGGGCGGGGGGAAGGTGTTAAAAACAAACTGGATAGCAACAACTGGATGGTCTTGCAAAACTGAATGGCCATGTCCCAGGGAAGAAAACATCCAGAGATGACCAGGTTGGTGGGGAGGGGAAATCCTGACTATGGTTTGGACCTTGAGTCTAAGATGCCTGTGAGGCCTCCGAGAGAAGGCAGCTGTAGTGAGAGTCGGGGCTCAGAGAATTCTCAGCTAGACATCCAGGTATTTAGATGTCACACATGTGCATAAGCACCCTGAGGACCCCCCCAGGTAGTAAGGCTGGAGTGAAGTGGTTCACCTGAGCCTCAATAGTAGGAGGCACTCACGCTAACAAAGGGTCATATGAGGTTGTGAAATCTGGTTAATGGCTACTATCTACCTGTCCCATGATCCCAATTCCAGTATCTGGAAGGGATGGAACATCCCCAGCCTAAGGGATAGAGAGCTCAGGTGGAGCCAGGACTACCTCATTGGCCATTCTTTAGCCTGTGAGACCCATCTGGACTGTGCAGCCCCTCCAAGGGCACTCCCCTGCAGTGCACAGCTTCAGGTACCATGGCTCTCCCTTCCTGCCAGCCCTTACTCTACACTCTCTCGCTTAAGTGCCCAAAGCAAACAGTGTCTGACAAACAGTGGGGGCTAAAAAGTGAACTATAACTCCACTTTCCCAAAATAGGGTCCTGGGGTTGACCTGGGGGAAGAGAAATACAAGAGGGTTTGAAGAAGAAGAGATGTGGGAAAAGGAAAGAGACTTACACATTTTTAGCTCTGTCTCCACTTCCTGCTGTCGCCTCTCAATCTTTTCCCGTCTCTGTCAGGAGAAAGGTATACAATTAAACGCCAACAAAAGTGCCCTAATGTCAAGGAATATCGTGGAGAAAGGGGCAAAAAGACACAGGGCCAGGAGGCAAAAGTTGCATACCTTCCTCTCCATGCGTTCCTCACGAGTTTCTGCTCGTGTTGGGGGAGGGGCATCTCGAGGGTCCTGGGAAAAAGAAGAAAGGTGACAGGGTGGGAGAGACTAAGGGAAATAGTAAGGATAACCCATTCAGGAATAATAAACATCTCAACCGTGCATCCCCTCCTCCCACACATACACACAAGCAAAACAATGACAACAGTTGGCAGGCCAGTGGAGGCCGGGGAGTGGCATAGATCAGTGTGAAACATGGACCAATGCTATCAGCAAACTGTTACTGGTTTGTGACAAGAGAAGTACAGAAATCAGGAGTAAGTAGTATTCAGATTCTCTACAGCAATCTGACAGGGAAGTTTTTATACCTATAAAACTTAATAACTTTTATCTTCTATTTTGTAGTCTTTCATTTTTTAAATTTATTGATTTGAGAGAGAGAGAGAAAGAGAGAGAAGGGGGGAGGGAGGAAGACAGACATTGATTTGCTGGTCCACCCATTCAGGCATTCACTGGTTGATTCCTGTATATGTCCTGACCAGGAATTGAACCCACAAGCCTGGCACATCAGGACAATGCGCCAACTGAGCCACCCAGCCAGGGCTGTAGTCTTTAAAAATGATAAAAAAGTAATAATGCTTTTGCGTTTATTGAAAGCATCAATCTCCACTGAATCTATCCTTTGTCATAGATTGGAATTGGGACCAGGCCTCAAGCAAAAGGACAGTGCAATGCTCAGAACAAACAACTGGACACCCTCTGGGACCAGGGCAGGTCTCATCAACCACTCATTAAATAGTAACTGGCACATGACAACATCATCGAAAGATGCCACTGGACTGTAGCCATTAAATTAGTTTAACTAGCTAATAACATTACCCAAGTTCACTGAGGGTGGCAAATCCTACTAAAGAGCCAATCTTCTGTTATCTCTCCACTAACAAGCTCTGCAACTTTCTCCGCCTCTAGCTGCCCTTTCCTCCTCCATGCAGAACTTTCCTCTTCCAACTTCTAGCTGTTTGCCAACATTTCTCAGGTGTGCTCTGATGCACCTTATGAGGTGGATGTTGTTACCCCAATTTTACAAAAGAAAAAGACCCAAAGACCCAGGAGCCTAAGCTGTGTATTCATGTTTATCCTAAAGATGCAGAGCTGAAAGTTAGCACCTATCATATGGTGCTAACCCTTTATGTACATCACCCTATTAATGTCCAAACTGGTAAGTAGACCCCTGGCCAGTATGGATCAGTTGGTTGGAGTGCCATCCTGTGCACTGGAAGGTCACCAGTTTGACTCCTAGTCAGGGCATATGCTCGTGTTGCGGGTTTCATCCGGTCAGGGTGTACATGGGAGGCAGCTGACCAATGTCTCCCTCTCTCCCTCTCCCTTCCTCTCTTCAAAAAAACAAAAAGAAAAAGAAAAAGTAAATACGATAACAAATGTTGATATTTGCTGACTGCCAAGTCCCATAATACACATTGTGCAGTTAATTCCTCATCAATATTCTGAGAAAGATAATTTTATCCCTTTGCTAAAAATGAAGAAATCAACGCACAAGAGGATACACCACTTGCCCACGGTCACAAAGCTGATAAATGGTGTGTGTGTGTGCGCCAAGGACCACTCCAGAGCTGAACACTCAACTGCTAGTTACTGAATTTTTCACAAAAACCCTACAAGGGATACATTATCAACCCCGTTAAGACAGGAAAATTGAAGATCAAAAAGAATAAATCACCTCTCTAAAGCACACAGCTAAAAAATGGCCAGAGACTGTGGACTCCCAAATCCAGGATACCCTCCCCAACCCCAAGAACCCAAACCACTCAAGTCTGCTCAGTGAACTCACCTCAAACTCTCGGATGTAGGGCGCAATGCCACAGTAAGGTTGATTGTGGTGTTTTTCATGTGGCAGTTTCTCCAAGGGTGGCAGGTATGGGATGGGGTCCCGGGGAGCAAAGAGGGCCAAAAGGTTGGGCGGCAGGAACTGAGTCATCTTGCCAACTCTGACAGCAAAAGCGAATCGGCCTTATGTTAGGTTGGGCTGGTGGAGATGAAGCCTCTACAATCCCTTCACTCCCAATAGAGTAAAATAGAGGCAGAATCTCAGTATTAAAATAGGTTCTGTAAGGGCACAGAGTGATACTAAGTCACAGATGAAAATGGTGAATCTGAATGAAAAAGCAACTTCTTGGGAGAGAGCTGTGTGAGGGTGAGGCAAAGCCTGTAAGGGGAAACAAAAACTGAAAAAGGGTTTGTAAGTAGTTAAGTCTCAGAGTCCTGAGCAAGGAGCTATGGGACTGAGAGGTTCCCTGGGGGCTTATGGGAGAAAATCAAGGAAACTGACGAGGGAGATCCAGAGCAGTGGTGGCTGGTGTCCCAAACCTTAGAGAACAAGGCAGGGGTCGCAGTAAGTCTCCGATAAACCGAAGAAGGTCGTCATTAGTTAAACCCTCCAGCCGGGGCCTTGTGGGTAATAGATCTAGGCCCCCAAAGGCGAAAGGAATTATGGGTAAGGGTCCAGGACGCAGAGGAAACGGGGAAGAAAAAAAGGCAACACACACCGCAAGGGCCTGTGGGTAAGGGGCCGCGGGAGGACTGTGGGAAGAGGGCCTAAGTGCCCGGAGAACTCTGGGTAAGGGGTGCAGAAAGGTGTGGTGGCGCGGGAAGGGACCCGGCCGCAGGGAACGGGGCCGGGGCGTGGGGAAGGGACCCGGACCCACCGCAGGGGCTTGTGGGTAGCAGCCCCATACCCGGTAAGGCCACTCAGCCACACTCACCCGCCGCGCGGCGCCCTCCTCGACCTGGCGACGGTCCGGGGGCTCGCGGCGGCTGCGGCGGCCCCTCAGCAGCAGAGACTACTGCTCTAGCTTCGACTCCAGCGGCGTCCGCGTCCGCCTGCCTCCGTCGCCCACCCAGCGCGCGGACCAGGCCGCTGCTCAGGAGCCCGCGCGGCCTCGGCTCGCGACAGGGACAAGATGTGGAACCGGTCTTGAATCCCTCCGCCGCCGCACTACGCACGCGCCGCGCGAGTCAAGAATTACTCGCACACCGGGACTCGGCGCCGCCGCGTACACTGCGCACGCGCGCGAGGTCACTGCCCCGCCTTCGGGCACCTTAAACTGCGGCCGCAGCAGGCTAGAGCTCGCAGTGCGCACGCGCAGCCGCACCAGGCGTTCGCCCCTTCACCCCGCGATTTGGACTTCCAACCGCTTCTGTCCGCGAGATTCTCGATGCTCCGCCCCTTTTCCTACACTTCCCGTATCCTGCGCGCATGCGTGATTTTTTCTAGTACTCTACTGTATCCGTCCGCCTTCCGGCAAAGAGTGCCTATATGAATAGAGTGACAACTTTGATGTCTCACCTATTAAATCAATAACTGTTCACTAAGCGCCTAATATATGCTACGCTCTGGGAATATAGCATCTGACTAAAGCAAAGTCTTTCTTGGAGCTTACATTGTATGGGGGGGCAATAAAGGCAATTAAAGGAATAGATATAATATCTGATAGTGGCCTGCAAGATAAAGAAAAATAGAGCAGAGTAAGGGGATGGGCATTGAAAGCGGGGCTATTTTATTTATTTATTTTTAAATATATCTTTACTGATTTCAGAGAGAGGAAAGGAGAGGGAGAGAGAACCATCAATGATGAGTCATTGATCGGCGGCCTCCTGCACGCCCCCTACTGGGGATCAAACCCGCAACCCGGGCATGTGCCCTGACGGCAAATCGAGCGGTGATCTCCTGGATCCTAGGTCAATGCTCACCCGCTGACACACACGAGGCCCGGCTGGAAATTCTTTATGTAAAAACCGATTTGCCTCCGAAGCTTCTGGAACCGGATGTTTTTTTTTCTGTCGTTTCAGGGCGCTGAGGGAGAAAAGCAACGGCAGAAGCTATGCCCGGAGGCAATATGGGTGGGTGGCGAGCCTCGGGCTAAATCGCAGAGGGCCTGGCCCTCTTCTCTTTGTTCACCTCCCCAGAAACCTAACACCTACCAAAGCCAAGTTCTCTACACCGGGGATGAAATACGTCACTGGTGAAGGGACCCCGAGTCCTGAAGGAGCCGAACACCTGCCCCTGCGCCTCGGAGAAGGAAAAGAGACAAGGGCCGCTGCGGGTGCGGCCGCGGGACGCCAGGCGCCAAGGCGGCGCGAGGTCCTGCTCAGGCCGAGGGCCCGGGAGGGAGCCGGCACCTCTCCACCTCCTGCAGCTCCCGCTCCTCGGGCTCCCAGTGGGATGGGGTCCAGCTCCTGGCCGACGGACGCCGGGCCTGCCGCCACACGCAGCCAGCTGCGGCACCACGGGCACCCCCGCCCAGCAAGAGGCTCAGAGCACCTGCCATGTTGACTGAACTGCCTTCAGCCCCAGGGTGTTTTCTTTTTTTATAAACAGAAAAGATGTTAGGATAGAAAGTCTTATGACACAGTTGTCTGCTGACGGCAAAAAAGTTAAGCATACACCTATCATACCATCCAGAAAGCCCACTCTTAGCGACTGAGAGACCTGAAAACTGACGTTCACACAAAAACATGTGCAAGGATTTTTACATCAGCTTTATTCATAATCTCCACAAATGAAATGTAACTTAAACGTCCTTTGTACAGTGAATGGATAAACCAAAGGACGTACATCCATGCCTTGGAATGAATTAAGAAGGCAAGAACTGCCCGGCCAGTGTGGCTCAGTGGTTGAGCATCGACCTATGAACCAGGAGGTCACAGTTCCATTCAGGTCAGAGCACATGCCTGGGTTGTGGGCTCGATCCCCAGTCAGGAGCGTGCAGGAGGCAGCCGATCAGTGACGACTCTCTCATCATTGATGTTTCTATCTCTCTCCCTCTCCCTTCCTCTCTGAAATCAATAAAACATTTTTTAAAAAGGAAAGAACCACTGATACAGACACCAGGAGTGAGTCCTCAATGCATTATGCTAAGAGAAAGAAGCCAGATTCAAAGGCTACATACTTATTTCATTTTTTTCACATTCTGGGGAAGAAGAAAAAAACAAAAACACCAACTACAGGGACAGAGGGAAGGAAAACAGAACAGTAGTTTCCAAGAGCTGGAAGGAGGGACTGACTACAAAGGGAAGGAGGGGACTTTGGGGAGTGTCAAAACTATTTAGATTGCGGTGCAGTTACATGACAATATTCATTTGCCAAGACTCACAGAAGTGTACACTATACAGGGTAAATTTTATTGCATGTAAATTAAACCTTGATAAACTTGATGGAAGCAAAAAGATGGCTCCTCTAAACATTCATGAATTACAAGGGGGAAAAAAGAATAACTTTACAGTGGAGAAACCCAGCAGACACTACTCTGAGCAAGTGATCAAAGTGAAATCAGCTGTGATGAGACATATCAACCTCATGCGCCCAATAGGATGTGATAAGAAGGGAACTTTGCCTCTGTGGCAATCTCACCTTCCCCCAAAAAAGAATTCTATTATCTCACAAGTCTTCAATCTGGGCAGAGCTGGCGGGGGGCTTATGTCTGCTCTAGAAGCATCAGTGGGGGCAGCCGCCTGGCTGGGGCAAGACAATGAGCTTCCAAGGTGACTCGCTCACATGGCTACAGGTTGCTACTGGGGTACACTGGTCATCAGCTTTGAGTTTAGCCAGAGCCAAAGGCCAGGAGCCTCAGGTCCTCTCCACAGGGGCCTCACCATCTGTCCTGCAGAAGTGCCCTGGCAGTTGTGCTCACTGGTTAGAGCATCCGCCCTCGTACTGAAGGAGGCAACCAATGGACATGTCTTTCTCACATTGATGTTTCTCTCTCTCCCCCCTCCCTCCTTTCCATTCTCTATAAAAATCAATGGAAAAAATATCCTCATGTGAGAATTAACAAAAAAGAAACAAAAAGAAGTGCCCCAAGGGAAAAAGTGGGATGGAAAGCTGCCTTCTATGTCCCAACCTCGGAAATCACATGGCTTCCTTTCCGAGACAGTCTGTTGAGGAAATTCCCAAAGGCCAGGAGCATGGGCTTCTTCCTCTAGAGAGGGTATGGCAAGGTTCAGGACTACCTTGTAGGACAAGAAATATGATCCTTTTGGGAAAAGACAATTCAGTACAGGCCAGGTTTCAGGAGGATCATCTAAGAGGATATTGGAATTACTAAGAACATGACAGTCTGATATCTTCCATGACAGAATGGGAGAGGCCAGAAGGAGAAGGAGAGTTCATTAGGGAAGGAACGGAAGAGGGGGTCCATGGACAGCTTGAGATTCAAAGGAGCTAGGGAGGGAGAACTGTCTGGAAGCGGCAAGGAGGCGCACACACCTCCGAGCTCAGTGGTAGGTGGGTGTAAGAGTCAGGGCTGTAGGGGGGAGGCAGGGTCGGTTCACAAAGAGAGTTGAGATTCACGTAGAGGGCTCTCTTTGTCGTCTCAGAGAATGAGAGAAAAGAGGAGACAGAGAAGAAAGGAGACAGAGACCAGAGAGAAGGGGAGAGAAAACACCAGAGAGATGGGGGGACAGAGACCCAGAGACAAGGAGAGTCAAAGATCATGAAAGAGAGGTATAGATATAGGGAGATGGAGGAGAGAGACCCAGAGAAGAAGACAGAAATCCAGAGAGATGGCGACATAGCATCGAAAGAAATTGTAGACGGGAAGATACAGTGCAGCAATTGGCAGGGACTAACCACCTTTACAGCTCCCCGCTCGCCCAGCAGAGGGCGCCCGAGACCGCATTCCCAGGTGTCCAGGTGACTGATCCTCCCCGCCCCCCCAAGCCCAACCGATGGGGCTATTTTTACGCGATGTCATAGGACACCCGTGGCTGGAAGGCCATCGTCTGTCTGTCCTTCGGTCCCTTCGAGTGACCCTGTGGCATCTCCCCAGCCCACCCCCACCTGTTCCTGGCAGGCCCTGCTGCCTTCGGCATTATTCAGGGCTCGCTGGGTCTCAGCATATCTGGTAGAAAACCCAGGTGGGAGACCCCAGGAGAGACCCTAGCGAGGGGACCGCAGTGAGGGGCTCACATGCTCATGGTTTGCAGCTGCTGGAGAGTTCCCAGGACCAGGGAACCACCACGAGGACAGTGGCGGAGCTGAGGGAAGAGTGATGGTCAGAGAGATTCAGAGGGTGACTCCTGAGCCTCTGAGTCCTCCAGAGGCCCTGAGACAGAGACTCGCAGTAATTCAGGGAAAGAGACTCAAAGGGGCACCCCAGAGAAACCCAGGGACAGAGACACAGAGGGCTAAGAGATAATAAGAATAGACCCACAAAGATAAGAAGCAGAGAGATCCCAACAGAGGGGAGAGACAGAGACCAAGAGAGACAGATAAACAGAGACAGACCCTGGAGAAACAGGAGTCAAAACAAAGACATAGACCAGAGACACTAAGACACAGAATGGCAAAACTCAGAGAGAATTGCCCCATAAAGACACTCAGAGATACATCCCTGACAGAGACCCAAGTCAAAGGCAAAGCCAGACACAGAGACACACAAGAGAGCGAGAGAAAGAACGAGGCGGAAATTTATGACTTGAACAGAGGGGCTCAGATACTCATCTTTTTAAAAAAGAGAGGAGGGACAAATCCGGAAACCCGGAAAGACACAGGACAGATACCCTGGGCTATGGAAAGACAGAGGGAAAGGGGATCGGAAAGCGGAATAGACGTGGAGAAAGGGCAGCTAGGTGGTGGCTGGGGGGGAAGGGCGGGCGCCCCGGCAGAGGGCGCGCGGGTACCCTCTGCCCCGCTGGGGTCACGGCGCCCCCTCCCCCGCGCCCTGGCCGGAGGGCCGGGCTATTTTTACGCGTGGACATCGGACACCAGGCTGGGGCGGCGGCGGTGGCGACCGAGGTGGGGCCGGGCCGGGTCGGGCGTCGGGGCCACACGTCCGTCCGCGGGTCACTGGGGCTGCGCGCGCCATGGAGCCGCGGTGCTCGCCGCCGTGCGGCTGCTGCGAGCGGCTGGTCCTCAACGTGGCCGGGCTGCGGTTCGAGACGCGGGCGCGCACGCTGGGCCGCTTCCCGGACACGCTGCTTGGGGACCCGGCGCGCCGCAGCCGCTTCTACGACGGCGCGCGCCGTGAATACTTCTTCGACCGGCATCGACCCAGCTTCGACGCGGTGCTCTACTACTACCAGTCCGGCGGGCGACTGCGGCGGCCGGCGCACGTGCCGCTCGACGTCTTCCTGGAGGAGGTGGCCTTCTATGGCCTGGGCGCGACGGCGCTGGCGCGCCTGCGCGAGGACGAGGGCTGCCCGGTGCCGCCGGAGCGGCCCCTTCCCCGCCGCGCCTTCGCGCGCCAGCTCTGGCTGCTCTTCGAGTTCCCCGAGAGCTCGCAGGCCGCGCGCGTGCTCGCCGTCGTCTCTGTGCTCGTCATTCTCGTCTCCATCGTCGTCTTCTGTCTCGAGACGCTGCCCGATTTCCGCGACGAGCGCGACAAGCCGGGGCTTGCCGCCGTGGCTGCCCCGGGACCGGTGAGGAGGCGGGGTCTCAGTGGAAAAAGGCGGGGTTTGATGGGGAAATGGGCGGAGTCCGTGGGGACCTGGCCAATCAAAAGGCGGGTTAAGGGTCAGTGGGAGGCGGGGCCTCTCAAGAAGGTGGGATCTGGCTGTGGGTGGGCGGGCACTGGGGGTCTGGTGGGAGGACCTGGCCAATCATAGGTGGGGCAAGGGGTTCTGAGGACCGAGCAATCCGGAGACGGGCCGTCAGGGGGCTCCACCCTTAAAAGCTAGGGGCACAGAATGTTTAACTTAGTGGGGGCGGGGCCTGAGGACCTGAACAGAAGAACCTGTCCTATCAGAAGGCAGGGTTAAGGTAGGTGAGAAACCTTGCTTGAGGAGGGGGGCAGGAGGACAGGAAGACAGGTACATTAACAATCAAAGCTGAGGGTGGGGGGAGAGCCTGAAAAATCTGGGGTCTGTGCGGCTGGTAGTAACCAAAGGAAAGGTCGGACAGGAGGTGGTGAGAGTCGGACCTGAAGAAAGCAGCGGAGGTAGCTGGAGACAGAGTGGTAGATCCTGAGGGCTAAGGTAGGAGGAATCCATCACAAGGAAAGTTGGGCTGGGAGCTGGGAGAGGAGGGGGCCCCGGGTTTGGCAGACAGAAAGGGCTTTAACCATTACAGGCTGGGTTTGGGAGGGCAGGTCTTAGACCCTTCCTGCCTAGAAAATCAATGCTGGGGGCAGGCCTTGGAAAGGAAGAGGTTGAGCCCTACCCAGGCATCATTTCTGGAGGCCCCAGCAGTGAAGGATGAAAGACCATAGAGTCAGAAACCCAGGGATGATCCCGGGGTCCTGGGAAAGAGTCTATGACAGCTGGGTTACTGGTGGCCCAGGGGCAGTTGACCAACTTATGGGTAAGTAGTTGGATGTTTAAACAATGAATATATGGCCATTCCAGTGTGTCCCAGCCCTGGCGTGGTCCTCCCTGAACCCCTTCCTTCTTGCAGTTCTCCTCTCGGCTGAACAGCTCCAGTCCTGTGCCCGGACCCCCACCTCGCACACCCTTTGATGACCCGTTCTTCGTGGTGGAGACGCTGTGCATCTGCTGGTTCTCCTTCGAGCTGCTGGTGCGCCTGCTGGCCTGCCCGAGCAAGGCGGCCTTCTTCAAGAACGTGATGAACCTCATTGATTTTGTGGCCATCCTGCCCTACTTTGTGGCACTGGGCACCGAGCTGGCCCGGCAGCGGGGGGTGGGCCAGCCGGCCATGTCATTGGCCATCCTTCGAGTCATCCGACTGGTTCGCGTCTTCCGCATCTTCAAGCTGTCTCGGCACTCGAAGGGCTTGCAGATCTTGGGCCAGACGCTGCGGGCCTCCATGCGCGAGCTGGGCCTCCTCATTTTCTTCCTCTTCATCGGTGTGGTCCTCTTCTCTAGTGCAGTCTACTTTGCTGAGGTCGACCGGGAAGACTCCTATTTCACCAGCATCCCTGAGTCTTTCTGGTGGGCAGTGGTCACCATGACTACAGTGGGCTATGGAGACATGGCACCCGTCACTGTGGGTGGCAAGATAGTGGGCTCTCTGTGCGCCATCGCTGGCGTGCTGACCATTTCCCTGCCTGTGCCAGTCATTGTCTCCAACTTCAGCTACTTTTACCACCGGGAGACAGAGGGCGAAGAGGACGGCATGTACAGCCACGTGGACACGCAGCCCTGTGGCCCGCTGGAGGGCAAGGTCAACGGGGGGTTGGTGGATGGAGAGGTGCCTGAGCTATCACCTCCACTCTGGCCTCCCCCTGGAAAACACATGGTCACCGAAGTGTGAGGGACAGCTGAGGCCTGCAGGACCTCACATTTCCTTGGAGGGAGGGAGGGTAGGGTGGAGAGGAAGGTTGGGGGGAGGGGGTTGGGTTTAGGAAGAACTAGGTTAAGTGGTAATGAGTTGAGGAACACAGAGTCTTATTGGTTCTTGAGTTGTGGTTTGGTACTCCTGTAGGTGGCAATGAATGGCAATGGGTTATGCTGAGCTGAGCGGGAGGCTGCATCGGTTTGTATTGCATTGGTTTTTGCAAGGCTGGGGAGCCTTTTGAGGTAGTGTTGAGATAGATTTGGTCACATAGTTTTGTGAGTTTCTTTGTTCTGTGTGGGGTTGGGTTGGATTGTGAGTCTGAGTGAGTCTTGTCCAACTGTGGTTTTATGAGTCCCCTAGGGCCATGTTGGGTCAAGATATGTGGCCACCCATGGCATTGTGGGGACTGATTGCATGTTCATGCATGGTGGTGTGGAGCTGAGATGTGCTGGAAATTGTGTGGCTTTGTGATTCTTCTGAGGCTATGTTATTTTAGGTTCTGTGAACTTGTGAGTCATGTAGAAGAGTCAAGTGCTAGAATGTGAGCTTTCTAGGTCATGTTAGGTTAAGTCGGGTTGGAACGTATGACCGTATGAGTCTCTCAGGGTTCTGTTGGGTTGAATTGTGTAGAGTTATGTGGCTGGAAGTTTTCAGGGCCGCATGGAGTTGAGCCGTATTGAATTGTATAACCATGTGAGTCTCATAGGACCAGGTCGTGGGGCCATGCTGAGTTGAGTTGCATTGACTTTGCCACTGTGAGTCTGGTAGGAATGTGGGGTTGAGTTGGACTGTATATATGAACTCCATAGGGCCATGTTGGTCTGTTTTGGATTTAGTGGTAGCACCAGGACCCAAGGATATCAGCCCTGGGTAGAAATCATGTCTCAGGGAGTGAATGTGGTGTGTGGACTCTGGGAGACAAACTGAGCTGGACGCTCCTTCCATTTACCCCATGCCTGCCCCGTTTTGCCATTGAATCCTCCTTACTATTTGTCCTCACCTACAGTTTTGCTTCCAGACGTGGACATCAGAACCATAAGGAGAGGGGGAGACACTTGTACTCTGTCCAGACATGATGGGGGGACAAAACCCAGAGGAGGAGGACAGAGACCTGGGGAAGGATAGAGACTCAGAGAAAGAGAGAAACCCAGAGAAGAGGGGATGAAGACCCAAAGAGAGAGGAACAGAGACTCAGGGAGGAGACAAAGACCCAGAGGGAGGGTGATAGAAATCCAAAGGAGAGGGACACAGAGACCAAGAGTGGCGGATGGAGAGCTACAGGGGGGTGTCAGGCACCCAGAGAGAGAGGGACAGACACCCAGAGTTGGAGGCAGACCAGATTACCCCAGAGAAAGAGAACCAAAGAAGAAAAAGGCAGTGCCTCTGAGTCCGAGAGAGACGCAGAGTCTCCATTCCACAGAGTCCCAAATTGGGGCACACCACCCCATCACCCCGCAGCCCAGGAAGCTGTCAGATGAACTGGGGAGAAACCAGAATCTCAGAGCATGAGAGTGGCTTCCCAAGGTCAGGCAGCCCGTCACTGTCACCAGGGCCAGGGCTGTGGCAGGCTGCCTGACCCCACGTGTCTCATCAGCCTGCTAAGCACAGGAATTCCGGAGTCCAGACAAACCTCACAAACAAGGAAACTGAGGCTCGGAGGGGACGGGTTACCCAAGGTCATGAAGCCAAACATTTTTAGAGCTCTTTCCATACCATTTGGAGGGGGAGAGGGGGGAGGGAGAGGATGGTTAAATCACTAACACATATAGGGCTTCCTATGTGCCAGGCATCATTCAAAATACTTTACTCGTATTAATTTATTAAAACCAGCCCAATGGTTTACGGTGTTGTTGTTGTTATTGTTATTTTTAGCTATAACAACTCCCCCTTTTTTTGGTCAGATGAAATCTTACTTAGAGGTGCCAGGGTGACGCATCAGAAGGAAACTGGTTTGAGAGGAGTATACCTGTTATGAAGTCCCTCTTGGCAACTCAGAATGCCTAAGAAATTCAGCTGGGACCCCCTGCTTTAATCCAACTACCTTTTACACAGAGAGAGAAGAAGGTGCAGATTGTGGGACGAGTTTGATAAAGGTCAGAAATAATATAACCATTAGGTTGTCACTTCCCTCTGAAATGGAGAGAAAGGCACATCTGGAGACAGAAAAGGAGACAGACCCCCTCAGGTGACAGACACAAGGCAGAGTCTTGGAGGCAGGCGCAGAGCCCAGCACAGAGACCCGAAGAGGAGACGCAGGCAGAGAGGAACCAAGACTTGCAGAGAGACTGAGACAGAGGCAGAGTGACACCCAAGGGGTGGAGCAGGGAGGAGCAGGAGCTGGTGAGGGGAGGGCAGTGGCCTGGGAGGGGGTCAGAGACCCACAGGAGGGGAAGATAACCAGAGCGGAAGGGTCAGATCCAGAGAGGGGAGGGCAGAGACCCAGAGAAAGGGAGAAAGAGATGGGGGGACAGAGACCCAGAGAGAGGGGGTCACAGAGACACAGAGTGGGGACCGAGACTGTTGACCAGCTACTCTGATAACTCCTCAGTTACTCTCCTGTGCTACCCAATCAGAGACTGGGATGTACACAGATGACCTCTGGTAGGGCTGGGATATGCTGGGTGCTTAGGGATGGGGAGGAGTGTGGAGAGGTCAGGGAGGTGACTAGAGTGGACACTCAAAGCCTGGGAAGTGCCCCTCCTCCACCCCAATAAACAACTGTGACGCCTTCTATGTTGCCTTGGCTGTGATGGGGAAGAGGAGAGGGGAACACCCTAATCCGGGGACACCCTTCCTGCCACCTAGCCATGCTATATTTAGGCTGAGGGAGGGGTATGGGATGCCCCCCCCCCAAGACAAGTGTCAGCTTTCCTCCTGAAAACAACTCTGGGGAGGGGTGAAGGCCTTTGGGCAGGACTGTCCTGGACTCCAACTCACATCTCCCCATCTTAGGGTCTCTCTCTGGGTCTCTGTCTCCCTTCTGGGTTCTGGACCCTTCTCTCCAGATGTCTGTCCCCTCTCTTTGGGTCTGTGCCTTTTCTCTCTCTGGGTTTCTGTCCCCCTCTTTCTCTTGGACTCTGTCCCCTTTTCCTCTCCGTTTCTGTGTCTGTTCCCCGTTTCCTTTCATCTGTCACTATTCACTTTCTTTCTCTAAGGCCATTTTGTTCCCAAACCACATCTCCGAGTCCTAGAATACCTTGACTTTCTCTTTTCTGAGCTCAGGACAAGACCCTCTCCCCAGTCCCCACCCAGGAAATTCCAGGAGAGAAGGCTCCGTGGGAGAGCCCCCCACACCCACTGTCTCCCCAGCCTGGGGCCTTATCGCTGCCCAAGCCCAGCTGGTTAATGTCTGGCCGGGAGCTCCTGGGAAAGTGGGGATGAGAGCAGAGGGTGGGAATCTGCCTGGGGATTGACACTTCACTGGCAAAAGAATGCGAAGGAATCTCGGGCCCAGACTCCTGGGTCTGAGGAAGGAGGGAGCTGGGGGTCCCCACTCCTAGGTCTGAGGGAGGTGGAGGGGGCTGAAACTGGGGATAGAAGGGGCTGGGGGTCCAGACTCCCGGCCCGAGGGGGGAGGGGCTGGGGGTCCAGACTCCTGGCCCGAGGGGGGAGGGGGCTGGGGGCCTGGAGTCCAGGGTCTGCGGGAGGAGGGGGCTGGCGCCTGGCCTCCTGGGACTGAGGCGGGCGGAGGGCTGAGCGGGCCGGGCCGGGCTTCCGAGGTCCCGGCCGGCGCGTGGAAGGCGGGATCCCCCGGCCCCTCCTCCGCCGTCGGGCGCCGCCCCGCCCCCGCCCCCGACCCGGGCCCTCCGGAGCGTGTGCAGCGAGGAGCCGGCAGGCGCGCGGGCGCCCGGCAGCCAGCGAGCGGGAGGAGGAGCCGCCGCCGAGCCGGGGGCGGCCGGGCAGCCGAGGAGGGCGCCCCAGGTAAGAGCCTCGGCGCCTCCTCCTCGGGGATTCCGGTGGCCGGGTCGCCCTGCCCCCGGGTAGGGAGGGACGTGGGCGGGGCCGGCGGGGGCGGGGCTTGGCGGAGGAAACTGAGGCAAGAGAGCAATGTCCCAGAGGCGCAGCGGGCTTACCCGCAGGGGGGTCGCCCCCAGTGGGGTCTCGGGAACCCGGACCCCCAGCCTGAATCTTCTGGGAGTCCTGGGGAGGGGGGGCCTTGAACTCCAGCACTCCTAGATCCGAGGGAGGAGGGGCTGGGGGCCTGGACTCCTGCATCTAAGGGAGGGGACAGGGGGTCTGGACTCCTAGGGACGAGGCAGCTGGGGACCAAGACTTCTGGTCTGAGGGAGGAGGCAGCTGGGGACCTACACTCCTGGTCCCGGCCGGGTCAACATGCGCCCCTCTTCACACCCCACCTTCCCATTCCCCATCTCCCAGCCAGGGCAGGCAGCCACTCCAGGTATGTGCGGTAGAATCTTGGACGGGCCCTGGCCTGTCCTGTGTGGGGAAAACATTCCAGGAAGCAGCCTCGGGGACCCAGGGCTTCTTGAGTGTGGGCCCTCAGGTACCCGGGTGTCCAGACCACCCCACCCCCACCCTGTCTGGGAGATGAATGGGCCGAGGGGGATGTAATCTTTTCCAGCCTCTCCCCTCCCCTCTCTTCCCCCATCTGCTTCCCATCCCCGCCAGGAGCCATCACCTGGACAGAGAAGGGGCCTCTGGCAAGGGGGCGTGGCCGTGACTCTTGGGTACCCTACATTTTAAGAGGAACACTGGGAAGGGGAGTGTCCAGGGGTTCAGGCCCCCTCCCCCTCCTGTCTATATAACCTGCCTATTCCCTTCTTCCCCTAGGTGGCTGCCCCCCCCTCCTGAGATGTCAGGAAGGAGGGGGCCACCTGTGTCCCCCACAGGGGCCCCCTGGAGCCTGGGGGCCCCCAGCCCGGGAGCTCGGAGGCAAAGGAGGTGCTGACAGGTCTGGTAACCATCCTGTCCTCTCCCACCACCCTTTCCCAGAACCACAGGCTTCCAGAATGTTGTAGAGAAAATGCAGTATCCAAACCTTCCCCTGCATCTCCCAGCCCAAGATCAATTTCACAGATGGAAACTGAGGCCCTGTCTGAGAGAGGAAGTGTGTTTCTTGCCTTCTTAGGGGCAGTTTTGAGCCAAAGCCGGGCCTCCCTAGGATTCCAGAACTGGCCTTTCTCAGAATTTTGGGACCTCAGACCTCCTCCAGGCTGCAGGACTTAGGGTTCCTCAGGAGTGTAGAGGCAGTATTCCAGTCCCAACTCTGGCATTTGCTGGCTGTGTGACCTGGTACAAGTTACTAACCTCTCTGAGCCTGTATTTCCCCAATTGTTAGCTATTATTAGTAATAGTAGTAGAATAATTATAATTATTAGTAGTAATAGTAGTAGAATAATATGGAAGTTGGGCATTATTCAATCCTAAAATATAGGATCCCCAAGGTTCTAGAACAAGGGCCTCCCTGTAGTTCTGGCATGCAGGTCCTCCCTAAATTATTCCCCTCTTCCCTAACTCCACCTTTCTTCTTCGTCCTCAGGTGCTCAGCGAGATGCTCCCCCATCCCTCATGGTCCCTCCCCATCCTCCTCCTTTGCCTCCTCCCCAGTGTCCCAATGGAACCCCACCCCCCACCCTCACTACTGCCCCCATTTCCAGCCCCTGAGTGGGACCTCCTGTCCCCCCGAGTAGCACTGTCCAGGGGCGCCCCCGCAGGTCCCCCTCTGCTCTTCCTGCTGGAGGCTGGGGCCTTTGGGGAGCCACCAGGCAGCCCTGCTAACCGCAGTCGGCGAGGGGTGAGTGAGACAGCCCCAGCGAGTCGCAGGGGAGAGCTGGCTGTGTGCGATGCAGTCAGCAGCTGGGTGACAGACCGCCGGACAGCTGTGGACCTGCGTGGGCGCGAGGTGGAGGTGCTGGGCGAGGTGCCTGCGGCCGGTGGCAGTCCCCTCCGCCAGTACTTCTTTGAGACCCGCTGCAAGGCTGACAACACTGGGGAAGGTGGCCCCGGTGCAGGTGGAGGGGGCTGCCGGGGTGTGGACCGGAGGCACTGGGTGTCCGAGTGTAAGGCCAAGCAGTCCTATGTGCGGGCATTGACCACTGATGCTCAGGGCCGTGTGGGCTGGCGATGGATTCGAATCGACACTGCCTGCGTCTGCACACTCCTCAGCCGGACTGGCCGGGCATGAGGCCCATGCCCAGGAATTGGGCAAGCAGAGGAAGAAGAAAGCTGGATGCTGAGGAACCTCAGGGGTGACCTGGCTGCTCTGGGCCTCATTTTGGGAACTTGTTAAATGGTCACAAAATCACAGCTCTCTGACTGTAAGAGCTCAATCTGTACAAGACAGGTGGTGAAACCAAATGGGGTTTTGAAGGATGAATAGGAGTTCTCCTGTGAACTCCAGGGTGATAATGATGATGATAGCAGCCAATATTTTCTGAGTGCCTACTGTTTATCAGCTCTAATACACAACTTGTCAGATGAACTCTGGTGGATTTGACCATTGGAGGCCTTTGGCTTCTAAGTTGTTGACTATATGATCTCAGAGGATATCGCCTTGCCCACCCTGGTGAGAGTGACAAGGAGGAAAAATGTCAAGAAGTAGGTGGGGGAGCATAAAAACTGGAACATGTAAGCAACTAGCTGGGAGCTAGGATTCGAATGTGAAGTTTACTAGGTCAGATGGGGCAAGAATGCTGTTTTGAGGTAGTGACCTACCCGTCACAGTAGGAACACAAGTAAGGTTGAATGATAGGTCAGGATGCTTGAGAATTTGTCCCTGGAAGGGAGGTGGAGTCAGGTTTCTACCACTCTTCCCTGTCTCAACCTTTACCCCACACTGGGAAAGAAAGGGACCTTAAAATGTCTAGCTTGAGTAAAGCATGAGGTTCTAACCAATTGGCTTGACCACTGGTGAGAATCAGGGGTCATTTGGACACTGATAGGCTTTGAGTGGGCCAGGAAAATCCAATAGGAGAAGGGACCCCAGAAGCCTGAATAAGAAGATCAGGAGGCAGTCTCAGTTTTCCCTGCCTGAAGAATGGGTTGATGGGATGAATTAGTGGGGGCTGAGGAGGCAGAGGCCTTGATCAAAAGGTCTTTAATGTGAGGCAGTGACAAGGAAAGTCAGGGGCAGACCCCCATCCTCAGGACACCCCTTCATGTAGTACCACTCCATAGCCTCACAGCTGGTACCAATCACAGACTATTTTAGGGCCAGCTTTGGGCTAAGGACATAGAAATCCCCATCCCCCACCATCACAGACTGGGTCCCTGGGAAGGGTGGATCGTCGGGGCAGGTAGGGGTCTGGCTGCCTCTGTGGCTACACCTGTGCTCTAGGTCTATTAGTCTGTGCTCTTTATTGCCAGTTCCCTGTCTCTTCTAACTTCCTGTCGCTTGTCTCTGGGTCAGTAGCTCTCTTTCTATCTCTTTCTTAGCCACCATCTCTCACCCGTTCTTGCATTTCTTGCTCATTCATCAGAGCTCTTTCCTCACCACCACACCCCTCCCTTTTTGGCTAAGTCTTTTCCCGCGTATCTCTCTGCGGGTCTCTCCCTCCGCCCCATACCCAGGTGGAAGTTTTCAGCCAAATCAAAGGCAGCAGGACAGATGCTGACTCTGAACACACAGGGAGGGAGGGACAGCCCCGAGGTAAATCGTTACCGCCGAGGAGGGCAGGCCTGGGGGAGGAAGCAGAGGCCCAGGAGGTCTGGGACCCTGTAGGAATGGGGGTGTCCCCACGGATTTACTGATGTGCTGGGTAGTCTGTTCTCCCCCTCTGGGTCTCTGTCTTCTTCCCCAACAGGGTCTCTGTTCCCTCCTTCCTGGATCTCTGCCCGCCCCCCAGGTTTCTGTCCCCCTCTCTGCTGTCACCTCTGTGAGTTTCTGTCTCCACACCCCCCCCCGCCACCCCACCCCTCCCCCCACCCCCGGTCTCCGTCTCTAAAACTCTAAAATCGAACTTCTATTTCCCCTTCCCCAGTCCCCCATTTCTGCCCTCCTGTCTGTCTTCGCCCCCCCCAAGGGGGGTTTCTCTGAGTTTCTGTGTCCCTCTTGGGGTCTCTGCCCCTCTGGGTCAAAGTCCCTGTCCCTCCGTACCTGGGCTGGCGATGGATTCGAATGGACACTCCACCGTCCGCACGCCTGCAGGCCCTCCATTGGCTGGGCTCGGCGTGGGCGGGTTCTGTTACCTAGGGCAACAGCAACAACAAGCCTGCTCTTGCTGGGCTACAGGGCGGGAGGAGAGCCCATGGCCGGTCGGACCCTAGCTCTGCGCTATGGCCCTCCCTGGCCCCCCATCTCTGGGACCGAGGTGTCAGGGTCCTGGCCCAACTGGCATCTCACCAGCAGTGGTGTCGCCCACCACGTTATCCCACCCGCGCCCTTTCCCCCGCCCACTCTCCAGGTGAGAGGACCCTAAGCTCCTGGCCAAGAGGAGCCTGGAAGTCCAGACTCCTGCGTCTGAAGCAGGGGCCTCGGGACCCAGACACCTGCTGAAAGAAAAGGGGATGGGCGGCTGGGACTCCTAACTGAAGGAGGAGGGCCTCGGAGTCCTGGGTCTGACAGATGAAGGGCCAGGGAACCTGCGTGCCTGGAACTGGAGGGAGGAAAGGGCCGGGCCGCCTGGGAGAGAGCAGGGCTGGAGGGCCGGACGCCTGAGTGTTTTAAGCTCACGTCCGCTCTTTCTGCCCAGCCCACGGTGGCGGAGCCCCTGCCCCCAGCCGCAAAGCAGGATTTGCACCTCTGGGCTTTTGACGAGGTCATCAACAGATGGGAGACAACCTATGGCTCGGCTCACGTGCGCAAGACCCACGGCGGGCCCTATGCGCAGGCCAGGGCCCCAAAGGCTGCGGACCTCAGGCAGGTTGTGGGGATCAAGGATTTAGGGGAAAAGGTAAGGTTCTGGGATGCCGAGGTCTGCGGTGGACGGGGCTGAGGGGAGCAGTTCAGTCCCGTGCACCCTAAAGCTGGGTCCCCGCTTCGCCTTCCCGCAGCTCAGATACCACGGCTGGGGCCTCCCGCTGATCACACAACACCAGAGCAGTGAGATGCGGGCGCAGTACACCCGCTGGCCGGGTCTGGACCAGAGCGCCACCTTCTACGTCGGGCCGCAGCCCCTCGGGGGCCTCCACCTCGGGGGCCCTTACCAGGTAGCGGGGAGGACCCCGCGGGCGCAGTGGGACAGAGCTGGGAGCGCCAGGGGGGCCGGGTCGAAAGGGCTGTGGAGCTGGGGACCAGACTGAGACCCTGGGGCGGGGCCAGACGGAATTTTTAGCCTAGGGGTGTGGCTAAAAGGTCTGGGGTGCACTAAGCAGAGCACGGAGACTGGGGAAGGGGCTTGGACGTTTTGAGGTGGGGCCCAGAAGGAGGAGGGGACTGAAGACTCGATATCCCAGCTCTGAGGCTGGGGGCGCAACTAGGACACGTAGAGGCGGGTTAGGAGGTGTTCTGAGGTTGGGGGCGGAGCCAGGCAGCAGACTGCACTTGGGGGCGGGTCTTGAATATTCTGGGACTTGGTCGCTAGGCTTTCGGGGAGGGGTCGAAGCTGGGAAGGATTTAGGTTCGGCTTAATTCCAGGGGCGGGGCAAGGAAGGTTTGAGTCTGGGGGCTAGGCTTCGCGTTCGTTGGCGAGCAGAAAGCGTTTGGCTTTTGGAGTTTCCGAGTTGGGGAGCGAAGCTAACGTGCGCTGGCGTGCGACTGATTGGTCAGGAGGGATTCTGATTCTGGGGGCGGGTGTGGAGACCTGGTCCTGAGAGGCTGTCGAATCCAAAGCAAGAGGAGCTCTCAGTTTGGGACCCAAGGCTTGGAAAGGGAGGTGACACCTCTTTCTTGGTCATTCGTCCTGCCCGATCCTCCTCAGGCTCTAATCCCCTGGATGCAGAACCACGAGCTGGCCGGCCGGCCTTTCAAAGTATCGGGCCAGGGCACCCTGGATCGCTATCAGTTCTATCTGACCACCTCGGCCCGGGACTTCCGAACCTACCCCAAGTAAGCCTGTGTGCGCCATCGGCGCCGCGCCCTGCACAGCCCCCGCACGGGCTGCTGGACGCCTAGGCCCCTGGTGTCGGTTCCCCTTCTCTGACTTAGAACCAGAAGTTCAGGCCCCCGCCCCTACCTTAGCGCCCAGGTATTCAGTGTCAACTCTCAGGAACACGAAGCCTGGGAGGGCCCAACAGGGAGTTCTGGCCCTGCCCGTGTGGGGCGGGGCATTTGAGTCCCCAGATACTCTTTCCCAAGGGTGCGAAAACCCCAGATTCCAGGCTCTTAAGTACCTCCAGGACCCAGGAATCCAGGCGAGGAGTTCCCAGCCCCATTTTTTCTAAGGGGTCCCCGACTCCTACAGACGTGCCCTCTCCTCTAAACTCAGGAGAGCTCAGGCCTGCTGCCTCCTCAGGACCCGAGGTCTGAACCCTCAGCCTCGTGCCAAGGATCCAGCAGTGCCCTCCCCAGCCTGCCTCCCCCCAACAGGAAGGAGTTGCTCGGATACCCCCGCAGGGACTCGCTGACCTGCTGGAGCTTCGAGGAGACGCCCAAAGCCTGGGGCCACTGCCCCCAGCAGCCGCCCTGTCCGCGGTCCTCTCGGCTGCCCCAGCCTCCGCGGATCCGCGTGCCCCGAGCCCGCCCAGTGACCCCAGCTGTGCCGCACCGCGGGGCGCTGTCTCTGGTTCAGGAGTCCTTCAGCCCCCCGCTGCACCCGCTCCGTCGGCTTGACCGCTTCTGTCCCCTGGAGCTGCCCTGGAGCGGCCCCCACTGGAAGCCTGTGCCGGGCATCTACAGCGTGCCGCAAGCCTACCGCACCGAGAGCTCCGCCTACGGCAGCCTCGAGCCCGCGCTCGTCTGAGCGGCTGGCCAGCCCCGCCGCAGACGCGGTCCCCCAAGCGGGACAGAGCCAAGCCTGGACGGCAGCGACTGGGCGCACAGTAGGCGGGGCTGAGCTTGGGAACCCCACCTATCATGGGGGTGGGGTGGGGCAGGACAGAGCCTGGGACACACCCACTGAGCCATGGGCGGGGCGAACGCACACGCACTCACTTGATTGTGGGGCGGGAGTGGGCCAGCGGGCGGGGCTTGCCCTGTGCGGCAGAAGCGGCCGAGCTTATCTTAATCAATGACAGTTAAATAGTCTACAACACTCTCTGCTGGGTTGGGCTCTGGCATCTTGGTTTCTGGGGGCCTGAGTACGGGGGAGATGGCGCTGAATCCCTGTGGAAGGATATCTGGGTGCAGGCAACCCGTTTCCTGAGCACGAATGCAATATTGAAGCCAAGCCCTCCTAAGAGGTGGACTCTGGCTTTCAGTCTATGGCGGGTGAGGAGGGTCGAGGTTTCCGTGGATCACCAATCCAGGGTTGCTGGAGGGGCGAGCTCCAGCCTCCCCTTGGCTCCCCCACGATAGGCAGAGATAACCAGCCAGCACAGCCAAGGACTTCCTATCCCATTTCCTGTGCCCCAGCATGACCTCTCTAGCACTTGAGGATTGAGTCTGTAAAGTCAGCTGTCATCTTGGGTGTCTCCTGCTGCTTGGTGCTGAGCCACTCAGGGAATGGGGGGAGGGGGTGCTCCACTTAGCCACTCCTGCACATCCCTGACCTTGTCTGCCTCTCGCCCCCGAGGAGATTAGTGTCCAGGTTACCCCGCCATGCCACCACCCCCAGTGGCCTTGCCGCCCCCACAGCCTACAGGTATAAGACCAGGTAAACACTGTAGGGAGGTACCAAGGATGGAGATGCTCCAGGTAAGACTGTAGGGCCCCTGGGTACCTTGCGACTCCACCCAGGCCACAGTTGGCAAGAGGGAGTCCTGTGACTGGGTGAAGGAAGTCACAGGACTTCTAGAAGGGTGTGGGCAGCCAGCCTGCTTCCTGCTGGGAGGGGGGAAGCAGTGGACAGGGTCTGAGTGTGGGTATCTGGGGTCCCTGTGTATCAGGATGGGGAATCAAAGTGAAGGGGCTGGACTTGCATGGAATTTGTCAGGCCAGGAGCTGGCCCTGAATGTGTGTGGGGGAAATGGGAGGGTAAGGGCTGGGACAGAGGTCTCAGGCTGGCCCTGAGGCAGTGGCCTTATCCCAGGGGCTGCTGTTGTGGCTGTTGCTGAGCGTGGGTGGGATGCGGGCATCCAGGGGGCCACTGCGGCCACTGTGCCGGCCCATCAATGCCACCCTGGCCGCCGAGAACGAGGCCTGCCCAGTCTGCATCACCTTCACCACCAGCATCTGTGCCGGCTACTGCCCCAGCATGGTGAGCTGCCCAGAGCCGACGGGGACCAGCTCTGCTGGCCTGAGCTGGTCCTGCCACCGGAGCACCAGGGTGGATCAGTCAGGGCCTGGCCCACAGAAGACAGGTGGCAGAGGGTGGAAGAGTGGCCTACTCCCCTGGGTTGGGGCGGGGGAATTGGAGTCAGAGCTGGGCATGTGGGAGGCAGAGTACAGAGGGTCCCCTGGATACTTGAGTCTCGGGTTTTGGGGGGCAGGGGGAGATCAGGGGAGGGCTTGGCCCTGGGCAGATGCCCATGCCAATCTCACCCCCTGCCCCGGCCTCCAGGTGCGGGTACTGCCGGCCCCTCTGCCACCTGTGCCCCAGCCGGTGTGTACCTACCGTGAGCTGAGCTTTGCCTCCATCCGACTCCCTGGCTGCCCGCCTGGTGTGGACCCAATGGTCTCCTTCCCTGTGGCCCTCAGCTGTCGCTGTGGGCCCTGCCGCCTCAGCAGCTCTGACTGTGGGGGTCCCAGAGCCCAACCCTTGGCCTGTGACCACCCCGCCCTCCCAGACCTCCTCTTCCTCTAAGGATTCCCCTACCCCAACCTCCCATGCCCATCCTGACTCCTGGAGCCAGCAGCCGCTCCTCTCTCCCAATAAAGTCTTCTCAAACCGCACCCTGGGGCTGCCTGTCTTTGAGCTCTGGGTACACATGCTCGTGAACACACAATACACACACGATGGGTCCAGTTTCAGAACCATTTTATACAAAGTCACAGTGTCAGAACTCTGGTAGAAAACAGGGAGGGGGAGAGGGGAAGGGGAACAGCAGCAGCTCAGGAAGTGTCCATGGTCTCACCTTCTGTGGGGAGGAGAAAAGCCATGTGGTCACTGTGGCCCAGAGGCCAGGGCCTGAGTTCTCCAGGCCAGGCTCCCTCCCACCTCTCCAGACATGCCACCCTGGGGCCTGGGGGTGGGGGGATGACACTCACTGAGCTCATTAAAGAGGAAGGCGTCCTGGTATTCCTTCATGTACTGCGTGGAGCGCGACTCGTCCAGGAAGAGCGAGTAGACCCGCTTGATGTCGTCCACCTGCACCTCTGTGCCCTAAAGGGGGACAGTGGACCTCAGTGTGGCCCTCCCTGGGAGGGTCACGGGAGGGACTCGGGCCACATCACTTGGGTTCAAATCTCGTCTCAGCCTCTCCTGGCTGTGGGCCCAATCTCTCCATTCCTCAGTTTTTTCAACTGTAAGATGGACTTAACAGTATCAACTCTCAGTCAACAGATGTTTATTGAGCACCTACTGTGTGTCAGGCGGGGAGACACAGAAATAAACCTAAGAGAACAAAGTTCCCTGCCTCTGAAGATGTATATTCTACGACTAAATGCGACAACCCACTCAAAGCATTTGTAGTAGTGGATCAGTCACTGAACCTAGCCCCAGGGCTCACTAGCTGGCTGACCTTGCGTTTCCGACACACCAGGCTGGCGGCGGTAATGAGCTGGATGGCATAGCGCAATGAGGTCTCCAGCCCGATGCGGGTCAGCACCGTGTAGGCGTCTTCACTCATCTCCACGTCTTCCTCCTCGCATCTGCAGGAGGGTGGGGTGGGGGGCTCAGACAAGGTCAGGCCTCTGACTGCAGCAAGCCCCTGGCCCTTTCCCCTGGAGAACATGTGGAGTCTGCATCCTCAGAACTGCAGAACACTGAGCAAGAAGGGCCACTGAGGCACAGGCTGGGCCTCTTGATTCTCCCCATGTCAGTCACAATACCTCCCCTCCCTTCCCCACAGGGGCCCTCATCTTGCATCAGAGGCCACTGCCTGGATACCCCACCCTACGTCTTGCAGGCCCAGAGACTTTGAGTCAGTCATTAACCCCCAGATCTGTGTCCCCATTTGTCAAATAGGGTGGACACCAGCCCTGCCTCACAGGCCCACATCCTGGCCCTGCCCGCACCGGATGCGGAGGATCTGCTTTGTGTCCTTCTCGCTGTAGGGGGAGGTGGAGACAATTAGAAGGCGGTCCAGCAGGTCAATGGGGATGCCGTGGGGGCTCTGGTAGCTGGTACCCCGGATTCTGAAGAAGAAGGGAAAGGGAGGGAGCTCAGTCAGGGTGATGCTCCCAGAACCTGGCTGTCCATTTCTTCTATTGGGAATCCTCCTTCCCACCCCCTCCACCACAGCCCACTCACTGGGCCAAATACCACTTAACCTTCAGCCTACAGCTGGCGTCAGTGCCTGACTGCGCAGCCAGGCCCCACTGCGTCAATCCCGCTGGAGAGCCCGGCTGGTTTTAGCTGGATAGCTAGGTCTGGGATTAGCGGATCAAGGTCTCACTCCCCTGCTTGACACAAGGGAAGGGACCGTGCGGGCCCTGTTCCTTGCTGCGCCTGGCCCAGCACAGGGCATGGCATGCGGCAGGCGCTAGGAAATACAGGTAATTCTTATGAGTGGTGGGAGTTACGTTCTATGAAATGGGGGTAAACACTCAATCAGCAAACACTGAATCACTGCTCCCGAGGAAAATACACGGTTAGGTTCTTGTAAGCCTCTGGTCACAGTACTTTTGTCAACCAACCAGGCAGTATACTGCCTAGTTTTATGTGCTTCTGTTTAAAGATGACTTATTTAATATATGTTATTGATGCATTCCCACTGAACTCACAGTTCACTTTGCTGTAACTCATGCCCGGGCTACGGTACTTGTGAGGAGCCCACACCTTCCCAACAAGGTGCTCAACAAACACACCATTTACCCTGTGGCTGTACTCACCGCCCAGAGCACCCCTTTCCCCAGAGGCCTTGAGGGGCCCACAGCCAGCTCACCGGGTGATGCCGCGGTTGGTGGCCATGATGAGGACAGGTGCCATGTCACTCTCCAGCGCCCGGTTGAGGAAGGAGAAGCTCTCGATGTCCAGCATGTGAACCTCATCAATGAACAGCACCTGGGAGCCATTGGGGCACATGTCACACCCACCACCTGTGTCCCCTCTTCTCCCACTACCCCCCAAGCCGCCACATCCGGTCCGCACCCCAGGGATGATCTCCGCCTTGCCCTCCTCACGCCACTCGGCCACCTTGGCGTTGATCTGCTCGCGGACTTCTGACTTGATCTCCCCTGTGTCACCTGTGGGAGGCAGGGTGGTAGAGGGCAGGGTCAGAGAGGAGGCAGGGATCCAGGCCAGAAGTTGGTGAAGACAGAGGAGGGCGAGGCAGCAGGGACAGGGGAAGGGAGACCAAGGCTGGAGTGGCAGAGCGACAGGAGGGTGAGGGGTCTGAAATGTCCCCAGAGAGGAGGAAGAGAACTCAGGAGGGAGAAAGGGGAGGGCTGTGCCTCCATCAAACCACCTGAGGGACTCTGCAACAGATGGGGAAGGACAAACCACACACAGATAGAGAACAGAAGACAGCAGACAGGGATGGAGAAGAGCCTGGTCAGGGGTGGGCAGTACAGGAGGAGGGTGGGACGAGGTAGGATGAGGTGGGATGGTTGGGCCTCACCTGAGAAGAGGGCCAGAAAGCCCTGGGTGCGGGAGTTGATGACGTCGATCTCATGCAGGGACACGGTGTGCACCACCTCCTTGCGTTTCTGGAGCTCCCCGTCTGGGCACTGCACAAACTTGGTCTATGGGGCGGGGTGGGGTGGGGAGGTGGAGACAGGGCAGAGAAGAACATGAAGGAGGGCCCGTGGGGCTCTGTCTGGGGGAGACTGGGACTCCCTGGGAAGAAGCTGGGAATCCAGATGGGGGTTACATGGAAATCCCAGGCCCAGGAAGTAGTCAAGAGCACTGAGGGTACAGGGGTTCACGGGGGACCTCAGAAACCATGAGCACAGTGCCAACACACCTGGGAGCCATTGGGTCGCATGTCACACCCACATCCAGTGTCCCCTCTTCTCCCATTGCCACCCCCCAAGCCGCCACACCTGGTCCACACCCCACTGCCCCAGAGGGTACAGGGAAGAACCAGGAGTACTAGGGACATGAGGCTGGGTGACAGGAAGATCCAGGGAAACATCCTGGTGCCCAGAGTAAGGGGATCTCCAATGCCCCAGAACACCTGGGAGCCCATGGCGTCATAGTCGCGAGCGCGTGTGAAGGAGCGGCCCAGCTTGGAGATCTTGCCTGTGGCCTTGTCGATGGTGATCACATCCCTGCAGGGGAAGAAGGGCAGGATTGTGAGGAAAGGGATGTGCCCAAGCTCCCCGCCACTCTGGGTGTGCTGCAGCCCCCACTGCTCACCCGGCCTGGACCTTGTCCTTGGTCAGGGACTCAATCATCTTGGTGCCTAGGTCATATATTGTCTCCATCTCCGTGGTCTTGAGGGTCAGCTTGCCCACCTTGGAGCCCTGAGAGGGGTAACACATCAGGCAAGGGCTCTGAGAGGGCCCCAGTGTCTTCCTAACACAGCTTTGAAACAGGCACGACACAAGGAGGCTTTGGGGGTGATGGGTGCATTCTCTGCCACGACTGTGGTGATGGCTTCATTTGTGGACACGTGTATGTCAAAACATATCATCTGGAAACTTTCAATGTGGGCAGCTTATTGCATGTCAACTGCACCTCAACAAAGCTAGTATGAAAAACCCAGTAAACAAACAAAAACCTAAAAGACAAAGACTATAAAAACAACACAGGCTTGAGGTCCCAAGAGATGGCCAAGGGGATCACACTCAGAGAACATTCCTTTTTTTATACCCAAATAAAAGATGTTTTGGGGTCAATCACAAACACAGAAAACAGAGCTAAACACAGCAAAGAAAACAAAACTGCCACACACCCCTCCCCACAAGATCAGCAGTCAACTCTTTCTAGGCTTTTCCCAGCATATCCAACTATCTCTCGTTTTTCTGAACTGTCTCCACAGTGGGCTGCTCCTTTTGTAAGGACAGGTAGCAGGACCAAAGGGCTAGGACTGGGGAGAGAGTTAAAGAAAGTTTGGGTTTTTTATTTTTAACGGTAGGGTGTATCCATGGATTTCTTCTGTAATCAGGATCTAACTTAAAGAACTAGCTTGGGAATAATATTCCCTATATTTAAATATTCTACTTTATTTTTATTTTTAACTTTTTAAGTTCTTATTGGGGTAACATTGGCTAATAAAGTTATATAGGTTTCAGGTGTAAAATTCTATAATACATCATCTGTATATTGCATTGTGTGTTCACCACCCCAAGTTCTATTATATTTTTAAAATTTAAAAGCCAATAGATGGGATGAATTTAAGAGGCTGTTTACAGGTGTTAAAAACCTTTGATTACGTTTCTTTGTATCTGTTTTATAACAAAATGGTAAAAAAAAAGGCTTAGGTTAAAAAAAGGGAGAGAATCACACCCATCAGTTACACCTTCCAGTACTGAGCTGTGTAAACCCCACGGGGCAGGTGTTTAAGCCTAACTGTTAGGAATTCACTATGAGAATCTTCCAGACCTCTTATTCCGCCACTTGGTTTTAACTGCTTACAGTGTCCCTCACAAATTAACGAACTGTTGTCCATTCAAATGATCCCCTACTATATGAGAATCTAATTTAAACAACTAGCTTGGGAATAACATTCTCTATATTTAAATATTCTACTTTACTTCTATTTTTAACTTTTTAAGTTCTTATTGGGGTAACATTGGAGCAAATGCTCCAATCTGCGGCTGGAACATCCCATGGGATCTGACCACAGCGCAGACCCAAACACCCTAACCCTCCCGCCTGGAGGTGGCTCACACTTGGGAGCAGACTCACCGTCCCCGTGGCTGGCCGGTCAATCTGGATCTCTACCACCTCCCCTTCGATGATCTCGGTCTCCTCCCTAGTCAAAGAGCAGATTTGAAGAGAGCTCCTGACTCCTGGACCCATGGGAATCGCTAACTCCCACCAGCCCTTGGCTATGACAAGACAGGGGTTGTCTGAAGGCTGCTGGGAGCTGCCCCATCCCCCGCCCCTGCCCCGCACTTACTTGATGCGGACGCCAATGGACCTCCGGAAGGCCTGTGTCAGCGCCTCTGTCTTGCTCATTTCTAGGGAGAAGATCTCACTGCCGGCGATGGCTGTGAACGGGGTGTCAGGACCCAGGGCCTGCGCCATGCCTGGGGAGAGGGCAGTCCGGGTGGGTGGCAGTGGCCCTAGCACCAGGTCCCCTAACACCTACTCTGTGGCAGCACCAGCTCTTTGAGCTATGGGGCAGACAGGGTGACGCAAAGAAAGCCAGGGACAGAGGCCTCAACAGGACACTGGGTTAGAAACCACACTGTCCAGAGGTTCAACTTTATGACACTATAATCTTACCAGCACAGGGCCAGGCCTTCTCTATGGTGTGAGGCCTGGGGTCAGAAGGCTACAGCAGGGCTGTGCCTCCAATGGCTCCAAGCACTGAGCTCCCCTCCCAGCAGCCATTGTCTAGGGCTCTGCCCAGCTCTGAACCAAGTCACACAGACAGAACTGACCAGTGTACAGTGGGAACTTTTCCCGGTCCCCTTTTCAGATGTGCCACACTTGGTGCCCAGAGATCCTGCCCCCTGCTCTCTGTCCGGGACACTCCCAGGCATCCTGCAAGTCTTACCTCAGGTACTGACCTATCTGGGAAGCCTCTTCTGACAACCATGTCCTCCCCCAGGAGGGTCAGGAGCCTCCTCTATTCATTACAGTCCCACCACGCTGGGAGGGACTGTGTCCACAACCACCTCCCCCAGACAGGCAGCTCCCTCCCTGACTTTAAGTCAGGGCTTGGGTCTCACTCATCTGTGTGTCCCCAGCGTCTGGTCCAGGGACTGGCACAGCAGAGGGCTTGAATGAGTGCTGCTTCATCTGAACTGAAAACCTGGTTCTTACCTCGATTCTCACTGCCTGTCTCAGTCTGAGCACGAAGGTAGGAGTGAGTGGGAAGAGAGAAGGGTTGAGGAAGGCTTCACGGAGGAAGAGATGCCCAAGTAGGGTTTGGAAGAATGGATAGCAGTTCAACAGGGATGAGGGGCAGTTATGAGTAAAAAGACCTTAAATTGCTAGTGGGTTGCAAAAGAGACTGCTGGTTGTCTAATCAATGCCCATCTTCTTCCTTAGTTCGAGAACTCTCATTGTATTAAGGTAGCAGGGGTTCAAATTAAAATATAAAAATTTATTTTAATGTCTCACTCTCCCTTGCAGCAGAGTGTGACCATAGGATTAAGTTCTAGTCAATAAAATATGAGCAAAAGTGTGTGGGCAAGGCAAGTGCTTACAGGAGCTACATCTAACAGGTACAACCTTACTGTAATTCCTCTTTCTTCTTCCTGCTACACGAAGTATGGTGGGAAGGCTGGGGCTTATGCAGACCTCTTGGAACACGAGGTGACCCCCACATGGAAACAAGTGCAGAGAATGTTGAGGTGGGACGGTAGAAGACTTCATGGAACTGCTCGACAAGCCCTAAATGGCCTAAGTTCAGATTCTTCTATGTGAGTGAATGAACCGTGTGTGGTTAAGCCACAGCCATTTCTGATTATCTGTTAAATGCATCTGGATCTGATTTTGACTTACACGGGAGGGATTATCTGGCAGAGGCCAGAAGAGCTCATGTCCCGAGAGGTCTCTTACCCATGGCAATGGCTGTCTTCCCGGTGCCCGGCTGGCCGGCGATGAGGACAGCCCGCCCGGCAATCTTCCCTTCCCGGATCATCTCCAGCACCACACCGGCTGCCCGCCGGGCCGCCAGCTGGCCAACCATGCCCTGGGAAGCCTGTGGGGTGGGAGGCGAGAACACACCAGGTGACTCCCACTGGGCTACCCCAGCATTTCTACCACCTCCTGGCTCGTGAGATGAAAGCAGATGTTGACTGGGACGTCAGGGAAAAGCCAAAAAGCCTTTTGAACCCCAATTTTTTAAAGACCAATAAAACTCTACATGTGGCTGAATTTTATAAATATGTAGCTAAAGGTCTGGAAGAAATAACAGTCCCCATATTCCTGGGGACCCTCAGTACCCTCCACCTGAGGCCTCCCACCAGGGAGCAGGCTTCACACCCCCACCCTGATCAGCTCTACCTGCCGAGGCTCCAAGGCATCGTCCAGCCCCAGTCCCCGGATGTGGGAGTGAGCACCTATGTGCAGAGAAAGAACCAAAAGACAGTTATTGGTCAGCTCACAATAGCGTGTGTCCTGAGGTAAGGGGCTTCCCCTCTGGGCCCTGGTTTGGCCAAATGGGGGCCCAAATCCCCACCTCACTGGAGGGATGGCAGGACATGTTAAATGCTCAGTAAATGAGAGGGGCTCTTCTTAGAATGCATCAAAGCAGGACCCAAATCACCAAGAGCTGGTTAAACACTGAATCAGATTAGGTAACCAGGAAGGCTAGCGATCACTATTACTTAGTGTTTCTGACCTAAGTGGCCTCAGGACCCTCCCCCATCAAATAGTGGAATGGTATGCAGGCTGCATGCCTCTTAGGGGTCCTGGGCAGGTTGGCTTTCCAGGGGTGCACAGGGTAGGCAGGGTCTATAGCCCTTTTCCTGATCCATGCTCACTCACCAATACGCTCAATCCTCGTCACATCACGGATCTCTGGGACCTTGGTTGTGGCTGCCTGAGGAAGACATGTCAGAAGAGCCCTTGTCACCCCAGTTCCCACCTACTCCTACTCTGTCCTTCCTGCCAGCTCCCATGAGAAAGTCCCTTCCACTCCTCCCCACAAGCAGGCTGACAGCCCCAATACCAGTCACTCCCACTCTCTCAGCTATTGCCAACTAATGCTGGCTGGTTGACCCCACTACACTGTGAGTCCCAGGAAAATGGGGACAAGGTCTATCTCTGGATGTCCTGACAGAAGGAAGGGCCTCCCTTGGGAGTCTGATATCCATGTGTAATCTCACTTTCACAAGAGAAACCACTGGATCCATGTTCTTGGCTCCACTGGATGTGTGTCCCATGGAGGGCTCAGTGTTTGGGGTTTGAATGAATGATGTACTAAAGTACATTCAAAAGGCAGGTACTAGGGCCCCCTGTTGTCCTTGGGTCTCCAAAGAGAGAAGCCAACCACCATCCCTTCTCATGTAGGGGAGACAGATGAGTAAACACTAGGTGGGACAATTTAAGAACCCACTGGAGATCCATGTGAATGTTAATAATAGCATTACTCATAACCAAATGTGAAAACAAACCAAAATGTTTATGAACTGATGAACAGAGAAATAAAATACGGTATAGCCATATAATAAATTATTCAGCCATAAAAAGGAATGAAGTTCTGATTCATGCTACAACATGGGTGAACCTAGAAAACATTATGCCGAGTGAAAAAAGCCAGGTACAAAGGACCACATATTGTATGATTTCCTCCCTTGCTGTTTGTGGCCCCTCCCACATACTCTCTCCTCATAAGTATGGAACCCAAGAGCATTGGTCACTGCCCCCGAGCCACTATCAGAAGACAGAACATACCCCTACACAGCCCATCAGATCCTGAGGCCAAAAATTGACATGGATCCAGGAATCCCAATTCTTAGCAATCCCAACTAAACAGATGCACCTCTTACAAGGCCTTTCCTTCCACCATAAGCCTCTCTGATTGATCCCCTGCTGACCATTAACCCCATAGAAACAGAAGTCATTTTAAAACTCAGCACCCACCAGCCCCTCATACTTCCAAAACTTCGTCCACACCCATGGGAACCGGTTCTCAGGAGTATGGCCACTGCCCTTTCCTTTTCTGCTTCCCTATTTACCCCCGTGCCATGGAAACAGCAAGAATCAAATTTCATCTCCCCAAGAACCAGTAACTCTCACCTCCGCCCTTCCCTCATCTGGAGCCACCATGGGAACCCAGGCATCTGGAAGCTAAGACCACATCCTTTCTCCATTCACACGTTTCTTGAGCAAGTACTTGGTGCCAACCACAGTGTATCTGGTCTCTCTTTTATGGAGTTCACATTCATTCAAAGATTCAAGTGATAATTTACTGAGCATCCATACTGGGCATGTCCTATATGAGGTGTTGGAAATATGAGCGGGCCCGAGCCCTTTTCCTTCCCCACGGACACCCTCTGGGTTCTCAACACTCTTTCTTTTGGCTCAAGATTCCCTAAGTGACTCGACACTCTCAGGCACACAGGACATGTCCCGTCTGCACTTCTCCCTGGTACTCAGGTGCCACTCCCACCATTAACAACTCAAAGATTTCTGGATGGCTTGGGGCCCAAGACACTAAAATACTCAACAGACTTTAGGGCAAAGGACTGCAGAACTGGCCATTGAATGCACCCTCAGGACCGGAAGTTGGAGTTGCTATCAGAGCTGACCACTGAGACCATAAACATCCACTGGACCCCACGATTCCGGGAAACCAGCTCTTTCTTTTCTCCTCCCTCAGACCCGGAGTCCAGGCCCCCAGCCCCTCCTCCCTCAGACCCGGAGTCCAGGCCCCCAGCCCCTCCTCCCTCAGACCCGGAGTCCAGGCCCCCAGCCCCTCCTCCCTCAGGCCCGGAGTCCAGCTCCCATCCCCTCGTCCCTCAGACCAGGAGTTCGAACCCCCAGCCCTTCCTCCCTCAGACCGAGGAGCCCGAGCCCCCCGCGCCCTCCTCCCCCAGATTCGGGAGAGCGGGGCCGCTCCTCAGCCCTCCGCACGCCGGCACTTACCACGGTTGCCATGATGCTCACCAACCGCTAATATCCTAACGGAAACGGAAACGTGCTAAAAACGAGGCGTTCTGGCCCCTCTAGACTGTCAGATCCTCCAAGGTCTCGGTGGTTCCTCATAAATATGCAAACTCTCCTTGTAGGGCGAGTCGTCACTTTTTAGGCCGAAACTCCTGGGTCGGTTCCCAGCGCCGCCTGGCTCCTCCTCCTTTTACCCAAGCCTCCTTGCTGAGGCCGATTGCAAAATTCTTACCACTTCTGTGAGCAACCACACGTCCCCCACGCTCCCTTTCCTCCCTATTCCACCCACTTCCCTCCACCCGCAATTTAGGGGCTCAAGCTCCGGATTGGCAGAGCTAAAGCCCAATCAACTAGCACAGCGATCGCCGCGGGACGGAGCGAGCCCTACGCCGTCCACCAATGAGAGACGTGGGAACCCCGCCCCGGGTGCAGACCAATGGCGCTGGCCGGGGGGGCGGGCGCCGCCTCCTGGCGGCCGCAGGGTTTTACTGCAGGGGCCCCGCAGGGCTCAGTGACGCTGCGGCCGCCTCCTGCCTAGGTCCGGGGGTGCGGTCGTGCAATAGGAAGCCGAGGGCGTTGCAAGCTTCCCTTCGGGCATCAGCTACCTGGCCCCACGTCTTGCGGGGTGCATTCCAGAGACACCTCCGGAGACCCCACCTGTGCTCCCTGGAACTCCCTTCGCGCGTCCGCCATGCCTCTAAGCCGCACTTTGTCCATGTCCTCACTGCCAGGACTGGAAGATTGGGAGGATGAATTCGACTTGGAGAACACAGTGCTCTTCGAAGTGGCCTGGGAGGTGGCCAACAAAGGTGAGCACGCCAGGCTGCGGGACTCGGACGAGAAGAGCAGTCGGGGATGGGGGCCGGGTACTCTTGCGTGATCGGGGAACAGGGCTACACAGCATGACTCTTGGGTTCTGGGCCAGGAGCCTGTGACTCCTGTGTCCTTGGGGAGGGTCTGGGATATGTCTCCTGCGCCCTGGAGGGGTGGAGATGAGTCTCCTGACTGTGAAGATGAAAAGAAGCTGGAAGCTCCGGTCCAGGGTCCTAGGGAAGAGGGGCTAACGTGAAAGATTCCTAGGGCCCAGAGGGAGGTTTCTGAGAGAGCTGGGTCCTGAGCAGGGAAAGAGATGGGGGGTTGGTACTTCTTAGTGCAAACCTGGGAAACGGCTGAGGTTCAGACCCCTGAGCCTCCGGATCTGGGAGCGGGCTGACTGGGAAATAGAATGCATAAGTCGTGGTGTGAGAATGAGGGAACTGGTCACTTGAGAGAAGAGATGGGAGAGGACTGGAGGCCCTAATTCTTAGATCCTAGGGTGGGAGAGAGTTGGGTGGCTGAAGGCCTGAGCTATGGATTCCTGGAAGTAGAAGAGCCTGTGGCCACAGAGATTTGGATACTGGAATGAGGGAAGGCTGGGAAGTCCTAAGTTGGTCAGGGGCTGGGCCCTTGGATGGGAGTGGCTGGGGCCCTAGATTTCTGTGCCCCAGGCTTTTGAGGGCCTGAGATTCTGGGTGTGGAGAACCTGGTGGGGCTGGAAGCCCACTAGCTAGGCAGTCTTGCTCCTCAGAAGAGAGGGAGATGGGATTTTTTTTGCTTAGCTGAATCTTGGGAGAGAAAGGGACTGGGTCTTATACCATGGGAGGAGCCTGTGAACACAGAGCCATGTATCACCAGGGCCCAGGTTCCAGGAAGTAAGGAGGCTGGGGGCCCAGGCTCCTGGGTCTGGAGTGGAGTCTTGGGAGGGGCAGGGTCCCCTGTGCCTGTGTCCCCAGTTGGGGAGAGGAGACTGGGGGACAGGTCAGCAGAGTCCCTGAGGGGCAAGGAATGACAATTCCAATTTTTCTTGGGTAATTGTGGGAAGCTGAGTAGGACCCTAATGTGTCCTACAGCCTGATTGAGAATTTAAAACCAGCTTGAGTAAGCTGAGAATTTGGTAATCCTCATCAGCTTCTGCCATCCTTGGGGCCCCAGCCCCTAATTCCCTTAGACCCAGGAGCTCAGGCGTCCAGCCCCTTCTCTCAGACTGAGAAGTCTAGCCTGAGCCCCCTGCTCCCTCAAAGCCCTTATCCCAGCCCCCTTCTCCCTTACACCCAGGAAGACTGTCCTCCAGCCCCTAGCTCCTCCTCCCTCTGACTCTGATGTATGGGCTCCCAGTCCCCTCTTCCCTCTAAGCCAGAAGTCCAGGGCCCCAGCGCCTCCCATGGCCCCCACCCTGCCCCAGGGCCCAGACCTGTGGACCTCAGCTGGGGCCTGTCCTTATGGGCTTGGGCCCACAGTGGGCGGCATCTACACGGTGCTGCAGACGAAGGCGAAGGTGACAGGAGATGAGTGGGGCGACAACTACTACCTGGTGGGACCGTACACGGAGCAGGGAGTGAGGACCCAGGTGGAGCTGCTCGAGCCCCCAACCCCCGCTCTGAAGAGGACACTGGACTCCATGAACAGCAAGGGCTGCAAGGTGGGAAATGGCTCCACTGAGGGCAGGTAGGTGGGTGCCTACAGTCAGGGTGGGAGCAGTAGACAGAGAAGGGATGGGGTGGGGGACACAGCCCCAGGCAGAGAGGAAGAAATGGATAGAAACACGGGATGACCTGGTACTTTCCCGAGCAGACATGGAGGAGGTATGATTGACACTTAAACAGATGCAGGACCCCATGAAGTGAGTGGGTGAACCCCAAGCTCTGAGACATTGGTAAATAGACAGACAGACAGCAGGTACAAGACAGACTGAAGGATGGTTCTAGGAGGCCAAGATCCTCAGACCCAGAGAGAGAAAAAGAGCTAGATGGAAAGAAGGACAGCCAGCCAGAACCCAGGGGAGGTGGGCTTGGAGTGAGGCAGGTGGCCGAGTTGGTGTTCTAGTGTCTGAAGTTCAGATCTGGCTCCTCCACTTCCTGTCCGTGTGACCTTGGCTAACAGCCTCTGCCAGATGGGCTGTGGGAGGGTAAAATAGCTAATACAGCCTCCAGCTCAGGTCTTGGCGTGGAGCTAGCGCTGTGGGTGAGCTCTCGACACGATGGTTATTATCATCATCATCATCATCATTTCTATAAACAGCGAGCTTGCCGAGTGAGGTGGACAGGCAGACAAGGGAGAGAGATGGCTGGAGAAAGACTGAGTGTCCTAAAAGGTGACAGTGGCTCCCCCTACCCCCCCAGGGACTAGAGCAATAGGGAGGGAGACAGAGTCTAAATACAGAAGAGAGGCAAGCCGCTGTTTCAGAGAGAAACACCTAGAAGGAGAGAAGAAGAGGGAATACTGATGAAAGGAGGAGAGGTCAGCAGGCAGACCCAGGGGACAGAGTTTCAGCGGGCAGAGCCAGGGGTTAAAGAGAGGAAGGGAGAGTCCCAGGGCTCCAGGTGAGGGCTGAAGGATGAGCACAGAGAGGTGGCTGCCACCCAAGGAGAGGGCTGCGAGGCAGAGGGCTGAAGGACAGGCAAGTTGGGGCTTGGGAGAGAGAGGCACAGTAGTTCCTCCATTCATTCACAGGCTTCTGGTTTGGGGTGGGGTCTGGAGTCGGGTCAGGCCAGAGGTGTCCCCAAGGAACCCTAGAGCAGCCCAGCCCTCCCCCTATGGCAGCTGCTTCCCACATGCTGGGGGCCTAAGAATAGCCCCCCCAGCAAAAGGGCAGACAACAGCTGGGAGGGGGAGGGGCAAGGCTGGGAAAAAGCAGGTTGGGGAGGAGGACTGCCCCTCAGCTGGATCGAGCTGTGGCAGCAGGCCCAGAACCTAGGCCGTAGTCCCGGGAGGGAAAGACGCAGACCAGAAAATTGTGGCAGGGGCAGAAATGAGACGGTGAGACTTAGAAACGTGGCGGTGGGTAGGAAAATGCAGCCCTGGGACAGGGAAAGAGAGCGGACGGTGGGAGAAATGTGTCTGTAGAGTATACAGCATGGGCCTAAGGGCGGAGGAAAGAGGCAGCAGGTGACAAATATGGTGAAAGGGTCCGAAACAAGACAGCGGGTGGGAGAAATGTGGCAGTGAGACCAGTAAAAGAAGCATCCAGTGGAAGGGCCTAGCAGCAGAAAGAAAAGATCGCGGCAGAAAGCGTCACGGTGGTGGAGGAGAGAAACGTGGCAGCAGGTCAGAACAGTGATGGGCAGGGTGGAAGGCAGGGCAGCGGGGCACAGGCACAGGACTGCGGGGCCTGTGGTCAGAGCAGAGAAGGGGCAGCGGGTGAGAGGGCAGCAGTTACCGGAACTGAGCAAGGGACAGGAAAAATGTTGCAACGGAGATGGGAGATTGTGGCGGGCCCTGGCCCGTGTGGCTCGGCTGGAGCGTCATCCCGTGTGTGTACCCAAGGGTCGTGGGTTCAATTCCAGGTCAGGCCACATGCCTAGGTTTTGGGTTTGATCCCGGGTCAAGGCATGTATAGGAGGCGACCTGTCAATGTATCTCTCTCTTCCTCCCTCTCTAAAGTCAATTTTTAAAAAAAGAATAATAATGAACAGCAAAGAGAGAAATAAGGCAGCGGGTGAGAAATTAGCAGCAGATGCAGAAACGGTGGAAGAACGAGGCAGTAAGGCCAGACATCTGCCTGCTGGTGGGAGAAGCGCAGAGGCTGTGCCCAGAGACTGGTCAAAGCCTTAAGCCTCCCGGTGGGTCTCCCCAGGTGTATTTCGGGCGCTGGCTGATCGAGGGGGGCCCCCTGGTGGTACTCCTGGACGTGGGAGCCTCAGCCTGGGCCCTGGAGCGCTGGAAGGGGGAGCTCTGGGACACCTGCAACATCGGGGTGCCCTGGTACGACCGCGAGGCCAACGACGCCGTCCTTTTTGGCTTCCTCACCACCTGGTTCCTGGGTGAGGTAGGCCCCACTGCTGGTCCCCATGTCACTTATTTTGGCCCCAGGCCCAAAACTACAATGGCTGTCAGCCCCTGGCCAGGGGAGTCTGGGTGGGTCCAGAGGGGATCTGGTTTCTTCCAGGGCATTCTGGGAGTTGTAGGTCCTCTAATTCAAGGATTAACTCTAATCTTTGGGAACATGGACATCCAAGGACCCAGACTCTTTTTTTCCCTGGAGACCCAAATTCCAAACTCAGCTGTAGTCACTTTAACCTTCCAAGTATAGGAATTCTGAGCCATTAGCTCTTGGGAAGGTTGGCCTGGCTGGAGGGCTCACCACGGACATTCTGGGAGTTGTAGTTCTCTAGTCTGATAGTGGTTGAACTTGGCTCTCAGATAGGGCCCTAGGTAGTTGGGAAACGCTAGCCTATCTGAAAGCCAGCAAACTTGGTTCTGACCCCCTCTTAGGTTTTAAAAGGCTCAAGAAACTTCATTTCCCATGCCCTGGGATAAACAATTTATGAATTGGCTGCTTCTAGGGCATTCTGGGAGTTGTAGTACTTTAGCCAGTATTGAATTCAGGTCTACTTATGATTGAGATAAAGGGTCTCCAGGAATTGTGTCCAGGCCTTGGGAACACTAAAACTTCAGTCTTTCCAGCTCAGCCTTGCTGGGACTTAGAAGGTTGGCTAAAATAACCCCAAGTCCCATTAACCTCCGGGGATGAGGTCAGCTGGTCCAGCTGCCTCAAAAATGTATAGTTTCTTATCTTCTGGGGATTGTAGTGGGCCGCCATTCACTCTTTGTAGTAGTTGTGATAGATTTACCTCTCCCCTGCTTCCTTGTCCATGTTGGGATTGCTGATTGTCTTCACAACACACATGGAGACTCAGTGGCCCTGTCCCTGTTGCCCCACAGTTCCTGGCCCAGAGTGAGGAGAAGCCGCATGTGGTTGCGCATTTCCATGAATGGCTGGCGGGCGTCGGGCTCTGCCTGTGCCGTGCCCGGCGGCTGCCTGTGGCCACAATCTTCACTACCCACGCCACGCTGCTTGGGCGATACCTGTGTGCCGGTGCCGTGGACTTCTACAACAACCTGGAGAATGTGAGCTGGGAGTGTGGCCATGTGGGGGCTGCCAGTATTTCAGGACAGCCCAAAGCTGTCTGCAAAGCCCTAGGGGATCAAGCTCCCTCTTCAGGATGCAGGAGTCCCAAGTCCCTGTTGCCCTCTTCCCTCAGACCCAGGAGTCCAGCCTCCACCCTCCCCTAGGACCCCAGAGTCTGGACCTCCAGACTTCTACCCAGTTCTCCTAACCTGACTGCCCTTTCTTCCTGCCCAGTTCAATGTGGACAAGGAAGCAGGTGAGAGGCAAATCTATCACCGATACTGCATGGAGAGGGCAGCAGCCCACTGCGCTCACGTCTTCACTACTGTGTCCCAGATCACTGCCATTGAGGCTCAGCACCTACTCAAGAGAAAACCAGGTAGGTGATAGGCTGGGATCCCTAGACATGAATGAGGTGGTTGGCTATCTATGCCAAGGCCTGTACCATGTAAAGAGCAGGAACTACAACTCCCAGAAGGCCCTAGGTTGGTGACCTGAATATGAGGTGACTGTATACCCTAGAGGCTAATGGGAGGTGTAGTTTATATGATACTAATTTCAGAAATTGTAAAATTCTTTTATTGGCTAATGTAGATATTATATTGGTCTTCTGAAAGAAGCAGTGTTAGAACGACTTATTTTTCCCAGGTTATAGTATCAATTCTCAATGGACGTAAGGTGAGAATTACAGCTTCCAGAAGGCCTTTGGCTGGTCAGCTCCTTATATTTCTAGAATTTCATCCCAGGAGCTGATGGGGGTTGTAGTTTTTCAATGATGTGCTTTAATTTTTGTGAGGATAGAAAACTGTTGGGACCCTAAAAGAGGCTTGAAGGTAGAGGGTATATTCTGGGAGAAGCAGAGTGGAGATGTTTAATCATTTCCATCTCAGGGTCGTGTAGGGCAAACAAAAGAACTACAACTCCCAGAAACGCCAATGGGGATTAGTACCCTGTCTTGTTAGCCATTTGCAGGGGCTGATGGGAGTTGTAGTTAATGGGCAAGAAGGCATCTGAGTGGCCGGGCAGCTGGGTCATCAAGGGAACTCACAGAGGAGCTATTGAAATAAAGAATTTGCCAAAGGAAAGGCGTCTTTCCTTCAATTATTCATTCAACCACGTTGATCTGAATAAAGACATGAAACATGGGCCCTTCTCCCTTGTTCCCAGATATCGTGACCCCCAATGGACTGAATGTAAAGAAGTTCTCTGCCATGCATGAGTTCCAGAACCTCCATGCTCAGAGCAAGGCCCGAATCCAGGAGTTTGTGCGAGGCCATTTTTATGGGTATGTGGGCCAGATACCTAGGTCCCTAGAGAGGAGGGGTTGGGAGCTCAGCCTCTTGAGTTCCTGAGCGCCAGGACAAGGGCTGAGTATTGATGGATCTTAGATCCCCATCTAAGGAGAAAGGAACCACAAACCTCAGGAGCCCCCATGATGCCTCCTCGCTGTCTGTGATATTCTTTGCCCCTGAAGCTTCTGGGGTTTGTAGTTTCGAGAACAGGACTCGAGGATGAGGGTCTCAGCTTCACCTTGCCTTATGGCCTCTTTAGGCACCTGGACTTCAACTTGGACAAGACGTTGTACTTCTTTATTGCCGGCCGCTATGAATTCTCCAACAAGGGGGCCGACATCTTCCTGGAGGCCTTGGCCCGGCTCAACTATCTGCTCAGAGTAAGTCCTGGGCTGCGAGGGGACAGAGGGAGGACAAGAAAATTGGTACGTACTGGCTAGAACAGAGACCCAGGGAGGTGGGGGTAGGGAATCCTCTGTGTCAAGGGGCAGTATAGAGACCCAGAAAGAAGATGGGGTCCCAGGGGAGATGGCAGCTCTGTCCTATAATTCTTGACAGGAAGGGGCATGGCAGGGTCCTATGTGTCTCGGTGGGTGGCCTCAGCCTCCTCCCGTGTGACCCTGACCTCCCCCTCCCCTCTGCCGCAGGTCAACAGCAGTGAGCAGACAGTGGTCGCCTTCTTCATCATGCCTGCTCGGACCAACAATTTCAACGTGGAAACCCTCAAGGGCCAGGCCGTGCGCAAGCAGCTTTGGTCAGCAGACTTCGGCCCGGGATCCCAGCTGTGTGCTTTGGGTCCAGTGTTTCTCCTGGAATCTCAGTTTTGTCATCTGTAACATGATCAACCTGCCCCACCGACTTTTTTAGTGAAGTCACTTGCTTAAGACACCTCCACTCGGGAGCAGTGAGAAGTCGTAGGCGGGACAAGTGCGACAGCACGACCAGGGCTCTGATATCAAACCAGTGAGGTCTAACTCAGGCCACTGACCCTTGCTGGCTTTCTGACTTTAGGCAAACCACTACCCTCCCCGAGCCTCAGTTTCCTCATTTATAAAACCCACTCATTAGTCATCACATGTTCATGGAGCACCTATTGTGTGGCAGGCACTGTTCTAGGCCCTGGGAACACAGATAAAATCCCTGCCAGGGATTGAGCTTACTTTCTAGAAAATTCTGTAGAAAGTGCTCTGGCAAAAAAAAAAAAAGGGCACATGAATACGAGACAGGGTTGTCAGGATTGGCCACACTGATAAAGTGCCCTTGGGTAGAGACCAATAGAGGAAACGAGGGAGGAAGCTCTGTGTGCATCTGGGGAACAACAGGGGGAAGAGCAAGTGCAAAGGCCCCTCTAGTGTGTATGAGAAGCAGTGAGGAGACCAGTGGAGTTGGAGCAGAGTGCCCTAGGCCCAAAAGCACAGAAAATGAGGCCAGAGCTCTGGGAAGATTATGAGCAGAGGGATGTCAGTGGGGCTGTAGGGTGATACTATTTGCTTTGTGTACATAAATTTTCTGTCAACATAAATTTCCCTTATAAAATGGGGCTTAGCCTGGCGACTGCCAGGACTAGTACCGGTTCTAATAATAGCTGACATTTCTGGAAGGCTCACCGTGTGCTGGGCACTGCGCACTTTTCCACACGACCTCATCAAGTTCTCACTGCAAACCTCTAAGGTTGATCCTATTTTTATCTTCATCTGACTGATGAGTCACTGAAGTCAGAGAGGGAAGGCCACCTTTCCCTGGCCACACAGCTGATGCAAAGCCTTCCAGGGCCTGATCCCTGAGTCCCCACCCTCCAGCCCGGAGTCCCCAGGGCTCTGCTCAGACCTGTTTCCCAGCTGCCCTAGAAGCCTAACAACAAATGGCTGGTGTGTATGTGATGTTGTTCTGCTCTTTCCAGGGATACGGCTAACACAGTGAAGGAAAAGTTCGGACGGAAGCTTTATGAATCCTTGCTGGTGTGAGTGCCCCACCCTCAGCCCTGCCTGGGTCTGGGTTCTGGCCCCGCTCCTTCACCCCTTCTCAGATGCATACCCCTGCTCACCCTGCAGGGGGAGCCTCCCGGACATGAACAAGATGCTGGACAAGGAGGACTTCACTATGATGAAGAGAGCCATCTTTGCCACACAGGTATGGCAGAGGAATGACAGTTCCCAACAGCCCCAGAGGCAGCTTGCCCTGTTAGCTCTGACCCAAGGGATTGCTGGGAGTTCTGCTTTATTGGGCGACTCTTAGGGGGGAATCAATTCTGAGATACACAAAAGGGTGTGAGTTCCTGACTGGTGGAACTTCAATTCCCGGAAGACTGGGGGAAGTTAAAGTTTCTTTGAATTTCTTTGATGATAGAGCCAAGAATACAGAACAGGATAGCTACAGTTCCCTGTAGTCTTTGGGGCTTGTAACACTGGCTCTGCCTCAAAGACAGCTGGGAATTGTAGTTTCTTTTTAGCTTATGGTGGTTCAAAGGAAAAGAGAATCTTTACAGATAGAGCCAAGTAGGGAGTCTCTAATTCCTGGTAATCTCTTGGGCTTGTTGGGCCACAGACTGGTGGGAATTGTAGTCTCCTTGGATTCCCAAGTTCAGCGTGTCCCTTCCCTGACCCCCACCCCACTTGTGGCCCTTACAGCGGCAGTCTTTCCCCCCTGTGTGCACCCACAATATGCTGGACGACTCCTCAGACCCTATCCTGACCACCATCCGCCGAATTGGCCTCTTCAATAGCAGTGCTGACAGGGTCAAGGTGAGGGCACTGTCAGGGTGGGTTGGGCAGGGCTGGAGGCTGGGGGAGCCTGGGCCTCACCTTCTCCATCTTACCTAATTTATCAAAGGACTTCTGTGTCTAGAAAGAACCTTAGCTTTGGAGGCAGGCAGACTGGGATTCAAATCTTTGTCCTGCCAGTGATTTGTGTGACTTGAGACATGTTTTTCACCCTCTCTGGGCCACTCTGGAACCCCAGACAGGAGCAAAATAGGGTGCCTTGGCCTGAGCCCTTCTTTTTTACTGCCAGGTTATTTTCCACCCAGAGTTCCTCTCCTCCACCAGCCCCCTGCTGCCCGTGGACTATGAGGAGTTTGTCCGTGGCTGCCACCTTGGGGTCTTCCCCTCCTACTATGAGCCGTGGGGCTACACGCCAGGTGAGTACATCATGGCACTGGGGTGCTGGTCAGATCTGGCATGATCCCCAGACAAGGTACCTGCTCCGTCTGAGCCCCAAACTCCTCCTGTGCAAAACAGGAGCAATGGCAAGACTGTTCTGCTACAGCATGTCTCTGGGACACAATATCTCATGTGATGCGGAACTGGAGGACTGATGTCACAGCTCACATGTGACTTCCCCCAATTTGCTGACATTTGCGCCCCTCCCAAATAACAACAGCTTAATGCACAGTCCGCTAACACAACTGAATGTGGCAAAGTCTCCCTGAGCTGACCCCAGTCCCCAATGGCTCCACCTTCCTCCTGTTGGCTCCTTTGGAACATGGGCTCTAAGTCGGAACAGCTTATTTACAATTCTCCTTCATTTCTGGCCATTTTGCCATGGTCTCCCCAAACTCAAGCCTCCTCACACCCTTCTCTATCAAACTACTTTCATATGTTTTTAAGGCTAAATAAATACTACATTTGCTGTAGTATTAATTTATGAGTAATTTTTTTAAAAATTTATTTTTAATTCTCACCCGAGGATATGTTTTTATTGGTTTGAGAGAGAGATGCATCAATGTGATAGAGAAACATCAATTAGTTGCCTCCCGTAGGTGCCCCAACTGGGGATTGAACCCACACCCCGGGTACGTGCCCTGACTAGGACTCGACCCCGCCACCTTTTGGTGGTAAGGGATTAGGCTCCAACCAAGCCACACAGGCCAGGGAAATTTATGAGTAATTTAACAAGTCTTTTAAACTATGCTTGCATGATAATTAGGAATTTTGCCAGTTTTCTTTCATCCATGGTTAACAGGGTGCATGGGTTTTGTGTGGTCGGCCCCTACCCTATTTTCCCCATCAGTCCTGTTATATTTAGTGTCTGTTTTTGTAACTTAACAGAAGTTTTTAGAGACATTATATTAGAATTATAATAAACTCCTTGAAGCATATCTCAGTGCTGTTTAAGGTAGTAAACAAAGCATAGTATTTACTCTGTACACAGCAATAGTAACAAAGAGAGACCTTTTCTTACCTCTTGTCTAAACAGTCTATTAAGCTATGATAACCAAAATGGTATGGGCTGGCACAAGAAAGTATCTTCCAGGTTGTGAGGATTAACTAGAATCACAGACATTGGCCCGGAGCAAGGCAAGTGAATTTCTTTTTCTGAGCCTCTCAGCTTCCCCTCTAAGAAACAGGGCCTATAATAGTCTAACGCACAGCCTAGGTTTTCCAGCTCCTGACTTGCTCAGCACAGTGCCCGGCACTTGGTAAAGGCGCCAATAGAGGGCGCTGTTGAGGCTTTTATTGAACTATAAGACAAGAGTGGAAAGCTAAATGGGCCTTTCTCACGCCTTCCCGCAGCTGAGTGCACGGTTATGGGCATCCCCAGTATCTCCACCAACCTCTCCGGCTTCGGCTGCTTCATGGAGGAACACATCGCAGACCCCTCAGCATACGGTCAGCGCCCAGCCTGAGAACCGGGACTCTTGGATCCTGGGAGGAGGGGTCCTGGTGTCACAGAGTCCCAGGGAAAAGGAAGGTTTCTCCAGTCTGTTTTCTGAGTCCCCGTCCTGGTACCAACAGGCATCTACATTCTGGACCGGCGGTTCCGCAGCCTGGATGATTCCTGCTCGCAGCTCACCTCCTTCCTCTACAGCTTCTGCCAGCAGAGCCGGCGGCAGCGCATCATCCAGCGGAACCGCACCGAGCGCCTCTCCGACCTTCTGGACTGGAAATACTTAGGCCGGGTATAACTAACTCCCTTCCCTGCCCTGTGCTGGTGAATCAACTGCTTCCATTGTGGCTCTCTGGTTCTTCAGTCGCAAAGGCCAGGTCTCCTCCTGCTTGTAAAGGTTGTTGTCCCTTTAAGAAATCAATCAACTTCTGCTGGAAGACTCCATTGGCTCAACGTTCTGCTATTTGCATAACAGCGTGGCCAGAGAAACCGGACGCGGCGTCCATTCGCAGCTCTGCTATCTGCATAAGGGGTGGAGTCAGAAAATGGATCATTGGCTTAGGCCAGAGATTTTCAACCTTTTTCAACACATGGCACACATCAACTAATTACTAAAATTCTTTGGCACATCAAAAACAATGTTTTTCTGATCTGATCGAAAAATAGGTATAATCTTGATTCGTTCACACCCGGCCGGCTGTTGCTGTGTCGGCTGTTATTTTTTTATTTGACAATCTAGTGCCCCCTGACGAAACAGTCAGGTACTGCATGTTTTGAAAATTCCTGCAGCACACCGGTTGAAAATTGCTGGCTTAGGCCCTAAGCCTTAGGGGACTAGTGTATGCTGCGGAATGTGCTCATCTGCATAAAAAGTGTGGCCAGGGTTCACCCCCCCCCCCAATCTGCCAGGGACTCCCGCCCCCCTGATGTCCCTTCTTTTCCTCGTAGTACTACATGTCTGCGCGCCACATGGCACTGGCCAAGGCCTTTCCAGAACACTTCACGTACGAGCCCCATGAGACTGACACGGTGAGTTGGCCTGTGGTCCCCCTGGTGGGCCTGGAGCTAGAGGGCTGGGCAGGGGGCGGAGGGTTCCCTCCTGGGGTCAGAAGGCCTGGGGCGGTGGCCGCGTGGGCTGGTCTAGGTCTAGGGGCCTACGCTCACTTTGCCCTCTGTGCTCCCGTCCGCGCGCACAGACCCAGGGCTACCGCTACCCGCGGCCCGCCTCGGTGCCGCCGTCACCCTCGCTGTCTCGACACTCGAGCCCGCACCTGAGCGAGGATGAGGAGGATCCCCAGGACCAGACGCCTAACGAAGAAGGCGAGCGCTACGATGAGGAAGCGGAGGCCGCCAAGGACCGCCGCAACATCCGCGCCCCGGAGTGGCCGCGCCGCTCCTCCTGCGCGTCTTCCACCGGGAGCAAGCGCGGCTCGGTGGACACGGCGCCCTCCAGCTCCGTCAGCAGCCCCAGCGAGCCCCTCAGCCCAGCCAGCTCCCTAGGCGAGGAGCGCAACTAAGTCCCCGCCCACACTCCCGCCGGCCTGCCTCCCTCATCCAGAGGGCGGATGCGGAAAGGCGCTGTTCCTAATCCCCACTCCAGATCCCGAGCCTTCTGTGGGGTCCGCAGCCCCGCCCCCTCCGCCATACACTCCAGCCCCGCCAGCTCTGCCCTTGGAATCCCCAACACTCCAGAATCTACAACGCAGTGCCTTTCTTGGGTTCCAGTAATGCAAAATCTGTACCCTGGAGTCTCCCAGGCCTGGCCTGGGTCACAGAGGCCAGGAATCTGCCAATACCCTGTCATGGTGCCAGAGGTTTTAGGAAACCCGGACTGTCGTCTTCCAGGCTGGGCTCTTAGAACCCTTTGTGGCTTGCAATTCTACAGCATACAGAGCAGCACCCTGCTCAAGTCAAGCCTGGCCTGGGGACCACCAAGTGCTGGAAGCCACGCTGTGTCCCTGCTCGTGGGACAGTCAAGTTCAGAGCTGGAGCACTTGCAAGGACTTGAGTTAACTGAATGCAGAAGGTTGTCCATTTCAACTCCAGAACTCGGGCTCTAGGACAGGGCACTCGTGTGCTGACTGTTCTGGCCCTCCCTGTGGTGTCGGGTTCTGCCTGGAGGATCCCTCTACCCCTGCTCCCCTCTCCCTCTACACTTTAGCCAAGCAAAGGGGGGCAGAACCACTTGGCTTCTCATTGCTACTGGAGAACATGCAGTCTTGGTCTAGATGCCTTTCTGGACCAGACCCTACGCCTTCCCTGAGTCTGAGTTCTCCCCCATATCTCAAGACTCTGTGCCCTCCAGGGAGTCCCCCAGCTGAGGACAGAACTGGTTGTTTTACGACCCCCAACTGCCAGGCCCACCATGAAACCACTGGGTTCTAGGTCCTGGCTGCTGAATCTAGAACCTTGCCACTATGCTGCATCCTGGGCTAGAACTAAGCCCACTGGGTTCTAGAACTTCCATTTTTACCTCAAGGCTCTTCTATCCCCAAGCTGTGCCCTGTCCCCAGCTTTGGTGAAAGGGAGGTGCCCCTCACGTGTGCTGTGCTGTGTCTGATGCACTTGGTTTGCCGTTGGGAGTGGGGGCAGAAGGGGTATGATTGAAGTGTGTGTGGAGATGAAAAAAATACATCTATATTTAAGAATCCCAGGTCTGGTGTAACATGAAGGTTTGGTGGGCCTCTCACCTGGCTTCTCCCTCTTCATGGCCTCCACCCTCTTTATTTTCAATTCCATCTAGTTTTCCCCCTCCCACCCCTGGGTCCCTGATTCCTTGTCTCATTCTGCTCTCCTGGAGAGACTTATAGTGCTATTCTGGATTTCAGTGTTCTTTCAAGGGAAGGTCTTGTTTAGTTGGGACCTAACTTGCAAGTAGCAAAAACTTGGGTCAAGCTCTCTTTAACAGAAAGGGGCTTTGTCACTGAAAACAGACCCACAAAGAAACCATGAGCCATGTGTGGCTCTTTAAGTTTCTCAGCACTAGCAATAAGCAAGTGTTCAGTAGCCACAGGTGGCTCATGGCTACCCTATTGGATGGTGCAGATATAGAACATTTTAAAAGTTCTGGACAGTGCTAGCTTAGGGCACGTTTCCAGGGCTCTGTGGCCTTTGGTCTTTGACTATGCTATCCCCTTGGAGAGCTCTATTTTGGGAAAAATATTTTTCCTTTCAGCTGTATCTTTACTAGGTCATAGGTGCATCTCTGAACCAATTGCTTTTCAGGGGAGTAAAAAGCACCGATGTTTGGATTTGGGTGTGTGATCATCCTTTCTGTTAACCACTGTGTTTGTGACACACAGAGCCCCTCCCCCATCAAAATCACCAGTCACCATCAAAGTGCGGTGACAGCAGGAGCGTGGTGCTGAGTGGACAAAAGACCAGGTGTCCAGCAGCCACTTCCTCTTGGATTCCTCTACCCCAAAGAGTTAAGGCAGGAGGTCGGGTTAACGTTGTGTAACTGGGATCCATTCCCAGTCTTTAGTTCCCATTTGGATGATTTGGCCCTGTTTCACTTCCCAGTTTTGGTCCTGGCCCCAAATCCCTGCCTCAGCAGCTCGTGCACATCACGGGCTCCCAGCCCCTCAGATTCACCTGACTCTACTGCATGCCTTGAATTGGAGAAGTATCGAAAAGCCTCTGGAGCAGGTCAGATCTGGGTGTGCCTCCTGGGTTGCCATGGGCAATTTACGTACTAATATCTTCAACTCACCCATATAAAGGGGCTAGTGATTTTCCTAAACCTCCCCAGATAGAGCCCGACTTGCAATTTGGCACAGTACTTGGCAACACACTAAAAGGGTATGGTTACTCTCTGATATTTCTAAGTGTCTGCTTCCAGCCACCAGCCCCAGGTCTTAATAAACCAGTCCCTCAAGTCTGGGCTCCACCACTGAAGTGGGTCAGTTAGTTAGTCTGACAGAGCAGAGAACCCACTACAGCAACGCCTACCCAGGTGAGTCCCTGCCTTAGAACAGGTGGAACCCACTCCTCTTTCCCTTACAGCCCAGTGTAGCCTTGTGAAAACAGGCCCCACCGCACTTCCCACAGCACTTCCCACAGCGCACACACAAAACCAGCTGCTGCAAAAGGCTTTATTGTTTCCATTTGGTCCAATGCATGGGAGAGGGCTCCAGGGTGGTTAAAAGAATGGCTAGGGGTTTTGGGGAAAGGCTCAGGTAAAAGCCGGACACCAGGGGAATGCAGAGGGGCCCCCTCAAAGGCCTCTGGGCTCCAATGCTCCTAGTCGTGCTTGAGGGTGAGCCTTTCAAAGAGATACTCGCCCAGCCCAGCCTGCGGGCCGGCCAGCCTGCGGAGGTTAGTCAGGTGGTCGCCCATCTTCTTGATGAGCTTCACCTCCTCATCCAGGAAGTGGTTCTCCAGGAAGTCACAGAGCTGAGCGATAGAAGAAGAGAAAATGCTGCCACTTGTAGATAACAGTGTGACAGGTAGGGGCGGGGGTGAGGGAGACAACGTTTAGAAGGAAATTTGCCCCAGCGAGGCCAAGGCTCAGAACATAAGCGTCATCCAGGGGAGGTCTCAGGATGGGTAGACGTGGATACCGGGGGTACTTACATGAGGGTCTGCGCGGGTAGAACCCAGGGCATGCAGATCCAAAAGGGCCTGGTTCAGGTTCCTCTCCAAGGCCATGGCGGCTTCCATGGCGTCCTGGGTTTTGCCCCACTCATCCTGGGAAGGCTTCTACACAGAAGACAGAAGGCTCAGAACTGGCCACATAACCCACAAAGGACGAAAAACTACATTTCCCAACAGTTGCAGGGGCAAAGGGCCTAGTATCCGAGGTGTCTATCATCCCCGCTCTCCTGCAGCTACGCGTCCCAGGGGCCCACTCTGCGGTCTCCGAACTGGCAGAGCCTCCATTTCTAGCCACAAGAACCCACACGGGTCTGAAAACCTCCCAGAAGCCCTCGCGGTGCCTAAACAGCGACGGTTAAGGCGGCCCGCGCAGGGGCTGCTGGGAGATGTAGTCCACAGGCCCAGGCACTCCTTACCATCACGTCCTGGAAGAGAATGCGGCCACCGCGCTGGTTTTGCATCTTTAAGAGATGCTCAGCGCCCTCGCGCTTCTTCTCCGCCAACTCGCGGAAGAAGTGGCCCACGCCCTCCAGAGCCACATCGTCGCGGTCGAAATAGAAGCCCTGCGGGAAGAGATGGCGGGAACAATGGTTAGCGGGAGGCGAGGCCAGGCTGCAGACTCCGCCCCCTGACCACCCAGCAGAACAAAGAGGGCCAGCGCGCGGGCAGGGCCAGAAGTGCGCAGATGTGGGAAACTTGGGCCAGGGGCGCCCTGGGGACCCTTACCAGAGAGAGGTAGGTGTAGGAGGCCCGCAGATGCAAGTTGGCCAGGCGGTTGACAGCAGCCTCCACCTCAGTGGCGTAATTCTGACGAATTTGGGAGCTCATGGTTGCTGAGCAATAAGGAGTTAAGGTTGAAAAAACGGTGTTGGCTGGTCTCGGAGGCTGAGGACGGCTGAGGTGGTTCCAAAGGTGGCAGCTAGAGATGTTGGAGGGTGGTCGGAGGCTGAAAGAAAGGGCGTCCCTGGGTCTGTTCCGTCCAAACACTGTTGAAGCAAGAGACAGATCCGGGACCGCCGAGGGCACTGCGAAAGGGCGGCCAGGCAGCTTCTTTTATAGTGGCAGGGCCCCCCCTGAAGGCGGGGCTTCAGGGAGAGCAATTGGCCAATCCGCGGTGGCGGTGGGCAGGGTCTGGAGCCCCTGAGTGACCAATGAAAGCAGATAGGAGCCCCAGACCCCGCCTGAGAGGTGGGGAAGTCACGCGCCTGTAGCTCGAGACTGTTGTGAAATGAGGAATGGGAGGGGGTGAGGGTGATGCAAGGGTCTGAGGCTGATTCGGGATAGTCAAGGGATTTGGGGGGTCTCTGTCAGGTGGAAGATTAATGGGGATACTGGGAGCCCTGGAAGATGGTGATCCTGGGGGTGTCTCAGGAAAGTAGTTTGGATTCTGAGGTGCTGAAAGCATGGACTTTTCTGGAGCCCTGGGGGTTCCTCAGAGGTGCAGAGACCTCCAAATTACTGGGGTTTGCTTTGAGAGCTGAGGGGTCCCCAGTTGATTGGGAAGTTTAGAAGACAAAGATGTTATTTCTGGAACCTTAGGGATCTCTCTGGAAGATGGGTTGGAGGGGAGCCCCGGGGTTCGCTAAAGGTGGGGCTGTGTGTGTGTGTGTTTTGTAGTGTTAATATTCAGTGGAAGCCCTTATTTTTCTGGGAACTTCCTGAGTAAGGTCTTTAGGCCCTCAAGTCGATCTGCAAGATTAAAAGGGCGGTTGTTCTAGAGCCTTGGGGTTCACCTCCAGGAATGAGGGAGAGAGGTGTTTTTGGAAGCCTAGTGGGTAGGGGCTTTTTTCTGAGGTAGGGAGTCTTGGAGAGAGCCTTGAGAGCGAGTCTGGGACCCTTGACATACCTTGCGGCTATTTCAGGGGTCCATTGTTTTTCTGAGAGCTGAGATGGGTTGGGTGAAATGCCATGTGAGCTTTGGTGTCTCTCTCAGGCTGCATTTCCAGGAGACGGTTTTGACAGTAGCCAGACACTGGGAATTCTCTTTGACTCTGAAGCAGTCTTTCTGAAGTTGTCCCTGCCTTGCCTGATACATGCCCCTTCCAAGTCACAGAGAAGCCCTGGATTCTGGGGACCTTGTGGATGGGATGTCTATCTTCAACCAAAGTACATTTTTAAACTGTGCCAGGTCCAGGCTGGGGTCTGGGAGGCCAAGCAGACTCAAACCAGGACTCAGCCTTCAAGGAGAACCCTGTTGTTGGTGGGGAAAGGACAAGAACTTGACCAGGTGGAAGTGCCCTAATAGAGGCTGCCAGCAGGTTGGGGCATCAGGGGAGAAGCCAGGGCCTGCTCTGCATTGGAGCCAAACCAAGCAGCCCAGGCAGGGTGCCCCCGACCAGGGAGATGCAGGGCCAGGCTGGTGCCTGGGGTCCCTCCAGGGGTGTCTGGGCCTGTGGCCAGGAGAGCAGCAGTGCTGAGTCATGCTGAACTCAGCTCAGGAAGGGGCTCTGGCAGAAGGGCGGAGGCAGGCCACTCACTGACCTCATCTCCCGGTGGGGGTGAGCGGACTGCCCTGGGGCTGGGAACTAGCCCTGGCTGGCTCTGACCCAAGTCTGGCCCCCTCCCCCAAAGTGCCGCCTGGAGTGCATTTTGTCTCGAAATATTACTGTCTTTGTAGGTCCCTCGATGTTTTCCTTGGACTGCTGCCTGTGGCCATATTTTCCCCTCTCTAGGTGGTGACTCAGTCTCCCCTCACTGCAGTCTTATCTGACTGACATCTCTCCCTTGACTTGGTGTCTCTGGGGGGAGGGGCAGTTGCCCCAGGCACACTGCCACAATGGGGCCTGGGTTACACATTCACCAGATTTCATACCTCAGCCTAAAGACCTTTAGCCTCAGGCTGGCCCTACCAGTAGAGAAATTGCTCACAGGTAGGAGAGGAAGGGATGAGACCAAGATGATCTGGAGAATAGAAAGATATCTTGGGGTAGGAGGAGATCCTGGGTTACGGTGGAAGACAAAAGACCCACAGAGAAAGAGACACAGACCCAGAGAGACTGGTACAGAAACAGAAAGAAGGGGACAGAGGGGGACAGACACCTAGAAAGAGACGAAGACCTAGCGAAAATGGACATCAGACTCTGACTGAGTTAACTCCCTCCCTCTAATTTCCATTCCCTTTGTGTCTAAATCTACTAGGCCTTAAGGAACCCAACATCTCTGGGGCCTGCTCCTCTCCTGGAGGGCCCCACACAGTTACTAGGCCAGACCAGAGCTCCTCCTCCAGCCTGTCAGTCTCCCGCTGTGGCCCTCAACACAGGCTTGGGTCTGGTCTTCTCCCTTAGGCCCTCTTGTCTTAGCCTTCTCTCAGCCTTCCTACCTACCTCCGGTAGCTTCCCCATAGAGCTCCAGAGCCCTTCTCTGCTCCCCGAGTCTTCCCAAGGTCCAATCAGCACTCCTCCTCCCTATTCCCCCATGCTCCACCTCAGTAAATGTGCAACTTGCCATATGGTGGAAGCTTCCAGGCTCAGGAGGCCTGCTCTGTACCCTGCTGCCCTGTTCTCCGCCCCACCCTAGGCCCTTATGCCTTGGTCAACATCCTAAGTTGTGACAAGTGATTGCAAGTCACCTCCATTCCCCTCAGGACTGCAGGATCCTGGAGGGCAGAGCCAGGACCTAACTCATCACTGACCCGAAGAGGGCACCGGACACCCTCAGAAAAAGATGAGTCAGCACGTGCAGCCTGGTCTCTTGCGACAGCCAGGGAGGGGGCCCAGTGACTCAGACTCGGAAGTGTGGTTCGAAAGAGGTTTATTGCCCCCCAAAACCACTCCTCCCCATCCCACCCCCAATAATTACAAAAGTAAGAAAAAGGCCCCTGGCCCCTAGTCCCCACCCCTCCCAGAAAAATGCCATAATTTATGCAGAAAAGACACAGTCCAAGGCAGCTGGTGGCCTCAGCCCATCGTCTTCCAGATGGTGAGTGAGGCAGTGAGCACTCCGGCCACTAAGATGGTCACTGTCTGCCACGTGGGTGTCCCAAAGTAGGAGAGGAGGCCGTCCTGGGGACAGGGACATCAGTCACTTCAATGATTCGGCCATGGGCCAGTGCAGGAGGAATCGGGAAGAGGTCAGAAGGCAGGAGTAGGGGCAAGGGCCTAAGACTAACAGGTACTAAAGAGTTGGGGGGGGGGTCAAAGGGCTATCAAAGAAGTTGAGGATTCTAGGGGAAGTGGAGGCACCAGGGAGGGCAGAAGGTACTAACTAGTCAGGTCAGGGGGTCACTGGAGGTCAGAGGTCATTGGGTCAGGGGGTCACAAAAAGGTCAGCAGGTACCAGCTAATCAAGGGTTGATCAGACATGTGAGAAAATGCATTATAGACCACATCTGATGATCTGAAAATGTGGAGTGGGGGGCACCACTGTGGTGGGCTCAGGAAGGCCCAGAGGTCCCAGAGGAGTGGGGGGGTTAGGAGCCTCACCCAACCGCCCTGGTCTTGGATCCAGCCCAGCAGCCGCTCTCGAAGGAAGTCCATGGTCCAGCCCATGATGGTCCTGATGAGCTCAGGCACTTTAGTGCACAGGGCCTGGAGGGAGTGGGGTGGGCCTTAGGGACTGAGGCTTGTCCCCAGTGCCTTGAGATAGTACCGTCAAGCATCCTTTCTCAACTCTTTGCCTCCTCTCCTGCACCCCTGCAGTTTCTTTCCTACTCAGTCAGAATGAGCTTCATACATTGTAAACTGTGCCTTGTCATTGTCAACTGCCCTGCTCACAAACTTTCCATGGCTCCCCAGTACCCCTGGGATACAACAAAAGGCATAGTTCGGCCCACAAGGCCCTGTGTGAAGTCTCTGACTTAACAGCAATCCAGATGGCTTCCTTTTGGGGCCTCACTGACCTTGGTTCTTATCTTCATTCCCACCAAACCCTTCCCTGCCCTTAGGACACTTGCACATGCTGATTCTTATGCCTAAATGGACCTCAACCAAGCGAATTTTCACTCATCCCTCAAAGCTCAGGTCTACCGCCACTTTCCCAGAGAAGGCTCTTCTGATCTTTAGGCCAGGTATGACTCCACACCTTCCATAGCCATGACCTGCTCTCCATCTCCCTGAACTTGCCCTTCCCACTTTTTAAAAAAATATATATTTTTACTGATTTCAGAGAGAGGAAGGGAGAGGGAGAGATAGAAACATCAATTATGAGGGAGTCATTGATCAGCTAGCTGCCTCCTCCACGCCCCCAACTGGGGATCAAGCCCGCGACCCTGGCATGTGCCCTGACCAGGAATCGAACCACGATCTTCTGGATCCTAGGTCGATGCTCAACCACTGAGCCACGCCCGGCTGGGCCCCCTTCCCACTCTTTATCTGGCTGCTTCTCCCCTCCTGTTGACCCCAGCTCCATCCACAGCCCCACCATCACCATGACTGCTGTCCCCTCACCTCCAACATTCAACCCCCATTAGCTCAATTTTGAAAACAACAGCAAGAAATCTATTTCCCCATCTCCAGTACCACCTGAGTCCAGGCCAGTCATCATTTGCAGGGCCTATTATAGGTGCCCCCTAACCAGCTTCCCAGCTGGTTCTACCCCCAATGGCCAGAACAATCTGTTGGGCTTCCCCGCCCCCAATTTTTTATCATGAGAATCTTTAGAGAGAAAAGTCAAAAGAATTTCAGTGAACAACCAACATTCTACAACCCGCAGCCCAGATTCTACAATTAACATTTGCATACTTGCTACAATAATATCTTAAATTTAAAAATCAGGTCACCTCACTCTCCTGTTTAAAACCAGCCAATTGCCCTGGCTGGTGTGGCTCAATTGGTTGAGAGTTGTCCTGTGCACCAAAAGGTCATGATTTCGATTCCTGGTCAGGGCACATGCCCAGGTTGCTGTGGGCTCTCCCCCGTTGGGGTGCATGTAGGAGGCAGCCGATTATGTTTCTCACATCAATGTTCTCTCCCTCTCCCTCTCCCATCCCCTCTCTCTAAAATCAATAAAAACATATTTAAAATAATAACAATAAAATAAAACCAGCCAATCACTCCACCTCACTCAGAGTAAAGCTAAAGTCTTTACTGTGGCCCATAAGACCCTTCGCAATCTGCCCTCATCTCCTACCCTTTCCCCCTCCTCACTCTGTTCTAACCACAAGGGTCTCCTCATTGCTTTTAACCCATCAGGCTTGGTGTTACCTCAGGGCTTTTGTACTTGCTGTGCCCTCTCCAGATGCCTTTCCCCTAATCCTTATATATCACTGCATCTTTCTTGTCATTCCAACTTTGGTTTTATGTCACCTCCTCTTAGAAGTTTTTCCTGATCACTGCACAATCACATCACCCTAGCTTACTTCTCTCAGCACTCGTCATTCTATGTGAGCTCCATGAGAGCAGGGACCTAGCCTGCTTTGTTCGGTGCTGAGTCCTGGGTACAGAGTACAGGCCAGGCACACAGTGGGCCCAATAAATGTCTGCTGAATGAATAAGTGAATGAAGGAGCAAATAACTGGCTCATAGCTGTCTTTTTCTGGTCCCCCAGGGCTGCCACAGGGCTTGACATCATAACTCCCAGGTTCTCATAGGTTTGAGGGGAGCCTCCCTGGGCTCACCATCCTGCAGCCACCCACCTTGAGCACCAGTTTGCTGGCAAAGTAGAAGAGGGCGACAACCCGGCCCCAGTTGAAGTTGCCATCAGAAAACATTTCGGACGCCACTCGGAAAAAGACCTCACGGGGGGAGTCTGTGTCCACAGCCTCGATCATCCTGCAGGAAAGAAGGGAGCCAGCCAGTGCTGGGGAGGATCAGGCAGAGCATGAAACTGTGGCATCCACCCCATACCAAACATAAGAAAACTGAGGCCCAAGGCCCGCTGAAATGAAAAGCAATAGGCCCAAACAAGGGAAAGGGATAAGATGGACATTTAGGAAAGTGGGGGAAATGACTCCCTGGAGGAGGGTTTCAAGATCCTACAGGAGGAGAGGGCTGAGAGTCAAAGAGCACTGAATTGAGCGGTGAGGCCCTGGACCCCTGGGTCTGCAGGAAATTGAAGCTGTGGCCCTGGACTCAATGCTCCTAAGGGAAGAGGGGGTTGGGAGCTGGGACTCCTGGTTCCTGGGGGACCACACCTCTGCAGCTCGATGTTACTGTCCAGTTCATCTCCAATGCGCTTGAGACACTCGCTCAGCTTCTTGGTGGATGCATCCTGGGGCACCCTGGGCCCCAGGGGCAGCTGGGATGTCTCTCCCCCCATTCGCGCTGCTTGATCCTGGATGAAACTAGAGTGGGAATGGAGGGGGGTGCAGAATCAGAATGGGGGGGTGTCACTCTTCAAATCCGCTCCGCAATAATCAGACCTCACACTCACCCCTGAAGTAAAAGGGCCCCTGTCTTCATGATCTGCTCAGAGTTGGTGGGCCCTAGAGGAGAAAGGAGGGAAGAGGTGCCTGGACTCATGGGTCCTAGGGGAACTGGGGCGGTTCATGACTCCTGATGGAGGCCAATGCTAGGGGGCCCTGGGTCTCTGGTAGATGAAGTGACTGGGGGCCCAGACAACTGTGTCCCTGATGGAGAAAGAGGCGGGGGACCTGGGCCTGTATCCTACATTCTTCCGGGAAAGGAGACTTCAAGGAACACTTAAAGCATCCTGGTCTGAGGGGACAGAGGGGAGACCCGCCCCTCCCACCAGGAAGTGGTGCCGGCGACAAGCCCGGGCTTGCCCGGGGGCTTGAATTCTGAGGTCTCTAGCTTTTCGGGGGTCTCAGAGCGCCAGGCAAAAAGGGATCGGGGCGCGGAGGCCAGAGAGCCGGGGAACCTCGGGGAAGGAGGGGGCTGGAGGCTGGCAGCACCCAATCCGGGAGTTCCTGACCCGGAGTGCGTGAAGATCGCACGCCCCGAGACCGGCAGGCGGGATCGTGGGGCTGGCCGGCGAGGGGCTCGCCCTCCTCCCGCCCGTCTGCCTCCCGCCTCACCCCCGTCTCTGGGTTGCTCCCCGGACCCGTCCATCACCGCCGCTCCCGCCGCCGCCTCTCGCCGGGTCTGCCAGGCGGCAGCACGCCCCATCACGTAAGCACCCCGCTGAGCATGCGTCGGCTCACGTGACTGCCCCGCAAAATGGCCGCCGTGGGCCGCAGCCCCGCAGGGCCAGCCGCACCCCCGCCCGCACCTGTCCCGCCCGTCACGTGACTGCCCCATCAGCATTGCACTTCAGGAACGCGTCCTGGCTCGGTTGCACGGGCCACCCGTTCCGCAGCAGCTATGGCTTTCACACACTCACTCATTCATTCATTCATTCATTCATTCATTCATTCATTCATTCATTCATTCATTCATTCATTCATTCATTCACTGCAGTATTTTCAGAAGTTTGGGGTGTGACTTTAGCGCTCCAGGGCAGAAGAAACAGCGAGTGCACAGCGGAGAGGAGCAGTAGAGGCCAAAAATAGCACTCATTGCGGCGGGACGTATCCGATGACGAAAACCTATGGTGTTGTTGGGTGTTTGTGTGGAAATAAAAGAAATCTTAAGTTTGAATGTTGCAAAACTAATCTCTGGTGATAGATTGGCAGGGTGGGGCCCGGAGAGGCTGGCTCCCAAGGTGCCCGAAACGTCCCATATCTTGATCTGGGTGGTGATTTGCTTGCTTATACACATACTTAAAAATTCACTGAATTGTATACATAAGATATGCACTTTAGTGCATGGAGATTATTATATCTCCTTTTACAAAGAAATAAGAACTTGGATTAGAAAAATAAGCTGGGTTCACATGATGAAGGATTTGGGCATAAAAGAGAAGGGATCTATGTCCCAGAGGTGGCTGGGAGCCATGGCAATAGAAGATTATAGATGTTTCAGTCCATCAGCCTAACATCACCAGGGACATAGTCTGATAAAGTCAAGTTTATTGGATCCATTGCAACGATGGAGCCCCATGCAACAGAAACCATGGAGCATCTTGACAAAGAGAAGGTAGAGTTATTATAGAATTTGGAGGAAGGGTGGAATTTAGGGGATAACTAGAGGATAGGCTCAAAGTGAAGCAGGGTCAACATCAGGCGGGGACTGTGAAAAACCAGGGTCCTGTATCCTTGCAGGGTCCTGCACCCTCGGAAACTACAAGATGAATGTAGATGTGGATTGTTGGGTCCAGAATCCTTTTGAAGCTCTGCACCTGGGTTAGAAATCAGGGCTGCTACTTTGTATCAGATGGCTTAGATCCCATAGGCAAGAGTGGGATGCTTCATGTTTCCTGATGGAATGTCCAACACTTCATGATTTTAAAGAACAAAGTTTCTCTGTGAGTAAGAAAGCATGTCCTTGGGAGAAATGATGTTTCCTATTAACTTTGAAGCTGGCTTTTTCTATGACTGTTATTGGAACCTAGTGAATTAGCCCCTCCCTCTACCTCAGTAACAGAGACCTCTGAATAGTATAGCCGGTGAGCAGAGGGCAAGACACTTTTTAGATAATTCTGAAGTCAAAATTGTTTACCATAATAAAGATGCTGTATTGAAACTGTGTAGCCCATTTCCAACGTGGGCCCCACTGATTCTCGCCTCCAGGTGTTCATACCCCTTCCCCACTGGATAGGACTGGCCAGTGTGACTAGTATGGTATTGTGGCAATGACAGAGTATAACTTCTTTTTTCTTTTTTTTTTAAATCCTCAACCAAGGACATCTCTTCCATTGCTTTTTCAGAGAGAGCGGAAGGGAAGGAGGGAGACAGAGGAACATCGATGTGAGAGGGACACATTGATTGGTTGTCTCCTGCTCACGCATCGACGGGCTCGACCGCTGAGCCGTGCTGGCCGGGCATATACCATCCTTTTTAATCTCACCAGAGGGTGGTTCATACTATCTCCCCTTTCCTGATGAGGAGACTGGCAGAGAGGCTGGGTTGAGTGCAGTCAGGGACACCTCCTACCCACATAAGCGTGCCCAAGGTCACACAGGCCAACTGTGGATCTGCCCACAGGTGTTTGCTCCAGGAGTTTGTGGGTAATGTGGTCTTGACCCTGCCTTCCTCCCCCTCGCCACCTCCTTCCACCAAATTTATTCTCTAGTGACCCCTTTGACAGTGGGCTCTCTCCAGCCCCCACCAAACCATCACCGCCAATATCTCTGTGGAAACCATGCCTTTATTTATTTATTTAGGGCTTATATCAGTGTTTGTCTTGGGGGAAGGTGACTCCAATGGCCTTTCTCACCTCCTCAAGGATGTCAGCCAGGAGCTCACTTTCCACCAGGGGAATCACAGGACTTTCCTTCAGGCCTGGGGAGAGTGCAGTTAGAGAACCCCTCCTAGTCACACCCCAAGGACTGAAACAACTAAAATTCCCAGAATACACAGTTCAGGCAAATGGTGTCTGAATGGGTCCTGGGAGAGGTAGTTCTTTTTTTTTTAATTCTCACCCACGGATATTTTTTCCATTGATTTTTAGAGAGAGTGGAAGGGAGGGAGGGGGAGAGAGGAGAGAGAGACATTGTTTGCCTCCCCCATGTGCCCCACCCCGGGCCGGGGGATCCGAACCTGCAACCCAGACATGTGCCCCTGACTATGGAACCCACGACCCTTCAGCCGCCAGGCTGATACTCTAACCACTGCCACCTGCGCCCCTCCGCCCCACTGTCCTCCACGTCCTTACCTTTCCGTAGGCACTCGCGGACATGCCTGGCCTCGTAACTCATGCCAGCTCCGTTTGTAAAATTGAACTCCTTGCTTGGGGCTGGGGGCAGCGGGAACTCCTTATGCTCTCCCTTTACCACCAGCTCTGTTGGACACCAGCAGGGGGCGAGGATCTGGGGGGAGATCAAAAGTGGCCCCACAGCCCTCACCAACAGAGTGCTGGGGGCTCCTGCCTGGTGATGCTTAGGGGCTCCCTCTCTCACCTGGTGGTTAAGGACTGGCTGCCCCCATTCATCCTTAGGGAGGTTTGGAGCCCCCCAACCCTGTTGCTGGGGGGTTTGTTCCTTGGCAGCAGTTATCTCACTAAAGCAGGTCTGTTTGTGGCCCCAGGGGCAAATCCCTTTTTAACAGGATGCTTAGGCCTAGTGAAGACGGCTTATCTCCCCACCTCCCCTTTGACACAACCCAGTACCTTCTTAGCCACTAGGAGAATTTCTTTTGTTGTTTTTTTGTTTGTTTGTTTGTTTTGGCTCCAGAGCCCTGGGAAGCCTCAGTTTTCCCCATACCCAACTCTAGGCCAAAATGGAAATGTAAAGATGCAGCCGGGGCAAGGTCCAAATTCTTCTGCTAAGAATAGGATTTCTTTCCAGCAACTTGGCCTGAGAAAGCCCATTAAAGCCACTCTGTGCTAACACCTAGATCGTGTCTTGGAAGCAGTTCCAAAGGTCGCCACTGCCCTCTACGCAGGGTTGATGAGAACTGGTTTCCTCTCAGGCCTAAGGATTTTTGACAGACCCAGTGGTTCACCCTCAGGAAGGAGCCTGGAGGTCCAAACCCCATCCCATGGCCTGGTAGTTGGGGGTGGGTTCCTTAGCAATGGTGTGAGGAGAAACTGGTTCAGCCCAAATCCAGCTCCAACAGCTGCAACTGGCCCACTCTGCTGCTAAGGGCCACCGTTCCGGGCACCTGGGCCCGTCCCACTCGGCTGGTGGCGCCTCACCTGGGCCATGCCCTTGGTGCCGCTCACATAGGCCGTGTTGGAGAGCTGGGCAGTGATGCTGCAGGTGAAGCTGCCGTGGACCCCTCCTGGGTACTGGAGTAGCACAGTGACGGTGTCATCCACGCCTGTGGAGAGGCATGGGACAGGGGCGAGCCTGGCCACAAATCCTGCCTGTGGGACCTCAGGCAGGAGATCTGGTCTCTAAAGTGGCAATGAAAGAGAGTGAAGCCCTGGCACATGCCACCCCATGAAGGAACACTCACACTGAAGGAGTGAGGCCACACCCCAAAGGCCACATATCGTAGGACTCCATTGGTGGGAAATGTCCAATATTTGGCCAACCATAGAGCCACAAAGTAGATTAGTGGTTACTTAGGGCTCAGCGGTTTGGGAGAATTGGGTACTTTTTGTTTTGTTTTGATTTTTACTTATGAAAATATTCTAAAATTGATTAAGGTGGTAAATGCATAACTCAGTGAATACACTAAGGCCATGGAATTATACACATTAACTGAATAAACTGTATAGTATGTGAATTACTTCAGTAAGCTGTTACCAAAATACATAAACCAACAAATAAATGCTAAACATAAAATTAAAGGGACTTTGCCTCTCTGAGCTTTAGTCTCTTCCTCTATAAATACTTGTATATGCGCATGAAATTCCATTTCGTCTCTGAAATGGGGGGAATAGCAGAATCTGCCTCATAGGGTTGCTGTAGGTGTTGCATTAGATGATATAAAGTGCAGAAAGCAGTCTATTTAGATCACAAGAGAGAGATGAGCATTAAGTAAAAATTAAGTATAGTAAAGTACTAGCCCGGTTCTGGGACACATCGGGCATGCAGTGGCTGGAAGACCTACTGAGCCAGCTCTCTTTGGTTTCAGATAAGCCCAAGTTCTTATTCTGAATTTGCTGTGTGAGCCTGGACAAGTCACTTCCCCTCTCTGCACCTCAGTTTGCTCATCTTTAAACCTCAGGGAGATCATACCTATAATGACCCTGTTGCAGAGGAAGCACTTAATAAGTGGGATCTTCGTTAGAGCCACTATTTAACCTAGAAATTGGCCAGACAGTAGACTGAGACAGCTTCTAAAGTGTGACCTTTACCCCATGGACTCCTTTCCTAGTTATTCATTGCCTTCTGTGGTACTATTTGCAAAGGTGGTAACAGTAAATCCTCTTACTTTCCTATGAGTGCCCCTTTGCAATTTGACTTTGTAGCTCCTTCCATCCAGAGTTAGAGTCTCTTTGGCCACCTCTGAAATCGGAGCTGGCTTTGGGCCATGGAACAGTTAGCAGACACATTGGGGTCTGCCTCCTTTTTGCTACACCCAGAACTCTGAGATGTGAATGAGCCTGAGCTAGCCAGCTGGAGAGGCCGTGTCGAGGAGAACCAGGCTCCCCAGACAACAGCCAACACCGATGAGACATAAGTGAGGCCATCCTAGACCATCCAGCTTCAGTGGCACAGCTGGCCACTGGCCGCTGCATGAGTAAGACCAGCAGAAGAACCACCAAAGCTGAGCCCAGCCCAAATTGCCAACCCACAGAATCACAAGTGAATAAATGATTGTTTTCTGAGGTCATTGAGTTCTGGGGTAGTTTGTTATGCAGCAAAGTCTAACTGAGACTTCAAAAAATAATAATCTTTTATATTTATTAACTGCTTAATTTGCCTCAACCTTACTTCATTAATTCCTTACGATGACCTTATTATTGACATTTTACCACTAAGCAACTAAGACTCAGAGAGGTTGAGTTCCTTGACTAAGATCACACAGCAAAGTCCCAATGCAAAGCTTGCCCGTACTCGGATCCTCTTTGACTTCTTGCAGGAAGTTTCTTCAGCTATCTAGCCTGATTTTCATGGGCTATGAGACTTATTCCCAGATCAGTGCACCCAATAAGAGAGGATCGCTCTTGTCACCTCATAGTTCAGGACAGACCATACCTGTTTCATGGCGCCTTCCCATGGCTGAAATCTTCTCCGGCTTCTGCCCACCAAAGACCATGGAGATGAACTGGATGCAGTAGATACCAATGTCCAGCAGGCCACCGCCAGCCTGGGCCCAGTCTACGGCCCGCGGTACTTGGGTGAGGTCTTTCCCAAATTCTGCCCGAGCCACTCGAAGGTCCCCCAGAGTTCCCTGGGCCAGAGCAGACCTCAGAGCCTCTACGGCAGGAAAGAAGCGGGTCCAGATGGCCTGCAGACCACAGAGGGAAGAAAGCAGGACAGGAAAGGGAGTGAAAGGGGTCAGGAGTTAACCAACCAGTTCTCCCTCCTGGGGCTCAATCCTGAGGGGTATCCACTGTTCCCCAGTCTCCAAACCAGACTCCTCTCTGTTCTTTCCACAGCCCATCAGTCCCAAGTTGTGTCCTGCCTGACTCTCTGCCCTCTCCCCTCCTCTTCACACCATGTCCCCAACTCCGGCCTTGTCCTTTCTCATCTGCATCATTACCCCAATGTTATGGGCTGAATTCTGTTCTTACCAAATTCATGTTGAGCTCTTAACCCCCCAGTACCTCCCAATGAGTGACGGGGTTTTTAAAGAGGTGATTATAAAGGGTCAATTCAGTTAAAATGAAGTCATTAGAGTGGGCCCTAATCCAAAAGGACTAGTGTTGGTTATCTGTATTATGGATAAGACACCATGTACAGCTTTTACATGAGTCCTCCCAACATCCCTGCCAGGTAGCTATCATTATGTGCATTTCGCACATGAGAAAACTGAAGCTGAGTTAATTTACTTGTCCAAGGTCACAGAGCTAAGAACTGGGGAGCTATAATCTAGAATCCTCTGACTCTAAAGCCAGAAATCTTGACTTATCCAAGATCAAGTTAATACAAAATACATGAAAGCTGCCCATTTTTGTTTTCTTTAAGTGTTAATGCTGCTTTCCCCTCTGGCCTACTGACCTGCGCAATTTACTTTTCCTTCCTGGGAAGGCTCAGGTCAGTCCCTACCTGCAGGAAACCTCCTTGACCAGCCCCCAGGCTCGGCTGGGACCTCTGGGTTCTGTCAACTGCCCAGTACTATGCCCACAAAAGTCCATGCAGCCCTGGCCGATTTAGCTCAGTGGTTAGAGCGCTGGCCCGTGGACTGAAGGGTCCCAGGTTCAATTTTGGCCAAGGGCACATACCTTGGTTTCAGGCTTGATCTCCAGCCTCAGTTGGGGCATGTGGGAGAGGCAACCAATCAGTGTGTCTCTCTCACATCGATGTTTCTCTCTCTCTCTCCCCCTCCCTCCCTCCCTTCCACTCTCTCTGAAAAGCAATGGAAAAAATATCCTCAGGTGAGGATTAAAAAAAACACACAAGTCCTTGCAGCTGAGCATTGGGATTGGTCATCTCCTTGACCACAGCAGACCTTGAACTCCTTGAAAATGAGCCTGTGTCTTATAATGAGTTCCCAGTTCCTAGGGTTGGGGTGTGGCACACATTAGGTGCCAATAAAAAATGAGAAAGCAATAAACTCACAGAATGTTGGCGCTGACGGGCATAGTGAGAACCAGAAGGCACTGAGTAACCACAATAAATCTTGACTATTTCTTGGGCATATAGAACTTTACAGACTGGGAGGCTCAGCAGTATTAGGCAAATGACAGCTGGATGGGACACGGGAAGTAAGAGGCAGCTATTGCTACTACTGTCAGAGCCTACAGCAAGGTATAAAGGCCATAATGCTCCTGGCCTGGCCGGTGTCATTCAGGTAGTTGGGCGTCATCTCTTGCATTGAAAGGTTGCCGGCTCAATTCCCAGTCAGGGCACATGCCCAGGTTTTGGGCTCAATCCCCAGTTCAGGGTGTAAAAGAGGCAGCTGACTGATGTTCCGCTCTCACATGGATGTTTCTCTCTCCCTCCCTTCCCTCTCTCTCTCTAAAAATCAATTAAAAATATTAAAAACAAAAAACATGTGGTGGCCATCTTAATTTCTGGCACTATTATTGCCCTTTAGCAGCCACTTTAATTACTGGCAATCTGTAAGATATCAAATTCCCCTACAGTTATCCAAGCCTATGATAAGCGCAAAAACAAAGAATGCTTGCTGTTGAGGGTTGGTAGGGTGTTCCTTGGCCCTTTGACCTCTGTCCCTGGAAATCCACCCAAACTGAGCCCACTCCATTCTGTGCCGCTTGCACTACTGGCATTTGTTTTCTGAGAATCTGACAAAGGATCCTTCGGGCCTGTTTGCTAAGGGCCAAAAGCGATGTCTCCCACCCATGAATGACTTGCTGAAGATCCCGCGGGATAGCTCAGCTACCTCCGGGCAAACGCACCCACCCAGTTCATGCTGTGTTCGCTCCCACTCGTGGCAAACCTTTCCCTTGTGTCCCTCCAAAAACGCCCACAGGCAACCATAGTTAGTAATGACAAGAAGCTCTGCTGTTGGGTGTTGGAAGGGCCCCTCCGCCCTCACCTCCATAAGGAAGACGCCTCGGGATCGGGCCTCCGCAACCATTTCACGCACTTCCGCGGCGGTCACGCCCATGGGCTTCTCGCACAGGACGGCCTTGCCCGCTGCCAGGCAGAGCAGCACGGCGGCCTTGTGCTGGGGGTGCTGGGTGCCGATGTAGGCCACCTCTAGGGTGAGAGGAGGGGGGTCAAGAGGTCAGGAGTCCCGCCCACACCAGACCTCCAAGCCTCGCCTCCAGCACCCAAGGAAACGGGGTGTCCCCCCCCCAACCTGGGACCAAGTCCTACCGCATTGGTCAAACCCTAGTCTCCCACGAGGAAGGAGCTGACCACTGGCTACCATCACTCTCTTCTCAGGTCACTTCTACCCTCCGAAATTACACTAAACCACTTAACCCTCACAACACCAAGAGGGACATACTATTATTACTTTGCTCGTTTTAAAAATAAAGAAACTGAGAAGGGCAGGCAGAGGGGGGACATCGCCAATTCAGGCAGCCGGACTCCAGAGCCAGGCTCCTGTCCGGCCACACTGTGCCCCCCCGCGATCCAGGCCAGTCCTGACCACACAGCCACGGCCACAGGACACAGTTAAAGCCTGAACCGGCTCCCTTAAGAAGTTCAAGACCCGCGTTGACCGCGGAGGCCGGGATCCTAAACACGATTTCACACTGGACGGCGAATCCCCGACCCTCCGCCTCCAGGGGGGGCCCATCCCGCGGAGCCCTGCACCTGCCACGCGGCACCTGGAGGCGGCACCCCGGGGCCCCTGGCCCTCCTCACGCACCCACGTCCGGGTCCTTGGCCAGCTCCTCATAGGACCCGTAGGCCTTGGGGATGTCGTGTTTCCGTGCAAACTCCTTCGCCCGGCCCAGGTCGCGGGCGGCTACCGCCACCACCTGAGTGAGGCAAGCGGGGGAGCCTTGTGGCGGGAGGGAGGTGATGGAGAAGGCCCCTGGGTGAGCAGAAACTGCGCACCCCAAGGGGGGAGGGGGAATTTGGTGCTAGGGGAGGAGGCGGCGGGGGCTGGACACTTGGGTCCTGGGCAAGCGACGATTCAATCCCCTACCAGCTAAATTTCCTCTCTCCACAGCAGCTCCTCTCAGGCCCCTCCCAAAGCTCACGGAGCTCGTGTTTATAAGGCAGAAGCGGAGGAGGGAGTGAGGGAGAAAGGGAATTAGACTTTGTTTCACTACCTTGGAGTCGGAACTCGGGAACCCCAACGCCCTCCACCTTCTGACCCAGGAGGCCCGGCCCCCCGCCAGCTCTTCCCCAGGACTCCGGAGGGAGGGCGGACCTGGTGCTCGGAGCGAGGCAGCGTCTGCAGCACGGCCGTGAAGTCGCTGGAGATGAGGCCGGCTGACACGATGCCCCAGCGAACCGCCATCGCCGAAACCCGGAGTCCGCAAACCCCGCGGCTTGCTCCCGGCGGGGATTATTAAGCCCCGACGCCACGCCCATCAGGGGGTGTGGTTGTTTTCTCCGCCCACTATTGCCCCTACGCAGCTTCTCATTGGTCACTGGACCTGAGCGCCCCGCCCAATATCAAGAGGTTATTTAATCCTAGAGTTCCCATTGGAAGACCGTACCGTTGGCTCCGCCTTGTGGGTGGGACCAGAAACACTTTTCCGCTGCCGCTTGACTTCTAACCACGTGACCACAGTGGAGCCCGCTCTCTTATCCGGTCGATTTTGATCTTTGGGGCCTGTTTCCTTTCCTCCTTCCCCCCACTCTTGCTGAGAAAGTCGCGCACCCTCAGGAATTGTCCAGCAAGGCAGGATAGTAATAGCAAAGGTAATAATAATTGCTAATATTTATAGAACGCGTGCTGTGACCCAGGGCCCCAGCTTCAGCTTCACTTTCTTCATCCCTAATTTCTCACCAGGGACCTGCTGACTACCTTCTATTGCCCCCCATTTACAGAGAGAGAAACAGACTCAGAGTGCCTTGGTAATTTTTCTGAGGTCCCATAACCAAGATATGAAAACCTGCAAATTAGCTGCCTCCAAAGACCACCGTTTTTGTTTTTGTTTTTTAAAATATGTCTTTACTGATTTCAGAAAGAGAGGAAGGGAAAGGGAAGGAGAGGGAAACATCAATGATGAGAGAGTCATTGATCCGCTGCCTCCTGCACCCCCAGCGTGTGCCCTGACCCAGAATCGAACTGCGATCTCCTGGATCCTAGGTCAATGCTCAACCACTGAGCCACGCTGGCTGGGCTTAATAACATTTCTTGGAAGTGCTGATGAAATCAGAATCAGGTCTGTAGCTGATTAAGTAATGTAACATTATCAATTCCTGGCTTTGAAGAAGTACGATAGTTACCTGAGATATCACTGGAGGAGCTGGGTGTCTGGTACAAAGGAACTCTCTGTTCTATTTTTTGCAACTTCTTAAACGATTTCAAATAAAAACTTATAATTTTAAATTGCCAGCAGTGAGTTTGTGTACCCAGAGAAATCATTTTGCAATATCCAGTAAAGTAGAAAATGAGTGTATGGCATGGCCCAGTGATTTCTATCCTGGGTAGAAGATCTGTACCCTTGAGGAACTCTCAAAGCTGTGCCTCATGAGACATGTGCAAGAGCATTTATTGCAGCCTTGGGTGTGACAGCTCGAAACTGGGAACAGCCATCAGTAACAAAACAGTGTGGCAAATTCTAACAACAGGATAGGACTTAGCAAGGAAAATGAATGAACTAACTCCACAGTTCACATAGATTCTCAAATCTCGCTTGGGGGGGAGCACGTGACTGCCCTGGCTGGTGTGGTTCAGTTGGTTGGAGTGTCACCCTGTACACTGAAAGGTGGCCAGTTAAATTCCTGGTCAGGGTGCATACCCAGGTTGTGGGTTCGATCCCCGGGAGGCAACCAATCGATGTTTCTCTCCCTCTCTCCCCCTCCCTCTCTCTAAATCAATTTTTAAAAGGAAACAAAAAGAAAAGCAACTGGAAACAATTATGGCGCTATGTTAAGGCTTGGGAAATCTGGGCAATGTGTCCAACAGTGTCTGCAATTCTCTGTATTTTTCATATGTTTTCATCTCTGTGAGTCTATTCCGCAAAGCTCTCGTACAGGGTCACCTATGCTTGCCTCTATTCTAGAGGCTTCCTGAATATTAACTCATATAATCTTCACATGTCATGTTATTAGCCTCATTTTACAGATGAAGAAACTGAGACACAGACTGGTCAATAATCTTGCCCAAAGTCACACATTAACTAAGTGGGAGGGTCAGGATTGAAACACAACCAGTGTGGCCCCAGAGTCCACACACTGAACTGTGTCTGCTGTGTTTTATTTAATTCATAATTAAGTCAGGAAAATCGCTGACCTGAGACCGGAATCCCTTGATCAGCAGGTCAGGCACCTTCTTTCCCTGGGAGGCAGCCACAGGATTAAGCACAAGACAATGTTTCTGGGACCCAGGGTGAGAGACGGGGAACTAACAGAGGCCATAGACTGTGAAGTGGAATTTAGAGGCTGAGGGTCAGCAAATGTCTCCTTGCCTCCTGGCAAGGGCTGCTTGGCTGGGGCTCAGCTTGCTGCACTGTGGGGCTTTAGTCCAAGAAACACACTCACTTCCTAACTCTCTTGACCTCTTTGGGAGACAAGCAAAACAATGATGTTGGAAGTGTGGCAAATCCAGTCTGAGCTTAGATACCTACTTGTGTGAGTGTGGGTGCCAGCACATTCCAGGACTTGCTGGCAATATCATTTGGAGACCTTAGAAGTTGAAATCATGGTGAGAGGTGAGGGCAGTGTCCCGGAAAGAGCCTCCAGGGTCACTTAACAGAGAGGAGACACATGGGGGAGAGTTTAGAGTGTTTTAGTGAACAGGATTAATGAAGACTCAGAGAAGGGAGGTGGGAGGGACAGAGACTTGAAGAGAGAAGAAGACTGTATTAGTTCCCTGCAGCTGCTATAACAAATTACCACAAATTTCCTGGCTGAAGACAACACAAATGTATTCTTTTATACTCTAGACATCAGAAGTCCAAAATGGGTCTCACTGGGCAAAAATCAGTGTCATCAGGGCTGCATTCCTTCTGGAGGCTCTGAGGGAAGAATTCATTTCCTGCCTTCTTCAGCTTCTAGAGGTCACCCACGTCTCATCTGATGCCTTTGAATTACTTTGACCTTCTGTGGTCACGTGTCCATCTCTGTCACCCCCTTGCCTCTCCTATGTATAACCTTGAGATTACATTGGGCCCGTCTGGATTATCTCCCCATCTCAGATCTTTAATTTAGCCCTGGCCAGTGTGGCTCAGTTGGTTGGATGTTGTCCCATCTACCTAAAGGTTGCTGGTTTGATTCCTGGTCAGGGCACATGACTGGTTTGCAGGCTCAGTCCCCGGTAGGGGGCGTGCAGGAGGCAGCTGATTGATGTTTCACTCTCACATCAGTGTTTCCCTCTCTTAAAAAAATCAATAAAAATATTTTTTAAATGATTAAAAAAAAAAAGGATCCTTAATTTAATTATATCTGCAAAAGTCCCTTTTGCCCCAAAGGTCACATATTTACAGGTTCTGAGGATTAGGATATGGGTATGTTTGAGAAGCCATTATTCTGTCTACCACAGAGACCCACAGAGAGAGTGTTTCAAAAGTGGAGGGTTTAGTATCATTCAGGTATGGTGAGGCCAACAGGTCAGGAGACAATTGCCATGGAAAAGATAGTTTCTTACAGTTCCCAAGAGGGGGCAGCCATGCTACACAGGGCCACACAGGGAGGCAATGGATTTGGTCAGGAGGCAGGAGTGAAGGGAAAACATGGGGAAGAGCTTTACTGTGGTTCCTGTGGGAAGGAACAGACCAGCAGTTAGGTTTCCCTAGTTTTAATAATTTCAGCAGGTCCTGAGAAGGAGAGACTGTCCTGAGTTGTCTGGCACCTGGCAAGGGGTGATTAGGACAGGTGAATATCACCCAGGACTGTAGGAGCCCAGTAAAGTATGTGGTTGGGGTCTGAGCTCTGCATTGGACAGTTTGCATAGGAAATGTATGCTCACTAGCAGGAGAGTAGTTCACTGTGTCCAGCAACTGGCTAACCCTGGGAGAGGCAGTCCTTCATGTGTCTGCAAGGCCCCACATGTCAAAACATCAGAAACACAAGGTAAATGCATAGGACAGAAACCCAGAATAGCAAAGTTGGAATTCCAGGAAAACACAAGGCACCAATTCCTGGCTCCTTATTTTTGTCTTTTTCCTTCACCAGCTGTTGGTGGCATTTGGAGCAGCTGCAGCCACTTTGGAACAAGAGTAGTACAGCCCCCCACACCACACCTACCATGGCAGAGCTAGATGGGAGAACCTGGTTCCCTAAGGGCCTTGGAGCCACCCTACCTTGGGACTTCCTGTTTTGGGTGATAATACACTTTTCTTTATTGTTCAAGCCTAGGTTTGGGTTTTCTGTCCTTGTGACTGAAAAGATCCTGCTGAAGACGTGTGTGTGTGTGTGTGTGTGTGTGTGTGTGTGTGTGTAGTCAGCAGACTCATTAGGAGAGAACAGAAAGATGGCAGGATGCAATCTCTCAGAAATGCCTGAATCTTAAAGTATGAGAAGAACTTTGGCAGGTTAAGCGGGAATGAGGTTTCAGAGGGAATAGTATATACAAAGAAACAGGCATGGATTTGTTCCAGGAAGTATATTTAGATGGAACTGGAGTATACAGCAGGACACACAACAGTGTAGATAAGGCCAGAAAGGAAGGCATCAGCCTCCCACTGAGGCTGAGGGGCTGGAACCTGATCCTGGGGCAGGATCAGCTCTGGGACCTTTCTGTGGCTGTCTGGGGAAGGGGCAAGGGGCCAAGCCATCAGGGAGGAGGCTGAGGCTGAGATGGATGAAAGCCAGGGGTCAGGGAGAGTCAGGACTCCTGGTATCAGAGTTGATCGGCTCTTCTGAAGACTCTACTGCCCCCGACCCAGCCATGGGGTAGACACTGTCTTCAAGGCATTGCTGGTCCCACAAAAGATAGAGAAAGGTCTCAAGGGGCCACCCAAGCCTCATAAACCAGCAGATGTGAAGCCCAGAGCAGCCGGCAGGATTCCAGTAGCTGTGGATGCAGGGTGCTGGAGTGGCCCCAACCTGGGGCAGCGAGGCCAGTCCGTCTAGGAGGACAGGGACACGGCAGACCCCCTCAGGAGGAAGGAGGCTTCCCTAAGGTAGCTGACCCTGTGAGTGTCCTGCTGAACACAAGAAGGCAGGTCCCTGGAGGGGGGCAGAGAGAAGGGACTACAGACTGGGAGACTGTGGAAGCTGAAGTAGCAGGTAGGAGGCCTGGGTAGCAATGTGGGAAGTGTCTCCCTGTCCCACTTTCCCTAGGCCACATGTGTTGTCCTCAGAGGAGGTTGATTGTGACACTTCACCATCTTCCCATCGGTTGCGTTGGTAGGAGCCCAGAGGCCACGGTCCTGGAGAATCACAGGTGCTGGGAATCCAGCTGGGGCAGCTCAGGGGGCTGGTCAGGAACCTTCTTTTCTGAAGCAGCCTCATCCTTCTGGTCACCAGCTGGAGCTGGGACAGGAGCATCATCTGGAAATGAAGGGAGGAAACGGTAGCTCTAGACATCCCAGCCCCTCCTCCCTCAGACCCAGGAGTCCACACCGCAGTCCTTCCCTCCTCCCTAGGCCCAGGGACAGCACCTGTGTTGTGGGGCTGGAACTTGAGCTGTCCCTCGGGGCCAGGGACTGGGGCATTGTGGGCTTGCTGCTGCTGTTTCCTCTGTTCCATTTGCAGAACGGCCTGCAGGGTGGGGTGGGGTTGCACAGGGAAGGGGGTGTGATGCCGAGTCTCCCCATCCTGCCAAGTGCTCATAGCCCTCTTTCTACAGGTCTCAGTTCATCTCCCTCATTGACAGTTGGGCTTAATAAGAAAGATCCAGTCTTCTCCCCCTTGTCAGGGCTCGGGTTGCAGCTCGGGACACGGAAACCCTCACTGAACCCTTGCTGGAATCTACCCTTCCGCCGGGCTTTCCCGCCCTTCTCCCTCCTACAACCCCCTGCCCTTATCCAACATGGCATCTGCGGAGCTGTGAGGGGCGGGACTTCCGCCCTCACTCAAGATGGCGACCACCACCCATCCCAGAGTGATTAACCGGCCTTCCCAGCCTCTGGACACACAAGGACAAGGGCCACCAGGGACTGGAGGATGGCCCAGCTGCCTGGCCAGTCACCTGCTGCAGCTCTCTCTTCTGGGCCTCCAGGCGGCCCTGGGAGCGGCCCAGGGCCTCGGTCTCCTGGCTGAGGCGCTGGGCCTTGGCGTTCAGCTCGGCCTCCCGGGCGGCCAGCTCCTCCTCGAACCGCCTCAGCTCCTCCTCTGTGTAGGCAGGATGCATCTCCACGGTCTGCGGGGTGGGGACAGAGGCCGTTAGCTGGTGGCTCCAGCGTCGGCCCACCCATGTTGGAGAGCATAATGGAGGGTTGGGAAGGCTGGGAGGCCTGTGTGTGGACGGCAGAGACCCGAGGGGAAGCCGGGGAGGGGGGATGAAGGCCCAGAGAGAGCGGGGAACAGGGATGGTCTGTGTGTGGCAGCGGACAGACACCCGGAGACAGAGGGGGACAGTGACCCGGGGTGGGGGGCGGCGGAGCAGAGGCCCAGTAAGAGAATTGGCCAGGAACCTGAAGGAAGGGTTAGGGCTGAGAGAGACGTACTCGGGATCCAGAGAGTCCCCGTGTCCTTACCTCCCAGCCCTCCCCAGTGTCCCCAAACTCCTTCCTCTGGGTGGATACAAGGAACTCCTCCAGGGTCACAAGGCGGTCCTGGTTTGTGTCCACCTGGGGAGCCGGGGCAGGGTAAGTGACAGAGCGGGGCCCCAGCCACCCGCTGCCCCTCGGGCCCTCCGCCTCACGTTCTTCATCACGTGCTCGCGCATGCGCAGCCGCTCCTCCTCCATCTCCCGCATGTCGTCCTCCTCGTTCTTTGGGTCGTACACCTTCTCCAGCTGCAGTCAAGCGGGAGGCGAGACGTCCTGAGAGGTCCGGGGCAACCTCTTTCTCAGGCTACTCCCCCTCCTTACACCCAGTCCCATGCCCGCGAGTCCTTGGGGCGACTGCCATTCCTGGCGGCCTTTCGTTTGCCCTCCAGGGCCCTGGGAGTTGTCGTTTTCCCGGGATTTACATCCGGGTCTTCCTAAGGAAGGACCACACGGCTCACCTGGGCACCCCCTGAAGCCAGGCTTCCCAGACACTCACCTCCTTGGTGAAGAGGGCCTCCAGCTCCTGCTCATCCAGGACCCCATCACTGTTGATATCTGAGGGGAGACGACAACGTGTCTTGGGGGACTGAAGTCGGGGTAGGTGAGGTCCCCGAGGGACCAGCTGGAGAAGGAAGTAGGGCTGATGTGGGGTGTTTTAGAGGTCAGGGAACAAGTCTCCAATAGTAGAATGGTGGCCTGCAGGCTTTAGTGCCCCACAGGCCTGTTGCTAGGAGAGCCCTTTTCCTACTAGCCAGGGTCCCGAGAATGGAGTAGGTGGAGGTGGGGCTCCCCTGGGACCATTTTTGGGGCTGCTGTCATGCAGGATGACTTAGTCCCTAGCACCTGGTGACAGGGGCACAGGATCGACCCCTTTGCTCAGGATCTAGGTGTTTGGAGGCCTCTGGTTCCCCGAGAGTCAGGCTGTGCCAACTCCAATTGCCAGAGGAGCGTCCCCCTTGCCAGTCCAGCTCATACGGCCGCATGGGCTCTGCTCCCTGTCTCCACCTCCTCTGCTCACTCACATCGCACCTGCACGGATCCTGCCGAGGTGGCCAGAGCCCCTGACCTTGCAAAACCCACGCCTGGGTTTTAGCCCACGTCTGGCTAGATTGTGCCCGTGGTTTTCAGACAGCATCCTCTCCTCTCCAGCTATGCTGCTTTGTCCTTTGCTGGCTTCCTCATCGTCTGGGCTTCTACACCTTGGTACATCCAAGGACTTAGGTCTGGGGCCTCTTTGTCTAATCTTCAAATCTGTCCAGTATGGTAGCCACCTGCCACATGGGCTGTTCAAACTTAAATTGATTCATATTAAGTAAGATTAAAATTTCAGTTTATCGCCCTGGCCAGGTAGCGCAGTTGGTTAGAGTGTTGTCCCAATATGCCAAGGTTGCAGGTTCAATCCCCGTGCAGGGCACATACAGGACTCAACCAATGATGCATCAATAAGTGGAAGAACAAATGGATGTTTCTCTCTCTCAAGTCAATAAATAATTTTTTTTTTAAATTTCAGTTTACTAGTCCTACTTGCTACAAGTTAAGTGCTGAATAGCCATATGTGGCCAGTGGGTGCCACACTGGGTGGCACAGGACATTTTCCATCATTACAAAAAGAGTGCTATCGGCCGGCACTTCCTTAGATGGGCTCCTGCAGTCCCTCAGCTTCCGATGCCACCCACAAGCTGCCTCTACACTTGACTATCCAACTGTCTACTCTCCATCTCCACGCATACGTCTACCCGACGTCTCTAATTGAACTCGAACACAGTTCCCAGTCTGCTCTGCCAAACATGCTTGCTCTCCCCATTCTATTTTCCAGTTTCTCAGGCCAAATACCTTGGAGTCACCCTTGACCCTTTTGTTCCTTCATGACTTCATAACTTGCCGTCTGCGAGTCATACTAGCTTGACCTTCAGGATGAATCCAGAAACCGACTGCTCTTCCTTCCTCCCTGTGGTCCCGCCACCAGCATCTCATGCTTTCTAAATAGGCTCCTGGCCTTGGCCCTCACACCTACAGTCTGTCCTTGACACAGCACCCAGATGGAGTCTATCAACCCTTAAGGCAGAGGTGTCAGTCCTCTGCTCAGAGCTGTTTTGTGTGTGTCCCATGATGGAATCAAGGCCAAATTCCTTACCCTGGCTGTGACCTTGGATGGACCAAGCCCACTTCTCTGTTTGTGCTTACTGTTCCCCCACCTAGCATGCTCTTCCCCCACAAGTCTCTGCAAGCTGCAGCCCCTCATTCACTGAGGTCTTTGTTCAAATGTCATCCCTCTAGAGCTGTGCTGTACAATAGAGCAGTCACCAGCCACATGGGGCAAGTGAATTTCAATAACGGTCAAATGAAAATTTAATTTCCTTGACATTATGCCACAAAAAGGCAAATACTGTATGATTTTACTTATAGGAGGTAGCTAGAGTAGTCAAATTCATAGAGATGTAACCAAGAACAGAGGTTACCAGGGGCTGAGAGAGGGGTAATAGGGAGCTGTTGATTAATAAAGACTTTCAGTTTCACAAGGATGAAAGAGTTCTGAGACCCAGTACACAACAATGGAATGTACTTAACATACTGAACTGGACACTTAAGAGCTGAGATGGGAAATCTCACGTTACGTGTATTTTACCATGAATCACAAGTCTTAAAAAAATTTATCAAAACTAAAGATTCAGGTCCTTAGTCGTTAGAGCCACATTTCAAGTGCTGCATAGTCATGTGGGGCTGGTGGCTGCTGCACATTGAACATCTGAACACAGACAGAACACTTCCATTGGCATGGAAAGTTCTACTAGACAATGCTAGTCAAGAAAACCTTTCCTGACTGGGCTACCAAAAACTGTCACTCTACGCCCTTAATCAAGGGGGCCTCATTCCCATGGTACATTGTCACTACCTGAAAGGTCAGAGCCTCAGAATTCAGCCTGGGTCTTGGGACTCCCTCCCCACCTTACCATGCAGTATGAAGAAGGTCTTGGGGTTAAACCTGTTGGGGTCCAATCCATCCAGCTCCTCCCACACCTCCTTCAACTGGGCTTGGCTGCCCTGTGGAGGTGAGAGTAGGGGCTCATGAGCAAGAAGTCTAGATCCTACGGGATAAAGCTAGAGAACCGTTCATACCCCCATCCCTCAGTCATTCGCAAGCAAGGAAACTAGGAAAACAACAATTCCCAGAAGCCCCTGGAAAATAGCTAGGTACATTAAAAGGAACTTTTGCCTCAGAGTCTGCTGGGAGTTGTAGTTTTACAGCTACACTCTTGCCTTGTGGAACTTGGGGAATTGGACATGGGAGGAGGGTGGGCACGAATGGGTGTCCTTACAGGCACATTGACTTTGGGGTGCTCTCGGTGCCGTCGCTGTTGTTCTTCCAGCTTCCTCTCTGCCTCCTTTCGCTGCTCCTCTCCTAGTGACTCCAGGTAACGGCGTCTCTCGTGTTCCTTGAGCATCTCATAGCGTTTGAACTCCTCGTGATGGGCCGCGTCGTACTGGGCAAGGTCCCGCGTGGCCTGGGGAAAGGCAGACAGTCACTATCATGGCACCTCTGTGTCCAGCGTCAAATTCCAACCTCCAAATGCAAGGCCTTTGACTCTGAACCTGGCCCAACCTCCACCCTGTCTTGGTCTCATGTCCTGATCTCACTGTTTGGTCTCTGACCCACTCTTGCCCCACAACAGAGTCTCTTTTCTTTGTTTTTCAAAAGAGATTCAGACAGTTACACAACAGCAGCTTTAACCCACCTTTCTCAAGTCCTCCACAAGGTGAAAAACTTGGGAGGAATAAGTAATAAGAAAAACACACGATAAACAATGGTCATGGGGTTAAAAGAAAAACACACGAGGTGTATTTAATATGAAAAGCAGCGCGGCTCCATGGTAAAGAACATGAGGTCTCTAATTATTTTGCCCAGAGTTCAAATCCAGGCTCTGCTGTGCGAAGAAATCCCACTAACTGTGTGATCTTGGGCAATTTACTCAGCCTCTCTGTGCCTCAATTTCTGCCTCTGGTAAACATGGAGATAACAATACTATACTTGGTTGAATAGTGTCCCCCCCAAATTCACATCCACCCAGAACCTCAAAATGTAACCTTATTTGGAAATAGGGTCTTTGCAGATGTAATTAGGATTCAGTCCTACTGGATTAGGGCAGCCCCTAAATCCAATGATTGTTGTTCTAATTAGAAGGCTATAGAAAAGACCCAGAGAGACTGGGGGAGAATGCCATGGAGGCAGAGACTGGAGTGGTGTGTCTACAAGCCAAGGAATGCTGGCAGCCTCCAGGAGCTGGAAGAGTCAAGGAGCAGGTTTTTCCTGGATAGTCTCTGAAGTGAGCATAGCCCTGCCAGAACCTTGGTTTTGGCCCAGTGGTACGAATTTTGGCCTTTTGGCCTCCAGAACTGTGAGAGGATACATATCTGTTCTTTTAAGCCAGCGAGTCTAGCAATTTATTACGGCTGCCTCAGGAAACTAATACAACCAATAAGACCCTCCTGGATTTCTGACCTACACTGAATAAATCCATGTTAAGCTATTAAGTTTGTGATTGTTATATGGGAGCAATAGGAAACTAATACAGCTGTTATGTGGGGAATAGCTGGGGTTCTCATCCTAGGATGACTCTGGTCCACAGGAGACAATTGTTAACGTCTAAGGACATTTTTGGTTGTCACAACTAAGGTAGGTCTACTGGCATCTAGTGGACATAGGCCGGGGATGCAGCTAAAAATCATACGATGAACAAACATCTACCACAGCGAAGAATTAGCCAGCCCCAAGTGTCAAGAGGGCTGAGTTGAGAAACCCTGCCATGGAAGGCAGAAGCAAGGTGCCAGTGAGAAAGCAGCTTTGAGAGGTAGATGATGGGAATTGAGACCATGAAGAATGAAGTGGGACTAGAGAAAAGCAGATGGTTTCTGGAATGTTCTGGAAATAAGTGGCAAAACAGCCAAGTTTCTGGAATGTTCTGGAAATAAATGGCCAAAACTGCTAAGTGCTGGGCTGCACTTAAATGGCTGCTGCTATTATCTTCATGGCCACTAGATGGAGCTCCAGTAGCCAGAAAAGCGGGGCCCAGGCCAAGGCTGAGGGATGGATTCTGGCCCCACAGAAGCAAAGTGAGCAGGGAGAGGCAGGGGCAGGCCTGGGCATCCCCTTCCACACTTGGCCTTCCCTGGGGACTGTAATCCCATTTCTCAGATGAGGACTGTGCTTGTTCCCATGGCTGCTGTAACAAATTATCATCAACTTGGTGGCTTGAAACAATACACATTTATCATCTTACAGCACGGAGGCCAGAGGCCTAGAGGTCAGAAATTAGTTCTCCTGGACTGAAATGAAGCTGTCAGCAGGGCTGTGCTCCCTGCGGAGACTCTAGGGGAGAATCTGTTTCTTTGCCTTTTCCAGCTTCTAGAGCCGGATTCCATGCTGAAGCTCCTTCCTCCACCTTCAAAGCTGGTAGGGGAGCTTCTTGCTTCAGAGGTCACACTACAGCCAAGTACTGGACTCTGCCTCTCTCTTTCAAGGACCCTTGTGATGAGATTCAGGATCATCCCATCAGCTCAAGATCCTCAACTTAATCACATCTGCAAAATCCCTTTGCCTTATAAGGTTCCATGGATTAGGGTGGAATATCTTTTTTTTTTTTTTTTAAGATTTTTAAATTGATTTTCTGGAGAGAGAGGAAGGGAGAGGGAAAGAGAAAGAAACATTGATTGGCTGCCTCCTGCACATCCCCCACCAGGTATCGAGCCTGCAACCTGGGGATGTGCCCTGACCAGGAATCGGCAAACTTTCTGTGCACCAGGTGACACCCAACTAACTGAGTCACACTGGCCAGGGCAGGGTGGGACATCTTTGGTGAGGGGCCATTAATCCACCTACCACAGGGCGCAGAAGGAACAGCCCCCACCCCAAGTCATATGGGAAAGACAAAGCCGAGGAGGAATTTGAAACCAGGTCTTTGTGGAGCTGAGCCCATCCTGCGACACGACACCCCTGCTTTCCTATAGGGACTCTGGGAAGGGTTCTTAGAAACCACCAGGCCTTCTCAGGGCTGACCTCGGAGAACAGGGGGCAGAGGTGAGCAGGCTTGTGTCCCAGGCTCTGTTCCCCTCTCTCCCTCCGCAAAGCTCCCTCTGTCCTCTGCCTGTAGTTCCCCCTCACGCTACCGTCTGGATCAGCAGCTCCAGGTCCCGAGCCTCGAACGTGTGCTGATTCTGAGGATCCAGGTGTTCAAACTGCTTCAGGAGACTCAGGTGATCCAACTGTGCATCTGGATGAGGGGAAAGGGGGAAAGACCCAACTCATAGAATGTTCTTTCTTTCAAAATCCCTATCCTGGTCCAGATGTGCTGTAAAGGAGGTCACAGAGGGCTCTGAAAAAGCCCAGAGGGCAGCCTGATTGAACGTGGGGCAATCAGGGAGGGCTTCCTGGAGGAGGTGATGTCACAACTGAGTCTCATGCTTCAAACAATAACAACAACTAACACGTATTGAGTACTTACTATGTGCCAGGCCCTGCTCTAAACACATTAACTATATTCATGCATTAACTTTTCAATAATCTTACAACAGAGGTTCTATGATTAACGATGTAACCATATGATGTAAAACTAAGGCCCAGAGAGGGGAAGTGACTTGTCTAAGTCGCCATCTAGGAAGTGGCAGAGTGAGGATTAGAACCAGCCACTAGACTCCTAAGCACAGGCACTCCACCTGTTATAGGTTGAATTGTGGGCCCTAAAAATCCATCTGTTGATGTCCTAACCCCTGGACCTCAGAATGTGACCTTATTTGGAGAGAAGGTTTTTACAGAGGTGATTAAGTTAAAATGAGGTCATTAGGGTGGACCCAAATCCAGTATGACTGGTATCCTTTAAAAAAAAAAAAAAAAAAATTTGGACACAGGCAGACACAGAGGCAAGATGACATGAAAGGACACAGGAAGAAAGTGGCATTTACCAGCCAAAGACGGGACAACCTCCTCTCAGTGCTCAGAAGGAACCAGCCCTGCCCACACCTTGATCTGACTGTGGCCCGCAGACCTGTGACAACAGAGGCCTGTGGTTTAACTTGCGCAGTTGGTGGTGCCTGCTTACAGCGGCCGGGAAGGTGCAACCCCCTCCCAGAGGGGTGCCAAGCAGTCAGGAAAGGTGGGGCTTCCGGCCCGAAGGGAGGGGGAGCACCTGCTTCTCTCAGCTCACAGCTCCAGAGGCCTCCCAGGGGCCGACGTGAGTCAGGCCCAGAACACCCTCCCGTGTCTCCTGGTCCAGTGGAGGTGAACGTCACAACCAAGCGGCTGGAACCCAGGTGCCCCACGCCGCCACGGAGGCAGCTTGGGCCGCCATGAGCCCATAGGAGGGACGGCTGCTCAGGAAACTCACAATTGATTTTTCATGCCCCCAAAGCAGCGGAGCCTCCACTCTGCGGCACTGTGGCCACATCAGGAACCAGACGGTGACAGAATCTGCCCCACAGAGCACCCAGTCAAGAGACAGAGAACAGGTGTTTAAAGGACAAACACATGACCACAAAGGACTCAAACAGGGGCTCCTTCATGCAGGAGGGTCAGGGCAGGACTTTCTGAGGAAGTGACATCTGAGCTGAGAGCGAAGCTCAGCCAGCCAGGCAAAGGGGCCCAGAGAAGGAATGCCCCAGGCAGATGAAAGCGCGTGGGCAAAGGTCCTGAGGTGGAGAGACGGGCTGCACTCCAGCACTGACTAAAAATGCTGATGCAAGCATGTGGGCGAGAGGGTGTGCAGTGGAGGGAGGGGCTGGGGCAGCCCTGGCAGGGCCTCCAGGCAGCAGTGAGGACAGTGGACTTGATCCTGAGGGCACTGGGGAGCTATGGATGGGTTCCGAGCAGAGGATTTGACCTGGGTGTGTGGGGCTGGATAACAGCCCCCAAGATGTCCACATTCTAATCACTGGAACCTGTGAATATGTGACCTCATGTGGTAAAAGGGACTTTGCAGAAAATGTGATTAAATAAAGGATACTGAGATGGGGAGAATATTCCAGATTGCCCAGGTGGTCCCTAAATGTAATCCCAAGGGTCCCATAAGAGGGAGGCAGAGGAAGATCCGACTACAGTAGAAGGAAATGTGATCACTGGAGAAAAATGCTACAGTGGTGGCTCTGAAGGTGGAGGAAGCCTTCCAGGCAAGGAAGGAATGCACTTCTAGAATCTGCGGATGGCAAGGAGACAGCGCTCCCTGGAGCCTCCAGGAGGAACCAGCCCTGCAACCGTGATTCTGGCCCCGTGAGACTGATTTCAGACTTCTGACCCCCAGACTGTAAGGGAATAAATGTGTATTATTTTAAGCCACTAAGTTTGGGGTAATTTGTGACAGTGGCCACAGGGAACGAATACAGGTGTTAACAGGGTCCCACTGGCTGCTGTATGGGAAATAAACAGAGGAACAATAGGGGTGGTGGCAGGGAGGAGGCGACAGCAGTGGTCCAAGCAGGACCTGAGTGAAATGAAGAGAAGTGGTCAGGTTCGAGGGCTCCTGTGAGTTGTCCAAGGGACAAAGCTAAGTGAAGTCTATAGCACGGTGCTGGGGACATAACAAGTGGACAGCTACCCGGAGACATTTCTCTCATTAGTGACAAGGGAACATCTATTTTACCAAAAGTCAAATCAGACTCTGACTCAGTAATAATTAAACAGCAGGACAGAGATGGCGTGGGTGGCTGTGCAGAGGAGGCCAGAGACCAGGCCCATCTGGTCACCTTAGTGCTCCAGCAAGTGCCCAATGCCAGGCATGTAGGAGGGCCCAAGATCTGTTTGGTTCATGGATAAATGGAGTCAGACAGAAATACAAACAAAGGCCAGCTCTCTTACTGACCCTTAATGTCATCCACCAATGCACAGAATCCCTCCCAGGTGTCAGGAGATGAAAGAAGCTAGAGGCGAATCTCAATAAAGAAGGCATGTCCTTACACTTAGTGAAGGCCGAAGGGTGTCCCAGCAGTACCAGAACATACCACAAAGTGACAATAAGTAAACAAGCATGGTACATAGTAGCAAAGGGTGCAAACAACCCAGATGCTCATCCACTGATGGATAAACCAAATGTGGTAGATCCATACAACAGAATATTACTTGGCCCTGAAAAGGAATGAAGCGCTCATCTATGCTACAGTGTGGATGAACCTTGAAAATATTAACGTTAGCCTGGCCGGGCATGGCTCAGCGGTTGAGCATCGACCTAGGATCCAGGCGATCGGGGTTTGATTCTGGTCAGGGCACATGCCCAGGTTGCAGGCTCAGTCCCCAGTCGGGGCATGCAGGAGGCAGCCGATCAGTGACTCTCATCATTGATGTTTCTCTCTCTCTCTCCTTTCCTCTCTCTGAAATCAATAAAGATATATTAAAAAAAAGAGAAGAAAATATTAATGCTAAGGGAAAGAAGCCCAGATATGAAAGGTCACATACTATATGATTCATTTACATGAAAGGTCCAGATTAGGAAAATCTACAGAGACTGGAAGTAGGTTAGTGGTTGCCGGGGCTCGGTGAGGAAATAAGAGAGTGAAAGCTAAAGGATCCAGGTATCATTTTGGCATGATGACAATGTTCTAAAATTGACTTTGGTGATGGTCGCACATACCTGTGAATATGCTAAAAACCACAGTCATATCCTTTAAATGGGTAAATTGTATGGTATATGAATTATATTTCAATAAAGCTGTTTAAAATGGCATGGTCTAGACACAACTTGACAAACCACATCTAGGAATGTTAGAAAGAAGCTGGGATCGTGGAATCTAAATCCAAACCTTTCTCTTCCAGGCGCACTTTCTTTCATCTTTTAAGCCGAGTAATTAGACTACAAAATATAGATAGCCTCAGGTATAAATGCCAGCAAATTAGAATCACTGTAGTGGGGGGAGATAGAGAATATCTAAGCAAGGGAAAAATAGTGTCACCTACTACACTTCCTGCCTCTGTCACGGGACTGCGGTGATGCAGGCAAATGTCATTGCTCCGAGGAAATCACACGGAAATGCCTGGGTGTAAAGGGACATGGTGGCCGCAAAGAACTGGGAAATGTGAGTGAAAGGTACATGGAGCGCACGGTAACAACCGGAGGCTCTGGGTTGAGGGTATTCGGGAGATTTTTGGTGCTATCCTTGCAACTTTTTTCTAAGTTTGAAGTTACATCAAAATGTTAAATAACAATGATTTTAAAAAATAAGAATTAAAAAAGCCAAACAGAAAAACAACCAGCCAATAACAGTAATTGTTTTAGGAAGAATATTCTATCAGTCTTCCATGCACATTTTACAGGAGGCCCCACCTGCCTAGTACAAAATCAGCTGAAAGCCCAGGAGGGAGGCCACCCAGCCTTCCAGCCCCACCCCTGCTTACTGGGCTCCAGTCCCCCAGCCCCACCCCTGCTTACTGAGCTCCCGCCTCCCAGCCCCACCCCTGCTTACTGGGCTCCCGCCCCCCAGCCCCACCCCTGCTTACTGAGCTCCCGCCTCCCAGCCCCACCCCTGCTTACTGGGCTCCAGTCCCCCAGCCCCACCCCTGCTTACTGGGCTCCAGCCCTCCAGCCCCACCCCTGCTTACTGGGCTCCTACCCCCAGCCCCACCCCTGCTTACTGGGCTCCTACCCCCAGCCCCACCCCTGCTTACTGGGCTCCTGCTCTGCGTCCATCTTGGCCTTGAGCAGCATTCGAAGCCGAGACACCTCCTGCCGCTTGAGCTCGTCCAACTTTGTTCGGACATGGTGGCTAACGAAGTCCAGCTCCCGGCTCAGCTTCCCACTCTGGACAGCGAGTGAGGGGACATTGGTCAGGCTGGAGGCGTGGGAGGGGGCACTTTCTCTGGCCTCTCTGGAACCTTCTACAAGCTTTCTGATGCCCCCTAGGGCTCCACAGAGCCCCAGAGATATGCTCCCAGCCCCTCAGCTTGACATTTGAGGCCCTGCCCACCTCTGTAGCCCCATCTCCTATCACTCATCAAATCACACTCTTGCTTCCAGCAACACTAACTGGGTGTAGGACCCCCAAGTTCAAGGCTCTTTGCACCTCCGGGCCTTTCACATGCCACTCCTTTTGCCTGGGAAGCTCTCCCACCACTCAAGACTGGCCAGATCACCCAGCCGGGCATGGGCAGCAGTTAAGCATCGACCTCGGATCCAGGCGATCGGGGTTCGATTCCCGGTCAGGGCACAGGCCCGGGTTGCGGGCTCGATCGGCAGTCTGGGGCGTGCAGGAGGCAGCCGATCAATGACTCTCTCATCATTGATGTTTCTCTCTCTCTCCCTCTCCCTTCCTCTCTCTGAAATCTATAAAGATATATTAAAACAACAACAACAACTGACCAGATCCTCACTGTCCTTCAAACTCAAAGCAGATGGCACCTCCCTTGGGAAGAATCCCCCCCAATAACCCTCTCGGCCCTGCCACACCCGTGCCTGTGTGAGCATGCACACATGCACACAAGCACACACGCGCGCACACAGTGTGCTGAGCAGGGTGCCTTCTCTGAGCTACTTCTCTTATCACTTTGGATTATGACTGTTTCTCAATCAGAGCCCCTAGGGCTCTTCAATGACGCCAGGGCAGAATTCCTGGGCTCGGCACTCAAGACCCTACCCTAACCCTAACCCACTTCTCTAGCCGCATCTCCTCGTCTTTATATCAGTTATAAGGAACTGCCAGGAGACGGCTGAATGTACCAGAACGCTCGGTTTACACACATAGCTCCTACTGTCTGAAACATCACTCCCCATCCCAACCCTACCCACTTCAACTTCTATGCCACAGACACTCCCACACAGAAGCAAACCTCACTTGGGGGTATCCTTTCCCTAGAAGCAGCCTCTCACTTTTCAGATTAGATGGGCCCCTCTTTGGGGTTTCCCTGGAGCCCTCCCCTAAATGACTGCTCAGATCGTTTCCTGTCACTCATGACTCATATCGGTCCCTTGGGGTGTGTGGCCCTTGCAGATGCAGCAGGACAAGGTGACCACAGAGCCAGTCATATGAGCCCAGCTTCTCAGTTTTGTGACTGTGGGCCTCAGTTTCCCCAGATGGGCAGTGGGACGTGTTGGGCTCAGCTGTCTGTGCTTTTACCTGTCTCTCTTCAGGGTAAAGGTGGCTAAGGACAAGAGCCCCAGGAATGCAGGAAGTTTGGGGGGAGTAGGGCTGCCTCCCCATCAGTTCCAGGTCCTGGGGCCTCTCCTGGGCCCAGGCATTTGGAGAACTTGGGATGCCCCCTCCAGAAGGGACATCTGACAGCACCCGAACAGGGAGGGTGTGTGGTGGGATAGGGAGGAGCAGAGCAGGGACTCCAGGTGGCAGCCTGGACTCCTCACAGGGGGTGGAGGGAACGACGACCCTGCCAGCACCCCTGCCTGGGGGATGGGGTGGGGCATGGGCTTTGGGCTCAGCCAGTCCAGGGGATGAGCCCTGGGCCCACAGGAAGGACAAACAGTGCCTCAGTGTTCTCTTCAATAAAATGGAAATAATCAGGGCTCCTTCAGAGGAGTCTGGGCAGGCAGGAAGCACTGTGCTGAGCACTGACGCACAGTTACTAAGGATGCTACTGCGGTTGCCAAAACCTGGTACATGTCTGACCCACAATAATCCGAACCTAAACACCAGGAGGCAGGTTCTGTTAGTCCCCCACTTTACAGATGGGGAAACCGAGGCATGGCAAGGGGCAGTCATATGACTGGTAAGTAATAGAGCTAAGGCTGGGAGCCTGCGACATCCACCTTAGTGCTTAACCACAGTCTGTGTCCCCCAAGTCCCTTCCCAGTTGTGTGACCCTGAGAAGTGATTTCTCCCTTTTTGAGGGCTGGAGTCACATGGCCCCTTTAGGGAATCTGGTCCTTCCCAAAATTCTGGCCTCTGAGGCACGTCCCCTCCTGCCCCTTGTACCCAGCCACACCTTGATGTCCTCGGCGTTGGCAGCCTGCAGCTTCTCTCGGAAGTGCCCATCTGTCTCCAGCACATTGATGACCTCCTGGAGGTACCGGTGGTAGTACAGGCCTGTGTCCTGAGGTGACAAAGATGAACATGGCAGCTCCAGCCCCCGCCCTAGTCCTTCCCCAAAGGTAGGATGCAGGTCCTGCTCCGCTTGGTGTCTGCTGAGGGACCTAGAGAGACCCTCACTTGGAGCAGCAGGCTTGCCCCATGGATAAAGGGGGGAAATCGGCCCAATTCTAATCCCCACCTGCTCTGTAACCCCAGGGAACCTGCCTGACCTCCAGGCCTCAGCTTTCACCTCTTCCCAGGTCTGTAGTGGAGACGAAATGAGTGTCACAAACACAAACACAAGCCCAACACCAGCCGAGTGGGGCTTACAAAGCAGACACACTGGTACTAGTTGGGAAACAGTAAAACATTCATTCATTCATTCATTCATTCAATAAGCACCCACTGAGCCCCTACCATGTGGCAGGTGCTATTCCAGGGGATACAGCAAATGAACAAGACAGACAAAACTCCCTGGGCTCCTGGTCCTACTTCTCAGAGCTGTGCTGAAAAGTAAATGAGATAAATGGCCTGGCACGATGCTAAGGACATAGAAGACACTCAATCTGCTATAGCTCTCACTACATTGCAGAGCACAGTTGGTGCTTGATACACGGTAAGAGAATCACCCAGCTATTGCCACTGTGGGTGCAGTAATTTCCTATTGTTGCTAAAACAAAGTTCCACCAACTAAGTGGTTTAGAGCAACACAAAATATTCTCTTAGATTTTTGGAAGTCAGAAGTGCAAAATGGGTTGGCAGGGCTCAGCTCATTCTGGAGGCTCCAGGGGAGAATGTTTCCTTGTCTATTCCAGCTCCCATGGGCTGCCTGCATTCCTTCACTCATGGCCCTGCATCACTCTGACATCTTCTTACATCATCACACCGCCTCTGATCTCACCTTCCTGCCTTCCTCTTAATAGGGACCCTTGTGATTACATTGGGCTCCCCTACATGATCCAGGATAATGCTACCAACTCAAGATGATTAACTCAGTTACACCTACGAACACTCTTTTGCTACATAAGGTAATATATTCACAGATTCTGGGGATTAGGGCAGGGACATCTTTGGGGACTGTTATTTAGCCAAACACAGTGGGTTGAAATCTTGCTAGGACTGCTATGATACCTAGATATCCTGTGTTTTCATTTGCTAAGTCTGGCAACCTTAGTCTTTGAACAAGTTACTTAATCTTTGTGTTTCAGTTTCCAAAACCATCTGTTGTTGCTGATGTTTCTAACATTCTGCACTTTCCATTAGTCTCGGTATAAAGCATTCCCTACCATGGCCCACAAGGCCCTAAGTGATCTGCCTCGTCCCTTCTCTTGCTCAATCAGCACCAGCAACACTGGTCTCTTCTACCACACAGCCTTTGCCCAAGATATTTCCTCTACCTGGAATGGTTCCTCCCTGAACTTCAGATCTCTGCTCAGTGAGTCTTTCTCCCTGATCATCACTCCTGGTGTCCATTCTCAGGAGCCCAGACAGCTAGACTGGTCTGTGACAGCATTGGGGTGCATTAGCACTGTCCTTAGCTCATAAAAGATGCTTAAGAAGTGTGTGGGATGAATGAAGGAAAAGGGAATTCAAAGGTGCCCTCCTGTGTCTGCAAAGATTTCACTGGGCAGAGGCCTATCTCACTGGGTGGGGACCTGCCACATAGGAGCATGTTCCAGAGATAGTGGGAACTGTAGGATTTAGGTCATAAATCAGGGCATTGGCCTTGAGGAAATCTTTCAAGTTCCAAGTACCAAATCCCCTAAGGCCAAAGGTTTCACAGCGCTGGATAAACACATATTGGAATGAATAAATGAGCAGTTTATATGTCACTTGAACTACAACTCCCACAAGCTCCAAGAAGTGAGAACAGCCCAGTTAGCTAACAACACACACCTGCTCAAGGTGCTACTGGGAAGTGTAGTTCTTTCCTTTCAAATTCCTTCTTGAGGAGAGGGGCATCTTAAAAACACACACCAAAAAACAACACCCAGAGAGGTTCAGGCGTGTGTGTAGGAGTTGGGGGGGGGGGGGAGTAGAGGTGATGCCGACTTTTCACTTAAAATCTGGCCTGATTTCCCACACCTGAGTCAGGGACTTAGCCATCTGCCACCTCTGCCTCGGTCCCCCGCCCCCGCCCCCGCGTTTCACCACGTCAAAGCCCCGGGACTACAAAGAATGGCAGGCAAACTCCAAGCCGAGTCCGTGGGGGACAGCATCCACCCAGGGCCCACGGGGGTCCGCGGGAATTGTAGTGCCACTGCAGACACCTGGCTGGAGAGCAGGACAGGGCCACTCACGGGGCTCTCGGTCGCGGGGCTCTCCTCCTTGGGCGCCTCCCGCTCCAGGGGCACGGTCAGGACGGCTCGGAGCAGCAGCAGCGGCGGCAGGAGGAGCAGGGCTGCGCGGGGCCCGGAGCGAGGCATGGCGGCGTGATCTGTGCGGGCGGAGAGGGGCACAACGTCGGTCCCCAGCCTCCTCCTGCCTGGGCCCGGGAGCCAGGCCCCCAGCACCGCACGCCCCCCTTCCTTCCAAGAGTCGAGAATTAAAGCGTCTCGTTTTCCGGGACCCCAAATCCGGAGCCTTCAGCCTTTGAGTCCTGGCTCCCCGCGCCCTCTTCGCTCACTGACTCAGGGATCCGGGATCTCAAGTCCCTCTTTCCCCAGACCAAAGACCCAAGCCCCCACCCCCCTTTTCTCCTGGGATCTCGGAGAGCTGGTGCCCAGCTCGTCTTCCTCCGGAACTCAGTCCTCCACCTCCCCTCCTTCCCAGGACCCGAGAGTCCAGCAGATCCCAGCCCCTCACCTCTCCTTCACCGCAGAGGGGGTTTCCCGGGCTGGGAACGCGGCGGCGCTCTACCGGATCCCCGAGGCCACGCCCACTTTCCCGCAGAAGACCCGCCCTCAGTAGCCTGATTGGTCCACGCTAGCTCCGGCCGCTCGGTCCTTGCCTAGTGGCCCGCCCCTTGTCAAAGTCTTGCCTTTTCTGCAAAGACTTGCCTCCTTTCTCAGAAGCCCAAATTCTTGACGGCACATTTCCTGCCTTTTAGGCGAAAGGAGGAACGGAGACTTCCAAAGAGAACTACAACTCCCTGCAGGCCGGGGGAAAAAATGACTCGACTTCCGCTCCATGTTGGCCCTTTGGCCTCATGGGAGTTGTAGTTTTCCCAGTTATTTTTCTCCCTGAGAAGTGGCTGCAGATCCATAGCAATTGCTCAGGTCACCTTATACGTTTCTACTACACGTGAGAGGTGTAGAGCGAGAATGCGCTGCGACCTCTCTGGGGTCCCTTTAAGGAACACTCCTATTCCCTTCCAATTCAGAACCCCCTGAGCAGGGTAGCCTGGCTGCCGCAGAAGCCAGGGGTCATTGCTTTGTTGGAAGTTGAGCGTGAGGGAACAAGAGGGAGGGGATTAGGGTAGGTTCCAGAGGGAATCCCTCCTCCCTCGGAGCCCTCTTTCTTCCCCTGCTTATTTTCCCCAGACCTAGAAATTAGGTCCCCAGCTCCCAAACAGTTAGTCATGTATGTTTAGAAATTAGCCAGAGAGGCAAAGCATTGAGGGTTGAATGTGAAAAGCCTCTCCAGGCACGGGGGGAGGAGAGGAGGCCCCAGGATCCCTTATAGATGGGTGTTGGTGGTCTGGGGTCACTGGGGGTTGGGTGTTTGGGGCCCAGATTTCTGAGTTCCCAATGCCTGAGCATAGGAGACAGGTATTTGGGGGAGAGAGAACTGGACTCCCGGGGCCCTGATAGTGATGAAAGCTGGAGTCAGTTTGCTGTGTCCCTGGACACAGGCTGGAATTCAGGCTTCCTGGGTCCTGGATAAAATGTAGAGCTTAAGTTCGGGTTTTGGGGAGCTGGGGTGGGGCAGGGAGCATGTCCATTGGGGATGGTGGGTGTGAGTCCTGACTCCTATTCTTGTTTCTCCAGAATGTCTCAGGAGAATGACACGTGGAAGAAAGAGTAAGTCAAGAAAGGGAATGGGCAGGGGTGGAGAAAAGGGGTGCGAGGGGAAACACGGAGTTTGATTGCGCCCACACACACTCGGCTGGGGCCTCATAATGGTGTTTGCAGGTTCAGCACCATCAGCCTTGCAGGAAGGGTCTGGGGGCCTGGACTTCTGAGTCCTATCTAAAGGGAGTGAGCTTAGGATGAAGACTCAATGGGTCTGAAAGAGGAGGGGCTGAGGGCTTGGACTCCTGAGTCCCGCGACAGGAGGGCGCTGGGATCAATAGCTTTAGAACTGAGGGAGCAGGCTCCGATTCTAGCCCTCTGTGACCTCACAAGTGCTCAGAATCCTAAATTAGGAGGGGAGGAAGGAGCACTTGGGCATCCAGGGTGCCCTGCTTCCTGTGGCCACAAGCCTGCATCTTTCTCAGGGTCCTGTGGGATGAACTCGCTGCCATAAGGCTACAGAAGCTGGAACAACAGGTACTGTGCCCACTTCCATAGCTCCCAGGAGCCCCATCCCCGGGACTTGTCCTGGGGTTGCTGGCCCTCGTCGGCTCTCTTGAAGCCTCAAGTTCTGCAATTGGGAAATGAGAAAATAGGAACTCGGGATCCTAGAGAAGTAAACCTTGGTGATGACACTCCCAAACTTCTCAGGAACAAGAGCTCTGGGGGGCAGGACTCCCAGGTCCTGGGGGAGGAGGGGGCCAGGTGCCAGGACTCGTGGTTCTGAGGAAGGAGGAGACGAGGGACTGAGGGCCTGGACCCCAGGAAGCCTCGCACGGATGCAGGCCTCCCCCTGCCCCAGGCCCATTTTCACCCCAGTCTACGGCAGGATTCCTGATCCCCCCCACCCCTTTCCCGCTCCCGCAGCGGCGGCTGTTTGAGAAGAAGCAGCGACGGAAACGCCAGGAGTTCCTCATGGTTCAGGCCAATCCTGACGTTTCCCTTCGGTCCTGCCGACCGAGGATGCGGTCGGAGTGCCTCACCGGTAGCAGCGGTGAGGAAAGGGTCCCGGGGGACCGCAGGAGGGAGGGGTCCGGGGAGTGAGGCGCGGGGCCTCAAAGGGCTCAGAGGGGACGAGCGGGCGGAGCCTGGAGCCGGCACGTGGGAGAGCACCGAGCAGAGCCCAGGAAAGAGCGAGTCAGGACCTGGGGGACCCCAGGGAGACGGCGGGTGCAGGGCTTAAGGCAGCTAGAGGGTGGGGCTCGAGAATCCCGCCACTGGGCTGGTTGGAGCTCTGGGGCGGAGCCGGGGACCGCCCAAAAGGGGGGGGGTCTACGGAGTGCTGGGGCGGGGCTTGGGGGGGCGTGCTGGTAAAACAGGCTCAGGGCTGAAACTGGCAAAGCCCCGGATCTGGGTAATTTAGAGACCAGGTCCCACAGACTGAGAACCCGGCTGGGGTTGTTCACGCAAGGAGTCCACCACAATTCAGTCCTAGGGCTGTCCCCGCTTGAGCCTTAGAATGAAGTTTGGGTTCCGAATGGGCCTTGGGGGGGTTGGGGGGTTCATCAGGGGCTATGCCCAGTGAGGAGGCAGATCTTCGCAGGTTATGGGCCTCTCTGCACTTTCTCCCAGGCGTCGGGAGCCCTTTCCTCCGGGAGGACGTCCCGGAGGCACATCTGGACTCTGACACCCACAGCGCTCTGGGCGTCATGACCTGTGGCGGGGATGGCAGCGACGAGCGCAGCCCCTTGGTATCGCCGACTGAAGCAGGTAATCTCAAGTCCTCGGGCCGCCTATAGCCTAGAACTCCGCTCCCACTAGAACCCAGGAATCTGGAACCTCAGTCCTTGCTCTCCAAAGGACCCGGGAGTCCAGAACCACGGGCCCCGAAATCCGTCAGGACGAGTCCAGGTCTTGAGCATTCCCCTTCTCCAACACCCAGTAACCTGGATCCCCAGCGCTCCCCTCCCCTATAGCCCGTCTCCAGTTCCCTTCTCTGTTCTGGCCACCAGACAGCTTCTATCCAGAGTTGGAGGAGGTCTTCGTGGAGGATGTTCCCGCCTTTCCCTCTCCTTTTAAGGAGCCCTTACGGACAAGACGCAGGGGTTGGACATCCCGCCGACGACATGGTAATTTCGGAGACATCTTCAGGCCCTCTGGTCCAAGGGGCAAATCCTCCCCCTTTTTGTAGCAGCCTTTTTGAGAGATATTTCACATACCATACAATTCACTCACTTAAAGTTTACAATTCCATGGTTTTTAGTATATTTAGAGATGTACACCTATCACCACAATCAATTTTCATATTTTCATCAACCCCAGAAGAGACCTGTACCTTTTGCCAGTCACAGCACCCCATTTCTCCCAGCCCCTGGCAACCACTAATTTACTTTCTGTCTCTTTAGATATGTCTGTTCTGGATGTTTCACATAAATAGAAAAATACAGTATATGATCTTTTGTGACTGGCTTCTTATGCTTAGCATGTTTTTAAGGTTCATCTATGTCGTAGTGTTATCAGTACTTCATTCCTTTTTCCCCCTTAATATTTCATTGTAATGACATTTTATTCTCGTTACATGCCCAACTATTGCAAAACAGAAATCTTAATTATCACCCCAAAACTCCACTCTCTCTCCACCCCCCACTTTTTAAAAAAATTTTACTTTTAAAAATATATCTTTATTGATTCCAGAGTGAGGAAGGGAGAGATAGAAACATCAATAATGAGAGAGTCATTGATCGGCTGCCTCCTGCACGCCCCCGACTGGGGATCGAACCTGCAACCTGGGCATGTGCCCCAACTGGGAATCGAACCCCGATCTCCTGGATCCTAGGCCGATGCTCAACCGCTGAGCCACGTCTGGCCAAGCAGAGACTTCTTGACCTGTGTGGACCCCTTGCACATGTGGGAAGTTGGGGGGGGGGTCTGGCATGTGAGGGCGATGAGTCATAAGTAGAGGCCAGAAACTCTGGAGTTCTGGACTTCTCCAGCTACCACTGGTGACTTTGTCACAAGCTCCTGGGACCCAGGTGTCCTGAGCTCAATCTTCTTCCGGTTTCTTCCATCCCTAGGGTCCAGTGAAGCAGACGAGAATGAATCCCAGGACGTTGGAGATGAAGACAAGTCGCCTAGTCCGGAACCGAACCCTGCAAAAGATGATGATTTGGGAAGAGGAGACTTGCCCTCCAACAAGGTGACAGTTGGCACAGCCAATCAAGATAGAGGAGGAGGGAGAGGACTGGCCCTGGACTCTAAGGAGGGTGGTGCTAAAATTCTGCAGCCCAATCAGAGGCCCCTTTTCCTGGTGGGTGGAACCTGTTGTGATTGTGCTGGCAGAGGCTCTGTGTGTGCCCCCCATGTACAATCTAGGGAATTTGAATTGATGTGAGCTCATTAAAATCCAGCCCACCGAAAGGCAGCGAGCTTTGGGGAGGGTGAAACCGTGATGGGGCCAGTTGGCACTCACTTTGGTATTGATGAAAGTGAGGTAAATGGTTTCGGCTGGCGGTGTGGTACAATGGTTAGCGCATTGGCCTATGCGCGGAAGGGTCGCGAGTTCGATTCCCGGTCGAGGGCATCTTCCTGGGTTGTAGGTCTGATCCCCTGCCCCAATCGGGGCGCGTGCGGAAGGCAACCGATGGAATGTGTCTCTCACATCGATATTTCTCTCTCTCCTCCCCCCTCCCTCCCTTCCACTCTCTCTCCAAAAAAAAAAAAAAAAAAATCAATAGAAAAAAAACACCATATATATATATCCTCTCTTGAGGATTAACAACCACGACAAAATAGTTTCAGTTGGGAAGATCCGGGCCGTATTGTTATGTAGATTGAATCAACACTAGTTTCAGCTGAATGGGGCGCGTACGGGAATTGTCCAATCAGTGGGCGTGGCTGCAGAGGATGCCGGCCAATCAACAATGGTTGTGGCTTTGCTGGGTGGGACCCTTAAAAGGATTGACCAGTAGGTGGCCGAGATGTTTGACCAATAGGCAGAGTACATGGTCGAGCGTGGGCGTAACCCTGGGCTGGGATGGCCAATCACTCTTCTACTAGCTGGGGTAGGGGGGTGGCCTGGGCCTGGGCTGTCCCTGAACTTGAATTTGGCTTGTGGGCCAGGGAGAAGACCCGGAAGAAAATAAAGAGGAATCGGAGTCCACAGTGAGGAACTTAGAAGGCGTGGCCGGCGAGAAGGTGCCCGAGGCCTTGGAAAGCGAGGGCGGCGCGGTCTTAAGCAATGTGGGGAGCTCGCCCCTCTCGTCTCTCCTCGCTCCAGGCCCTCAGCTCGGCGAGGACATGGAAGCATATGTGCTGCGGCCAGCGGTGCGAGGCTGTACGGTGCAGTGTTGCATCAGCCGCGACAAGCGTGGCGTAGACAAGGGCATGTTCCCTTTCTACTATCTCTACCTGGAAGCGGTCAATGGCCATGGCCGGAAGGTGCTGTCTGGCAGCCTCGGGAGCAAGCCTCCACCTCTCAGGGGTTTGACTTTCACGAATCCAGACCTTGCTCATCACTGAGCTAGGACCTGTCAACTCCAACTCCAAAACTTCACTGAAATAAGCTCCTTAGAGCCCGATTCCAAAGCCCCTACCCATCCCACAGCCAAGGCCTGCCCACTATGGAGACGAGTCCGTCTTTCTCAAAGTCAGGCCACGCACTATCAGGGTCCAAAACTCCACCCCTTACATACCCTGTAGAGCCCATCTTTGTAGGTCCAAGTCTGGCCACTTCACTGAGGCGCCTTTGCTGTAAGGCCCCACCCAATCTCTCTCAGAAAGGGGCTTTTTCCTATTCAGAGCCAGCTCACTTTTCCAAGATGAAACACCTTCTCAAGTCCTGTTGCAATGTTCAAAGTGAGGCTCTTTACTATTCTCCAAAGCCAGGCCCTGCCTGCTAGTCAGGTTCTCTCCTGCCTAGGCTCTGCCTAAACGCTGGACCCAATGGCAGCA